>NC_090276.1:15752500-16417500 GCF_040414725.1 Anabrus simplex
AAACTTGTTCGATAGAGATATAAAGCTATGTCTTGACAGAGAGGGAGGAGAAGGAGGAGGAGGAGGCCATAACATCCTGTGCATAGCTGCCATCTTGTACAGTAGCCTTTAAGCTTGCTTTCTTCATAAGCAGATAGCTTTGTTGGCAAACAAGAGCACGTAGAATTTCAAATTGCCCGCCACCACGTGCCTAAGGTAGCACCCATAAGGATTTAGCCCCGTCAAAATAGCAGTACGATGCTCCCTTGTTTAAGCTTGCGGCGTGCCTACGTCCCGCTAAGATCAATTTAAATTCCGCGCTAGAAAGTTTACTTCCGTCAAGGTAGCAGTAAGCCATCTGCATGTAGTTAAAGATAGCGGCTGACAGCTGCAAGTCTAAACATGCACAATGACGTCATCGCTGCTGCACGTGCACACTCTTGCCTTCGCGATGCATGTTTAAACTTGTTCGATAGAAGGACGTGGAGGTTATAACAGCCTATATATAGCCGCCATCTTGTGCATCCGCTATCTTGTGCAGTAGCCTCTAGGAGGAGGGGGAGGTGGAGGTAATGTATACCCGCTATCTTGTGTATAAACCTCTAAGCTAGCTCTGAACCGAACCCCTCCTCTTAGATAATATCAGACATATTATGATACGCACAACGGGAGAATCGAGGCGTGGACCGCGACTAGGAAAGGCTAATGACACAGCCCTGAACTGGAAATGTCCATCATTTCAACGCAGTATAGGATAAACACTAAGACTACTAACAGAAAAATACAAATTAAATTCAAATGGGGGTTTATTGAAAATAATAATAAAAATCAAAAAACAAATAGGAAATGAAGCCAGCAATCAAAAGGAGATAATACATACACGTTCAATACTCATCCAACTGGAAATCATATCATTGATGAGCGACCACATATCTTTTCTTTTTAAGACACCAGGCTGAAATGATTAATATAACGCACTCACCGTTTCAACCGCAGTCTCGCTGCATAATAACATGAAGCAATTACAATCCACACGGATTAATTCAATCATTCTTTCAGCGAGCATAATGAAATTCCAAACCCAAGCGTCTATTATTATTTCACATCGTCGCAACAATTACTACACATCATAATTCCCCCGCAGCGAGGAGCAGAAAAAAGAATAGTTAACAATAAAACCCAGAGAAACATAAACAAACACGCAAGATCACATTTTATCGCAGAGAGCAGCATCTCTGGACCAAAGAATTAAAATTCAAAAATCAAAGGGAAGCACAGGCATGCCATTAGCCCGAATGAAAATAAACAACATGGCGGCCTCCAGGTCAACAAACGGCCAGGACGGACACCAAGCCAAAACAAGAATAGCCGTACCCACGACAAGCATGAGGTCCGGAAAAAGATTAAAATATTTAATAAACTGATCGATACGTCATCCTTTCTCTATTTTCACGCACCCACACACGCAAACAAACACATACACATTGCCAGCATCGGCAAATGACACGAGCAGTTGCACCAGTAAACAAGTTGAACACAAACTCGTATTGTGTGACTCACCTGATCACATATGGGGTCTTACATATGTTAGACATAGCGTGCACGGCTCAGGCAATTAGCAGCAACATATCAGTGACCTAACGGTCACGCATAAACCCATCACTTATGCACTCCGTACGACCCGAAATGGATCTCCGAGCCGAGACGCAGGGCATTTATTCATACGATGGCAAAGTATTTTACAAAGCAGTGTACCAAAATAAATCAGAGATCCAGCCACGAACTCATCACTATCACGTCAACAACAGACACACAACCAATTCTCGCTCTGAGTACAAGGACGCATATCAATCAGCTATGCATGATAGTGAAGAATGTCTTACGAACACCGTAAAGGCATGGTTAAAATAAGGATTAACGTACGGTACCTGCCATATCAGTAATTTAAATTATAAGAAGCAATGTAGTATGGGTCATTTTTAAATGTTATAAACCCGCTCCAATCTGCGAGGGCTCCATCTTTATATTCAACACTCATAACAATGCAAAGATTCACTCCAAAGAGATAAGACAAAGGTCTCGCCGAAAGAACAATCCTCCGTGCACACGACCGAGGGTGCTTCCCGCTAGGGTACAATCATGGAAATACATAAGTCAATTGAGGCGAGGCTGACATTCGTTCTTTGCAATATAGAAAACATCAAATTAATGAACATGCCATATAAGCATGTTTCAGCTTTCATCATAAGCGCAGCCGCCATCTTGTGCAGTAGCCTCTAAGCTAGCTTTCTTCATAAGAGCGTGTGTATAGTCGCCATCTTGTGCAGTAAGCCTTTAGCAGCAGCCATCTTGCGCAAGCGCCCTTAAGCCCTCTCATAAATGTAGTCGACATCTTGCGCAGTAGCCTCTGAGCTAGCTTTATCCATAAGAGCCTGTGTATAGCGGCCATCTTGCGCAAGCGCCCCTAGGCCGTCCCATAAGGAGCTGTGTATAGCCACCATTTTGTGCAATAAGATAGCCGCCATCTTGCGCAAGCGCCCCAAGGCCATCCCATAAGGAGCTGTGTATAGCCACCATCTTGTGCAATTAGATAGGCGCCATTTGCGCAAGCGACCCTAGGGAGTCTCATAAGAGCAGCGGCCATCTTGCGAAAGTGCCCTTGGGTAAGTCGTCTAATATGAGCCCATGTATAGCCGCCATCTTGCGCAAGCTATCCTAGGGTGTCTCATAAGAGCCTATGCATAGCAGCCATCTTGCGCAACCCCCTTAAGCCGTCTCATATGAGCCCTTGTATAGCCGCCATCTTGTGCAATTGACGTTGGGAAGGGCATCTTGCCGTAAAACACCCTTCAAGATGGCGGATGTGAAGCTAGGCTTGCTCTCTTAGGTGCCGGGAAGGGCAACTAGCCGTTAAAGTGAGGTTTCCCCCGCAAGGTGGCAACTGTGAGGTTAGGCTCGCTCTCTTATGCAAAATCCACAAATCGGCCTAGCCCTTCTACTATACTAGGGGTCAATGACCTCGGGGTCAGAACTGGCCTAGGCACACTACTAGGGGTCAAATGACCTCGGGCGCTGACTCAGCAAAAAATGCTTACGAGGTGGACTGGGACGCACATAGCCCTACTACTTGGGTCATTTCCGACAAATGAGTAGTGTAAAGGAAATGTTGAAAAATTTCGGCTGGGAAGATTTTGGAGTAAGGAGACGAGATGGTCGACTATGTGGTTTGTTTCGAGCTGTCAGTGGAGGGTTGGCGTATAATAACATAAGTAGAATAAGCTTGAACGGAGCTTTTATAAGTAGTAGAAAAGATCACAATATGAAGACAAAGTTGGAATTCAAGAGGACAAATTGAGGCAAATATTCATTTATTGGACGAGGAGTAAGGGATTGGAATAAATTATCACGGGAAATGTTCAATAAATTTCCAAGTTTTTTGAAAACACTCAAGTAAGAGCTTGATAAACAATTGATAAGGAATCTGCCACCTGGGCGACAGCCTTAAATGCAGTAGATTGATTGATTGATTGATTGATTGATTGATTGATTGATTGATTGATTGATTGATTGATTGATTGATTGATTGATTGATTGATTGATTGATTGATTGATTGATTGATTGATTGATTGATTGATTGATTGATTGATTGATTGATTGATTGATTGATTGATTGATTGATTGATTGATTGATTGATTGATTGATTGATTGATTGATTGATTGATTGATTGATTGATTGATTGATTGATTGATTGATTGATTGATTGATTGATTGATCGATCGATTGATTGATTGATTGATTGATTGATTGATTGACATAACGTTTAGAAATTAAACGAATATTTTAGCAAATGTAAAATCTATAATTCTTTTCAGCGCTGCACACTTTCGCTCCTCATGCAGTCATGTTATCAATGGTGGAGTGACCGGATCTTTTCGCTTGTTTTGTTACGTTTTAAAGTTGTACATTACAAAAATAAATAAAAAACTGCAGAACGAAACTTTAGAAAGACGTTCGCCACTAACGGCTTCACCACCTGGAATTTATATGCGTTGAATTATAAGGTATCATACAGGCTTTGAATTTAAACTTCGTTTTGTGAAATCGGACTGAAAGTTGGGAAGTTATAAAGATTTCTGTCAAGAGGGGTCGGTACCGTAAATTTGGGATCTAATTTCAAACGCACATTTTTTTCTTTTGTTTGACGGCTGTTATCACAGAGAAGATTTTTGTACGGTATCAAATTATAGTTTAAGATTTCTTCTTCGCAATGATACAATGGCGATATAGTTCATAGATAGGAGATAGAAATGTTGAAAATTAGGGTTACCTATTTTGATGGCTAGGACACACCACCGTCGTACTGAAAAGAAAGCAAGTTTTACATTTAAACAAACTAAAAATCTATAACTTTAAAACACCAGGCTGATTTTTGTGACAGCGAGTTTGAGAGAATGGCTGATCCGACTAACATAGTAAAGCATTCTGACAAAAGTCCTTCGCCTGTAGATCTGCAAAGTGTCTTTGAAAGCATAAAAATTTATTGCCATATCTTTTTAAATTATTAATAATATCATGTTTAAATGTATGAATACGTTAGAGATGTGGCATACCAGAGGGAATGTGGAAGGAGACAAACACGCATGTGCAGTCGGACGTTTCTCCGGTCAGCTGTTCCAGTCCATATTGTGTTACAGAAATTCCTTCCTCCATGTCGTAATTTTAACACTAAGGTTGTGAATTTCTTCCACACCGGTAATTAGGAAAGTAAGACGAGCCCCCGTGTCATAATTTGCTGTCATGAAAAGCTCAAGGATTGTACCTTTACTACAAGCAAATTGCTAATGTGTCAATTTTCAATTTCTAATTCGCCCGCGTTGTTCTCATAGCAATCCAAGACTTCAGCGCAGTGTACATTCAAAATAGGCAGAGCTATAATTCCTCGAAATGATTTAACTCCTTTAGACAAAACCTTTCCATTTTCTTTTAAGTGGCTCCAGTTTCCAATTCGCTTGGCATTTTGTATCACGATCTCAACGTTAACCCTTTCAGACCTGACTTTTTTCTAGATACCAAAAAATAATATTTGTATGTTGCAAGGTAATAGTATAGGTGTCAAAAGCACACAAATAAAACAATTTGCTCAAAAAACTGATTTATTTAATATTTACAGCATGTCCATTCCAGTGGACAAATTGACTCAAGAGGTGCAGTTCATTCCTTATGGAAGTTCTTAAAACAATTCCTCCCTTTAACAAAACATAAGTGTACATTACATTTTTCACGATAAATGTGAGTTTTCTTCACACAGCCAAGCATCTTACACCTAGATGCTTCCTTTTTGTCATCAAACTCAGGAAAATAATTATTCAGATCACGGCATATTTCTGGTGCAGGGCGAATTTCTGTTCTCATTCTCCTGAGAACTCGTTGTTCATCACTCCTGCGTCTACCCTGTTTCCTTTTATTTAGTTTACCCATCTTAATAAGAGCCTCAGCAATTCTTAACTTAAAATGGAGTAAATCTAGTGTCTTCTTCTCCCCCAACTTCTCCATATCCCTCTTATACTCCAACCAACTATTTACACAAGCAAGGTCTATTGAATGAAACAGCATCCGAAGGGTCCATTTCCTAGATTTTATAAATATCCTGTACAAACTAATTAGCATATCTAACCTGCCCACATCACCCATTGCATGGTTATAACGACGAACAATCTCAGGTGGTTTCACAGAAATATATGACCGTTTCTCCTCATCCCACCGCTTTACCTCATCATTTGTACCACAGCCTACAAAATTTGATCCCAGTACAACTGATCTGTTATCATACCATTTGCAATTACTACTTTTTCGTTGAGGCTAACCACTTCCTCTGAGTATCCTCGAACTGTTTTCTTGATTTCCTTATCCAAAGTTAATGGAGCATTTGGAAACCGAGAAATTATAACAGTTCCTCCTGCATGTATCTTTCTGTCATTCAAAATCTCAAGTAAGTTGAAAGATGAAAAGTAATTATCAAAAAATAGAAAGTGGTGCTCTTTTTCTATCCTCTCTGAAAGCTTCAGTACAACTGAAGCCCCCAAACCAAATCTTTTCACGATATTTTCACAGATTTCAGGAGTACCCCCTTGGTACATAAGAAAATCATAGCATAGGCCACTTTTTCCACACAAAAGAAATAACTTTATGCCCCAAGGATTAGGTTTCCCCTTACAGTTCTGCTTTACTGACAGTTGACCTTTGAACGGCACCATTTGTTAATCAACACAAAGTTCATTTTCCAACTCCAGCTCTAAGCACCTACTTCTTACACAATCATAGATTGGCCTTACTTTATAAACCTTATCTTTACAATCTGCTGGTTTCTCGAGGTTATTTACAACATGAAATAGTGATCTAAGTTGAAAAAAATCTTTCCCTTGACATGGTGTCACCAAATAAATCTAAATGTAAAGCTGAATCCCAGTACATCCTAACCCTGGGATACTTCAAGCAACCCATCATAATATGAAGCCCTATGAACGACTTAATTTCTTGACTATCTGTAGGCTTGAATGTTTTGTCATTTTATATTGAATACATATTAGTTTTCTCAAGCATGTTATTGACACACGAGTCTGTAATGTATTTTGAAAAATAAATGACAGGTATACCAACATCATCATCTATTAAAAGTTCAACAAAATTCCACTCATCAGGTGTGACACTAATAGGTTCTTGTATGAATGGCTTCCTTCTCCACCTAATATCTTGCTTTTTAGTACAAATCCAGTCAGTTGAGATGTTACTCTCATCCAGCAACCCCTCTTCCATGTTAGATTCAGGCGATTCATTCTCTTCATGTTCTATCTCCTCATCCATTCTGACTATGTCAGCATCTAAAACAAGAGGGCAAACATATATTTAAAACTGCAAAAATGGTTATCAACCTCGAAACTAAATGATACTAAGTACACAGGTTTATTGAAGCAAATTTGGCTGTTAGTGCAAATAAGTCATAAATATTTTTGCAGGTATATGCCCTACTATTAAAAACATTATTGTACTTACCTATTCAAACGGGCTGTGGTTTATCAACATCCACCTCACAGTCACTTTCATCACCCTACAATTCTTCTAAATCAGAAACATCTCCAGTCATCAGCAGTTCTAATATGTGATCAGCATCTTTCTTAGGATGAAGATGCTCTGAAAATTTAGAGAATGACATTGCATAGGCCTGTATTTTTGAGATGTTGGTCATAACCTACATATTTGCTGTATGTTGAGACCATTTTAAAATAAAATATAATATAAAAGTAATGCAAGAATGTGCAGTCTGAAATCATGATAGGTTAGGGTCACTTATGAGAAAAGCTACCCTGCAGACCACATGTCCATTGGGATGGACATAAATTTATAACTGCACTTAAATAACATTTATTACACATTGCGCACAACCTCTTGTTTATAAAAGTGCAGTTTGAACATTAAATATTAAGAAAGAATGTTAAAATATAGCATTTCTATGTCATAAATACAAAAAACTACAAAAAATATGGACCTACCTTTATAACCCTTCTCACAAGCTGTCATCTTGAGCACTTCAGTTGTTAATAAACTTATGGATTTCACCACCAGATAGCAGAAATGTGGCCAAAGAGTAAAATAAGATGTCCATTTAGATGTACAAATGGTTTCTAACCGGAATTTTTTTATTAAAACGGAACATTGTGATAAACACAATTTCCACTGGCATGGATATAGGGTCTGAAAGGGTCTATTTGTTTGAAAGTGCTTTACTTTCAGTTTCATCTTTTTTGTGTGTGTAAATCATAGCGCTCATATGAGGGAAAAATTAGAACGCACTTTCAACTTTTATGTGCTCAAATAATGTTAATTCAGAATGAGTTTGTAAAAGCAGTAATATTTAAGAAGATAATATTATGAGGAGAGTTTTACACCTTAAATGATAACATTCTTACTTAAGCTTAACCGGGCAGGTTGGCCATGCGGTTAGGGGCGCGCGGCTGTGAGCTTACATCCGGGATATAGTGGGTTCGAACCCCACTGTCTCCAGCCCCGATGGTTTTCGGTGGTTTCCCATTTTCACACCAGGCTGTACTTTAATTAAAGCCACGGGCTCTTCCTTCATATTCCTAAACCTCTCCTATCCCATCATCGCCATAAGTCCTATCTGTGTCGGTGCGACGTAAAGAAAAATGTTAAAAAAAACTTAAGCCTAAATCACGTAGAGAAACTCAAACTAACCCTACAAAATCATTTCATTTTAAGATATACGCAATAGAAGATAGCACCAGTGTAACGAACGTCAGGAATCATTTATCGAAATCCAAATCACACAAAAATGATATTTTAACTTCTACTCATCCAATTACGCTATTTCATATTCAAACCAAACCAAACCTAGTGGCACAACACGCCCGAAAGGCCATGGCATTCCAAACGACCGCTGCTCAGCCTGAAGGCCTGCAGATTACGAGGTGCCATGTGATCAGCACGGCGAATCTTCTCGGCCGTTATGTCACCGTCAGATAGCTCCGCAATTGTAATCACGTAGGCTGAGTGAACCTTGAACCCGCACTCAGATCCAGGTACAAATCTCTAACCTAGCCGGGGACTGAACCCGGGCCTGCGGGTAAGAAGTAGACATCCTACCCCTACACCGCAGAGATGGCATTTCATATTCAGAAAATGATAAAACACGTATCATATTATTTTAGAAAGATTTCTGCAGTCATGTAATTTTTAAACAATGTGTACAGACAACTGAGTAAAATTTGCTGTAATGACTTATCAGAGAGGAATCATAAGCTATGTGCTCTGCATAGAAAGATTTTATTTCACAGGTTTCCTTTTTGTTGATATTGAAGATTATTGTTATCGGTACACAAGTTTGTAAATATTTAATTTATGTGTTCTCCGGTTTGCTGAGAGACCGGCAGTTTTTATCTCACGATATGTAATCTTAAGTTGTAGACTGTTTTTTGACATGTCTTCATATTTTCAATAAAGCTAAATTGTAGAGCCTATGTTTCTCAAGAGACAGATTGTCAGGTGATTCTCGTCCTTTGAGTCTGGCCTTCTTACCATACGTACAATGTTCAAACACATCAGTTACACACATGACCCTTATATTAAAGTGAGCGACATGATCATTTTCAAGGTACCGCTAGTGTATTTTTGTAGTAGTGTATTTTTCAGTATTATTCAGTCTACTAAATGTTTTTTTAGGTGCACCACCTACGGGCTACCTAACGGATTTCTGTAGAGTATTCAGTTTTTATACAGAAGTATATTTTATTACCACAGTCTTGATATTATGTATATTTATTGTGCATAGTCGGTGTAGGCTGTCATTAATTTTACAGGGCGGATGTTTTCATGTGTGCGAAATGTAAGTTAAAGCATGAATTCCATACGATCTACGCGTCAAACTGAGGAGCGCCCGCAACATGGCGGTACGCGCATGGACATGTCTTCCCAAGTCACAGGCTTCTGCGCAGCGAGCGGTGTGGGGTCTTGATCGTATCAAATGAGATGGTCCATAGAGGTCCAATATAAACATCTTACATTAACCTTCAACTACAACCCTGTACCGTACTTCTTCATCAAAGTGGACCACATCTTCACCATATGCTATTGGCTTTTGACTTTTATCTTACGTAAACAAATAATTACAGGTCACTTGACCATCTGTCAACATTGTCTTATTCAACATTATGTTTTAAAAAATACGATTTTGATCGTCATTCTCGTCATTATCTAATTATAACCGCTAGTCGGTCAACATCGTTTATAGCAATTTTATCACTTGTCTATAACAAACTGTTGCTTTATACATTTTACTTACAATAGTAGTCCTCCAATATCAATAATGCAAATACTTTCACCAGTTGTTAACTTCTCACTCATGGCAATATCTTTAAAACCAACATTGTACTAATCTTAACCATATGTTAATTTTTTCTCTTCAAAGATTTTTATAAATTAGTTTTATTTTATTTAAATGTAAATCAGGTCCCTGATATTATTTCAAGGTTAATCCCATCGCTGATGATGCCTGTATGTAAGGCGAAACATGTACCATTTTAATTAACATGTCAATGTAAAAATTAACAGAGACAAGATTTTTTGTATTGATTAGGTGGTCAAATTAATAAAGTAAATTATTGTTATTATTTCAGTCACATACCACTTAGTCGAGCAGCTCGTCTTCTTTCTCACAATTCTTCCCAGCCCAAACTTTGCAACATTTTGGTAACGCTACCGGTACTCCTGTCGGAAATCACCCAGAACAAATCGAGCTGCTTTTCTTTGGATTTTTTTCCAGTCTTGAATCAGGTAATCTTGGTGAGGGTCCCCTACACTGAAACCATACTGTAGTTGGGTTTTACCAGAGATTGATATGTCCTCTCCTTTACATCCTAACTACAACCTCTAAACACCCTGATAACCATGTGCAGCGATCTGTGCCCTTTATTTACATTCCCATTTATGTGATTACCCCAATGAAGATCTTTCTTTATATTAACACCTAGATACTTATAATGATCCTCAAAAAGAACTTTCACCCCATCAACGCAGTAATTGAAACTCAGAGGACTTTTCCTATTTGTGAAACTCACAACCTAACTTTTAACTCCGTTTATCAACATACCATTGCCTGCTGTCCATCTCACAACATTATCGAGGTCATGTTGTAGTTGCTCACAATCTTGTAACTTATTTATTACTCTATACAGAATAACATCATCCGCAAAAGGCCTTACCTCTGATTCCACTTGTTTACTCATATCATTTATATATATAAGAAAACATAAACGTCCGATAATACTGCCTTGAGGAACTCCCCTCTTAATTATTACAGGGTCAGATAAAGCTTCGCCTAGTGTAATTCTCTGATATCCATTTTCTAGAAATATAGCAACCCATTCAGTCACTCTTTTGTCTAGTCCAATTGCACTCATTTTTGCCAGCAGTCTCCCACGATCCACCCTATCAAATGCTTAAGACAGGTCAGTCACGATACAGTCCATTTGACCTCCTGAATCCAGGAACCAGTTATTAATTTTGCAAACATGTCTAATATAATCAGAAAGAATGCCTTCCCAAAGCTTACATACAATGCATGTCAAACTGACTAGCCTGTAATTTTCAGCTTTATGTCTATCACCCTTTTCTTTATACACAGGGGCTACTATAGCAACTCTCTGTTCATTTGGTATAGCTCCTTCGACCAAACAATAATCAAATAAGTACTTACTTCAGATATAGTACTATATCCCAACTCATTGTCTTTGGTATATCCCCAGAAATCTTATCAATTCCAGCTGCTTTTCTAATTTTCAACTTTTGTATCTTATTATGAATGTCATTGTTAGCATTGTAAATTTTAATACTTCCCTTAAGTCTCTTCCTCTATCTGGACATTATCCTTGTCACCAACAATCTTTACATACTGCTGACTGAATACTTCTGCCTTTTGAAGATCCTCACATACACACTCCCCTTGTTCATTAATTATTCCTGGAATGTCCTTCTTGGAAACTGTTTCTGCCTCAAAATACCTATATATACCTTTCCATTTTTCACTAAAATGTGTATGACTGCCAATTGTGCTTGCCATCATGTTATTCTTAGCTGTCTTCTTTGCTAGATTCAATTTCCTAGTAAGTTCCTTCAATTTCTCCTAACTTCCACAGCCATTTCCAACTCTATTTCTTTCCCGTCTGCACCTCCTTCTTAATATCTTTATATCTCAATTATAATAAGGTGGGTCTTTACCATTCCTTACTACCTTTAAAGGCACAAACATGTTTTCACAAGCCTCAACAATTTCTTTAAACCCGTCCCAGAGTCTGTTTACATTTTTATTTACCGTTTTCCACCGATCATAGTTACTTTTTGGAAACTGTCTCATGCCTGCTTAATCAGCCATATGGTACTGCCTAATAGTTCTATTTTTAAGACCTTCCTTTCTATCACATTTATTTTTAACTACGACAAAAACAGCTTCATAATCACAATACCATATATTACTTCAGTTTCTCTATAGAGCTCATCTTGTTTTACCAGCGCCACAGCAAGGATATTTTTCCCTCTAGTTGGTTCCATCACTTTCTGAATCAGCTGTCCTTCCCATATTAACTTATTTGTCATTTGTTGGTCATGCTTCCTGTCGTTCGCATTTCCTTCCCAATTGATATCTGGTAAATTCACATCTCCCACTACAATCGCATTCCTTTCCATGTCGTTTCCCACATATCTGATTATCTTATCAAATAATTCTGAATCCGTGTCAGCGCTACCCTTTCCCGATCTGTACATTCCAAAGATATCAAGTTCCCTATTATCTTTAGAAATGATCCTTACACCTAGAATTTCATGTGTGTCATCTTTAACTTTTCCGTAGCTTACAAATTCTTCATTCACCAGAATGAATACTCCCCCTCCCACCATTCCTATCCTATTTCTACGATACACACTACATTTCCATGAGAAAATTTCTGTATCCATTATATTATTTCTCAGCCATGTTTCAACTCCTATTACAATATCTGGTATATATACACTGTCTCGTCGCCATAAGACCTATCTGTGTCGGCGCGACGTAAAGCCGCTAGCAAAAAAAAATATATATACACTGTCTGAGCAAATGTCATGGGATAGGGGGAGTACTGATGCGCAGGTGTGTTGCCTGCGTACCACACGCCCCCTGTGCCAGCGGCAGTTGTATAGGAGACCTTGTCAGAAATGGCTGTAGCTGTGCATTCGACAAGTGTAACATGGAACATCGTCGTGAGCTGACACCGTTCGAACGGGTTATGGTGGTCGGTGCCCGAGGAATGGGAAGTGCGATTTCGGAAGTGGTGCGGGAATTCGGCTTCACACGACCAGCCGTGCCCAGGGTGTATCATGAGTGGTTGAATGCGGGTGTCACCGTCCACAACAGACGAACGAACGTCCGTCCAGTCACCCTCGATGACCGTGACCGGCGACATCTGAGACGGATTGTCAGTAGTGACAGATGGGCAACCATGCAACAAATCACGGCTCAATTCAACACAGGCCGTGATAGACACGTCTCCCAGTGGACAATCCGTAGAACATGGGTTCAATGGTGTATGGGAGCCGGCGCCGCACACGGGTGCTACTTTTAACCCAACTTCAACGGGCACAACGACGCACATTTGTCGCCAGTCACCAGGGATGGACACTGGAACAATGGCGTAACGTGATATGGCCGGACGAATCACGATTTCAACTGCACCATGCCGATGGGAGGCACCGTGTATGGCGCAGACCACATGAAGAGATGGACCCCCGCCTGCCTCGAAGGTGTGGTCCAGGGCGCTGGTATCTCTGTTATGATCTGGGGTATTTTCCTGGTATAGAATGGGCCCCCTAGTTGTTCTAGAAGAGACTTTGAATGGTACGTGGTATGTTGAGCTGCTCGGAGACCATCTCCACCCGTTTTTGGCCTTCCATCGCCCAGGCGGTTCTGCGGTGTTTCAAGATGATAACGCGCCGCCACATCGTTCCCACGTCGCCCGAAAATGGTTCTAGGAACATGCAGCGGAGGTCCAACGACTGCCATGACCACTCAGGAGCCCCGATGTGAACCCTATCGAACATATCTGGGATGTCCTGGAACGCAGACTCTGTGCCATGGATCTGGCACCCTCGAACAGACCAGCATTGGCGGCCGTTCTGCAAACGATTTGGTGTCAACTGCGTCCAGAGGACTACCAGGGACTTGTCGACTCACTTCCACGGCGTCTCACTGCAGTTCGCAGGGCCAGAGGAGGCCCCACACGCTATTAGGTGACTATCCCATGACATTTGCTAAGTCAGTATATATCTATTAAATTACTTAATTCTATTCCTTTCTTTACAATACTTCTACAGTTCAACACTAACATTTTTATGTCATCCCTACTTGATTTCCAGTTTCCCGTTCCCGTATCACCGCTCCCTAGGCCACCCCGTTTCCCTGAATGTACCTCCCTATTACACTTCCAAATAAATTTCGTAACTTATATGTACCACTGGGGTTTAAGTGAAGTCCATCTGAGCGCAGATCCATATCTCCTACCCACCCATTAGGATCTAGAAATTTCACTCCCAGTTTCCCATATACCCACTCCATAGTCTCATTTAAATCCCCAATCATCATCCCTTCTACATAGTATTCCACTGATAACAATCTACCTTCCTTAATCTTCACCCGTGCTGCATTTACCAGATCCCACACATCTCAAACTATGTTCGTACTTATATCAGCTTGCCTTACGTTGTTGGTACCAACGTGAAACACTAACACCTTCTCCTTCCCCACCTCCCTCTCTTCTACTTCCCTCAACATAATTCCTGGATAACACTCTACCCTGGTTCCCTTTCCTCCACACACTTTCCCCACGTGTCTAACGATGGAAACCCCCAAGACCAGAGCCTCAACCCTACCCACCTCATTCGATCCCCTCCTCTCCTGGTCAGCCCATCTTTCCTGATATCTGCAGAAGCTACTTCCTCCTCCCGTTTCTCCTTTCCATGACCCTATTCCACCTGTCTTTTCCTATCATCTACACTAAATTTCCCTTCCTCCTACTTCCGCACATCTCAGCAACAGTTCCCTGTTCCTCATCTTCCCTCTGTTGTTCTACCTGGAGTGACTTGTACCGATTTCGCACAGACACCTGTCCTGAATTCTGATCCTGAATAGAGCCCTTAGCCTGCAATCTCCTTTCCATTAGAACATTAGACCACCTGTCTTCTACAACTCACCCCTTTCCTTCCCCTCCCTCTTGTACACCTACTGTAACATGTACATTGTTTGAGGGAGTCCTATCTTCCTTCCTTAATGCATCGTGATGATTTCGTAGTTACAAATAATTCATTAGAGTGCATTAAAACATTCGAGGATAAATTTGTCATTAGAGAGGCTGTTTTCCGTGTACTTGATGAGCTATTTTTTCCGGATAAGACCAAAACTCTGTGTAGGTGCCTATCCTAGTACATTTCCCAAATACTATGCCTTTTGAGGGTTTTAATAGTAAGGTTATAAAAGTGATAAAGCTATTTATGTTGTCTGTGAATGAAGATTATGTCCTCTTTGTGAAATTAGAGGACAAGGTATCAACTGACATACTGGCACTTACAGTACGTATTTACGTTGCTAACGATTTGAGCGTTAATGTACTTTATACGAAAATGCATATGCCACCACAGAATTTCAAATCGATTCTCCTATTGAGAGACAAAGATTATCTGGAGTGAAAGAGATGTAGTATAACAGTTAGGTGAATCATTATCAGAATAATTGTTATAAGTTAATTGGAATTCGTGACAAGGTTATGTTTCCAATAAGTTTCTTGAACGGGTTAGGCTAGTATAGTTTAAAGCAATGGTAATAGAAAGGTCATTCAAATGAATGTATTTCTAAAACAAGTATTGATATATAGGAAGAAGTATTACGGACTGGAATAATTTACCAAGGGTGCCCACTACTATATCTACACCAATTTGATAAATTTCGAACTTCTTGAAGTCATTTAAGACAAGACTTAGTAAACAATTGATACGTAATCTGCCACTTGGACGACAGCCCTAAATTCAGATCATTGGTGATTGACTGAATTGAATTTAAACTGCCACTGTTTGAAACGCGTCAGATATTTCCCCCAGGACGGTTATTTTAGAACGCAATCCTATCTTACCTATTGCCTCGACCATACTAGTTGATAATAAAAACTTATGTTTTGAATTTTCAACATATTGCTCATCCAGATATAGACATTCTTGGATAGAATTGGTTCTATTATCCAAAGTAAAATACTCTGTACATTATTATTAACACTTAGCAATTCAATACGATAATCAGAAGGTTATGTTTATGTAACACAGGCTTTTTTACATTCAACCGATTCGTCGGCCATGTTGATTACATCAGAACGTAATCCAGGAAAAAACATGCGGACATCGGTGTGCGATATGAGAAGTTGAGGGAAAGGTTATGCATGTTTATTCCGAGTCACCCAAAGAAAATATCACAAGTCGAACGTCATGAAATGCAACACATTAACTCAAAATATGAATAATTAAACACCAAAAGTAGCGTTGTCGCGTATTGTAAGTCTAAATGACATTTCAGAGGGGAAAATAACGAAGGGAGAATTATTGTATCAACGTCAGGTCAGGACGAATAGAAGTACATAGTGTGACGACTTCTGCTGTTTGATATGTTCCTACACTACGCGGCGCTGGTGTAGGTAAACAGGGATCAACTGTCCCTGAACATGTGATTTTAAATGAGATCTGATGTGACTTAATTCGGAATTTATCGTTTAAATAAATTATTTTAAACCATGTGTTTATTACTGTTATGTTTCAGGAATGTGCATTCTCTTTACTGACCGATGACTGTGTTCATGTGCGATCTATGTTTCGTGCAAATTAAGATTATAGTGTTCCTTGTTTTGAAAGTAATATGTGACAAATAGGTAGGAAATATTTTACATTTAGTAAAGATTTAATGACATTACTTCTGAAATTGGTTCGTCAGTGTCTTAACGAATATGTCAAACGGGTATGTGTGTATAGAGCTATTTCATTAATTCACCACAAAATCAAACTCAGTTGCTATTATCAGCTATAACCTTTAAAAAAAATCACATGTTCGACTGTTAGTGTACATGCTGCGTAATATAAATACATTAAAACTCTGCAGGCACCCACATGATGTTACGTACCGGTATGGCATACATATGCAATAACTACTTAAGTTAAATTATATATTAAGTAAAGTTTTATTGCAGCCAATGGCCATATGTAAATTTTCTACTCTTTACTATATTCATGTAAGGACTTTTCTCTTTTGCTACACTTATTGAAGTGGTATCGTTCACATATTTTCTCACACAGTTTGCACACGCATTCGTCGCTTGGATCGTGATATATCTCTTTTACGCATAGCTTATGATGGAAACCATGTACTGCCAGCCTGTTGATAGCGCTGCGCATGATCTTATTTGGGCCCATCCAGTCTCTGTTTGTCATAGCTTCCGTCACGTAGAACTCCGGCCAGATTTCTTCTCTTTTGCTTAACCTCAGATTTAGGTGAGCAGTGGCTTGGGGTGTCGATGGCACAGAGAGATATCTAAGGTCCTCGATAAGGAAAGGCTCCTGAGCTAGTTCATAAGCTAGTCTAGATGGAGATGTCTTAGAAATACCTAATATTCTTTTCAGGAAGGTAGCTTTCACTTTTTCAAGGGTAGTTATGTCAGATGTTGATAATTTGTCCCAGATTAAATCTATGCCATATGTCAGAATGGGTAGTATCTTTGCATGAAAAAGTTTCATTGCTGAGCCTATTGATATTTTGGTTGGGTCTTGTATATCGTAAATTCCTCTTATTGCTGCTGCTGCTCTTTCCCTCACATGTATTTTGAATGAGGATCCTGACGTTTGTAGAGTGATGCCAAGGTAGCGAAAATTATTTACTGTAGTTAAATCTACCCCTGCATATGAAATTCTATCTGTCGCTGCTATTCTTCCTCCTTTTCTGAAGACCATACAGACTGTTTTGTTCTTATTAACCTGGAAGTCGTTTGTTTTGGCCCATTCCTGTAGTCTGTCTACTGCGATCTGAAGGTCTTCTCTGTTTCTCGAACCTATTATCATGTCATCTGCGTAGGCATACAGCACTGTTGGCAAATTATCTGTTATTCTTGTGATGTCTTTTGTAGCTACGTTAAAAAGTGTAGGACTAATGGGGTCTCCTTGTAACACACCGTTTGTTTGAGTGATGGGGGAAGAGAGTGATACCCCATCATCTATTCTCACGCTATTATAGGCTAGAAGGTTATTTATTATAATCTTAAGTTCGTTATCTGCTCCAATCATGCCGTCTAATTTTTCCATTAATTTTGATCTGTTGAGCATGTCGAAAGCCTTACTGAAGTCAATGAATATAGCATAAAATTTTCCTTTTGGGTGCCTAAGTGCTTCTTGCACTTCATCTAATAAATTAGCGACAGCTTGTAGAGTTCCTCTACCTTTCCTGAAACCGAATTGTTCTTCTGGGAGATGATCATCTATTAGTTCGTTAAGTTTTTGATTAATGATTTTTGTATATACTTTCATGATGTTGTTCTCTAGCGCTATCCCTCTATACGAGTTTTCGTCATCAGGTTCTCCTTTTCCCTTGTATAAGATTTTTATGTAGGAAGTCCTCCAACTTTCCGGAATTCTACCTGTTTCTAGACATTTATTGAATAGCTCAAATTAATGAATCTTATCAGCACTTCACCCCGTCAGTCAGTGAACTGGACACCTTGGACATTTTCCGGGTATGTTTTGCGGTCGTACAAGCTTGCATTTCTTTCCGTACTTCTTTTGTTCGGAAATAAAATCGGCATCGTATGTAATGAAAAATTATTTTTGGTACCAAGTCCTGAGCATGTTCAGTACAGCACCTAAGTCTATGAGAAACAGTAATTGAAGATAAACTATCCAGGCATTCTCGAAATATTTCATCCCATATACTTCTTGTACACTAATATTTCTCACAACAACTTCCTCTACATGAGAAAACATCTATAATAATTCACTCGATGGATAAATAAGAGAGTTGGATGCGTTAAAATATTCTTCTAGACTTGTTAGGTCCTCCTCTGTATTGTTTTGCATAGAACCAATACATGCTGTACAGCCTATCACTTCACTTGCATGTTTAACAATATACCCACAGAACTGATGAATGACATTAATTTTTGAACTGGTGAAAGGAGCTATTTGTTCATCTTTCCAACTTGATAATGGTGGACCGAGCTAGTTGGCCGTGCGGTTAGGGGCACGCGACTTTGAGCTTTTGTCCAGGAGATAGTGGGTTCGAATCCCACTGTCGGCAGCCCTGAAGATGGTTTTCCGTGGTTTCCCATTTTCACACCAGGCAAATTCTGGGACTGTACCTTAATTAAGGCCACGGCCGCTTCCTTCCAACTCCTAGGCCTTTCCTATCCTATCGTTGCTATAAGACCTATCTGTGTCGGTGCAACGTAAAGCAACTAGCAAAAAAAAGAAAAAAAGATAATTGTGGCTGATCAAAGGTAAGCGTGCTGTAATTTTTTTTCCTGAGCTGTACTTATGGTTTTGGCATTCTTTCTGACAACAGCTTTTGCCATGGCTCTAATCTGATTGAAAAATTATGTTAAGGGCACTATCACTTTAAGGCAGATGTTGACGTGGGATAGCCTTCGACCACTTTGAGAACAGAGTAGGATCTTTTGGGCGTGAAACAAAAATGATGCTTATCATTCGAATGTTTATTGTAACCCGAATTACAACCCGGGACATTGCAAGTTGTAGGCATATTCACATGCGGTAGTAAATTGAAGCATATGTCAAAGTATACGTCCTACTTCTCAAATGCATAATCTTTTTCACTTTTCAGTTCATGAAAAGTTAATGCCAGCTATTTTGCACTTATACAACTGGAGAATGTATAAAACTACTGGAAAAGACCACAAACTGTTTGCACACTTTCACAGTAAGCCGACGAAAAGCGCGCGTGCTTGGCCCTTTTATCGACAGCAGCGCTGCAGGTGGCGGAGAACATGTACACCGTGTCTGTTAACATGTGATTCAGAGGGAGTCGTCACACTATTAATTTCTATTCGTCCTGGTCAGGTTGATACACACAGAGTATAAAAATAATTTACATATGAATCTCCGGTCAGCAAAATCGATATATAGATGTCAACAAAGAACATTATTAACCTTACATGAAATACTATGTAACACCACCAGTAACCATAGCCCATTATGTAAAACACGCAAACAAATTTCTCCAACAAAATTTCAACCCTACAAAATCCACCTGTATTGTTGAGTTCGTACAAGGGATATTTGTATGATACACTTGACCATGTAAAGCACTCGTCAGCTTAAAACTCACCAGAATTGATGGCATAACTTAATTGTATTTTATATACAAAAAAGACCATCATCCTCGTGTTCACTCTACGGGAAATGGGTTTAGATTTAGTTCATTGTAAAACGTTGAAAATTAATTACATCATTCTTGCGCCACTGTTTAAGATTAGTTTATTCTCTAAATCATAAATTTTGGTCATGATTTCTGGGACTGATTTAATTTTCTTTGTAGTAAGGTACGTTGGCTGTTAGGCAAATGCTAGAATAGGCATCATTAGTTTTAACTTCGGAAGTTTGCGCGGCACTCGAATTAGATCACCACCTTCTGTGAGTATATAATGTCTTCCCTAACAATACATTTGATTTTAAAAATGATAAAATGACTAATGCACACAACATTATTAGTCCTATGATTCGGTTCGAAGTTTTCCTTACGAATGCTCTTAACCCAATTTTGCCTTAATACTAGGTCTTTTAGAAACGGGGACACGGAAGCTCTTACTTACATCCAGGCACACAGCACTTTAAACTATAAACATATTGCATAAGTAACTAAAAATGAAGAAAAAAACTTTCAGAGAACACGAGAATCAACATTAACCTAATCACAACCGATATTGTTGGAATAAATAAGCTCTTTGAGAACAAACAGCTTCTTACGGCAATGAAAGGCGATCTATAACCTTCTTAAGACTATAAATAAATATAATGTACGCTTAATAACATTCAGATTTCCGTAAATATTTGGTAACAACACGGCTTACACAAATCAAGAACAAACGCATGCTAGCACTCCAGTTCCGTCATTATGGACAGTTTCGATAGGTCGGTTAAGGTCTGAGATATTGTAGTTGGTCTTGGTCTGATACTGTTGTACAGTAGATGGTCTTGGTAGAACTCGGTCACAGTCTAATATACACAGTCGCGAAGCTCCTTAGTGATGAAATAGCATCCTGTTGACAGGCGGAACGACACCAGCGATCGTAGCGGCCAGCAAGCTCTAACTGTCCGGAACAATTCTCTACCCAACAGCTGATTGCACTTTCCCACGTAAATTATAAACTGTAACCACCTCGACAACTATATTAATCGTACATTTTAATAAAATACGTTGATACACCAGACTACTTATTGTTACAGCATGGTAATAATACCAAAGGAAAATAACAATAGTTTATTTTCGAAGGAAAAACTGATCATACCACTGTAGTTAAGGTCTTAGCCAATTTCGAAGTCCTATTATTGAACAGAATTTGATACTTTCACATAAATCATAAAAATAGAAATGAACTACAAAACAATTCAAATAATATTCAAAGATCTCAGGAACTTAAATGGCTGAATTTTGAGCTTTTTTGTTTTATGACACTGAAAACTTTCATTGCAAAACATCACAATGTAATCTAATCTTAGTTTCACAAATCATTTCCACACTAATGACTTAGTACCTTCAGAGCATTAATGTGGAAAATCAGGTATTTACATTGGGGAATTAATAGTATAGCGCATCCAATTAGTGAGCATACAGGAAATTCCTGAAAACAGCCCATGTTCTCTCGGCTCCTCCGAGCAAGTGGCCGCGCGGTTTAGGTCGCGTAGCTATCAGCTTACATTTCATAGTGGGTTCGAACTCCACTGTCGCCAGGCCTGAAGATGGTTTTTCGTGGTTTCCCATTGTCAAAACAGCCTGTACCATAATTAAGGCCATGGTCGCTTCCTTCTCGCTCCAAGCCCTTACCTATCCCCCCGTTGCCAAAAGACCTATCTATGTCAGTGCAACGTATGACTGTGTGATGTGCTCCTTTGAGACGAGCTAATCATCTCTTATCAATAATTTTCAGTTCGAAGAAATCTGCGGAGATTCCATACAATTTCTTCTTCTCTGCTGACATGAACTGGCTGTCTCCAAAATGATTCGAACATAACGTTATGTTATTGTACAAATAGTTCACATGTTTCTCCAATAAATCAGCCCTCCAACTATTTACAAGCAATTTTCTTGCCTTTCTTAATCCGTTTACCCTTCAGGGTTGGTTTTTCCTTCGGACTGAGTGAGGGATCCCACCTCTACCGCCTCAGGGGCAGTGCCCTGGAGCGGGGATACAACTGGGGAGGAGGGCCAGTAGATCGCCCAGGCGGCTTCACCTGCTATGCTGAAGAGGGGCCTTGTGGGGATTGGAAAGATCGGAAGGGATAGACAAGGGAGAGGGAAGGAAGCGACGGTGGCTTTAAGTTAGGTACCATCCCGGCATTTGCCTGGAGAAGAGGGAAACCACAGAAAACGACTTTGAAGACGACTGAAGTGGGAATCGAACTCCCTTCTACTCAATTAACCTCCCGAGGCTGAGTGGACCCGGTTCCAGCCCTCGTACCACTTTTTTCAAATTTCGTGGTAGAGCTGGGAATCAAACCCAAGCCTCCGGGGGGTGGCAGTTAATCACACTAACCACTACACAGCGGCGACAAGCAATTTTATACACATTGAAAATTACAATACCACTACGTGTTAGAGGTTACGGTTGCGTTAAAACGTTATTTAAGTTCATATAATTATAATTGGATGGATTTCACTATGAGTTACATTCCTGAATCATTGATGAACGAAATGCCTACTTATCTGAAGTTAAATTTATGAATCTTCACAATATTGTTCTATTATCCGAAAATGTAAACAGTAATTCAGGCTTTACTGTAGAGGATCTTTAGAAAACCTAAAGAATGATAGCTCTGGTGTCTTCTTGTAATTGAGCAATTTATTGCGCCACACACACATCTTTTCGTAAATACCATGTCAATTTAATAGAAAACCGATCATCTATAATGTAATTACCTCACACTTACCTCACAAAACGTATACAACTTACACATCCCAGAAGACCGGTGGCTTGCTGGCCGCGTGGAGCGCTGCAGTCGCATGGATGAAAAAAAATGTGCCAAGCTTCGCGACTGTGTATATTAGACTGTGACTCGGTTATCTTTGAAACCCGTATTGGCAACCTTTGAAACACAAACTATGAATCGCCGTGAGACATCTGGTGTACACTTGACGTACTAGTACTGTTGTTGTTTACACAGCAAAGCCAAAATATAGAATTTACGCTAGAAACAAGATTTGCATCGAGAATTGTTATATAACGTTACATCATGTGTGTGTGTGACACTGTTGTTGGCTTCAGATAATACAGGTTTAGAAAATTCCTATCGATCATACTATCGATTCAATTCGGATTTCATTGCCATTCAGTTGACAGTGTAACGGGAACCAGGAGAGCTCCCTCCTTACTCCTCACTCCCGTAAAAACTTGTATCAAGAAAAGGTTCGTGTATTGTACATCAAAAGAAGGTTTGCTTCACCTCAGATCAGAATTCCCAGCCTCTTCAAAAAAAAAAAAAGTTGGTCCAAATTGTCCCAATCCTCAATGATGATTTTGACATAGATCTCGCAGAGCGGCTGATGGATCATTACATCCATAAACAGCCTTCTTTAATTTATAGCAGGCATGTTCAGTAGGCTTCATGTCTGGCGAACACAGTGGCAATTCTAGTCATATATCATAATTGGTAACAAAGTTACTAACGAGAACTGCATGAGGAAATGTACATTGTCTAAGATGTTGAAGTCTGACCAGATTGCCTCCAAACATGTTTCCGGCAATCATCAGGAACAAAGCTCATGCGACATTCACTGGTGAAAAGGACTTTATAGCAATTGTGAAGAGACCATTCAGCATAATGTTGCGCCCACCGGTACCAAGTCTAGATTTCAGAGCTGGGCCTTGCCATGGGCATCAAGAGTGAAGCTGCGCTATGTGCAACCTACTTTACACCATTTGAGTTGAAACATGGCTGCCAGAAGAAATTCTAAGGTAATGTCACTGACTGCAGTTTGACAACCTGTGCGAGGCAAGTCATCAACTGTTCCCATTTCCCTGTACAGCTTTGATTTTCGAACCACATCACTTTCATAATGGCACACACATCGAGCAACTGCCCTTGTTGACCATCCTTGTGAACATAATATGATTATGTGTACACGTTCAGACATCGATATTGCACATCGTTCCTCCTGGATGCCCACTTCTTAGAACACACCTCTAATGCTTCCACAATACTGTCTCCCATTTGAGAGTGACATTCTGGCTGTGGGTTGGAATACATGCCGTCTTTCCACTCAGCGTAGGACAGACCGGAAAAGCAACACAGTTACATGACACACAGGGGTGATGAAAAACTTTTTTTGATGTGTATAACTATGAAAGAAAATGAAAGGTACAAAAGTTTTCAGTGTGCAGTTGTAGATTCTGTTTTATTCTTTTTTAAATCTATACATTTATCATAACAAACTGAATCCACTAAAACACATTGAAAAGTATAAAGACTGAAACAACTGACGAGATTAAACAAGAACTAACCAGCTATGACTTAGAGTCTGAACCTAGAGCTTACGTATTATACATTTCTACAAATTAAGAGAGAATTTTTTATTATAATAAAAATCCACAGCCTTCTACATACTCACTAAAAAATACACAAAGGAAATTAACACACAGGATCATTCTAAAAGAAAAGCTAAACACAAAAAGGATACATAGAATGTATCTTACTGAAGAAGCTCCAAGAAAGGAAGAGAGGAAGAACTGGCCTCTCTGTTTTCAAGATCTGAGCCTCTGGCACATTGATGGTCCTTTTAATAGATGTATGCATTCAACTATTTTAGAACTCTAGATGCAAGTTAAGAGGTGCAATCCTTTTCTAGAAAAAAACAGTAGTTTTAAGATCTGCTTGTTGATCTATTTTTATAGTTTTCATTAACATTTACTTCAGATTAGAAAGAAAGACAATACAATTGTTATTGTCGATTCATTCTACATGGAAGAACAGGTACACATATATGTGCCTGAAAATATTTAATGTGGGACACGATGTACTGTGGAGGTTATTATTAAATCGTATGCCCTCAGCTACCATGAACAGACATTTCAATTCAATATCATTTATGCTGCCTGTGAATCAGTTTTGAGGTTCTATTTTACTAGTATCAGATGGCAGAGGTGGTGGTGAACTGTAGTAAGAACACAACAGCCAGCCCCTGAAGTTAAGAAATTAACCAGACATAGTTAATATCCCTTACTCTTACTCTTTGCAGACGGTATTGTAATATGGGGAGAAGATAAAATGGAAGTACAAGAACAAGTTACTGTATGGAATCGGGAGACAGAGGAATATGGAATGAAAACAAGTGTGGAAAAATGTAAGACAGTAGTGATAACGAGAGGTAATACAGAACAAAGAGGGAATACTGAAGTAAATGGAAGACCATCAGAAGTTATAAAAAGCTTCAAATATATGGGGGATATACTTGCAGATGATGTGAAAATAAACGAAGAAATTGGAAAGAGAATCCAGCAAGCCAATGTGTAAGAGTTATAGTGTGGAACAGGGACGTCCCAGAGAAATGCAAGAAAATTCTGCGCTCAGTGCATTACACACCAATTTTGACATATGCGGCAGACATATGGACAACTACAAAACGTGATGAAAGCAGAATCCAAACAGACAAGATGAAATTCCTTAGAGGAATAATTAGGAAGACATCAAGGGATAAAATCAGAAACATAGAAATTGGAGAGAGAATTGGATTCCCTAAACTGCAAGACAAGGTAGAGACCAATAAACTTAAATGGTATGGGCAGATGACGAGAATGGATGAGGACAGAGTTCCAAAGCTAGTATCCCAGAAAGAGCCTGATGGATGCGGTGAAGGAGAATGTAGAGAAGAGAGGAGTTAAAGTAGAAGAAATATTGGAGGAAGGAAGGGAGTGGTGGAGAGACAAAAGTGTGAAGGTCCTTGATTCACAACCTGACCCAGAAGACTAGAAAATCACACCCATGGATGTTTGAACGGAAGACTAGTACAATGACCAAGGAGCTGGGCATTTATAAGACAACTTATTGTTAGTTTAAATTATTTTTATGGTGTAGACCAACATTCTACCATTGATTAAGACCTTGAAGATGGGCGATGTATCTCGAATGTTGCTTTGTACTGTTCTGCTGGGGACATACAACTTACGCTGAACAGCGTTAACTTATAGTACTTCTACGTCCTACAAATTTTAACAGTGTGCTGAACACATTCCGCACTGCTTGTAGTTCATTAAAAAGTACTAGGTGGCACCACATCATTGAAACCTAAATCTATGCTTAATACTGATCCAACTGCATCCATAAGCATAACAGTACGGTGATGTAATAAAGGGCTCTGACACGATAAAGGGCTTTATAGCCATAGGCATACTAGTACGCAGCACTCATTTGTCCGCCAAAAAAAAAGAGATGTGCTGCTTTTTGTCAGTAGAACTGTTCAACTACTTGGTAATTCTTAACAGCTGTTTACCAGAGATGAAATAGTCTGCATCCTGAAGGCTGATTAAGAACTATTTCATTTGAGTGGTGCTTGTAAAAGTACTTGCGGTCTCCAAACCAGATTGTTTGAAAACAATGGTTGATGAACAGAAGCAAGTGTTTGTTAGTGGCAAGCATGATGAAGAGGAAGATCCTGGTGATAATATGCACACACGTTTGAATTGATGCAATGCAACAGCAAATGAAAGTGAAACAGAATTTGACAACACTACACCAGCTGCAGATGAAATTATGCAGACAGACTAGTGAACGGGAATACAGACAGAACATTTCAAGTGTTCAAACAGAAACTTGCCAAGGAAATGATTGCTAATCACTTCAAAGAAGGCGTTGTAAAGCGAAGGTCAGCTACACCTGGAGAATTGCCGTCACAACTGACTGGCCAACATTTTCCCATCAAGATCCCCCAACAGAAGCCAAAGGAACTAAAACTGCAAAAGGCTATATTGCATGGTGGCAAAAGAAGACCGGAAGGCGAAGTAAACGGCAATGTTACTCCTGCAACATTCCATTGTGTCTGGAGCACTTCCAGCCATACCACACAAAAAAGGTCTACTGACTTTCCAATCCCAGGGGCTCCAAGCAACAAGGAACGTGCTCCGTGCAAGTGTATAAATTGTATAACTGTTGCTTCACACCTCTTTTTCTGTAATTATGTCAATAAATATGGAATTTATGCCGATTTATTCCAAGGTCTACACACACTGAACAAATTGTGTGAAAAATTCATAGTTTCCAAGCCCTTTCTGCTACAGGAGGAGGCAGATGCAGATGGGTTAATAATTAATTGGTACTACTGAGGCAACTTCATATCCACATAGGCTGGATGGTCGACAAGTGACTAAACTGCAAATGCGCTGCTGCACAGTGTAACAATGGTGTACATGAATGCTTAATTTTCCAAAATTTCAATAGGCATTGTGAAAATTTAATTTTAAAAACCAGAAAAAAGGTTTTTATATTATTTTTTTAAAATGAGAAATGTTGGTCCAATTTTGACAGAAAAGGCATGCATTCAGTGCTAAAAAGTTGCTGAATCCAAAACAGGTTAGGGATTTTAAGTATCAGTTATTCTTGTATTAAAATGTTAAAATGCACTAAATTATTCAGTCCACGCTATAAGAACTAACTTCACCTGTTCAGCATTCAAAGAGTTAACAGAGGGAGCTAGTATGGGAGTGAAATGTGGACAGTAATTGGTAATAATAATAATGTTCCTAGCCTCCGTGGCTCAGGCAGCAGCGCGCTGGCCTCTCACCGCTGGATACAATGGTTCAAATCCCAGTCACTCCATGTGAGATTTGTGCTGGGCGGGCGGGACAGGTTTTTCTCCGGGTAGTCCGGTTTTCCATGTCATTTTTCATTCCAGCAACACTCTCCACTACCATTTCATTTCATCTGTCAGTCATTAATCATTGCCCCAGAGGAGTGCGACAGGCCTCAGCAGTCGGCACAATTTATATCCTCGCCGCAAGTTGGGGGTTTCATTCATCCCATCCCTGACCTGGTCATTGACTGGAAAACAGGTTGTACGTTTTCATTTTCAATAATGTTCCTGGTCTTACATCCCATGAACTACTTTGACAGGTTTTGGAGAAGCAGCAGAGATAACAGAATTTTATCCAACAAGAGTTCTTTTATCTGCCAGTAAATCTACTGAAAACCAAAGTCATGGTCTGCACCAAGAACAACCACCTGATATTGTGAAAGTGGCTGGATTGATGCACTCAAGCCTTTTGAGTTACAAGATATTACAATACAGGACATAATGTGATGGCAAAATGAATCTGCATATGGAAAGACATCACCATTGCGATTAACACCAAAATCATACTTCTCCGGAACACTCATCTTCCCTACGGAGCAGAAACGTGGAACATTAAGGAAGCAGATCGCCACTGCCATGATGCTATACCAATGTGGTGGTACAGACAGCTGCTTCAAATACCATGGACAGTGCACCCGACATATGAATCAATATTGTGACAGCTTAACATCAAGACGAGAATGTTAACCAGTGTGAGACAGCAGTAGCTAAGATACACAGGCAGAAAACCAGAGGCGTTAGAGAAACTTACAGAAGGAACACCTGATGGTCGTTGACCAAGAGGAATAGCAACTCAATGGGTGGACCAAATAAAGAGTCTGATCAGACAGTACATTCATGAGTCCATCGATCTCGTCCAGGGGCGTGGGTTGGCTGAGTCCTGCCATTGCTTCCGCTTACTTGTGCCAGGCTTCTCACTTTCATCTATCCTGTCTGTCCGATCTCCCTTGGTCAGCTCTTGTTCTTTTCCGACCCTGATGGTATTAGAGCGCTTGAGGCCTAGGGAGTCTTTCATTTTCACGCCCTTCGTGGCCCTTGTCTTCCTTTGGCCGATACCTTCATTTTTCGAAGTGTCGGATACCTTCCATTTTTTCCTCTCTGATTAGTGTTATATAGAGGATGGTTGCCCAGTTGTACTTCCTCTTAAAACAATAATCACCACCACCACCACCACCACCAAGAGACGGACACTTGGATGACACCATACCCTTTCAAAGGATCTAACCAAAAAAAGAGAAAGAAGGTAGAAGTCACTGATGTCTACTATGGTGTGAGGATGATTATTCCTGTCTTTTGTGATGTGATGATAGAAAAATAAGTTGCCAAAAGATCCTTCAACATAAAATTGTCACCTCCATAATAAAGATTTAAACAGCAGCAATTCAGCATCAACAAAGTCTTCTCTTCATGTTTGCTCATGTTTGTATTTCTAAAACATATTTCTTCAAATTTTTTTAAATATCAAAATTAATTAGTGAATTACTGTATTCTGTGTCATTTGGAAAATCTAAAATGTTAGGTCAGATAATTAAATAAATAAAAAATCAACTAATATTCACCACATTTCAGTTATCTAGCACCTATTTGAAACTGTTGAACATACAGAGCCATAAAATATGTAGATTTTTAAGTTATACAATAAAATAACAGTCTAAACTAAAACAGTTAAAATAACTGTAAAAACAACATGCTCCCTTTCATTTCATTTTGTTCATTTGCAATTAAGGACTGTGAGTTTTTAATTGATATATTCAATCTTAACTAAGAGAACGATATACACTCCATACTAAAAATAAAAACACCACCAGTTGCCAGAAGAAGAGCTTCTTCAAAGTCAGCAAGATGTCCACAATCAAAGAGGCAGCATGCATTACTGCAAAATTACCTTTCTTTGTTCACAAAACAAACAAAAATTCACATGTTGAAATAAAATTCAATTTTAAACAAAATCTGACAATACTACAATTTTCAGATAATGAATAAAATACAAACTTATTTTTACCCTATAAATATAATTATACTAATTTTTCAAATTATTGTAGTCAAAAATCTTTCTCAGTTTCTCTTGCAAGGGAAATTTTATGATCAGTTACATGGAAAAAGGAACCATCTCATAGACTAACAGTTTTGAACTATAACTACAAAGGAAATTAAACATCAAAATTTATTACATATTAAATCACACATCCATAACTATCATTCAATAGTTTAAATAAAGAAGTTGACTGGCAGAAATCTTCAATGTAAAAAGAACAGTAAAAGTTTGTAGTAATTTGAGTTCTTTATAAGTAGTACTGAATGAAAATGGTGCCAGGAAATCTTTTTTTTTTTCCTCAATGTTTAACATCATTAAAACAACACAGTTCTTCATGCCAGCAATAAAAATTACTAAAATGGATTAGAAGGGCACTGTTCTTTTATCTGTATATATACACCAAAATGTGTAGCGAAGAAGAAAGTTAATTTTGTAAAATTATCTTGACATCCATTTGTTAAATAATTTCATATTCAACCAGAATATTTCCTCTTTGCATACATAATTCTTTGTTCAATGCTCATTAAATTAGGTGGTGTGACTGCCTCAGTAATGTCTATTGACATTTTTATTAGGAAATTTACCTGAATGATATTTTTGGACCATTATTTAACAATTTAAATTAAAATTCTTAAAAAGAGACTTTTAAGGAGCAAATAATGCAGTAAGATACAAAGTTATTTCAAATATTAAAAAACGAGTTGTATTAATATGTATGAAGTTTTACAGGTATTCCTTTTGGCTTATTTTTCATTTATATCAGTGCTGTATTTTGCTCCTTCTGCCTCTGTTGAGGTGAGAAGATCTTTACTTTGAGAAAATTTTAGTTTTCAGCAACAGAAGTGAAGGGACAAAAAATAAGCAACAGTATGAGATATGATAATATGAAAATAATAGCTATATAATATAAGCAAAACAATTAAATAATAAGTTTGCATATACAATCAATTATTATTTCTTTAGTGGATTCTCTAATGTATTTTGATTCTAATACCACAGTACCTTAGATTCAATAATCAAATTATTTTTTGCATTTGAACAAAACAACAAGTTTTGTAATGGTTGAAGTTTGTCTCAAAACTGGAGTGTATGTTTTTTTTTTTTAGTTTTTTTTTTTTAGAAGAAGACAATTTGCAAGAAATCAAGTGTCTACACAAAAAGGAAAAACAAGCTGTATAGTAATAAGAAACCCTTTTCCATAAACAGTCATGACAACAATACAAAAACAAGGTGAAGTGAAGTAAACAAACAGAGACACTTTTTGGATTTCACTGAAATAAGAGCATTCTGCCTCTTTGGTTTTACAAATTCAAACAACACAGGGCATCTCTACATACATCACAAAATCTACAAGGAAGAACTAAAGAAATATTCATCACAGATTATAAAAACAATAGAAAAGAATTCCTTATAAGAATAAGAACAACAAAGGTATTTTAATTTACAATAAAAAATTATAATCACTACCATTTAGTAGATACTTTGTTTTGTTACAATTCAACGTCTCTGTTTTCTCTTGCAGTGCAAAAGGAAGCTTATTTTTCTCTTAATTTTCTTTATGTTAACGAAAGGAACAACCAACCAGAATGATCACAATACTCAAGTTCAGTCTATATAAGCCTGGGAGGTTACGATCCATTTCTGGGGGCGAGGCAGATGACTGTGCCACACTCAAGGAAACCTCGGGCACTCCTCTTTTCCCTCGATCTATTTTTCAACTACAGGAAAAGGGATAAGGAGGGGTATTTATTTTCTTACTCATTGAAGACCCACTCTCAAAAAGGCACAGACACCTGTACATCCAAATACGTTCACAAAGAAACAAACCATTTATCCTGTATTAAGAAGGTTAAGGTAAGTGAACGGCCATTGTTTCTCACATGATAAGAATGTGCAAGTTAACACACCACCACTAGTAACATCACCAAAACATAACACTTGAGCTTTGAGTGTCAAAAGAGAAATTTTATCATCCACCAAGTAAAAATTATTTGGCAAAAAATATGTCTATTGTCTCCCACTTGTTTTTGTAATGACATGGAAGTACATAGTTTTGATTTCTTTTAAATATGTATTTGGGAGTCGCAGGATTCTGGAGTAATACTATCAGTATTTTATATATGCACGAGTGACTAGTATTGGCAGCCAAATCAGTATTCAAAAAGATTCCAGTGACAGGCCATAGAGCTATAAAAAAACAAATAAAAAAACAAATTTTTTTTTAAAAAACTGGAATTCTAAAAGCAGCCATGGACTGCAAAAAAATATTGTTCTTACAGGAACATAACAGAGAAAAATTTAAGAGTTTGTTAAAAATTTTAAAAATCAAACCTTTCTTCCTTTCAGCTACAACTGGAGTTTAAGCTCAATTTATCTAAGAATATTACTAACTTCTCGCAAAGTTATAATGAAAATATACACTTCACTACACATTTTAAGTTGTCCAACTTTAACCTTTAAACGATATATCGTCAATACCTGCCCTCGTAAAAGACAGACCAACAATATATCGCCAATGGCCACATTTCCTGGAGGCCACCTGGCAGTATTAGTTGATGGAATAAACCTAGAACATGTTTTAAGGAAATTATTTTAATCAAAATATCTGCTATTTTGCATATCATAAAAGAGAAAATTTTCTCACAAATTTGTAAATGCAATCATAATGAAAACTTAATTATAACCTACATTGTGGATTTATGAAAGGAAAATTTCAAAATATCATTACATCACTTAGTAAACAGCTGGTCTGTTCTTTCAGGCACAGTCTTCTTAACCGTATTTCTGTTTCCGAAAGGACTGAAAGAAGTGTAGTGAAGCTGGTGTAGGTAATTTTTTACCATTTTCTACACAGCTGAAATCCATGGCAAACAACAGTGATCGGCTTTGTAAGTGTTGAGCCTAAACACAAATCACAATACAGCAAACACATATACAAAGAATACAGCTGGTACAAAACAGTCTAGGACTATTAAAAAAAAAGATACATACTCAATCAGTTCTGAGGGTAATATAAGGAAACTGTCAAGTACAATTTGTTTAAAATGCAAATAGTGAGACAATTCCAACTACAACAAAAATGCACTGTAGATGTCAAAAGAATTCATTCTTCTAATTTCTTGCATTTAAACACCAGGAAAATTGTCCAAAAAATGTAAACATTGAAAATTAGACTCAAGTTGACAAATTTACTTAAATGTTCTTGGTATATGATTTACTCACAGTTCATAAAATAGTTCCATAGAAAATCTTGAGATATCTAATAATCTAATAAATTAAAGACAGACCATGGCCACAAATTCATTTTGCACGAAACAAGCCAGGGGATGTATATACTGTATTACTTTTAGCTATATCTCTTTGTTTCTTGGCGAACATCTGTTGTATCCACGTGTCTGTGCAACATCCACATAATATTTCCTTGTATTTACAGCTGTCATACCTCAGGGGAAGCTAGGAAGGGAAGGTATTGTATTTAGCAGAACTTGGCTGGCTTTAGTTACTTTTCACTATAACTTATATTTTTTTATTTATCTTATAATATATATAACATTTCTTTTGTTTTTATTATTTGTATATTTATATATATATTTATATAACATCAACAGTGCAGAGGAGTAAGCACGTGTACCAACAGCCTGCCCTCGGTGTGAATGATGTGTGTCAAGTCCCCGGCACACAAACAGGGCGTTAACACTAACATACCAAAAAAAGTCTGCCATATACTGCACTTTTTCATATCAACATTATCTGTTCCTCAAATTTGAGACCACTTTTACCCTTCATACTGCTATATGCAGGCAATTTTTTTCTTTCATATTTTTTTTGTTATCAAAACACCACATTTATGGAGTACTCCATTTCTTAAGGCATTCATTTATCACAGGATTGCCCTTGAATCCTACATGGTGCACGGGCATTCTTTACAAGGGCTAATGATACCCAGTGCATTCGGGTACTGAATAGCCTACGCACGTAATAACAAACAGATACTAGTTCATTCAAAATCTTATTCTCGTATTACCCAAGTACCTACTCAAAAATTACAATTTTGTAATCAATAATCTTACAGTGCTTAGGAGGATGAATAAAGAGCAGTCATTTCAATATTTTTTATACTAAGTCAAAAAGTGCCACAGTAAAGCAGGGTTCTAAAATGAATTAAACATTATAAGACACAAAATAATTTGATTTTTCCCACATATCCATCAGTTTTTAATTGGGAGGAAAAATTTCCTTATGATAAATAGGTATGTGATCACTCCCTCCCGCCCATAAGAGAGTTGAAATAATTGTATTTAAGTCAGTAATTTATTTTTTGGTAAGTTCTTTTTTTCTAAAAACAAGTATTAATTTGGCCTAAGCTTAAACCTAAGAAGAATACAGCATAATGGGCCAATACTTGAACATTCCAACCAGTAGATGAATTTGTTGAGAAGTTGAGTTGGTTACTTCTAAACAAACTGTAAATTAACCAGATTTTTCAGTAACAAAGAAATAGAAAGGCAACCTCAACCTACACTTTAAGAAATTCGGTTTCCGCATATGTTTATGGCATACAGCCAAAACACACATTCCCCAACATTACATCCAGCAAACATTGGTATTGTGTTCTTGAGGGGTTTTACGATTTGAAATTGTTTTTGTCCGCTATATGTCATTCTACATTAAGAAAACAGTATTGCTCTTATGACATCAAGGTTGCCATTTCGAATGGCTCTGCTCAACAGCATCACCGGAAAAGCGAGGCATATATATTGCTGAAACTCGGTACTTAAGTTCAAAATAAACAAAGAAAGAAACTAAGCTGCAATTTTTTTTACAATAAGGTGCATGGGTTGTAAATGGAGGAGGGATTTATGTTTTTACAGCAACATGGAAAAGCTACTGCACATACAAAACCTCAGTATTGAAGTTCAAGGCAAACTGGGAGAAAATAGACAACAGATAACTTTTATAGGCTTGGGGTGGGGGATGCAATTAACTGTATTTAATAAATTTGTCCAGGCAACGCGTGTACTACTGTGCCGTCATATCGTCCCGTGAAAAGAACGATAAGAATTAACTGCACTTGTGAAAAACGGGTTAAAATGTGGCAAAATAAAATGCGCTTAAGAAACAAAATCCAAACAACAAAACCAGGCACAGATAAAAATCACAGCAAATTTCTGGATCAGCACAAGTCTTGTCAAGATTTTTTGCTGCACAGCACAGCATAGCATCAAAATTAGAACACACCCACAAATAAATAGATGACTTCTCTTCAACAGTGATACGCTGCCGGCGATTCACAGTGTAATGGATTATGCGTTGCATGTACCACAGCAGCTCAGAAGGAAAATGAAGGAAGGCAACAAAGCAATGGTTGTTCTCTCCATCGTGCTTCCTCCCTGCAAATGTATTTATGAAATAGAAAAGCTTCAGGAGTTATTTTAATAACTCACGGAAAACATATGCCCATCCATTTTCTTTCTTTCATAATACAATAATAACACTCAAGATAGAGAGAAGAATCAGTTGAACGTGCATCAACAAATCATACCAAAAAGATGGACACTAGAGAGTAGCTTTTAACAAAACAGTCTACATGGAAATAGAACCAATAATGAGCACAATCAGGAAGAAAAGCATTTCATTTTTAGGACATCTAATCAGGATACCAGAGAATAGGATCATCAGGAGAATAATAGAAAAATTATGGAATACTAAGTGCAACATTAAGTGGATTACAGAAATCAAGGAAGATATGGATGAACTACAAATTATACTGGAAGACCTAAGAAACAAAACTGACAAAATCAGGAAACTCACAGACAAGCAAACCAGAATCAACAAACAGACAATAGGAAGGGTGATTTCCGGTGAAGAAAGAAAAATAAGATCAGAGAGAATGAAGAAGTACTGGGCTAACAGGAAACTGAAAAATTCTTTGTATAAAGTTGGCTAGAGTGGTCCAATGAAGGCCATAAAATGTAAATAATAATAAGTATAATATAAAGTACATTATAATATTCCTTAATCACAAGGAATTATGAGTGTCTAAGACGGAGCGTGCAGGTCTGTAACAGCAATACTGTTTTCTTAACATGGAATGAGCTATAGATTCGAGCGTGCTGATGAGGACAGCTGAACATCACACAGAATTTGCTCTGATTGTGGCCAACCTCCAGTAATGGAGAAGTCACTACAAGAAGAAGAATTTTAAATTACAACGAAAGCAGCTGTGGAAAACTGTGGGAAGTGATTGTGACTCATTACTACTCAGTGCTGCCTCGTTAACGTAGCATCAGGTCATGAGTATCCTCTGTAATCACAAAATCCCATTACTCCTCAAACTGAAGATCAATCATCCATCGAGTTGTGCTGTTAAACTACTGCACCAAAGCATCCCCATGAGTATACTGAGTGATACGATCAACATCTTTAATGAAAGGTTTTATGTTCTCTTTCCATTTCCAGCAACAAGAATGTCTATAGGACGCTCTATCAATCCTTCTATCCACTTCTCAGCGAAGAGTTTGCTTCTGAAGTTAATAAAAGATACCACAGTGTTCACGTGTTAACAGTACTGTTTATTATTGTCAGCCTTTTTTTCTTTTTTGAGACTCCCATTTATAAATGAATGCTTTAAAAAACACTTTGCACGCCAGACATACAGTTCCATCCACAAACTAATAAAACACTATAAAACTTGAACAAATCTTGATAACCACTAAGTTTAAAACACCCACATTTGCGATCTTCACACATCGCACGTTAAAACTTACAAAAATATTCTGACCAGCACAAAGGGTAGATATGGTCTCAAAGAGAGTCAGCCACTGGTAATAACACGGGAGCCTACCTCGGCCTGATCCACAGGCGAGAGACAATGGAACAAGAACAAAACAAAAAAGGTAGCACAAACCCTACTGACAACAACAACAGTCATCAGCCTAAGTGCCTCGTCACTTTATGTACAAAGTTACTTAAAAATAAAAAGCATTTTTTAAATGTTGATATATTTATTTATTTATATATGTACATACACACACACACATGCACATACGTGGAGTTCCTTGAACAGCTCCCCACGTACATCACTTACCGTCCTCACGTATGTCCAAATAACTGCAGAGAAATCTAGAATGTCAAACAGCCAGTAAATCTGCCATGATATTTTGCAGCCGAAAAATACCTAAGCAATAAACACGTAACACATTTTCACATTCAGCATTGTAGAGAATATTAAAACTGTAACATTTACGCTTTTAGCCAAACAAGGCAAGATAACCCACTGTGAACCTGTCTAGAAAAACAGTTTCCAAAACAAAACAAAACAAAACAAAACAAAACAAAACAAAACTTAAATTAAACTAGTGGCTGCTCCGTAGCATTCATTATACTGTAATTAGGTCATATAGCTCGTCTTGATACGCCTGTCGTGTTCATATTGTTTTGCCTGCCCTTTTCAGTAGTTTTATGAACATTTAATACCGATACATAATAACTGATTAATTCGTAATTTAGTTTATTACACTTACAATATTATCTGAGCTTTGACCATTCAGCCGTGTCTTGATCTTAATATTTTCAAACGATCTTGCCTGAGATAGTGTAACATACAATTAGCCATGGCTGAATACTGGTTTGGGTAAGTAGACTACCCCCTTTTTCAAGAGGTCCCTGCGCTTTATTAATGGTCATACAGAAGGCTGGTCATCTTGATACCTTCCCGCCTGTACGTACGTAGACTGTTTTGTCGTACCAGCATATAAGTTATTAGGAACGTTCTGACATCTGTTGAGTATATTCAGACCTTGTGGAAGGTCAGAGAATCAAAGAGTATCTAGCAGAGAACAGTATACTTCCAACATCAGAGGAAGTGTATACTCTCTGGCTTGACAGATAGTAGTCATTAATGAAAGTGTTAGACGCCTGGCAACCTCCTAGGTACAGAATGTATGTGAAACATACGCGTTAGTGTTTAATATACAGATTAAGAACTTCATGTCCTTGAAATGACAATATCATTGCCACAGATGAACACATGAAATAAATAAATAAATAAATAAACAAACTTGCTGGCGAATCGTGATGTGCTATTCGTTAACTGTGCTGCTTTATGATGTCGAAGGATGGAAGCCTTCATGAGGCCTTTGAAATGTGGATATATCACAGAATGTTCAAGATCCTTGGGTAGACCTCGTTGTCAAACATGAAATCAAGTGAGGTTCCCACGTATTTCAGTCATACCTTCGACGGCCTGATGTGGGCGGAGAACCTCCAACAGTGGTTCGATATCAACGATACAGGAATTCTGCCGTAACTTACTCCATGATGGTCGCCAACATTCCATGAGAAGACGGCACCAAAGGAAGAACACCTTTTAATTCATGACTGCATGCACGAAGTAAAAAATCCACATTTCTACAGTCGATGCAGTTGTTCGCGCAGGTTCAGGAACTTACTAAGATAGCCCTTGAAGGAATTTATGAAAGGAATTTTCAAGTCAGAACACTGAGTCAGCAATACTTTATCCTGTTGGCATTAACATTTCCCTAAGCTACTTCTTACCCCCAAATGAAACTTTTGGATGGCAATTTTTCTAATTGTAATATTCAAGTTGTTGAAGATAGCCGTACTTTCTTTCCAAGATTTGGTTGAATTCTTTCTTTCTTTCTTTCTTTCTTTCTTTCTTTCTTAGCATTTTCTAGGAAGCACGTGCCAATTTCAATGCTTCATCCTTTGTTGTTCCTTCTTACTCTTCCAATATTTTATCTTCTCACTATGTTTCCTTTTCCTCTCTTCAGACCATTTTGAGCCTGTTTTCTTTCCCTTCTGACCTTGGAATCCTTCCATTTTTAACACTTTCTTTGTAAAAATCTCTCTCTGCTGCTTCTTCTTTTTGTATATTGTTCCTTCTTTCCAAATATTCTTGACTACATGAACCCAGGCTGTTGTTGACTTCTTCTTCCAAAGACATTTGAAGATCTGTTTGGTTAACCTGTTCTGTATAAATGTTCAAAAAATATCAATCGCCCCTTCTGTATTGTTTCTGTTATGTTTTCTATGTTCCGACATATTTAATCATCACTTCTTGATTTTCAGAGTTCTGTAGTTCATAGCGGACTGAGTATTTTCCGAATAATTCTTCTTTCCAGTACTTCTGATTTATTCAGCTTGGAATTCAGTAGTAGACATTCAGTCGAACATTCCGGTTTGACTACTGTGTTGTAGTGTCGTATTTTGAAGTTTTAGATACCGTAAACACAGTTTCTTGTAGATATTCCTAGTTATACCATATGTTCTTTTCATCTTGTGTATCCTTTCTTGTGCAGCAGATTTTCTGAACTGTTTTCTTCAATTGTTTCTTGCAAATATTTGAATTTCTTTACCTTCCTTATTCGACCAATTTATGTTATTAGAAATTCTGGAGCATCTTCTATACTATTATTATTGTATGTATGTTGGGTATTCAGCCTGAAGGCTGGTTTGTTTCTCCACAGCTCCAATAACAGCTGCCATAGATGGCCTAGGCAACACTCAAGAGGCATACTAGATAAAAAGGAGTGAAGTAGTTTCCCGTTGCTTTCCTCACCGAACCGGGAATTGTTATTACATATCAGTCTGCCAAACTCACTGAAATGCATTCACCAACCAACCCTATGAGTGATATGGTCATACCATTCATAACAGAGACTGGCTGCATAAGGAATGGTATTCCTAGCATTGCTCATACCTCGGTCACTTTCATATTGTCAAAGCCAAGGGTGAGATTGAGACAGGTCAATGAAAGTGACAAATTTATTCTAGCTCATACCAGAAGACCTACTGCACTGTAAACACTACACCACCCCAGCAAAGGAATGTTTTTAAAGACATTTACAGCCATTAGAGACCACAATAAGCAACAGTTGCACATTTTTAGAAGCTTTCTTTGCAGCCCAGTATCACTGCATTATCTCTCTGGCATCCTGTCTCCTTTCTGCTTATTATTATTATTATTATTATTATTATTATTATTATTATTATTATTATTATTATTATTATTATTATTATTATTATTATTATTATCATTATTGTATGGCCTCCGCCACAACATGCAGGCATTTTAATACAACACCATTGAAGGATCATAGTCATAGGATATAAACTTCATGGTTTTGATCCATATTGAATTGTGATCACAATAATAATTATTAAATTAATGTCATATGGTACACCTTTTTCAATACTATATGATGCAATATTATCGAATCATGTTACTAAACTAGGGACTAGTTTCCAGATGCTAAGAATTTAGAGCCTAATTTATTTTTCAGATTTTACACTTAGTTCATCCCAGATTTTAATGTTAATTGTGTGCATGTACATTTTTTTTAATGCTATTTGTTTGGGGCATCGACCTAGGAAGATCTTTTGCCCCTACTTGCACCATATGTGAGGAACCTGTGTGTATTTTATAAATGGCGGAAGTGTAAAGTGTTGAAATGTGAGGAAAGGAACGTTAAGGATGACACAAACACCCAGTCCCCAGGCCAGGGATATTAATCATTTACAATTAAAAACCCCTGACCCAGCCGGGAATTGAAACCGGGACGGGGAGACAGGCGGGGCCAGACGTGTTTGTATATTAGTTTTCATGTCAATTGTGTGTTTTTACATTTGTTTAGTTATTAGATGTATTACATTAAGGCTGAAGATGGCCAGCCAAGGCCAAAACTAGACCCTGGTTTAGTAATGTAATTCAATAATATTGCATAATATAGTATTGAAAAAGGTGGACCATACAACATTAATTTAATAATTATTATTGTGACCATTCAAGGAGTCAATTTCGAGGTTTCGGTTCACTCACGGGCATGGAGTGCACAATGGTCTCTTCCTCAACCTTCAAAAACTAAACTATCTCTCAAAAAATAAGGTTCCTAGAAGGAAACCATAATTTAATTTAATTGACTGCAAATGTAAAAACATTTAAGCTCTTAGGCTTTTTTTCAATCGTGAAATTACCAGAGTTTCACCCCAGTGTATCAGTGGGCACAAGAGCTTAAAAGCCTAAAGAACTTACATGTTTTTAAACTATCTCTGCTTGGTTTCAACCCCCAATCTTGGGATCCAGAGGCTAGCAAATAGGGAGCATGTGAATAATACAACCTAAATAACACTTCAATTCAATGCTAGCCGCACTGGGAAGGAGCGTACGGATCTAGTCGTGAAAGCTCCGATGTCTAACTTTTAGTTTCCTCTGCAGGCAGGGATGTATTGAAGCACTGTTCAAGGAACTCCCTGTATATATTAAATATAAATAAACAATAAATTAATTACAGAATAAATAAAACTAACAGGATATCTACAAGACTAGGTCAGAGCAACGTGACCAAATCAAAGTAACAGGGAGATTGGAAGGAAAGACTGATACATAGCCTTGAAAGTTAACATTACAAAATATCTTCCCAATAAGTATTACCAATGGCAATATGAATCGAATATTGCTAGTTACCAACATTATCCTTCTCTGTGGATTTCCCATCACAACTGGTATTGTAATTTAGGCTGCTAGTCTGTTTCACAAGGCACTAGAAGCTCCTAAATCAAAACTAGAGTTCATCTACATACCCTGAAATCACTTATCAATAATGGAATAAACCTTGCTGTATTTCTAACTAACTCTATTAACTATAAATATCTGAGGCATATAGTTTCAAATCACGACAAATCTACCTGTACAGTACTTTACTTTCTGATGGGTAAATAGTGCTGTTGAGTTGCTGATCCTTCATCTTCATTCACCCTCTGATGAACTGATAAACGCTCCTATTACGAGGGCGTACCCCCCACCCAAAAAAAAACCCTGAATTATTTTTTAAAAGCTATATATTTTCAAATTGTTTACAAAACAACCTTATCCCCTTCAAAATACTCTCCATTACAACTAATTAATTTGTCCCACCGGTGCTTCCACTGTTCGAAACATTTTTTTAGTTCTCTTTAGAAATGGCTGACAGCCTTTCCATCATTTCTTTCTTGACCTTTTCAATGTTGTCAAATCAGTGTCCTTTCATGCCCCTTTTCATGCGTGGAAATAAGAAAAAGTCGCACTGAGCCAGGTCAGGCGTGGGGCAGCGGAACCATGCCATTTTTAGCCAAAAACTGTCTAACAGAGATGACTGTGTGTGCAGGTGCGTTGTTGTGGTGAAAGAACCAGTCTCCTGTCTGCCATAAATCGGGTCTTTTTTTTGAACACTGTTGCACGATCTTCTTCAATTTCCCAATAAAAGGTCTGCACGTCGTTCTCTTAAACCTGTCATCATGAAAAACTAAACAAGAACAAAACAGCGCTAGCAAAAACAATCACTGCAGATGAACAGAACAAGCCAGGTCGACAACACAGGCGGCACTGAACAGGCAATGAGTTGCACTATACACGCCTAGCGGCAGAAATGCGTACTACACAAGCTTCGTTCATGGCAATGTTATTCCGGTTATTTTTGGGTACCCCCTCATATTTTAAAATCTTTTGTGAAAAGCAGACTTTGTTATTAACATCTTGGAAAGAAGTATGAAATTATGAAATGGGAAGTCATTGGCCTTATGATTGGCAGTTGAGGGACAATTCCTAAGGAGACGCTAAACTTCCTAAGAATAAACAAAATCCCGGACATCATTATACAGACCATAGCGGACTCTGTGTTGAAAAATTCATTGGTGATTGGTAAGACACCGTTGTACTCCCTGAGTTGAACTAAAATATGAAAGAGAAAATCTGCCTGATGGTTGGCAATTTTAATCTTGAGTTATAACTCAAGCCCTGCTAAATCCAAACATCAGATAAAATAAATATTAACATGTGAACTGAATAAGAGGCCAATCTTTTGATTTCCTAATAGGGGCGGCTATCAGGTGGATTACCTCCCTCTTGTAATAGACCAATTTTGACTGGACTGGTCTGTTATGCCACAGACACCATCAACACACAATGAATAAAATGAACAGGAACTGCAGACGAGAAACACACACTCGGAAACAAGTATCACACCTGATGGCAACAAGAAATAAAATTTATTTTTTGCCTGTATTGTTGACCTTAACAAGTACTTTTAGGAGAATTCTACCGTTCTAATACAATTAAATTGTTTCTTTTCAGAATAACACTACATCAATGTCTGTTGAACATTGATGGCTGAAGATATCTTCCCATGAGGATGAAACATATACCATGATTCAGTGTTATTCTAAAAAGAATAAATTTAATTGTATTGTAAAGGTGAAATTCTCCTAAAAGTACCAGAACACTTGTTCTAATGATGACGGTGAAGAAAAACGGCTCCATCAAAAACACCACACAGATTGCTATTACTATGATAGAAAGAAGAAAGTTAGGAGCACGTAGCTGTGAGCTTGCATCCGGGACTTCGAACCCCACTGTCGGCAGCCCTGAAGATGGTTTTCCGTGGTTTCCCATTTTCATACCAGGCAAACACTGGGGCTATACCTTATTTAAGGCACGGATGCTTCCTTCGCACTTCTAGGTCTTTCCTATCCCATCGTCGCCATAAGACCTATCTGTGTCGGTGCGAAGGAAAAAACAAAGAAGAAATAGGACAAAGATCCCACTTACGTAGTTCAATCAGTAAAGAATGAATACAGGGTGCAGGAACAGTGCCGTGCAATAATAAGAGACTGTGAAAAAGGAGAATTAAAACAAGGTTAAGAATCAACCTTATAATTCGCAATTATCATCCTGACTCATACAGAGCAAGCAACGTAATATCGTCTTAGATGAGATCTTCTGCCCAAATGCCTCGAAAAGATACCCACACGACAGTGGCGACTCGTGGCTGTGAAGTTAGGTGAAGACATAGTAGTGAAAAGAAAATACACATATTTATCTTAATGATTGAACTCAGCATAAACATGAATCATACTGAAAACAGCACAGCTCTAAAGAAGGAAGTTCCCACTGGAAGAAGAAATATGTTGTCTCTCTCCTTTACTTCACCATGTGCTACTCTGCAGCATGAATTGTAGCAGGTGACGTCACGGTTGTCGTAGCAACCATCCAGCTAAACCACCGCCCCCAGAGGTGAGCAGCATGAGAGGAAGGGGCTTCTCCACTTCTCGGTCGTGCTGCCCAAACGCACACTGCGTTTGCTGCCAGAACAGCAAGAATAGGGCACCGTACAAATATATGTTCCTATTAAAACCAAATACATGATAAGGAGAATAAATATTCAAAATTATTCTGGTAAAATAATTGGAGAAATGACACTTCACCCACCGACTACCCCTCAATAGTTGCCCCTGCCCCACTAAGTCCTAAATCGAAGTTATGTTGTGGCACCCACCATTTTGCTGTCTAGTGGTTATGAAATATCAAGATCCATCAAAAACCGGATGCCAAATTTTGACATGAATAGAAAACAACACTCGCCACCGCTGCTCGAAAGAAAATAAAATATTGAACCAAGACCACGCAGAATAACAGCAAAGACTCCCTCCTGATAAATTATGAGTTTGATGTTACATTCCTATCCTCATTTCAATTGTCCTGATCACCTTTATCACCAGCAATGATTATCGGACAGTGTTTTTCCCTACACCATGTACATCAGGCGACATGCCATACAATAAAATGGCTAACTGAGAATGAATATGCTACACACACAAAATATTAGTTTGAAAAGTTCAAGATTTTCTGAACAAAGTTATCATAGTGTGGATACACTTTTGTTAATACAACGGAACTTGGATAATTTAAAGCTGAAGACGCTGGGGGAAAAGTTCAAAATATACAAAAATTCTTAATTCCAAAAGTTACATCTAAAATTAGTAACTATTTCCATTCTTAATCAAGATAAGTTGACTGATGGTATCCCAAACTATTTCACATTTTTAATTTTTTCTTCGACTTCTCAAATCTTTTTCTGCAGAAGTTTAAGACTTATACTGAACACAGTTCACTAAAAGACATAGCAGCACTGAAACTATATAATGCAGTCACACCCTTGCAATACAGTGAACAGCTAAAAGCTAAGTGATAACTAATGGGGCACATGTTAAACAATAGCAGAGGTGGCTTGGGAAAGTCCACATTCCAGCCCCGAGAACTACATTCTGACAAAAGATACAACCCCGGAGCAATGACATGTTTATACTAACTTTCGACAGACATTGCTGAACAAAGACTTTGAATTAAACAAAAAATTCTAATTCAACATAAGTTTTTAACATTGTGTTGTATAAGAATGTCAAGGGACTGCCAGAAAAATTTGAATTATCCACAAATTTGAATTTAAAACATTTGAATTAACCAGCTACTAATTGTGGAGTTTCTCATCTTACAGCACACTTGTACTGGTGACACAATAAAATGGCTATAGTCACTTTATCAGAGAAAATCATCTCCCACTGAGACGAATCAATGTTATTTTGACTGGAATTCATGGAAAATAAATACACAGTAAAATTTCTCTCCTCTTGCCAAAATAGAAACAGTCCATTTCTGAAACCATATGCTTCATTTGATCATTTCACACTATTACAACGCACAAAAGACTATAATACATTTCATTGAAGAAAGGAAATCCGTTCTAGAAATATGAACTTTCGAAGAGAGATAAGCAACGTTACACGATACTAAATACTACAACAGCACTATCACAATATTTTTCTTCACTTCATTAATAACAGGATTGCAAAAATACTGCTTCAAATTTAACCCTAGACATCTCTTAAACACTATGAGAAGAGATGCTACTTTTAACACTGAAAAAGAATATTTATCTGTAGTTACAGGCTAAGAGAGACACGGTAAGCCAGCACTGTTTACGCTTAAAGTAGATCACGTAACCCAGCCATCAGATCCGAACTTTAGTTTGTACAGCTGGATGAAAATGCACTTCTGAACAAGCTTCCAGTTGATAATCAGTAATTTGTTTTGTAATCATGTGGTTTGACCTCTGTGTCATACCGAAAAATCTCTCTGATATATACCGTACAAGTCTCAAACTGAGAGCAATGGCAATACCTTCAAAAACTACCAAATTTATTCTGCCTCTGAACTCATCCAATCAGCATGCAGTGGGAATAATCTCACCAGTTGATGCGAGTGACCCTGATATAACTGTGGAGCAGAAAGTAGGTTATCGGATAATATATATACTGTAATTCAGAAATATTCAGTTCAAAATTTCTAACATTTAGACAGGATAGAGGATTAAAAGGAGGGGGAATTTTCATTTGTGTTAGGTCAGAGCTAAACAGTATGTTAAAATGGGTTCTCAATGACTGCGGAATAACTGAGATGGAAGTAAATAATGCACCCAATAAACAAAATATTCATTATTGGAGATTATCGCCCACCAAAATCAAGTTTAAACACAATCACTTATTCAGAATTGACATGTGCTAATATAAGGTAAGGGAAAAGAACTATAATTGCAGGGGATCATAATCTACCATCAGTAAACTGGACTGGGTCAACTATGGGGGGCCTATCGCAGGAAGCAGTTAACTTATTAGTGTGTAATAATGGCTTTTCCCAAGTCGTTACAAAGAACGTGCATAAACGAGCATTTGTAGATGTTTTTCTAGTCAGATCGGACGACATAGTTATATCTTGTGACGTAATTCAGGGGATTAGTAATCGGACTACAGTGGTACACAATCTCTCTTGGGGAACTTGTATTATGGGGCACCTGGGTATTTCTAAGACTATTTGGTGCTATGCAAGGAGAGACTCCATAGGTTTTCAAAACTATCTGAGGTTGTGCTATACTAATTGGTTAAAGGAGGGCAAGGAGATGGACAACATTTGGGAGCATTTCAAAACCATATTAAATATGGGACTGAATAAATTTGTTCCCAAAAAGATAATTAGGGAAAATTCAGATCCACCGTACTACACTGAGACTATTAGGAAGCTTAAACGCAATAGTAGAAGAGCGCTAAACACAAGAAGCAATAATGATGCATGTAAAGCGGAGTATAGAAGTTTAGTGAAGCATTTGCTAGCAGAAAGGAAAGTGGCTGAAGAGAAATATCTTGACAATATCCTAAATGAACATCAAAATTTCTGGAACCATTTTTTCAAATATATACGAAGATTGAAGGGAGAGAACAAGTCAATGCCTTCTCTTTATATAGGAGGGAATTTACTGGCAACAACAGATACATATAAAGTGGAAGCATTAAATAAGCACTATGGAAAGGTTTTTAATCCAGTGGCACAGTATTCGGGGACAATTTTCCAAATTAAAACTTCATTATTGTGTATAGGTCTTTCCAAACTTAAAAAAAAAATTGTGGGTCAGATTCCATTTCCTGAGAGGCATTTAAACTCTGCCATGAAGCGATCCTACCGTACTTAATAAGAATCTTCAATATATCACTGAACAATATCAAGGTTCCAGATGATTGGAAATCTGCCATTCTAGTTCCTATTCACAAAGGAGGTGATGAGCGACTTGAATAACAACAGACTGGTAAGTTTGACGTCAATCATATGCAAACAAATGGAGCAATAAATAATAGATTATTTGAGGTTAGAATGGGATTCTTCTGGAATGATATTTAAGGGGCAGCATGGTTCAATATATATCGGATAAGCTCGACAATGGGTCAAGGATTGATGCAGCAGTAATTGATTTTGCTAAGGCATTCAATCTTGTGCCACAAGACATCCTCCTTAACAAATTAGCACATATAGACACTGACATCAGATTGGTGAAATGGATACAAATGGAAGATCTCAGAGGGTGCGCGTGGGAAAAACGCTATCTTCTCCAGTAAACGTTATACGTATCTGGTGTAGCTCAGGGTAGCAATATTGGGCCAATTCTTTTCATACGTTTCATGAATATTACACCTGATTTCATCAAATTGGAAGTGCGCCTCTTTGCTGATGATTGCATCATATACTGGGAAATAAAGACAGAGGAGGACGAACTATTGCTTAGCAGGATTTAGATACGATTAAAAAATGGGCGCGTGAAAATTGAATGACAATCCACAGCAAAAAAGCAATACTTAAGTTGTGTGTGAGTTTGTATATGATAATGCTGGATTTAGAACTTTTAACTAGTAGTATTTCTTGTAATTTTTTTTCCGTGGAATTGCTTGTTGTACTCTTGTTGTTGTTCTTCTTGTTGTTTTTGTTGTATAATTATGTTTACTTTACTTTATTATTACATTACTGTAAGTGTCCATTGCCACTGGGATATTTTCCATTTGCAATGTATTTGTTAAAAATAATAATTTTTTCAAAATAAAATTTGTCCACAGAAATGAAGAATTCTTTGAACATGAAGTTCATCAGGATCGATTTATTCATTCTATTGTCCATCTATGATATTCTTAACATTCTCCTATGCATTTGCGAGGATCAGTTCTTTTTTTGATGCTCAGTATATACTGTAATACAAAAATTGCTGAATAATTCACTACATTATTCGAACCTTCATTTTTTTTTCCATTAACAGAGAACATAATTCAATTACAAGAGATGTATTTTTGTGAAAATGTATTTCTAGACTAGTTTCTTTGGATTTCAGCATAAAATTCCATATACCATTGCAGTCGGGGCACTGGAATACTGTACAAGTGTCAGATGAAATAAAATTAGCTAGATTTTTCCTCATTTAACAAGTTCCATAACAATATCCAGTCTAAATATCACAAAGTAAGTTTGCTTGCAATGCATGAGTTATTGTTTGTGTATGTCTGACCTCTGACAGAAATAACAACTTAGGACTAAAATTAGCACTATTTTTAGGGGAAGAATCAAAATTCCACAATATTGCAGATATAGTGGAATAACTTTTTCTCCACTTTATGTTGTCAACTGCTAAACATAACGACTGACACATACACTAACTGTGCTACTCCATTAAGCTAGTTTGCTACTCGAATATTCCTGTGCTTTCACTCATAACCACAATTCTTTACAGAAATAACGTCTCATCAATAGACTATTAAGACAGAGACTAAAAGATGAACAAGTTTTCAGTCCACTGCACTAAAGCAAAAGTAGGAGAGAAATCACACTGAGAAGTATAGCTTGGTTTTATCAGGACGGTCTTATCTTTCCTCCACATCAGATTATAAGTACATTCTCGCACACTTGCCTAGAAACACACAACATCAATTCTGTACAAGAACATCTTATGTACAAAAAGAGTCAGGTTAGGTCGACTCCAGTTTGCTTAGCATTAAGTTCTGTTTTGTTCACGTTTTTGTATGTTTTTCTTACAAAATACATTAACAACAACCACAGACTTGCTCTCCAAAGAAGCAAATTTAACCATATTTTTAAAAATACTCAAAATTCCTCAGACAGATTTAATTACAAACAATATATATATATATATATCCCTCAGCAAAGGATAAGGGAGCCAAAGAACATTCAAACTGTGTACCACACAATTACAAGAGTAGATTTTCAGGTGGATGATCACCAGAAAATGGCAATGCAATGAAAAAAAAAGAACGACGATTTAGTACAAATTATTTATTATTTTTCAAAAAATGGAGAGAACATCCACAGCTTTCAACAAATTCAGTATCAGCTTCAGTAATTACAGAACCTTCACCATGGTTATCAAATTGTACTCCCGCTTAAAACAATAATCATTAAACTCTGTAATAGATGGTCCTCAAGAAGAGTTTAATATTGACTAGTTATCTTTGACAAGTTATGTTGGCGAGATGGGGATCCATCGTCAAATTTCCTCTGCTACAGGATACCATACAACCTAGCAGCAGTCCACAGCACAGTGAACTTCATAGTAGACAAAAGACAGCATACATAAAGGCCTGGACTAGAATGACCAAGCGGAGTCTAAGGCTTAACAGAACCCAAGCCCGAGTCACTACTACAAACCAAAAAACAAAGAAGACTGGTAAATGAAGTCAAAAAATCAGTAGCACCCACAGCAGCAACATAACAAATCTAATAGTGGTAGCAGCCAAGATATCTTTCATATTATATACCGAGAAATTCAACAAAGTGTATTTCTCCACATTGTGACACATCCGTAACATGCTATAAATCTGCTTTACAGAGAAGTAATGCAATTCCTTGATTCGTAGGGAGAACATACAGGTACGTAATAATAATAATAATAATAATAATAATAATAATAATAATAATAATAATAATAATAATAATAATAATAATAATAATAACTATTTATCAGCACTCTATTTGGCAATACAAAAAAGCAATACAGTACACATGTGAAGCTGGGATGTTCTTTCCAAGACCAATGGCTGTTTTCCAGGACGGTTTGGCATTGCCTTTCTCTAACAGCCATTCTTTTTCCTGTATTGTCATACTCAAAAGTCTAGCAGGGACCTTCTATATGCCCAAAACATCACTGAAGAGTAGTCAAATACTTGATTACAAATAAAAACATTTCTTGGAGAGCCAATTGTCAGAGATTGTTTTCAAAGTAAGAAAGAAAACAAACAAACAAAATTGTTGAAAGAAATAAATTATTCTAGATTTTTGCAATAGACATTCTTATCAGTTTAGGAACACTTCTTTGATTTAATGTGCATTTACCAATCAAAACTGCCTGAAATTCACACACTTGTCCAACAGAAAATGTGTCAAAATTACAGGTGTGTAAATTACTTGAGGAAGTCTGTGTAAATATACACTTGATTACAAATGTATTTAGAATACATCTAACAAGTTGCACACAAATTAAAGAAGTAACATGAGGCATTTGTCATTTCGTGAGGAAACACTTGTACCTTGCTCTGTTGATGATTTAATGTATTCCAGCAGGTCATCTTCGACATTAGAAGACTTTTACAGTATCTGAAATAAAAAATGTTGCACGAGACTTATAAATTTCTTGAAATGAAATTCTCTACATCTAGCAGTATCACACATTGAAATATTATACTCCACTTCTCTGTCCCATGTTTTATGGTGTGAATGATTACCTACTGCATAGAGAGGTGCAATATTTCTATAGTATTTGCCCTTTATGTATTAGCAAAACTATTTATGAAACTGTGTATATATGCACCAGGATTCTTTTTTCTTAATGTATGTACCATTTACCATTTGTCATAATATAGTTTCTAGTAAAAGTTGACAGGTATTCATGTTAATTTGGTGAGATACAGGTTCTTATACTGTCCATTCACGGATATTGGTGAAAAGCATTTCTTGATAAGTTTCTTGTAATTAAATTTCAGCACAAAATTCATCAACATACCACTGCAGTTAACTGACTAACTGGAATATTGTGCTTCTGTCACAAGAAACTTAAAAAATGTTGCATTTTTCCTCACTTAACAAGTCACACAAAATTATCCTGTCTCAATATTATTTGCATACATCAGATTTCTGAAAGGCATAGCAACATATTAGATGTAGGATGGTAATAAAAACTGAAACAGCTACTATGGCTGGACAGAGGCTTAATATTTATAACTGTACCTGCCTTACTGGAGTAGATAAACAATGGTGACGATAATTCAAATCATAGCTGTGAGAAACAAAGAAGTTTGAACTGCATCTCTCTTAGCCAAGTCTCTCCATATTTGTTTTTTTTTTTCAGAGTCTGATGAACTACAAGTCCTATTGGGAACCATTCCTTTCGCAAGTCAAATACAGCTAGGGGAGAAGAAAAAATAAAAAAATAAAAAAACTCTGAACATAGTTGACTAAAACCAAATTTTAAAGGTTTTATTGCTTAAAATGTTTAGAAAATACTGAACTGGACTTACAGTAGAGTCTCCGTAATTTCACGTGAATGGGACAGAGACAACCTCAAACTATAGAAAGAAAAAAAAATCGGACTTATAAAATTAAATGAAAAAGAAAAGGAGAATTCTCAGGAAGATCCCAGTAAAGGAAGATGAAGAATTCCGCAGACGGCACAATTCAGAGCTCAACGAACACAAAGAGAGGCTCTCTAATTGTGCTAGGAAAAGAAGAGTAGCCTTCTATGGACATATAGTAAGACTGCCTTCCAAAAGACTAACCAATTGCATGCTCATCTTCTGGCAGAACAAGAAGATCAGTACCACTTGGCTGACAGAGACTGAGAAGGGCGTTAAAGAACTTGGAATATCAGATCTTGAAGACAGGGGACTTCCTTCAGGGTATGTCGTACATGGATTTCAGGAAAAACCACGGACGAAAAGTACCCCTTGGACAGATCAAAGAAAGGAGTTACACTGGCAGAAAATGCACCAATACTGGGCAAAGATCAAAGCCCAATAGTTGAACAAGCGTGGTCCAGACTAGGCCCATTCGAACCAAGAAGGTTGTCCATGTAGGTCACCTCGGGCTGTTGCCAACATTACACACAGCTGCCCCTACTGCAGCGTGCCCCTCACTATCGCTCATCAGTGGTACAGTATCTGTCGTATCCTCGTCCCTTTCACACTGAGTTAGTGAACTGTGATGGACGTATCTGCACTTTCCAGTTGTTCATCACCTTTTAACCAGTCGCCTGCCAGGCTGCATTCAAGATCCCATGTATTGTGCTCAGCTTCTGCCTTGTGTAATACACTCGTGCACCAAAAACTAGCAATTTATTATTTTGTTAATTCAAATTTTTTAGCTTGGATTTATAGGAATACTGAACTATAAAGACTCAAAATACCAAGACTCTGCTGTGTATTTCACTCTAAGGACACTGTCTATGTTTGAAATATTGAAAGCCTCTGCTGTAGCAAAGAGAAATGGCCCATAAAAGCACCCAAGTCAGTCTTTGCTTAGATCTTCTAACCAGGTTATAAATTATTGTGAACCGACACAGGAAATCATCAAAAATATAGTGCACCTATACCTTACAGAGCTATTATTACTGAGCTGATGCACCAATATCAACTAAGGCAGACTGCACTTGTCTGCACTGTGCAGGTTGCATGCCAGTGGTATGACAGCAGGTAGCTAACGTTATAGTAACAAGTAAAGTGCTGTCCACTGTCAGGTGGATTGCCAGTGTTGCCACTGACATGCATGTGGTACTACACAACCATCAGACTGCATCTAACTTTTTACATATGCTACAGAATGAGAAGTACTGAAGCAGTCTAGTTTTCAGTTTAATTCGTCTGAAAACAAGAAACTATCCTCAATTTTAACATCTGACAGTTAGTAGAAGATATAGATGTTGATTCCCATAGGGAACCTGAAATATTTGTCCCAAATGAGTAAATTTATAATACCAATATAAATGATCCGTTATTGGACATTATAAATTTTCCAGCTAACTCATTCCTGGTTGCCAGCATCGAGCCGCTGGCTCCAAGTAGCCTACGCAGTGGCCTCCACAGTATGCACTAGCCATGCATCTGGCTGGGTGCGCTAAGTACCAACCAACGAGCCCAACTTAGCACACGTGGGTGAAGTGATCATTACAATTACCCATTGAGTAATTATTCAAATAAATGAATATAGGAGTAACTTTGGAATGCACTGCTTACTACAGCTATTAACTATTTGTAGACTCAAGTACGCAATTTAATATTTACATACTTTACATAATTGTTTACATAATTTTGTTACTATTTAGCAAATTCTGTGTTAAAATTACATTTCGATTAATTTGTAGAACAGGTTTTGAAAACTAACCTCAGTGTTACTGTACTTTGAAACTTCTGCAGATAATTGAGTAACTACAGTATACCGTAATATGTATATATTTTGTGTACATACAGTAAAATAACTGTTTAATGTAAATTACAAACATTACTTCATTAGCATAATTCAAAGCTTAACTACAAAGCCAGTCCTGAGGTGGGACTGAATTTGCAATGAAGCGAAACCTGGACAGTAAGAAAGGCTGAGCGCCGAAGAATAGATGCATTTGAACTATGGTGTTGGAGAAAACTCCTTAGAGTTCCGTGGACTGCGAAGAGATCTAATAAGTCCATATTACAGGAAATCAACCCAGGCTGTTCACTGGAAGGTCAAATACTCAGGCAAAAACTAAAGTACTTCAGTCATATCATGAGAAAACATGATTCACTGGAAAAGACCTTAATGCTGGGGAAGACTGATGGTAACAGGAGAAGAGGGCGACAACGGATGAGGTGGATTGATGACATCAAGGAAGCCACGGCTCTCAATTTAGAAAGACTTCGGAAAATAGTATACGACAGGAAGAAATGGCGCACTTTGGTCTATGGGGTCACGGAGAGTCGAAAGCGACTAAACGACTAACAACAAGTCTTTTGTAGTTTTCTGAAGAGAATGTTCTGCAATACCTACTGTAGTTATAAACGCTACCTGTAATGGTTATAGCGTCCGCCATGCCAAGTCGCTACGCGCCGGGGGCGTCATCGTATCGGCCCCACCCCCCCTACGCTCGAGCGCGCCAATCACGAGCAACACTTCGTGCTAGGCCGGCCCCCTCGCCTCCGTCCGCGGTCCCACAGCAGAGCAAGATGGAAATTACTCGACTATCAATCTGGAGTCTTCTATCTTGTGAGGTTCCTGGATACATCTAGCATCCGGACTGCTCTGGAAGGCCCAGAGCAGGTATATAAGAGAGGAACGACCTGCCTGGAGTCAGTGAGTAAGAGTGAGCTTGAGTTCGCTGGAGCGCAGTCACTGATGGACTGGGAGAGTGCAGCCTGATGGAGCATCTGCCTGTTGCAGCCGAGGGCTCGTTCCTGTTTCCCTGATGTCGTGTGTGTGTGTCCCTTGAGGCTGGCTGCTGGAGGAGAACCTGGAGTGCTCTGGACCAGCGCAAAGGGAACACTGGGTGTCAACGTGTGCGGACTGCGAACAGGGTTCGACGGATTGAGTGAACAGCGGATACTATCCCGACCTGCGAGACTGACGTGTAGACTGTGGACCGTGACAGAGAGAGAGAGAGTGTGTGTGTGTGCATGCATGGACAGTATTAAAGTACACAGAGTCATTTAGAAAATAGAGAGAGAGAGAGAGAGAGCGCGAACTGTGTGAGTGTACTCGTGTAAGTTGTAATCTCGGCTATCGCACGCGCGCGTGCGTGCGTGCGTGCGTGTAAATCTCTAATTGTAGTGCTAAGTTAATAAATCTTAGAAATAGGTTCCTACCAGGTTCTGTACTCATTTATTCACTTATCTACCCCGCCAACACGTAACAATATTTTGGAGGCTATCAGCTGTTAGACATGGCAACAATACAGTAGATACCAGTACAACAAAGGGCTATGTTACATAGATGACATACCAGCTGAGCTACACAACATATGCATGAAACTTGCACATAACAGATATGTGTGCGGCCTGCCTAATATGGCAACAAGTGTAAGGTACTGTTCTTCAAAAGTATTTCATACTTCCTGATAAGCTAAAGGCAATAACCTCATTTAGGAAGGTAAAAGAACAAAGAAGTAGCCATCAGTGAAAAGAAAATCAGAAGTAGAAGTAGTATAGGATGATTTTTTTTTTTTTTTTATAGACACGCTTCCCACAGAACTATGAAGGAATTCTATAGTGGAGTAAATGCAGTCCAAACATAACTTATTTTCTTAAAACTGGATCTCGGTAAAAACTTGAAAGTATCCTTACAGTGGCATTTACAAGAGTTGACACCTAATTTTATCTAACCGCAAACATATTCTGAGAGTAAATTAGTATCTAAAATAACCTACAAAAGAGCAATTAATTCTGTACCTGCTCTAAAATGATTTGGAGTAACTGTGGAGACTCCATATTCTTAAATAAATTTTTTTTTAACCATGAAATTTTTGAATCCAGATCTGGCTTGATAATACCATATGTGCTAATAATTTATCCCATTGTATAACCCACCCATCCTAACTTTAAGAAGGAAATTCTCTTTTTTTTAAACATTAATTTGTTTTTATTTGCTAGAAATGAATCCTATATAAAATTCCAATTTGTCTTAAAACAATGCTAACTAATCTTTGCCCTAGTCTCGGACTCTGTTGAAACAGCAAGATCTTCGTATTGCCTCTTTTCATTCACATAATCGCGCAGTCTATTTCAACGTATGCATGTTTTTTGTTTTGTTCTTTTTTTTTAGCTAAAAGATGGCCGGAATTACCAGTTATTTCTCAAATTCGGCCATTTTACCCCCCCCCCCCCCAGTCGTGACTGCAACTTTCACTAATATTGCACTTTCTTCACGCTACGCGATTTCCAATATTCTTTGCTTCTTCAATAATACAAAGCTTTTGTTTAGCCATGAACAAGCAATAAGAGAACTTGTTGCACTTTCAGCCATACTTAACACGTAATTGACGCCTCTCTTTTAACTAGTTAACTTATTCCGGGTGCAACGATGAACACAAATGATATACAGATATTACGAGGTTGGTAACAACCTTATCTCGAATAATGCACACACCTGCAATCTATTTGTGCCAACTTCTGAAAAAAAAATTGCACAGAGTATTTGTGTATATATGGAATTAGTATGACGCACATTCCACCAACTGATAAAAACCTCATTAGTATCTTGTTCCTCAAATTGGACAGTATTAAAGTACAGAAAGTCGTTTAGAAAATATAGAGTTAAACAAAATCCTCAAGTACAGTCTCTGTAACAGTTTCAAAGATCATCATGTCAGAAAACTGAATTTAACACTACAACATTTTACATATGAACAGAACGTCCTTGGATTAAATCTCCCTCCGTATCAAATAATAAATCCAATATTATCCAAGTTTTTGACTATCTTAGTTTGTACATGTACTCCAACAAATCACAGTACTGAATCTAACGATATCCGAAAACTCAAACATACAACAGCATCAACATCACCATTATTAAAAATAATAATATTATGGTTTTATTTTCTCTTTTCCAAGTGTGCAAACGGTCACAAAAGACTGTTTGCTACAATAATCGAGGTATACAAAAAAACCTTATTTACAGCCACTCTGAGGCAACACAGCAGACTTCATTTATATACAAGACATTCCTCTGTTTACAGCGCAAGGCATACACAAACAAAAAGAATTCCAGTCCGAGATACATTTCAACACGAGCATCATGACAAATGCTTACTCCTTGCAGTGCAGGGGGGACAAAACAACTTTAACAACACTGGTTTTCTCCTCTCTTATCTTTCTCCTTCGCCTTCTAAGACGCCAACTCTTGGGCGTCAACACCCAATTCGCTCGTAGCACTATTTCTGCCATCCGCCGCTGTCGTCTTCCAAACGTCTTTCTCTACAACGGAGGCATTAGTCGCTAGAATGAGATCAGGGGGTTGTTTGTTTAAGTCGTCTGCCTCTTGTTCGCGATCCGACCCTTCACCCTTTTGCTCACCCTCCCCTTCACTTGAAACTGGGTCTGCCGGGTTGGCGGAATTGTCCGAATGCACTCTGAGGGCCACCTCGAGGTCTTGCAGAATATCCGTCTCCTTGCTCTCAATGAGCTGGAACCGATGATTGAAGAGAGTGAGGTGGGCAAAGACACAGTTTAGGTGTGCGTGAAGGTTCAGAAGTACCACCTCCCGGAAGTGACAATGGTACAGATGCGCCAACACGTGGAACAGCAGCCGAAGTATCTTGCGCACGATCGACTCAAATGAGCTAGGAAACTCGTTCGCTGAAAACAAAACAAAACGTGCACATGATAACAAGTGTGAGAGGACAAAAGATCACTTACATGCACTCAAATTTTAAACTAAAAATCAAATTTATTCCTTCAGATATCTGTTTTCTCATAAGGACATGGATGATTAACCACAAGAGCAGATGCAAACAAAACAAATAAACAAAATGTTTTCTCTGAAAAATAAGGATGTTCTGTTTGGGATGCCATAAAAATTCAACATTTTAGAACAAGCCAAGAATACAGGTCGAAAGGATTCATCATGCTGACCACATGTCACTTCATAATCTGCATGCCTTCGGGCCGAGCAGCAATCGCTTGGTAGGCTAAGGTGTGTCAGGACTGTAGCGTTATCTTTGATGGTACTATATAATTATCGGGTGAGTTGGCCACGCGGTTAGGGGGGCGCAGCTGTGAGCTTGAATCCAGCAGATAGTGGGTTCGAATCCCACTATCGGCAGCCCTGAAGATGGTTTTCCGTGGTTTACCATTTTCACACCAGGCAAATGCTGGGTCTGTACCTTAATTAAGGCCACGGTCGCATCCTTCCAACTCCTAGGTCTTTCCTCTACCATCGTCGCCATAAGACCTATCTGTGTCGGAGCGACGTAAAGCCACTAGCAAAATATATATATATATATATGCAGCCCACCAGTCCATTGGGTCTCCAATATATATATATATATATAATTGGGCAGTTTAGAGAGTAAGGAGACCGAGCTGTCAGGGTTTACCGCCACATCGAAATGGACAAACATGCATGTGGTTCATGCAGCCCACCAGTTTTCCAGGATGGTAGTCATTCGACAGCAATGCCTTCAGTGCCTTCTGTGGTATGGTCAACAGTGAGGCAGAGGTAGTGTCCATTGGGTCTCCAAATTCACCACACCCGGCATTCCCAGACATTTTCATGCAGGAGTTCACAGATGTGCCAACTTTCAAAAGTAAAAAATCAGATTCTTTTTTCAGCATATCCTGACATGTAACGACACATCATTGATGATGTAACTTTGAAGAATATTTAATACATTATAGTAATGAATTACGTAATTTCTCATATCAATTATTTAATTATTTATTTATAAACACTGACATATTGCATGTATCTAAGCTTTATAACATATGACTCTTCACTGTAACTATCTTAGGCCTCTTATAAATTTCTGAACTAGATTTAGGCTCAAAGCACAAGCCTTGTAGAACGGGTTTTAAGGTTTAATTTTTTTACAGAATTCTTTTTCAGGAAGCTATGATCTGAACTGAGTTTTTGTCCTTGTAAATATGCTTTAAAAAATAGTCTCACAGTCAGCACTGCTATGTGAAAATAAAAAGCATTACATTGGAGATTCTGGCTGATTGCATCTGTCTTCCCAGTGCCCACTGAACTTCAATTGTCTCCAGCTACTGAAAGAATGAGGAAAAACCTGGGATTTTCAAAAAATACAGGAATACTAAATCTGTTCTCAAAATCGGGATATAAGTATCCGCAGTCAGGAGGGAGGGGGCAAGGACCAAAAATAGGGAGTCTCCCGCTTAAATCGGGGGGGTAAGCACATCTGGGTGCATGAAGTCACACACGAGGGACAAAATTCAATAAACCTGCAAGATCTACGGTGATAAATTGCAGAGGCATTTGAATAAAACAAGCCAGAAAACTGGAGCCCACGTGGCATAACTTGTCCATCATGTAAGGAGCTTACCAAGTCTGCCAAGCTGGACATGTGAAGAACTAGACTGTCATGTAAGACATTAAACGATGGATGTGTTCGTCCAGACAATTTCAACTTCAAGAAAGCTATTTTTAGTATGTTTATAAGACGCAAACATTTATGAGATTAAATGGAGTTTACTTTTAGACATATCTTTTGTGATGTGTGTTTTAATCTTAATTTCTTCTTATTTAATGTATTGTATAAGCTGAGGATGATTCCAAGGGAATCTAAACCAGTACTTCTTTATTAAATTTGTACAAAATTAAAGTGGTGATTGGTGGAACATTAAAATTATGCATCAATACAAAAAGGAAGAGAATTAATTATGAACGAGACTGTCTCGTGCAACTTTTGTGACCTTTGTATGTAAGGGTACCAAGTTTCAAATGGGTTACATTGGTTTATTTTTTACACATATTTATATTTGTGACATTATCCTCTATTTGACCCTTAAAGATATCAACAGGCTACCTGCTTCTAACTTATCTTCCCACATGGAGATATGAAATGAAATTTTTAAGAAGTATGACAAGAAAGACAAGAAAGGACAGACAAGAAATTAGGATGCCAGGAAGGAAATTGGAGAGGAAAAGCTTTTTTGACACAATGGAGTGGGATAAATTTAAGCTGGTTTGGATATGTTAAGAGGATAGAAGAAGGGAAGGATGCTGAAGTGGATGATGAAAACCCAGACAGAAAGAGGGAGGACAAGAGGGGAACTCAAACTAACGTGAATGAATAAAATTCAGGAAACTCAATCGCCAAAAATGACCAGTGTTTCGCCCCAGTGCGGCATGGGCGCATCAGTTGGATACCGCACCTTCCCAAGACAATGGCCGGCTAGCATGCCGGTAATGATACAACAGCAAGCCATCTCAATCGGAAGCCATATATTTGGCCAAGCTAAGGTGGTTGAAAATGACCGAGAATAGTCTAATTAGAAGAAACCTGGATAGGAACACAGTTAAGGAGAAACAATAGTGGTCGGACAGATGAAGATGGAGAGGTGCCATAAACATCCCAACCTGGCAGGATCCGGATGATCACGATGACTGAGATTACATTCCAGTTCATTCTCAAATCCAGAGCAAGTCCTGTGAGAGTGCAAGTTGACAACCACGGACATCTAATCAAGTGCCAGCTCTTCATTTTCATTCTTCCCACTCAGTCTCTCTTGGCCTTCAGACTTCGTTGGCATTAGGTTTCTAAGGTCAAGGGAAGCACAACCCTCACAGCCTTTCGCTTTACCTTTCCAATACTTTCATTCTTCGAAGGGTTGGAACTCTCTCATTTTAAGAGGGGATGGTTATCTAGTTAAAGGTTTCCACCTTTTAAGAGTAAAAATTCGGGACTTAGAATCACAAATCATTATTTTTACCAGTTGCTCTATGTTGCACTGACACAGAGAGGTTTTCCTGAAATAATGTTTCTTGAGGGTCCACCTTTTCAATACATTATATTTTTTATTTCTTTACATTAATATTGTTACATTATTAATATGTTTTAAGTGGGACATGTTTTGCCTACTTTTCAGGCATCTTCAGCCACTATTCCTAATATCTAATATCAAAATTGCTAGGATCCTATGCTTTGTTTCTGATACAGTGCTTAAAATAGTTGGACTAACATGAATTGCTCTGTCTAAAAAATTTATACATGCTATATATCTTATAGAAACATCCGGCTGACATCAATTGCTCTGGCTAATAAATTATGGTTAGATATACTATTGCTCTGTCTAAAAAGTTGTGCTTACAGGTTACTATGCATTTATCCTTGACATGATTGTTACACTTATACGAAGGTCGACCAAATAGAAACAGGATTTTTGTTCCTGAGCATCAACAGTTGGTAGGACTGGCTCCGCGCTTCTGCTATGCTTAGGCGGGACCATTAGGAGTGGGGAGAGCATGCTGTTAGATATTTCCCGCCATTTTGTCAGTAACGCTCATGATGTCGGAGCAACAGGTGCACCCCTCCACTGTACAACACTTAATTATAAAATTTCTTGTTCGTGAAGGAGTTACAGCGGTGGAAATTTGTCAGAGATTGACTGCACAGTTCGGTGATCAAACATTGTCAAGGATGCATGTATTTTCCCGGCATAAAAAGTTCAAGGAAGGACGAGAACGGGTGGAAAATCAGCAACATGATCGCCGTCCTTGGACCAGCATTACAGACGAAAAAATTTGTGCGGTTAAAGACATTACTGACGACGATCGACGGGAGAAAGTATCAGAAATTGCAGAACAACTCAGAATCAGTGATGGGAGCTGTTAAGCAATCGTCACAAACGACCTACAGCTCCGTAAAGTGTGTTCCACATGGGTCCCTCGCCTTTTGACCGAAAATCTGAAGTTGAGACGTTTGTAGGTCTGTCAGAGGCTTACAGCAAGGTTTGCAGAAGAAGGTGATGCATTTTTGAGTTGGATCATCACCTGCGATGAAACATGGGTCCACCACTACACTCCTGAATCCAAACAAGCCAGTAAGGAGTGGTGGAGGAAAGGGGAGGCAGCACCAGTGAAAGCTAGGACTCGACTGTCAGCTGGCAAGGTTCTTGCAACCATTTTTTTTTGATCGGCAAGGCATTTTGCTTATTTATTTTTTGTATGAGCGACGCACAATCAATGCTGCTCTGCGAGCAGTTGAACAAGGCGAGGGTTGCACATGACTGCAAAAGACGAGACCAAACGATTCCACACATCATCCTCCTCGACGACAATGCGCAGACTTTGTACGCAACTGGCAGGTGACATGAGCCTGTCCTTTTTACGATGACGGCATCAAAAACCTGCCCATGCGCTGGAACAAATGCATTTCCAAAGCAGGAAACTATGTGGAAAAATAAAATAAATTGTAATCGCCTTGTGTTTTTCAGTAAGTGAATTTAAATAAAAAATAAAATCCCGTTTATACTTCATCTCCCCTCGTAATTAGTTAATTCCAATGTGTAACAATCATGTCAAGGATATTTTTATAAAGTGTACAGTAATCTGTAAGCACAATTGTTTAGACAGAGTAATCCAATTTAGCCAGATGTTTTTATGTATAGTATATGTAACCATAATTTATTAGACAGAGCAATTCATGTCAGCCAGGTGTTTCTATATAAGATATATATAGTATGTATAATCATTTTAGACAGAGCAATTCATGTTAGCCCAACTATTTTAAGCATTTTATCATAAACAAAGCCTAGGATCCTAGCAATTTTGATCTTAGATATTAGAAACAGCGGCTAACGATGCCTAAAAAATAGGCAAAACATGTCCCGCTTAAGACATATTAATGATGTAACAATATTTAGGTAAATTACTAAAAAATAAAATGTATTGAAAAGGTCAACCCTCAAGAAATATTCTTTCAGAAAGGTATATTTTGCTCAATACGGACCTAACAATGAGATTTATAACTTGTAACAGATAGGTCTTATGACAATGATAGGATGGGAAAGGACTAGCAGTAGAAAGGAAGCAACCGTGGTGTCATCTGCATACTTCAAGTTGTTTATATTCAATCCACCAATCTTAAAACCATGAGCTGACACATCCAATCCAGATTTCTTCTTGATGAACTCAGAGTACAGACTAAAATATCAGGCGAAAGTATACAGCCTTGTCTTACGCCTTTGCTAATGGGAACCATTCTGTTTCAACACGCTCAGTTTTAACGTTGGCTTCTTGTTCCAAGTACAGCAGATGTTACGGATCAGATGTTCATATATATCCATCTGTCTGAGTACATTCCACATCTCCTCATGACTAACACTATCAAAGGCCTACCAATATTGACAGTCTAAAACAAAACTTGAAGACATCTGCAGCCAGTTTTCCAATGAATCTCATGTGCGATGCACCTGATGCGTGGCAAGGAAGATTACACTCTAGTGTTAGAGAAAAGAGATATTAGATCCCGGACTGAACAGGTAAGGTCTGTATTCAAGAGAATGAATAAAATCCTCTGTAACACGGACTTCAATACTTATCTCTGTCTCTGTTTATTTCCATGTAATTCTCTGTCTTACTTTACAGTGCTGAGGCTGGAAACCTAACAGAAAACACCAGCAAAAAATTTCAATCCTGCAAGATGCGGTGCTACAAATGCTGCCTTAGAAACACTGAAGAACTCCGACACTTGAACAAGGAGGAGATAAAGAAGTTATTATATTAATAAAAACCACCTTTCCAATAATATAATATAATAACTTCTTATTCTGAAATCCAATACGGTTTTATAATGAGATTCATAACTTGCAAAGGAGGAGATATACGGCATCAAAAAGAAGAAACTTTGGACGTATCATTCAAAATTATAAACACAGACTCCTCCAGCTTATCTGACAAGATAAGAGTGAAAGAAGTAGAAGCAGGAGAAGGAGAACATCTTGGCTACAGAATCTACGAGAATATTATGGACTCTGTATCCCCATGTTTTTCCGTCTTAATGAGAACAAAAACCCAGAACACCCCAATGACAATCGACATCCGACAAGGATATGGTACAATAAAAAGATGTTAATGTAAAATTGCCATCAACCATCAAAGATTTTGTACCCTTTATATATGTTTCATTTTTGAATTTTACACTGAGGATGGTGTCATGTTTGAAAAATAGGATGCAACAGAGAAAAAAGGCAGGCAGTGGTAAGAACGGAAATTGTCATAAATACCATATTTGGTGGGAAAGATCGACTCGTCACTGATAGTCTTCTGAGTGAAGGTCATGACGTAATCGATGTACTGGGGAGCGGCCACACGGGTCTTCTTGCCCTTGTCGTCGAACCACAGGTACGTCCTGCAAAATTACAGTATAACTCAATGAAAACCAAGAATTTAAATTACAATTCACAAGAGAAAGGGAATTCATACTATCAGCACGTGTATGACAAACGATACATAGAGAATATAGGTATTATTATGGCAGTGACACACATACAGTTAGTTCCATAAGAGTTAATCTGAGCATGACAATAACATACACATTTTATGTTTGTCTTTTTTCCTGCACTTATTCATCTATAACATACTGTTAATCTTTGTTAAGGGAAATAGGAAGTGTTCCAAACAGAGAAATATACATTACCTTTAAAAAGAAGGAGGAGGAGGAGGAGGAGGAGGAGGAGGAGGAGGAGGAGGAGGAGGAGGAGAAGAAGAAGAAGAAGAAGAAGAAGAAGAAGAAGAAGAAGAAGAAGAAGAATGAGCCCATGGTATTGTACAAATTGTGCATATGAGAGTCCATCAAGTAAGGTTCACACGCTCCTGAAAACAGTTTTGTTGTCTGGCTAACGTTGCATGATTATTCTGGGCAATGGAATGACAGAATTTAAGGAATTCAAGTTCACATTAGCTCTAAAGTTTATAACCTGTAATTTAACAAGCCCTTCTTACTAATCCAGTAAATTAATAAATACATCTCTTCGTATTCATTTTGCCTCATGGCTGCACCATTTTGACGGTCACAATTCACCTATCTGACTAATGAATCATACTCTTCTCTATCCAAAACCTTCAGTCTGCTCACTCAGAGAGAACTATATAACGGGCCATTCACAACATCGATCCATTGCATTTGTATTTGTCCTCGTGGTCTGGTTCCTTGGACTTTGCCCTCAACAATCAACTTTTGAAAACTATCTTCCCGATGCATTACACGTCCAATGTAGCGTACGATCCCCTGAGAGACCTTGCATGACAGGCAGTTGCCTAGGTGGCAGATCTCCGATCTGTTGTTTTCCTAGCCTTTTCTTAAGGTAAGTTATCTCAGATTGTTTACTTACAGTGTTTTCATGTGTATCATTGATATCTTATTTTCACTTGTAACTTTTTGTGACTATCAGAATTGACGTTCATTTGATGAGCAGTCCAATGAATCCTCAACAATTTCCTTTAGCACATCATTTCATGCACGATCGTATTATAGGATAGTCTACGTCTCTGCAACATACTAGAAGACTAAGAAGACCAGATATTCAACAAGCCTTTTTTGTATTCACGGTGATTTGATCATTTTTCCAAATCATTTGCAGACGGATCATTGCTACCTTTGCTATTTCAATGCTTGTAATTAGGTTTATCCATTCAGGTTCAGTAGTATGATGCACACCAGGACATTTCATACCTCTCCCAGATGGCCTAGACAGCTCAGCCATAGGCAGACAAAGACAGATCCAAATATCACTAGTACAATTACCATCCAGGATATATTTTCTTATTTGTGCATTCCATTATTTTGTGTTTGTTATGAAAAGTGAACAGGTTTCTTGTCCATTTTTGTGATGTTGCAGGGAATACTGTGATACATTTTACTACCTACAGTCTGATATCCTTGCATATCGGTATGTGGCCCCCATACTGTGTTTACAACTGTCATTCTTATTAAGGCAGAGGTTGTGAACCGTAGGTCAGCCATGTTGCCAAAGGCTTGTGTTTCAGCAACAGAAGCTACCTCCTGCTTCTGCTGCAAGGTATTGAGCCAAGCTTAAATCAAGAACATGTTCAAGAAGCAAAGATGCATTCTACAAGCCGTCCATGCATTTCTACTTCAGAACAAGATAAGGCCCTCCTTCTGGCAGAACTAGAGGAGAACCATTTCTTCTAAGCTGTTTCATTGATAGCTTGGTCCTCCTTTCCTGCACATTGTAACAATAATGTCATGCTAATAACTTTCGGCAATTTATCCTTGTGATTTGGAAATCTGTATTAATATTCTTTGGTACTGTAAGAGCTTCATATTTTATTTTAAGGTGAGTATTACTCTCCTTTCATGCAATTAAATGTCATGTACCTATATGATACTTCAATTGTAAGTTCACATGCCTGTGTGAACTGTATACACAGCCTGTTGGCGTAACTGTGAACTAAGTGGTAATAGTAGGGAAAGTTCTATCTCCTCGCTCGTTGCCAATAATGAGATGACTCTTGGTTGTTTTTAGTCTGCGTTGAGGCTCTGGGAAACAAGATGTTTTCGGTGGTAGAGATGTATATGTGGGGCAAAACAGGCAATAAGAAATCAAGTAGGAAAAAAGGAAAGAGTTAAAATAATGGCTTAAAAGCTGTTAGAAGCTTTATTTCACAGAGAGTGACATTTAATTTCATTTTTCTCTTAAATATCTATCTTTGCTTCGATGGCTACTAGGTGTTCGTAGTACTGAAGTCATTGTAATGGATATAACTTGAATTTTAAGTTACTGTTTTCTGAAGGTTGAGTAAGTACTAGGGATAATTTGTTTTCATTATGGTTTGGCTTTTGTGCTTGTTTAATTTAATATTTCGGCAGTGAGATTGAAAATTTTCCAACATGGCGCTGTGTCATGTCACCCTTTTTACTTGTTCCTTCTCTTTAACATTGATTTGGGCCGCCTCCTGTTTTGTAATGCCCTTATATGCCTTATTATCCCACTTCACTTATCTATTTTCATTTTGTTTTGCCACTTTCTATTTTATCTTTTGGTGTTAAATACCTTTATTTTTATTTGCATTTTAGTTTTCATTTTTGGGGGGATATGTTTTGGGCATTTACTTTCTGAGGGTATTGGCCTAATAACTTAATTTTTTAATTAAATTTAATTTGTTTTTGACCTTAATTGAAGTCCCTATTCCTTAGTCAACTTTCATCTTAGTATATTTAATGATCAATTCCTTGCGCATAAGGAAAATTACTTTCATTAAAGTTTAACTTCTTCAATCTTCAGTGGCAGATTCCCTATCTGTCGTTTTCTTGGCCTTTTCTTAAGGTAAGTTATCTCAGACTGTTTACGTACGGTGTTTTCATGTGTATCATTGATATCTTATTTTCACTTGTAACTTTTTGTTCTGTTATTCTCCCTTCATTTTAAATATGTGAATTTATTCTACTGTCTTGTTCGTGTAGTCTTCATTGCTTATCTGCGAGAAGTGTCATTTGGGTTTGTTTCCTGTTACTCACTTTGGTGAATTTGTTTAAGTGACCATAGTTAATTAAGTTTTGACTCAATTTGTTTATTTTGGGTGGAGAGTCGGTACAACATAACTGAATTAGGGGTGCGGGACTCCTGAACTTCATGTGGGAAGATTTAGTCTTCTGCGATGAAGTCACATTTTCCTGTGGAAATGTGGGGCGGATGAATCTTGTCCTCTTGCCCTTAAAACAACAATAATCACTACCACTGCCCATTCACATCTTCGCTAATCAAGTTCCCAATGGCCCCTGAAACAATGTACCATGAATCCTACACCAGGTATGATGCTAAATTAATTGCCGCTTCTTTTTTTTTTTTTGCTTTACGTCGCACCGACACAGATAGGTCTTATGGCGACGATGGGACAGGGAAGGGCTAGGAGTGGGAAGGAAGCGGCCGTGGCCTTAATTAAGGTACAGCCCCAGCATTTGCCTGGTGTGAAAATGGGAAACCACGGAAAACCATCTTCAGGGCTGCCGACAGTGGGATTCGAACCTACTATCTCCCGAATACTGGATACTGGCCGCACTTAAGCGACTGCAGCTATCGAGCTCGGTAATTGCCGCTTCTGAGAGACTAGATGGTTTTAGCACTCACTGTAGGGTTGATTTACCCTACACGGTGCCGGAATGCTATTAAGAATTCTGGAAACACATCGCCAATTTTGATGTACGGACCAGAAACGTGGGTGATGAAGGAGAGGGAAAAACGTAGAATACAAGCAGTGGAAATGAAGTTTCAAAGGTGTCGAGTAGGTTTAACAAGAATGAACAGAGTAAGAAATGAGAGAGTTAGGGAAATGGTAAATGAGGTACCCCTACAGGAAAAGATAAAAAAATCAAGGCAGCAGTGGTATGGACACGTTCAGAGAATGGGAGAAGAGAGAATACAAAGAAAGGTGTTAGAAATGGAGTTGAAGGGAAGGAGACCTGGAGAACGACCGAGGGAAAGATGGCCGGAAGGTGTAAAGAAGAGCATCGAGTCAAGAGGAGGGAACTGAACGACAGTGACAGAAGAGAAGTGGTGGATGGACAGAAAATGATATAGAGGCTTATGTTCCATGCGAACCCAGCCTGTGGTTGGAAACTGCTCCAGATTATGATAATGATGATTACTACTTCCATATTTACTATTAGTATTATATCAATTAGTTTTCTCATAGTCTGTTGTTATTTTTACTATTTCTATTATATAATCATATAATGTTAAACGCTGTACATCCTAAATGAAGTGCTTAAGTGTATGACAGGGCTTTAACCCCTAATAGATAATTATCTATCTCATACTCACCTGAGACCTGGGCCAGTCATATCCGGACAGCCCGACATGGTACAGAACTCTGAGATGGTGCCATACACCAGGTTGATGTGATCAAAGAACGCAATAGCTGTAGAGAGACAAAAAACAAACTTTGAACATCACTAACCATGTTTGAAACAAGTTAACAATGAAAACCAAGACACGATCATGTAAAGAAATGAAGGAGCCAGTTGGAAAGAGAGATGAGTGGAGGACAATTGCTATATCAGTAACATAAAATATTAATCTGACTTTAGAAACAGAAAAAAGACAATTATACTCATGTTACACAACTGAACATCAAATGACATATTTGACAAGTGTGTTACTGTAATTGCAAGGGAGGTAAATCAGATCTAAATGAAACTCAGCAGAGAGGCAGGGGACGGAATGTACACTGCAAAAGCGAAAACCATAGTGGCCCAAATTTATTTCCCATGCCGGTGTTATAACATGTATCTTGTGAAATGCAGGTGAGCATGATTAAGGAAGCAGAACAGGAGGTATTTGGTACTGCAATACATGTTTACAAAATTGCTAAATGCAACCAAAGTTACTTGCCATTCCGTTCCGCTTATCGAATGGCGGAGAAGACCGAACCTAGTAAGCACTAATCCAGTCTTTTGTTTGGCAGCAGTTCAACCAGCCTCCCTACAGCCCCGATCCTCTTGCATCTAGCAACTACCACCTCTTTTTGCAGCCGAAGAAGCTCCTTGGTGGCAAGCGCTTTCACACTGACAACGAAGTGCAAATGAAGATTCAGAAATGGTTATTTTCGTAGGTGACACACTTCAACGATGAGAGCCAATGAAACCTTGTCCGACGCTACGACAAATGTTTGAACAAGCACAGAAATTATGTGGAGACGTAGCTGAAGATATGTAGAAGGAAATAAAAAAGGAATTCATCTACTAACAAAATTAAAAACTTTAAAGATAAACATCACGTTACAATGGATCCCCGCACATGTAGGAGCACAAGGCAGATAAAGTAGCAAAGAAAGAAAAAAAAAATTGGCACTAGTACCTACATGAGAACCAAACCTCTGGCAGCTAACTCAATTGAGAAGATAATCACAAATAAAACCCTTGAAATATAGAAGAAACTACCCACCTTACAACAATGAAGAAATGGGGGAAAGAAATTACTTCATCATCATCTGTTTCCCCTCCAGGTTCGGCTTTTTCCCTCGGACTCAGCGAGGTATCCCACCTCTACCGCCTCAAGGGCAGTGTCCTGGAGCTTCAGACTCTTGGTCGGGGGATACAACTGGGGAGAATGACCAGTACCTCGCCCAGGCGGCCTCACCTGCTATGCTGAACAGGGGCCTTGTGGAGGGATGGGAAGATTGGAAGGGATAGACAAGGAAGAGGGAAGGAAGCGGCTGTGGCCTTAAGTTAGGTACCATCCCGGCATTCGCCTGGAGGAGAAGTGGGAAACCACGGAAAACCACTTCGAGGATGGCTGAGGTGGGAATCGAACCCACCTCTGCTCAGTTGACCTCCCAAGGCTGAGTGGACCCCGTTCCAGCCCTCGTACCACTTTTCAAATTTTCGTGGCAGAGCCGGGAATCGAACCTGGACCTTTGGGGGTGGCAGCTAATCACGCTAACCACTACGCCACAGAGGCGGACAAGAAATTACCTACGGGACAAAAATAAAAGCAAGCCGAGGAAGGAAGCAGTGGCAATCTTCAGATTGGAAACAGGAGAGGACTGCTTAGCTGCACATCTAGTATGTATGTTGAGTATTCAGCCCGAAAGCTTATTTGATCCTCATAGCTCTGCCAACAGCTATAATGATAGCCGAGGCATACTAGGGAAATGACAAGTGAGTTAGTTTCCCGTTGCTTTCCCCACTGAGCCAGAAGTTGCTATTACGTATCAGTCTGCCAAGCCCACTGAAATGCATGCAACAACTGACCCTATGAGCGATATTTTCACACCATTCATAACAGGGCCTGGCTGCATAAGGAATGGTATTACTAGCATCGCTCATACCTCGGTCACTTTCATATTGTCAAAGCCAAGAATGAAACCGAGACAGAAGAATAAAAGTAACAAATTTATTCTAGCCCATACCAGAAGACATAGCCAGAATCAAAATACACCAGACGGAAAAAGAGTACCATATGCAAAAATTACTGATCAGTGAGGGACTCAGAACACCTACTTCAGTACACAGGACTCAACCCAATCAAAAAAAAAAAAAAAAAAAAAAAAAAAAAAAAAAAAAAAAAAAAAAAAAAAAAAGGCAATTTACCAGCCCTACACTGGACAGCTAGAAACAAGATGAAACAACAGTTCCCTAATACATTTGTACATTATACATGTTATTTTTGTATTAGTACTGTCTAGACATATCAGTTTTTCATTGGAGTTACCGTACTTCCCAATAAAGCCATAGGTTACAACAACAAAAAGGAATTCATGATATGTAGTGGTTCTTATTTCATTGGAAAATGGCCCGCAATCTATATATATAAAACGCAAACGTGTATATTTCACAAAACTCAAGCTCTTAAACCAGAGGGCATTGAAAGGTGCAGTTTGTACCAAAATTTTCCAAATCGTCTCAACAGTACAGAAAAAAATCTTGCATTTCTTGAAAAGTCTATAGAAATATATATATTAATGAATTAATACGGTCACCCAGTTTGTTTTTCCATCACTACCATGAAAACCACAAAAATGATGTGCAAAGTACTTTCTATTCACAGCGTTGCCTAGGTTACTGTCAGCCATCTTTAAGACGGGCAATATGCTTTTTTTCTGCTTGGCGTTGCCTAGAATCATGGTTTATCTGAAGCAAGCAAGTCGTATAGTTTAGAATTTGATCACTGGCACTTTTGTAATCTATGGTAGAATCATAATACACTGTCAAACATTCTAACCATTCAGTTGATACTGTCCTGGATATAGAAGAGGCGGTACATTATCCAACTGAATTTTTAAATTCTTCGACTCCCCCTGGAACTCTTCTCCACAAACTGATTGAAGGTAGGTTCCCTTATATTATTGCTCCTTAACCTACACACACCAAAATTATGCAATGGGACAAGACTGCTAATCAAATCTCTAAACAAAAAAAATTAAAAATACCTGAGTGCACGATCCTCACTGGGTGTGGACCTGGTGAAACTGTTCTGATCCCCCGAATACCAATGATAACCACTGACCTACCATTTTAGTTTGAAATGCTCCCAAAGAAAATGTATTTGGAATGGCCCCACAGAGTGTCACATAACGTAGTCTGTAGGTATACGGAAGATATTTAATATGCAAGGCCAGCCGATCGAAGCCGGGGTGGGTCAGCTAGTTTAAAAAATAGCCCTTGTCTCTTGCTGGCAGAAAACATGACACACCACGTGACTTTCCTTTGAATGCTCATTTTCTCAGATTCTAGGCAGCTCAAATCAAATTGCCAACCAAATTAACATCAGCCAACTATTTTCGTCCAAAAATTATGAATAATTGAACTGCATAAATTACTAAGGTACTTGGTTTGCAATGATATCCATACTAAAAGAGCAGTACATTTAAACTGGGGAGTGACACTATCAGAATTCTATAAACAACGCTGCATGCAGGAATATGTTCAGGTTCAATTTCGAGAATTGTAAACTCAGACAATGTTTTTGCTCTAAAAAGCCACAAATCCTGTAAACAATATCATGAACACTACAGCTGACTGGGTTAAAAGAAATTGTGGTTACATAGCTTGATATAAGTTATCTTGCCTTGTCTGAGCTAATGACTGGGAGCAACCTATCAGAGTATGGTTTGCCAGCAGTTGTTTGAGGAAATGATTGAAGGCCAGGCGAGATAATAATGCAGTAGGAGTGCTGTGAAGTACAGGGTGAAGCAGGCTGCTGATAAGCTTAACAGAGAGATTAGACTGAACGACTGAGGTTAGTTTTTACCTTCCCGGAGGAAGTTACTCCTGGGAATGCAACTAAGGAAACTTCTTGTTCAGTTCAACATTTTTTAAGATGTATTTCTAGCAGTAAGGGCTGGCTCTAAAGGGCAGAGGGGCACGTGCCCCTCCAGCTAAGAAACTATTATTATATGGTTTCACAAATACTAACACTATGAATGATAAAGCATTCGGTTTTAGTACTAGGCACAACATGCAGATAGCTATTGGGGCAATGTTTTGATCTAAAGCATATTTTGCTTCCTCTAGCTTGCTGGTCGGTCATGCTGAGCCTCTGCCCTTCTCTGCAGACACTTTCTTGGGTAAGTTTGGTTCGCACCTGCATAGAACCTACTATTTCTTAACACACAGAGAATGGGAGATTTGGGGACTGACAAAAGGCAGGCCCTGCTGACGGAAATGCATGAGAAGGCTTATTGCGCTGAGTCCAATGTGTGTTTCATATGCAAGTGTTGCCAATCTGCCGTCTGAGGAGGGTGTTACGCTGGCTAATGAAATTAGTCAATATCCTATTACATAATATTTAGTGTGGTGTAGTGAAAATTAAATCTGTCATATACAGTGCGCGGATACAGCAGCTCGTTTAAAATGAGAACAAGTGGGGCAATATAGGCTAAAGGGCGCGAATATCAGCGTAAATTCTAACAAGAGGTGTATAGAAGACACGAATGCTTGTGTGGCTGGGAGTCAATTTACCTAATGAGTTTTTCTGTTTTCCATGCATGTCCTTTGAGCCTGACTTGGACAAAAGCTGGAGTAAAAGATCTCAAACACTTGAAAAAAATAAAAATAAAGTTTCATACAATATATTAATTTAAATACCTTGGAAAAAGTATAACATACAATTTAAATGAAAACATTTCTTGGACAGAGAGAACGAATAAATTACCCAGAGCCCAAAAAGTAACCAGAAATACATACAACAAGAAACGTTTATCAATAAAAACAAAATTGAAACATTACAAGACTGTAGTCCAACCTAAAATAACTTACGGAAGTGAAACATTATTTAAACTAAGCCAAAAGAATAACATAGAAAAAAAATTGTGTTGTTGTTTGAGTCATCAGTCCATAGATTGGTTTGATGCAGCTCTCCATGCCACCCTATCCTGTGCTAACCTTTTCATTTCTACGTAACTATTGCATCCTACATCTGCTCTAATCTAATACCTTGGTCTACCCCTACTGTTCTTACCACCTACACTTCCTTCAAAAACCAACTGAACAGAAAAAAATTAAAAATAGAAAGAAGAACTGAACGAACATGCATTAAAAAGAAGAACCAAAAAGGAGAATAGTGTATCATCTCCATGCTACCCTATCCTGTGCCAACGTTTTCATTTCTACGTAATTATTGCATCCTACATCTGCTCTAATCTGCTTGTCATATTCATACCTTGGTCTACCCCTACTGTTCTTACCACCTACACTTCCTTCAAAAACCAACTGAACAGAAAAAAAATTAAAAATAGAAAGAAGAACTGAACGAACATGCATTAATAAGAAGAACCAAAAAGGAGAATAGTGTATCATCCCAAATGCAGCAGTATATCAGGAAATAGAACCTATAACGGATTTCATAAAAAAGAAGAGAATATAATTCTTTGGTCATCTGCTGAGAACACCTCAAGACAGGTTAATATGCAGAATTTTAGAGAAGCTTTGGAAACAAAAACAACCACCTGTCTGGATAAAAGAAATAAAAGAAGACATGAAAGAATTAGACTTAACACTGGAGGATTTAAAGAATAAATCAACCAAAGTAAATAAATTGAAGAAAATTTAGTAAAATTAGATTCTTACCAAAAATTACAACTAAAAGAGTATTTTCAGAAGAACAATGACAATGAAGATCAGATAGAATGAAGAAATACTGGAAGAACAGAAAGGGAAAAAAACCATAAAACATCATAGAAGACCGGACAGAAATTGACTACAGTGATCCAATGCGGCCTTAAAAGCGCAATAATATTAATTCATGCATGGAACTTTCATGTTTTTAATCAATAAAATTAACAAACATAATGATCAAGTTAAGAATAACAGAGTATGCATTTGTTTACTTGTGTGTATTCAATAAGAATGCAAATTTGTGAAAAGTAGTGCCCCTCCTCTAGTCCCCCTCAGCAGCCGCTACTGATTTCTAGCCTATGTTTTACAGCTTGATGAGTGCAGTATTTCTGCATCTGTGTCTTATCAAAGGCCAGAATACAACATAGCTTCCACTTCTGCCTCGGTCTCTTTAATGGCTGTGACAATATGAGTAGCACTGAATAGTTTTTTGAACGTTATGAAAGAAGAAACTCATGGGGCCAGTCTTGCTGCAAAACCACTTTCTGGCTCAATAATTCATTCCTCTCGATGGCTTATACAACTGATTACGACAACACTATTGGCTTCTACGGTTTCCCTATAACTCTTTGATGGTGGGACCCAACCAGACTCCAGGCTGAATACGTAACGGACAGCCCACCCTCCTGATGAAACTGGGAAGCAGATACAAGCTCAGTGGAGGCTAGGAAGAAATGGAAGTAAAACTGGGATTGAAAGGTAGAGAGCTAACTTACTTGAAGAACCAATGTTTGGAATTGTGAAGATTGCCCTTGCCCCTTCATGTTTGTGCTCATCTCCTCTCTGTCTGTAGATATTCATTCCCATATGGAACCTGAAATATTTCGAGTAAATTCATAACTGCAACATAATTGGTCCGTTATTGGACATTACTCATTCAGGACAAACATTTCAGGTTCCCTATGGGAATTGGTATCATCTGATGGCCAGGCAGGCATCAATTTTTGTAAATGAGACAAAGTCTCTCATAGTGCATTGGCACTGCCAGTGGCTCCAAGTAGCCTATACAGTGGCCTCCACAGTACGCACTAGCCATGCATCTTGGCACCTGTGCTAGTTAGCAACTGGTGAGAGAAATTGACACACTGGGTTGAAACGCTGGCAACCAAGAATGAGTTAGCTGGAAAATTTATGTCCCCTCTGTCACTTCTTCTCCCCACCCTGATCTGTCAATGTGGTATCCCATACATATTCCCATTCCTACTTCTATCTTTCTGTATATGACTTAATAAATAAATGCTTAAATTGATGCATTCATGGCACAGAGTAATAGATATGATTTTTATGTTGGTTATTTATTTAGAGCATGATGAGCTCGCCTGGCGGCAATGATCATTAAGGCATGAAGTCTATATGGTTTGACACTGTGGTTAGCCGGTTCAAGTCCCGTTGGTGAAAAAAAAAAAATGCCATCCAAATATTGGTTGGCATGGTGCAAGAGGTGGTGGTATACAACTTCTAATCACTAGATTGCATACCAAAAACCTTAATTAAATTCCAAACCTCTCCACAGTGCTCATGTGGGGTGATGGCATGACGCTCTTAATGGTGATGCGTCCGTCAGATGGGGACATAAAGCCTTTAGCTGTTCAACAGGAGTAGGTTATGTGCCGGCATCGGATTTTACCCTCTCCCTTCCTACAGTCATATAACTTCATTCATTTAATCTCGTTAACTCCTCTGACAAAGTTGACGTCAGCAAGGGCATCGGTCGTAGAAACTCGCTATGAAGATTCATCTCGCTTCACACCCGATCCCGTAGAGAAACGTGACAAGGGTTGGACATACTGCACATACACACAATTTAGTGCACGATACTTATCTGACAAACGGTTATTCACTCGAATGTGACAAATTCAATACAAGTACAAACTTACTTGACTTAATTCTTTAAACTCCTGTTGAGGAGCATAGGGCCGAGACAAGGTTTCACTATCTGATTCTGCGATGTGCTATGTGTTTCAGCTTTCCGGATGTATACCCAAGCTGCTCACACACTATCTCTACTGATCTCCTCCATGTCATCTTAGGTCTTCCTCTCCTCCTCTGCGCCTAGGGATTCCACTCGAGAGCTTGTTTTGCTATGCTGTGATCAGATCTACACAGTGTATAGCCAATCCACTGCCACTTTTTTTTTTTTTCTTAATCTGCTGTTCAATCGATAATTGGTGTGTTCTCTTCCACAGTTCCTCATTTGACATCACTTCTGGCCAGTATATCCCTAAGATGCTCCTAAAACATTTGTTCACAAAATGTATGCATCTTCCGTGTCAAAGATTTGGTCACTTTCCAGGTTTCACATGCATAAAACAGCACAGACTTAACAGTGTTATTGAAGACCCGCAGTTTTGTTCTCATACCTCCATATAAGACGGAGTGTTGCGAATGCATCCTTAGCTTTGTTCAAACGGCTGGCCACATTTTCATCTGCCCCTCCATTCCCTGCTACAATGCTTCCTAGGTAGCAAAAGCTAATCACTCTCTCTATAACATTCCCATACAATTGCAACAGAGTGCTATTTCGGTTTCTCAATCGCATTTCCTTTGTCTTCTTAATGTTTATCTGAAGTCCAACTTCCTGTGCCTCCGTTTCCAGGTCTTTAAGCTTAATTTCCATATATAATATAATTACAAAGAGAACAAAAAAAGAACATTTAAATAGATGAAGGCATTTAGGTCAATGTCCAGGGGAAACACAGCTTTGGGGCCAGCTTCTTGAAAATTCATCCAAAGATCCCAAGAAAGCAAGCAGTGGGCATTCTTGCATGATATGCTGAACTGTCTGTGTCACGCCCCTGCAGTCTCAGGGGAATGTCCTCACCCCACAACTGTGGGAAGTAGAATCAGTTCTTCCTGATATGATTAAGTTCACACTACGTACCGCAACACAGTACTGGCAACTTGTATTACGCCTTGTGGAAGTGATGATGTCCACTCCATCTTCCAAGCAACCTTGTGGTTGAAACAATTGAATGTCAACCTCATGCAGTTCTCCAGGAAGGCTTGTGAGACCAACAAGGTTGAAGAACATCACTCAATATCCTTGTAAATGGTGTGTGCCTTATTATTTGTAATTATGTGACTTCTATCCTCTTTTATGAGGTGGTGTGATGTTGCTCGATGCAGGTTTTGTATTTATGAAGTGTGATTCAAGACAAACTGCAGGCAAGTGTCAGTTCTGCTATGATTGATCATGATCTGAATTCAACTGATCATTGAGGAAGCAGAGTAAAGTCTTGGGAAATATTAAATGGTAGTGGCGATTACTGGTTTGAGGGGAACTACAACCAGGCAACCAACCCTTCTTAACACTAATGAGAAGAGAAATAAAAAGAAGAGGTGGAGACATTCAAAGAATGGTGCCATTGGTAAAGGAAGGGAAAGGCTATAAAGGCCAGGAACCTGCAAGACTTCCTAGGACTCACAAACCTACAGAGCTGGGTTCAGAAGAGAACAAGATTTCACCAAAGGAAGATAGATACAACAGATTATGGTGGAGGGGCCTAACACAAATGGAAGCAATCCTAGACCTGAGGAGGACAACCTTAGTTGAGAATCCCTAGGGGGCATATGGGTCACAACTCTTAAAACATGCATAGGATACTGTGGATGTATTCTATTACCACGCTAATAATGGCAGAAAACATGAATTCCCTTCAATGTGTCTCATTTTATAGAGCATAAAAAGAGTATCATGTTAAATAATCTTAATTTTTACCAAATTTTCAATTATTATTGGCCTTAACAACATACCAGTGTAAAAAGGGTTCTTTAACAAGCAAGCTCGCATTTCATAACTGGAATTCAACCCTGCAACCTTCCAGGACTTAAGACAAGCACGTACCGAAACATGCAAACTCAACCCATCCGACTAACTCTCCATAATTCATAATACAGGGAGAGGCAGCAAAAAGTTACCTGCACTTCAAATGGTGCTGCCACACAGGTGGACCGGGTAATAAACTTGCTTTTGGTGCCGGGATTACCCAATAGGTAGAGTAGGCTGTCGCCCATGAGCCCCACTCTGCTAGGGTCCCCAATGTAGCAGATCAAATTTAGACCTCATATAGTAAATTGTGTGGCTGAGTGAACTGTGGATATGTTCATGAAAAAAAGTTTCTGAATTATAATGGCAGCTGATTTCCTTTAAAATAATGTTTGTCGTGCATACAGTTCATGAAGCATGCAGCTTGACATAGTTGACACATAAGGAAGTCCCTAGCGCCCAATTTTACCTTCCAAATTTCCTTCGGTGTCATGCAGCCTCATTTTTTGAAACAAAGTGTAATCCACATTTGACAGGTGGTGGTGGTGGCGGTGATTATTGTTTTAAGAAGAAGTACAACTAGGCAACCATCCTCTATATAACACTATTCAGAGTGAAAAACGGAAGGGATCCGACACTTCGAAAAATGAAGACATCGGTCAAAGAAAGACAAGGGCCACGAAGGGCGTGAAAATGAAAGACTCCCTAGCCCTCGCAAACCTAATAGCGTCGGGGTCAGAAAGGAACAAGAATTGACCAAGGTAGGTCGGATAGGATAGATGAAAGTGAGGAGCCTGGCACAAGTACGTGGAAGCAATGCCAGGGCTCAGCTAAGGGCCCCGTGGTCGCCAACCCACGCTCCAAACTTCAGAGCCCCTGGGGCCCTTTTAGTCGCCTCTTACGACAGGCAGGGGATATCGTGGGTGTTATTCTACCGCCCCCACCCACAGGGGGACCACATTTGACATCATTGAGGATTTATAGGATTCTCATCATAGCAAATTCTTCTGTTGAATGGACATTTTTCAATTAAAACTACTTAAGGGCTGCCATTGAACTTCAGTGGCATAAAAGCAGCTAAATTCCCTTGTCATTATTTCTACTGAATACAACATCTTGAAGACAGAAAAAAAAATATATATATGATGTTTTGTTTACATCTAACATGTTCCTTCTGTTTTGTAGTACTGTATTTATTTATTCATTCAGTCATTCATTCTGCGTATTGTCCCAATGAGTAGAGCTTTGCATGGATATCCACTAAGTTAGTCTCCTGGCGGATGCAAACTGTATGGCAGCGCGGAAAATTTTGCAGATAATTTCTAAATAATTATGTTTATTGATTTTCACCAAGGTATACTCTAGAAATGCCGACACTGTGGTGTAGGCATAGCGTGCGTGCCTCTTACCCGGAGGCCCGGGTTCGATTCCCGGCCAGGTCGGAGATTTTTACCTGGATCTGAGGGCTGGTTTGAGGTTCGCTCAGCCTACGTGATCAGAATTGAGGAGTTATCTGATGGTGAGATAGCGGCCCCAGTCTAGAAAGCCAAGAATAACGGCCGAGAGGATTCGTCGTCCTGACCACATGACACCTCGTAATCTGCAGGCCTTCGGTATGAGCAGCGTTCGCTTGATAGGCCAAGCCCTTCAAGGGTTATACTATAGAAATCTCTAGTCTTTCATACATTTCATGTAGTTATTTCTGCTTGTGGTGAGGCAGCCCTCGACATCGATATGGGGAAAATGATATATTTTATATAAAAGGATCTCGAGTCCATAAAGCCATCAATATGGCCCTGGTCTAACTGGCTCCTGCCTGCAATTACTGGAAGGAAGGAACAGTTTGCGTAAAAAGAACTGCTAATTATGTTGGTAGTTGTCGCAAGAGGAAATCCCTCGTAAACGTGTCACTGGGTGCCTGGTATAAGCCCTGTTTTATTATGTTAACAGATCTATCAGTTTTAATACCTTAGGCGTACTCAAATAGTTGCAATATCCGCTGATAACCACTTGCGGATGCAGATGAAGGAAGTGCGGATGCGGATAATGTTTTGTTTATCCACGCAGGGTTTTACCAATGAGCTATTCTATGTTAATATTACACGATACTGTTTTTCTCTAAATTAAGTGGAATTTTAATATAATCTTACTGAATTGAAAATGTTCAGCTTTTTAAACTATTCTGTTAAAATTTGGGGATGAAATTAAATACTTGGTAGGAAGTATTTGTCAGGGGACCCCCGAAGAGCTCAATTGCCTGTGGGCCAATATAGATTTAATCTGACACTGCCTGCTTCGTTCCCAAGCGGCGGAGATAGAGTGCGTGGTCAGGCAGTGGAGCGAGCATGGTTAGCCGTAAGCGTATGGAGTGAATGCTTAGTTTACGAGTGGCGCTCTTGTTGAGCTCACATTATTAGTGTTGCATTCCTGCACTTGTTGTTGAAAACTCTTTGTGTTAGCTATCAGAAAGGCATGCGTTTGCTGGTATGGACTAAATCAAATTTCTTACTTTTATAGTCCTGTCTCTGTTTCATCCTTGGCTTTGACGATAAGAAAGTAACTGAGGTATGAGCAATACCTTCGTGAAGTATAGGCCGTACTATAGCAAGCGCGGGAAAGCAATCAGCTGATCGTTAGGGGGGAGGTTTAGCACGTGAGTTAGTTGAGTTACACGTGAATTCTTTGCTGTTTTACTGAAACTGTTTACGTTGGCCGTGTGTTTACTCAGATATATATCAGACTGAGTCATTATCAACTGCATTATTAAGTGAAAAGTCCTCAATTAGTGAAGAAAACTTAGTGTTAGCATGTATTCATGTAAGGCTATAGGTTAAGAATATCGCTCTGCAGTGTTTTAATTTTGTAGTTTATTTGTGTAATGTTATATCCATACTGTAAAACAAATTGAGTTAGTGCATTCAGTGTTTATTATCAACCACGATGTGTATATAATTGAATTAAGGTTATCAGTGAGAGAAATCACCATGCTAAAAGTTGCTGTGTGCCTGGCTGCAAAGCCAGAATTATTACATGTAACTAATCTCATGATTAGACCCGTATTGAATTTGCTATAATATGCTTACAATATTGTGAATTTTATTCCACCTTTTCAATACAATTGGTTTTATGTTGTTAGATCATAATGCTACAACACTATTTTATATTCAAGCAAAACATGTCCCTATAAAATAGTGTTGTAGCATTATGATCTAACAATATAAAACTAGTTGTATTGAAAATGTGGAATAAAAATCACAATATTGTAAGCATATTAAGCCAAAATTAGACGAAGAGAGCACACTCCACTATTTGTGTTTCCTTCTGATGAAGAAAGAGTTAGGTTATGGAAGAAGGCTATTCCTAGGGAGTCACCACACAGTTGTGTGTAGCAACCACTTTCCTGAAGACTAAATCCTGAGGGAAATAAGAGTGTCTCATCCACATGGTAAGTTAACATTTCTTATTACCGTATGTTAAAAACATGGGTATCATTAGATATGTTTTATATCAGACTTACGGCTTATTTGAATTCGGTGTATTTGAAAATTCTAATCCAACTTACGCATTTTACCATTTTAGGTAGAAATGTATTGTGAAATAACTTAACACTGCTGAGATTTTTACTATCAAATTTCATATCATAGGCAAAGAAACAGGGTTATTCCATGAAAATAATTGCATAGGCATGATTTTCTGTTTAAAAATCTACATTTTTTAAACAATAACTGAATTTCATGACAGTGACAGTAAATGTTTTGTTATTGTTGGAGGTTAGCTTACTCGTAATCTTTTTTGTAGGTATGGTACTGAATTGGTGGTACAGAAATAATTTACATTTGTAGTATATTGTATTGGTAACTGCTTGCTTTTTTTCTATCAGTGTGTATGACGTGAACGTACAGTTGACTAGAAAATGGATAGAAATCGCAAGAATATGTCTCAAAGTTTTAGCCTGTACTCACGGAAACGAACGAATATACGCAAGAAATAGAACGTTACGGGGAAGGATATGCATTGTATGCCAGATCTAACAAATATTTATGAATAGTTTTTGGTTTTATAAGGGGTTAACAGTTTCTTAACTTAAACGAGTGTGTTATTCAAGCAGAGCGGATGCGTATCGCCTCCAATTCTCACTCAAAGCATACCGTCATCAAAGCTACAGTACGGCCTGTATAACACAAAGGCAGTGGCAATGTTAGTAATGCCATTTCCCCATGCCATTATCAACAGACGGTCTCATCAACTTGAAACTTCCGGAATCCATAAAGGTGTACACAATATTCTGAAGAGACGAGAAGAGTACATGCAGAAATTCTTACAATATGAAGGATGAGATGTACAGTGTTTTCCATGGAACAAATTTGCTATAGTAAGGCATGGAACATAAAAGGACTGAAGTAAACAATGAGAAAACAGAAGGAAAATAAAACCCATACTGGGATGGCTGTTAACAGTGACAAGCCCCTATTTCACGTAATCGCATTCAGTGACAATTATTACCAGGTTACTTACTATGTGAAGCTAACCACTCGTTGTAGTCTAGACCAGCAGGAAGGTCTACCAATACCCTAAGGTCGATATCCGGAAGCTTACGCTCCAACACAGCCTCTTCCAGATAGAGTTTGGGGTCGTCCGGGCACGGTGTTGAAGGCTCCTTGTCTTTCCGGCGGGCTTTCCTGGAACAAACATAACCACGCAGGTTAGGGAACAGTGTGTGAAATCAAAATTAACAAACGAATACTATATCTAGGCTACATAATATAATGACAAAAAAGGTAGCACTGACCTAAACACTTAAAAAACAGACTACTATATGAGTTGTCTTCCTGCTGTGGCACATGCTACATGAAAGTTTGCTGTTAAGGAAACAAATCTCATAATTCAATACTTTCCATTTCAGACATAGTATCACGAATCAGATCACTTGTTCGATATAACGTCATTCTGCCAAAGAAAAACTGGAACGTTAATTTGATTGACAATCATACAAGACATCTTGTTCCTGACTTCCTTTGTTTTGTCTCATCATTGGTTCTATGAGTACGCATGCTGAACAGGCTGTGCACTGGAGTTGCCAGATCAAAGACCAACATGAACGACTCCACACTGTGCGAGTGCTGTGAAGAGTAGACCATGAACCATCATCTAGTCTGCAAGTTGTGCCCAACTATGATGTTCTCCTCAGAAGCTATATTTAAATTGTATTTACGTAGGGTAGGCCAATGAGATGTGATATTGTTACTAGAAATGATTATATATATGCTTGGATGTATTTTATGTTTATCTTTTAATATCCTTGGCATTACATGTCAACTTTCCAACACGATTAAATAAATAAAAAGGTTATTTTCATTCAAGGTTGCGTTACAGTGTCGAATATGCATTTACTTTAGTACTAGTAGTACAATATTATAATTACACAAAAAAAAAATTGAATTGCTTGTTAATAAATATCTCAAAATAAACATACGTATTAAAAACTTTGGTTAATGAAAACCTAGCATTAGGTCACAAAACCAATATTGGCATTATTCCCTCGAAGACTCTATGAACAGTTTGCAGGTAAATTCTCTTGTGACGGATTAATTCCAAAGGGAATTGCCTAACACAAGCATTCTAAGATAAGATCAACACTGATGACTCAAAATATACAGGAAGGTATAAAAACTCGCTTTCCCAAAAAAAATTCAAACCTCTAATTGCCTATTTCTTTACAAAGTGTGTTCAAAATGGAGAACTCTGTTTCGTGATACATAGTTTACGCACTGATTTACAGACACTGGAATATAACTGATGATATTTATGTTAATTATTAAGAAGTATGAAACCTAACAAGGAATATTTGAGGAACATGACTGAACAATAATTTTAAATGTTATTTTTTGTTGTATCATACAGTTTAATTATAGACTGTTATGCCTTTCAGTATTCAGTCTGCAAGCCTTATGCACCTCAACAATCCTCTACTTGCAACCAGTGGCAGCTGGTGCAGAAAATCAGTTGTCTGCTGTAACCCATCCCCCCCCCTCTAAAAAATAAAAATATTTAGAAACATATGCAGTTTTCAAGAAGCTCTCCACTGAGTTTTTCATACTGAACAAAAATGAAAACAACCCAACACATACACACATTCCTCACACAAAACTAATTAAATGCACAATAACACCTACATTCACGAACTAAGAAACACTTGGTGTGAGCGCGCAAAAACATAACTTCTCAATGTTACCAAAATCACTGAAATAAAACCAGCAATGTTATAATGAAAAGTTACATGTTATGTTGTTATAGTGAAATTTGTAAACTAGACATTTTAATTCAAGAAAATCACAATATCATGTCCTTATTTTGACAACATAAGTACAATTTTTATAGTTCGATTTACAAATGTGGGTATGGAATAGACAAGCTGGGAGTATTAAAATACCTGGCGGAACAGCTGATGGTTTCCACTAGAGTATTTTGTTTTCCCGTTTGCCTTGAGCGATCCCCTCTTAAATTACTACCACTGAGTCGAGAGGGTGGCACCTGGCACGTTCTCATTTCACGTCGAAATGCAAGTGTAACCAGTGTTGCCTCTCTGTGGTCGAACGAAAACTCGCTGTGAAGGGATGTCTTGGTGGTCTTGGCTGTTGTTTCCACAGCACATCGGAAAAGTTGGGCACGCATGCGCAAAAGGTAGAGGTCCTGGTTTCTGGCAAAAAGCTTAGAAATTCTCGTTGAGCTGTGATCTGCACAGCACCCGGCGTGTAGGGCACTAGTTACCTGGTTGCAAGGGGAGTTGAATGATTTTCTATTCTTTATCTGACGTCTTTTTCAATGCGCTGTATTTGATTATAGACCAACATGCAAAAATGGGCCATACTTCCAGCTGATGGAGACGCATCCTGCGAGTGTGGTGTAACACAAGATCCGAACCACCTGCTCATCTGTCCCCTACTAGAACATCCCTGCACTACACAGGACCTGATCTAGGCGAACAACAAGGCCATCGGAGTCGCTACATTTTGGAAATGCTGACCGGACACGGAATGATGATGATGATTTTTAAAGCAATTTATTTTTTAAATAGATAATGTGCTGCAGCACTTCAGTCCTGCTTGCAACTAGCTCTTCGGCATCGCTTACTCTGTTCCACACTTCTTATCAGCAGATCATCAAAAACAGAGTCTAACCAATACCGCTGAGGTCTACTCTATTTTCCTCCTTTGGGTGCGGGCGGTAGAATACATCCACGGTAAGGAGACTGAAAGGAGACAACAGGAATTTCTATCTTGGTAGAGTAGGTTGGCGACCACAGGGATGCTAGCTTTCACTTTTAGTGCTCCTCTCTTTTATCTTCCCTATCCGGGCAACTCTGGTTCTTTGCAAGGCGTGAGGAGTCTTTCGTTTTCACGCCCTTCGAGGCCCAATCCTTTCTTGAACCGATACCTTCATTCTTCGAGGTGTCGAACCTCTTCCTTTATCCTCTTATCAGTGTTAATAGAGGGTGGCTGCCCAACTTCTTAAAACGATAATTCAGCATTCGGGATATAGTGGGTTCGAACCCCATCGTCGGCAGCCCTGAATGTGGTTTTCCGTGGTTTCCCATTTTCACGCCAGTCAAATGCTAGGGCTGTACCTTGCTGCACGGCTGCTTCCTTCCCAATCCTAGCCCTTTCCTCTCCTCCCATCGTCGCCATAAGACCTATCTGTGTCGGTGCGACGTAAAGCAACTTTTAAAAAACAACCACCACTAACACTTTCCCTCTACTTCTCTTACCCTCAATGACCCAGTCAATTACTCTCCATCCTCCTCCATTCGACTCGCATCACTCACCACCGAAGCCGGTTTATACATACGGATTTTTTAAAATCTAATGTCATTTCTAATTTAGCCTCATTCCCAGTGCCCTCCTTCCACTGATCCCACCTATTTGTACCAGCAACCATTCTAGCTACTTCCAACTTAAGAATAAGATATCTCGATTCCATCCAGCTTTCACTCTCGTACAACAAGGTCGGTCCGAAAACAGTCCGATATAACAACAGTTTCGTCCGAGAGCTGACTTGTTTCTTATCTAATGTCCGGCTCCATGGCTAAATGGTTAGCGTGCTGGCCTTTGGCCACAGGAGTCCCGGGTTCGATTCCCGGCGGGGTCGGGAATTTTAACCATAATTGGTTAATTTCGCTGACACGGGGGCTGGGTGTATGTGTCGTCTTCATTATCATTTCATCCTCATCATGACGCGCAGGTCACCTACGGGTGTCAATTCAAAAGACCTGCATCTGGCGAACCGCACTTGTCCTCGGACACTCCCGGCACTAAAAGCCATACGCCATTTCATTTCTTATCTAATACCGTCGATCGCAACTGCAAGCTCATTGCATTAACTTTGCTGCAGGTTCATTCAATTTCACTTGATATACATCCATCTGTTCCTGTTTTATATTCCTAATTTGACATTCACTCCCCTCACGCTAATTTACATCTCAAAAACAAAAATAGTGTTCTCCCCAGAAATTTTTGCCAGCCGAGTGTCAGGTACGAGTAGCCGGGCGGAAAATAGTGCGTAAAAAATCTATATGATGAAATTTCAGTTTATTCCCCTCAGGGCATTAATGATCCTGCAAAACTGAACTATTTTAGTGTTATCACAGACAAGACATAACAGAGTATTTTGAACTTCTAGTGTTCTACTCTTCGTTCATATCATGTAACACTGTGTGCTGTGCAGTGCCATACGGGTTTGTGACGTCATGCGGAATCGCATGCGATTCCACGCTAATCCCGGTACCGTTCGCGAACGACATTGCGGTAGTCAAGCTAAACTTTTAAATTCCGATGTAACTGATGCAATTATTCTGACAAGAATGCAGATTTGTCATTTAAATAACCAGTTTTACTGTATTTAAATTTGGAGCCCCCAACGACTGAAATATATATTAATATTATGGAACTAGCACATATCTAGGTTATGTTAATGATGACAATGTTATTTGCTTTACGTCCACTAAATGTTACGGTTTTCGGAGACGCCAATCTGCCGAAATTTTGTCCCGCAGGAATTCTTTTACGTGCCAGTAAATCTACCCACACGAGGCTGGCGTATTTGAGCACCTTCAAATACCACCGAACTGAGCCAGGATCGAATCTGGTAAGTTGGGGGTCAGAAGGCCAGCGCCTCAACCGTCTGAGCCACTCAGCCCGGCTAGGTTAGGTTCGCCGGGCCCCTAGAAAGAACACTGCTAAAATGATATTATTGTTGTTATAACCGCGGAAGGAAAATTCCAGTAGCTCGCAATGCACACGTCAGCATAGCTACATAAGGTAGTTCCTTTCGCATTAATTAGTTGAAAGCATATATTTACGTAACTGCTACAGTCTAACTGGCATTACTTAAACATAAGGAATATACTGCATCTTGTAACTAATTCATTACATTTCCTCCTTTGACGTTTCAGGGTAGGTATACAAGATAAAAGAAAGAAAAACAATAACACTTAAGTGTAGCTTGTTAGAATACCAATGCTGATCTCGATAGCAGTGTCACAAAAACCTCACAAGATCAACAGTGTTAAGCCTCATTTCCAGCAGTCGACCGGTTTTTTTTTTTTTTTTTTTTTTGCTTTACGTCGCACCGACACAGATATGTCTTATGGCGACGATGGGAGAGGAAAGGCCTAGGAAGTGGAAGGAAGCGGCCGTGGCCTTAATTAAGGTACAGGCCCGGCATTTGCCTGGTGTGAAAATGGGAAACCACGGAAAACCGTCTTCAGGGCTGCCGACAGTGGGGCTGGAATCTCCCGATTACTGGATACTGGCCGCACTTAAGCGACTGCAGCTATCGAGCTCGGTCGACCGTTATTCTTCAGACTCATACACACATGCCTTTTATGCCCCAGGTACAAACAGACCAAAGCAGTCATTTTGTTATAATTTCAGAGAAATAAAGGAAGAGGTCGTTTTACAAACCTATTCTTTCAAGGATAACTCAACAAAATTTGAGAACACTATCTCTGACCATTTACCAGAAATTTGATCAGCAAAACATGTACAAATGTCAGATTTATTCCTCGAAGAAAAATAACTGACAGGACTGAATAGTCTGCATTCTAGTTATTATTCTGAACATAACATTGGCAATATAGTGTTATCAGCATAGAGGAAAGCTTAGAAAGTTCTAATAGGATAAGTTTTGTATAGTTTTTTATCAATCATTATCATTCCATTTAATACGCTATCACTACCATTTTTTACAGAATAACTATTTTAAATACAGTAGAATTCCATTTATCCGGATTACATTAATCCGAACCTCTGATTTAACCGGGCTGATAATATGAACATTGATTTGGTTTCCTTTTGGAACCTAAGTGAGATGATTTCAAGTTGTCTTACAGTTTGTTAGTGTGTGCTTATGCCTAACTAATGTCTAATAATTGCAAACTGACGAACAATTATTTACCTCATTGAAAGAAATTCTTAATACCTAAACATAGTGATGATGGACGATTGTAACTGATTATAACGAGAAGTTTGGCAAAGCAAATCAACCTCCGTACAGACCAGGAAGGCCCTTGGAGAAGTGGAAGGTTAAGTGGAAGAGTGTGGTTAGTTATATACCCGGCCGGCTTTGCTCCCAATAATTAACCTGGTACTCATTTTTGGTGCAGACTGAGAGAACCTCAGGACCATTTGCACCTACAGAAGTAGAATTCTCGTTTGTTAAACCCACGTCCTTCCGGATGAACCGAGCGCGCCTTTACTGCCTCGGCTAGGCAGCCCCTAGAAATCTGGAGAAATTCCCTGGCACTACCGGCCCCGAGCAGCCTTTGGCCTACCAAACGACTGCTGCTGAGGCTGAAGGCCTGCAGATTATGCGTGAAGCGTGGTCAGTGCGACGAATCCCTTTGGCTTTCTAGACCGGCGCCGCCGTCTCACTCAATTGTAATCACGCAACCTTAGTGGATCTCGAACCAGCCATCGGGCCCAGGTAACAATCGTGTCAAATTGCCCTTTGGGAAAATCAAAGTACGTCTTTGAATACCTGAAATGCAAATTGATAACGATCGTTATCTAACGAATCGTTTTCAAGAGTCGTCTGTATTATGGAATTTGGAGTCAAGTGTAGGATTCAGTGCATGCGAGGGAGGGGGGGGATCTACGAAACTATCACGAATGAAATAATCAGTTCTCTAGAGTAGGATGAGATGAGGCCATTTTGATAATGAATGTTATTGACTTCACGTCCCACTAACTACCTTTACAGTTTTCGGAGACGCCGAGGTGCCGGAATTTAGCCCCCACGAGTTCTTTTACGTGCCAGTAAATCTATCGGCACGAGCTTTCTACATGTATCTCAGTAATGGCCATCTGTCAGTACTTCACATCACAGCCTGCACGGTTGCCAGGTAACATCGCGTCGTATGGCTAATTTTGTGACGCAAATATTCAGATGGCCCTCAAGCCATGTCAAAACTAGTCCCGGTATGGGCTAGATCAAGTTTGTTACTTTCATTTTTTTGTCTGACTCGGTCTCATCCTTAGTTCTGAGGATACTAAAGTGACTGAGGTGCAAGCGCGAGGGGAGTTCAACATTTATGATGCAACACATTTTATTTCTCAGCCAATTTCGGTTTTAACAAACTGGAATTTTGTTTGGGACATCCGCTTAATCTCGTAGAGCATTAATTTCCGATAGGTGGCAGCGTTATAACTAGCCTTCAAAATGGCGTCCGTAACGGAGATGAGTACCAAACAGAGAAAAGTTACTAAGTTTCTTTTGGTGAAAAACCAGGGCATCACAGATATTCATAGGCGCTTGCAGAATGTCTGCGGAGACCTGACAGTGGACAAACGCACGGTGGGTCGTAGGGTGAAGCGTGTTTCATCATTACATTACCGACAGGAGCTCACAAAACTTCAGTGGACTGTTCTTCCTCATCCACTCTACAGCCCGGATCTCGCGCCTTCTGACTTCCATCTGTTTGGCCCAATGAAGGATGCACTCCGCAGGAAGTACTACATGGATGATGGAGAAATTATCAATGCAGCACGACGTTGGCTCCGACATCGACCAGCCGAGTAGTACCATGAAGGTTTACAGGTTTACATGACGGTAGCGTAACGCCGTAGCATTGAACGGAGATAAGGTTGAAAAATAGGGCATCGTAGCTGAAGAATTGGGGAAAAAACAAGGTGCATTTGAATCCTCAATAAAACCAACCTGGTTTTAGAGATAAAAAATGCGTTACATTATATACTGAATTACCTTCGTATTACTAGTAACACATTTCCTCAGGTAGCCAGTTTCTGTGATGAATGATGTTTAACTGTTGCTCATAGCTGTGGTGGTGGTGATTATTGTTTTAAGAGGAAGTACAACTAGGCAACCATCCTCTATATAACACTAATAGCGTCGGGGTCGGAAAAGAACAAGAGTTGACCAAGGGAGGTCGGATAGGACAGATGAAAGTGAGGAGCCTGGCACCAGTAGGTGGAAGCAATGCCAGGACTCGGCTAAGGGCCCCGTGGTCGCCAGCCCACGCTCCAAACTTCAGAGCCCCTGGGGCCCCTTTTAGTCACCTCTTACGACAGACAGGGGATACCGTGGATGTTATTCTACCGCCCCCACCCACAGGGGGATATTGCTCATAGGGCAGGGGTTTTGGCAGACTAATATGTAACAGCACCTTCTGGCTAGGTTGAGGAAAGCAACAGGAAAACATTTCACTCCTCGTTTCCCTAGTACGCCTATTCAGTACCTATGACAGCTGATAGACGAGCTGTTGAGGATCCACCAAGCCTTCACTTGCGAACTCAATATACACTGTAAAACATCACTTATGTAGTTTCTGGAATGTTTCGATAGAGCGTAACGAGAAACAGCTCAATAGGCATTAATAACCGAGCACTGTTACTGGTAAGAACTGGAAGGTACTAGAAAATGAACGCAAAAACTAATCGTTATATAAGTGATGGCAGACAATAGAGGTAAGTTTATTTTTAATAATGTCTGGCACAGGGCATGCAGAATGTCAGCTGGGCTACAATGACGTGCTACATTTCTTAAATAAGACTACAGCAATCTATGACTAAAACAATCAGATGTCCGCGTTAAAACGTTTACTTTATAGACCATAACTTAGCGTCTTAATTCGTAGTACATTCAGCTTAAACAGCATTCAAGGTCATAAGCTTCGAGACTGAAAAGAAAAGAAAAAAGAAAAAAAAAAAAAAAGACTGCTTTAAGAACAGAGAGAACGTCGCACTAACCCTGGTTTTCTGTGACGAAAAGGAAGGGATGGGACAGGGAAAGACTATGAGAGGTACATAAGTTATGGACTCCTCTGGTCTCGTAAACCTAACTCCGGCGGATTTAGCGACAAGTAGTGATGGGAATTAGTTATCTGAGGAATATTTTACTCAATTACAATTACTTTTTCAACAAGTAATCAGCAAAATTACAATGCCAGTCTTAAAGAAATTACAGACATTTTTTCCGCATACAACTGGAATAACACCAAAGTTTGCAGAGAAAAAGATAATATTTAATTTTGTGTGTGTGCTTTTTTTTTTATAGCAAAGAGACATTAAGTGACATTTCGAATAATCTGCCATTTACTATACTTAATAATTATTTCTTAAGGGGAGACTTGCACCAAAATTCTAAATTCTCTGTATCTTGGGACATTATTTGAGTTAGAATCATGAAATTTCGCACACTGATTTAAAAATACATTTTTCTTAGCTATGAACATTCAGTTAATTTATATAAAACGTTGTTTTTGAATTTAATTTTGGTCATAATTATGTACCGGTACCTTTTTCTCCGCAACGCCGAGGTCCTGCATCTCGGGGGTGGTTTATTTCTTCTTCTTCTTCTTCTAGGAACGTTAAGATGTAATGTCTGTAGGCATTTTAATTTCATGCCTATTTCGATATTTTAAAAAAAATGAACTTTCCAATTTGAAAACTTCGCAAAAAATACGTAACATATTTTTTTAATTTCCTTGCAGGAAAATTTGTGAAAGTGTTTATCTTGCCTGTCTATCAAGTTTCAGAATGATAACTTTAGTAGTTCCAGGGAAAAAGGTACATTTCTCATGGAAAAAGGAAGTCTAGAAAATGACTGAATTTCACAACCTTGCACTGTATCTCTCAAATCAAAACAAACTTTCCGCGGTGATCGCCACGCTTGACCAACCGGAAATGACGCTTCACAGCCTTCAATACCCCTAAGTGTGGTACGTAAACTGCCTGACAAACAGACGTAAAGAGTTCGGCGAAGATGAGAAAAGGGGGCTTGGCAGCTGACGCGCATGTGTTGCGAATTTAGTGCACTTAAGTACTGAGTTCAACTAAATACTTTCGGGACTAGATTCCCTACATAATAAGCTAGCAATATCAACAACAATAAGGCCCTTCAGGGCTGTAGTGCCATGGGGTTAGGTTTTAAAAATAGGAATCAACGGGCACCCATATTCAGGGCTGCTAATAGCCGGGTTCGAACCCGCTATGCCCCCAATGCAAGCTAACACCTGCATGGTACGAATAGCGGAGCCAACTTGATCGGTATTAATATAATGAGTTTGGATTATTTTCTTAGAAACTTTTTTGTATTTTTTTTTCTAGGGGCTTTACGTCGCACCGACACAGATAGGTCTTATGGCGACGATGGGATAGGAAAGGCCTAGGAGTTGGAAGGAAGCGGCCGTGGCCTTAATTAAGGTACAACCCCAGCATTTGCCTGGTGTGAAAATGGGAAACCACGGAAAACCATCTTCAGGGCTGCCGATAGTGGGATTCGAACCTACTATCTCCCGGATGCAAGCTCACAGTCGCGCGCCTCTACGCGCACGGCCAACTCGCCCGGTTTTTGTATTTTTAAAAAGAAGGTATTTGCACTATTTACCTTGTAAAATAAATAACCTTCGGCTTATCCTAGTTATCTCTGGGGCCACGCTGGCATTTCCATTTCCGGTAAGGGAATTAAGGGCACACTCTATCCCTTCCTGACTTCACGTGAATGTTAAGGAATGCTGACTTGCAGTCATCGGGTTTCGAACATAGGTCGTGTGGGTAAAAAGTCGTCAGACAAGCTACTGTGCTAATCAGGTCTCCAAACATTATAATGAACAAAAACTTGGCTCCCCGGAACAAACGTGCCAAGTTGACGCCATCGAGACACTTGAAGTTCTAAGCTCCTTTTTCGTTGTCGAGTCACACCGCTGGAATCAACGTTCCTGGAAAATACACTGACAACTCTGGGTGTACGGATTATAACATCCAGTTATTTTTCAGTGTACACAAGGGTTCATTTTACTGCGATATGCAAGGCAAGAATCCTTTCCTGTCTTCTAAAACAAAATCGACATCGGGGATCGAAGCAGCGATATTGTGCACAATAGGCTAGCTTGCACCTTCTCGGCGACAAGTCTCAAGCATAAAATAAACAACCCCTCTAGTATACAACTATCCTAGCCCCTAGCGTCCAGGTAGACTCTTAGATGAGTAAGGGAACTGCAGGCCTTTAAAGAAGAGCGGAAATACAGCAGGGGAGAACCAGCTGACGTGGGTCGGAGGCACCTTCCTTACATATTGACAATGCAATATCCATGTATAATCTTAGATCTCTATACAAATATTGTTCGTTTTATTCAGATCTACCCGAGTTCACAGATGGAAAGTGCATCAATGAATGTCAATTAGTGGTCTTCATGCACGTCATGTACAAAGTATTAAATTCTGGGATGCGAAAAACGTTCATTGTGTTAGAGTAACGTTAAGCAAAAAAAAAAGTTCGTACATTGTGCATTCATGTAACAGGAAACCTACGACTTGTTACATGGTATATTTGGTATCACCCTTCCAGAGCGGAGTACTTCAACTTGAAGCCGGTGTAAAATGTTTAGTCGTGGTTCCACATGTTAAACCTGCAACCGACGTGCCAAATGTCAAGTCCGAAAACTACACTTCCGTTCTCTGTGTTTCTCTTTTTTTCTTTTAGGAATATCCAGTGACAATCATAATAATCTCAGAAAACACAGGTTTCCTCTGCAAAATGGAACTTCTATGTTCGAACTGATCTCGTCGCTCTAATGATGAAGTCGTGAGGTGACGGTGATTAAAATTTGAAGGGGAAATATAACGGAGTAACCATTCCCCCTTAACACTAATCAGAGGGGAAAAAATGAAGAGTTTCAACCCTTCGAAAACTGACGAGTATTGGCAAAGGAAAGAATCACGAAGGGCGCGAAAATGAAAAAAAAATGAAATGTCGTATGGCTTTTAGTGCCGGGAGTGTCCGAGGACATGTTCGACTCGCCAGGTGCAGGTCTTTCGATTTGACTCCCGTAGGCGACCTGCGCGTCGTGATGAGGATGAAATTATGATGAAGACAACACATACACCCAGCCCCCGTGCCAGCGAAATTAACCAATGATGGTTAAAATTCCCGACCAATGCAGGGAATCGAACCCGGGACCCCTGTGACAAAAGGCCAGCACGCTAACCATTTAGCCATGGAGCCGGACGGCGTGAAAATGAAAAAGAAAGAAAAACTAAGGCTGACAAACCTAATACCGTCGGCGTTGGAAAAGAATAAGAGTTGGTCAAGAAAAATGAGATAAGATGAAAGTAAGCAACCTGGAACAAATAAAGGGAAGCAATGTCAAAGTCAGTTCCATAAACGCCAACATACGCTCCTAAGGATCCCCCTTTTAGTCGCATCTTACGACAGGCAAAGGACGTGGATGTATTCTGTGGATTTTATTTATTATTATTATTATTATCATTATTATTATTCATAAATATAAAACGGTCACGTGCGTACCGTCAAAGGCACGTTCCGTGTGGGCGAAGACTGTGGCAAAGTCGGTGAGCAACGAGGTGTCCTTGAATTAAGTGGCTCCCGCCAACACCAATACTGATGGCCATTCTCAGTTAAAGCGATGTTATTCTACTAGATTATAAATATTTATTTCACAATAATCAACTGACAGGTGAAAGAAAATAGCATTAGAATTAAATCCGCCTCAATTGTTTATGTAAGTGCACAGCTGCTCAAGAAAAGGAATGGACGCATGGGAATGCATGTTCATAGCATTCAATACAGTATTTTATCAGACTTAATTTTAGTTATTCTCGACATATCGTAATGGTGTGTGGCGTCCGGAGAGCACTGACGCCTTATAGGCGACCTGCGTGTCTATGTGGACGACGCCCTATCTATGATTTCTATTGCTGAAGATCCTTAATACCTGTGTGTGTCGGTGCGACGTAAAGCAAATTGAAAAAAAAATGTTTTAAATAATTCCTGTCTCATGAAATTAAAGAGAGAAAAAAACTGAAGATTTGGGTTTGTTGTGGTTTTTATTTCTTTTTTGCTAGTGGTTCAACGTCGCACTTAGGGCGACGAAAGGATGGTAAAGGGCAAAGTGGTGGCGGTGGCGGGTACTGTTTTAAGAGGAGGTAAAATAGACAACCATCTTCTATATAACAATAATCAGAGAGACAAAATGGAAGGGATCCGACACTTCGAAAAATGAAGGTATCGGCCAAAGAAAGACAAGGGCCACGAAGGGCGTAAAAATGAAATACTCTCTTGGCCTCGAATGCTCTAATATCGTCGGGGTCGGAAAAGAACAAGAGTTGACCAAGGGAGGTCGGACAGGATAGATGAAAGTGAGGAGCCTGACACAAGTAAGTGGAAGCAATGCCAGAACTCATCTAAGGGCCCCGTGGTCGCCAACTCACACTCCAAAGTTCAGATCCCCTGGGACTAAAGGGCAAAGATTGGTAAGGTAACTACGATGACCTATTTAAGGTACAGCCCCAGCATTTGCCTGAAAACAGGAGTGGTGGCGGTGATGATTACTGTTTTAAGAGGAGGTACAACTGGGCAATCATCCTCTAACACTATTCAGAGTTAAAATGGGGGCCGATGACCTAGCTGTTAATCCTCTTTAAATAACAAGCATCATCATCACAATCATAATGAAAAATGGAAGGGGTCCAACACTTGGAAAAATGAAGATATCGGCCAAAGAAAGGCAAGAGACACGAAGGGTGTGAAATGAAAGACTCCCTAGCCCTGGGAACCTAACAGCGTCGAGGTCGGAAGAGAACAAGAGTCGATCAAGGGAGGTCGGATAGAATAGATGAAAGTTAGGAGCCTGGCACAAGTAAGTGGAAGCAATTCCAGGACTGAGCTAAGGGCCCCGTTGTTCCAAGTTTAGAGCCCTTTGTCCCTTTTAGTCGCCTCTATTATTATTATTATTATTATTATTATTATTATTATTATTATTATTATTATTATTATTATTTGCTTTAAGTCGCGCGTCTTATGGCGACGATGGGAGAGGAGAGGCCTTGGAATGGGAAGGAAGCGGCCGTGGCCTTAATTAAGGTACAGCCCCAGCATTTGCCTGATGTGGAAATGGGAAACCACGGAAAAATATCTTCAGGGCTGCCGACAGTGGGGTTCGAACCCACTATCTCCCGGATGAAAGCTCACAGTTGCGCACCCCTAACCGCACGGCCAATTCGCCCGGTTTTAGTCGCCTCTAACGACAAACTGGAGATACCGTGGATGTTATTCTACCGCCCCCACCTACAGAGGTGTGTGAAAATGGGAAACCATGGGATACCATCTTCAGGGCTGCCGACGGTGGGATTCGAACTCATGTCCAAAACAAGTAATTTGTATCATTATCTTGTTACTCTTTTCGAAGTTACAGCACATGTTTTTGTATCTGAAATCTTTCACCGTCATTTTCTCTATTTCTTAATGTTTCCAGAGTTAGTGGGGTGGTGATGGTGATAAGAGAAAGTACAACTAGGCAACCATCCTCTATAGAACACTAATCAGAGAGAAAAAATTGAAGTGGTATGACACTTCGAAAAATGAAGGTAACGGCCAAAGGAAGACAAGGGCCACGAAGGGCGTGAAAATGAAGTACTCCCTAGGCCTCCATACGTAATACCGTCGGTGTCTGAAAATAACAAGAGTTGACCAAGGGAGGTCGGATAGGATAGATGAAAGTGAGGAGCCTGGCACAAGTAAGTGGAAGCAATGCCAGGACTCAGCTGAGGGTCCCGTGGTCGCCAACCCACGCTCCCAAGTTCAGAGCCCCTGGGGCTAGTTAGTGGGGTTATTGCAGAGAACTCCCCATAGTGCACGGCACATCGTCAGTTTGCAGTAACGGAGGGATCATCGTATATTCCAGCTTATTTGGTGCTGCAGTCGCTTTCAGTGTGTGTTTACTTTCTCATTACCACAGCAGGCATCTGGGTGTAGTTTGCCCGCAGAGTTATTGAGGACAGGCCAGGTTCGAACTCACTGGCGGGGGAAGGAGGAGGGAGAATGTGAGGGAATGCGGAGAGCACTACGGCACAGCTGACCCAGTAGCCAGCCGCTTGCCGCAACGTGCAGTACACAGTCTGGCGAATAGCCAAACCACCTTATCTTGTCAGTGTCACGGACATGGCCACACAGCCAAACCCAGCTGTATTAAAAACAGTCCACTCTCAAGCAATGTGTCAACATTGGTCCAGAAGCTCTGCAATTAGTACGGATATAGGGCTGCTATTAATATTCCACACAATGATGATGTTCATACTGCCATGTTAATATCTAGAGCCCGGAAGTTCAGGCCCTTAATTTTGCTAAAATAGGCAGGCAGATGAGCACTTAACATTTAGAAAGTAGGCAGTAAAATAATTAAAAGTCATTTGGCCAAAGAAAGACAAGAGTCACGAAGAGCGTCAAAATGAAAGACTCCCTAGGTCTCGAATGCACTAATAGCGTCGGGGTCGGAAAAGAACAAGAGTTGACGAAGGATAGGTGAACGTGAGGAGCCTGGCACAAGCGGACGCAATGTCAGGACTCAGCTAAGGGCCCCGTGCTCACCAAGCCACGCTCCCAAGTTAAGAGCCCCCTTTTAGTCGCCTCTTACGACAAGCAGGGGATACCGTGGGTGTTATTCTACCTACCCAACCCACAGGGGAAAATGTTAAAAGATGACGAAGACGAATAGCTAGGAGACATTGAGATCGATAGTGACTTTGGCGATTACTGTGATAAGAGAGTTTATCATCTTTGTTTCTTCTGACGTAATGCCAATTCGTAATTATCGTGTACACAACGTGACACTTCACACATGTTTACATAATAAGGCGAACTACTAGTACTAGACGCGAGTCATGCGCATATCTTGGACGGAACACCCGACCAATTCTTCGGTTCTTGAGGAGGTGGTGGTGATTATTGTTTAAAGAGGGAGTACAAGTAGGCAACCATCCACTATGTAACACTAATCAGAGAGAAAAAATGGAAGGGATCCGACACTTCGAAAAATGAAGATATCGACCAAAAGAAGATAACGGCCACGAAGGGCGTGAAAATGAAAGACTCCCTAGGATTCGCAAACCTAATACCGTCGGGGTAGGAAAAGAACAAGAGTTGACCAAGAGAGGTCGGATATGATAGATGAAAGTGAGGAGCCTAGCACAAGTAAGCGTAAGCAATGCCAGGACTCAGCTAAGGCCCACATGGTCGCCAACTCACACTTCAAAGTTCAGAGATCCTGGAGCCCCTTTCAGTCACCTCTTACGACAAGCAGGGGATGGCGTGGGTGTTCTACTGCTCCCACTCACAGGGAAAGGGTCCTTGACGAGATCAGTGTGTCAAAGACATACTCGTGGAGATCAACCGAGCATTTTTAAGATACTTCGACCACATTTCAAGAAGGAAGTAACCTATCGAGAAGACGATGGTAGAAGGGAAGGTATATCAAGGACGAATCTCAACCAGATGGGTTGATAGAAGAAGGTCACTTGTTGGAAAGTCCTTACTCGAGGCTGACGAAAAATCGATTAACATAGCGAAAACTCTCCTAACTACCGCTGACATGTAACCACACACGGTAAAGGGTAAAAAAAAAAAAGTGTATTCTCTAACGCAATGAACAAATTAATGATGACATAAACTTCACGTTCGTTTAATTTACTGATAACGTGTTCGACAACAAGGAATGAATTCTCACACTCAGCAACTGCTTTTTTTTCTTTTAATAAAGAGAAAAATACTGTATCTCTTCGATTACCGTATTAACATCGCTTCACATAGGATTAACTATGCCCGTGCCTTACAATACAATATTAATATGCGAACCGTTGCGCGGAAAGTCGAATTTCTAATTGCTGACATTTTTGTGGTACTAAAATTGGCACAAGATACTGAGCATTTAAAAAAAGAAGGAGTTCATTCTCAGTGGCGGCGATAAGGACCCCGCAGACACCGCGGGGCGGGGGATGGGGAGACATGGCTTGTGTGGGGCCCATGACTTGTCTCCTAATTCAATAGCTGAAGAGTGGTTTTACATATTGATAAAACTACAGCACACAACACGTATTATTTGTATTACAGAGGGTTATTCCAAACTTGGCCGTCGACGTGCAGAGCTTCTTTCGTCAATAGGAGTACGGTAGTTATTTCTGAAGGAATATGGGTTTCCCATCCTGTTCCAAAAATAACCATCCCTTGCTGCCACTCACAACAATCAACAAGGCTTTTGAAGTAATTAGCCAGTTCTGAGAACCCAGTAGTCAGCGAAGATGCGATAACAAAGCCACCCTCCTTATTTAAATGTTCAATACTGAAGTCTCGAGCCTGTTTATAACTCTTGGCAGTTAGTGTAGCTAAGTACGCCTAAGAGTGACGGTTGAGTTGTAAATAGTAGTAAATTATTTGGTCCTAGGAACGAGATTATTTCTTAATATTGTGACAGCGTTTTTTGGTTACTATAATCGGAATATGCATTTCTTTTGTGTGTGTGTGTCATATAAGTGTAATTTAATTGCTATTAAGAAAATTGTATTTTGTAAACAAAACCGCAATTACAGCTTTCATAACAGAGAAATGCAATGTTTACACCCCAGACACTTTTGTTTAAATTTGCTGTAAAATTTCCATTGCCATTCCGCGCAAAGAGTCACATATCGAATTTTGGCCTAATGCCACTAATGGCAAAGCTAGACTTCTACTTGAAGATCTTGACAGTCAACAACTCTATTAACTAACCATTCCCAAAATTCCGTGGGTTTATTACGTATGTAGGTTAACCATTAAGGATTCAGGTGGGAAGATGTTTACGTTTTCAGCAGACATAAATATCTTCCACATTTCAATATGAAATAGGCCTAGGCTATATTTTGCTTAACAGCAGCCATTTGAAAAGAGAAACTACACAGCATGTACAATTATCCTTCACAATAACACTTCAATAGGGTTAACAAGAATGAAGCAAGTCATGGCTCCCTCCATAGTCTGCTAGCTGGCGTCCTTAAACCATGAGGTCATGGAGTAATGTTTGTTCAACACGGCCTCCTTACAATGAAAGGCGATTTGGTATTAGGTGAAATATCTGTAACAAAAACATAACCAAATTTTCTCAAAAGCAAAGGAGAAGGTCGATGATAGAAAGGAATTTTTTACCGGGCGAGTTGGCCGTGCGGTTAGGAGCGCGCAGCTGTGAGCTCGCATCCGGGTTCGAATCCCACTGTCGGCAGCTCTGAAGATGGTTTTCCATGGTTTCTCATTTTCACACCAGGCAAATGCTGGGGCTTTACCTCAATTAAGGTCACGACCGCTTCCTTCCAATTCCTAGACATTTCCTGTTCCTTCGTCGCCATAAGACCTATCTGTGTCGGTGCGACGTAAAGCAAATAGCAACACAAAAAAAAAGGGTTTTTTAAAACTTCGTTTCAACTGTGTTTGAACAAACGAAACTGAAGTTGATAACGATTAATGTATTTGCATCCAACGAATCGTTTTCCAGAATTTGGTGTCGAAAAGTGTATCAAAAAGGGAGAAACTAACTAAGGGCGATAGAATAACACCCACGGTATCCCCTTCCTGTCGTAAGAGGCGACTAAAGAGCCCCAGGGGCTCGTAACTTGGGAGCGTAGGTTGGCGAAGACGGGCCCTTAGGTGATTCCTGGCATTGCTTCAACTTACTTGTGCCAGGCTCCTCACTTTCATCTATCATATCCGACCTCCCTTGGTCAACTCCTATTCTTTTCCGACCCCGACGGTATTACGTACGGAGGCCTAAGAAGTCTTTCATCATTACGTCCTTCGTGGCCCTTGTCTTCCTTTGGCCGACACCTTCATTTTTCGAAGTGTCGGATCCCTTCCCTTTTTTTCCCTCTGATTAGTGTTATATAGTGGATGGTTGCCTAGTTGTCCTTCCTCTTAAAACAATAATCACTCACTAAGAAATAAATAATCAGTTCTATGGAGTATGATGAAATGAGGCCTCTTTGATAAGTCATGGCCATCTTGGTGACATCGCTTTACACGTTTTGTATCGCTAATTTCAGATAACCCCCAGCCATAAGACATACTGATATCAATACACATTTTTTGGACGTTAAGTACGTCTTATAGTTGGGAGTCATCTGAAAATTGGAGTCAAGAAATAAGAAATAAAATGTCAACAAAAGTATCAAAACCAAACTGAGTACGTACGTACATACAGGCCCGTTCGATCCGCTCATGCTTTGTTAATAAATCTCGCGAGAAACTTTGGCTGCCTGACACACCTTTTAATCTAGGGCAAAATATAAAATACCGCTGTGCAGTACGTCAGTCAAATACTGTAAATCACGTATTTTCAAAAAAAAAATGTTATAACAGTATTTTATAGAACCGCATTCATTCTAATCTCAAAACTTCGAAAGCCGGGCGAGCTGGCCGCGCGGTTAAGGGCGCGCAGCTGTGAGTTGTATCCGGGAGACAGTGGGTTCGAACCCCACTGTCGGCAGCCTTGAAGATGGTTTTCCGTGCTTTCCCATTTTCACACCAGGAAAATGCTGGGGCTGTACGCCACTCCCTTCCCATTCCAAGCCCCTTCCTATCCCATCGTCGCCATAATATCTATCTGTGTTGGTGCAATGTAAAGCAAATTGTTAAAAAAAGAAACTTCCAAAATATTTTATTAACAGAAGCGTTCGTTACCCCTGCGACTTGTGTCTGAGACACCCTATCAAGTTCTGGTGCAGTTCTTGAAGTCGGGGAGGAAGAGAACACTGTTCGCCAACCTGTTGGTCCCCATTATTCTGACATGCTCACAAAACATCATTCTTCTCTTTATCATGCCAACTGATATCCATTCGAAATTTTCGTTGCCTTCTTTTTACTATTTTCACTTCACTAGTTAAAACGGAAAGCTATACTGGTCACAAGGAAGCATAATTCATTCTATCATACAAATGGAAATGTTAATCCGACAGTACCACCGTAATCATCTTAAATCAAACATAACACAATGTGAACTATTACTCTTACAACTTTCTAAATACGGGTTCCAACCCGATAATTATTCCGAAATGTTACTGTTTCATTATATGCATCCAGAACTGTGAAGACAACGGCTGACTGTGAGAAAGGAAGAGATCGGTAGAGGCCGTGGGATTGGCACTATGAATGTATTGGATCTTGTGGGAACTGGTATTGCAACTCCTGTAACAGGTAGGGGGGACATAGAAGTGCCATCGACGTTCAAAGTTGATGTACTTTTAAAATGTATGGATACAAAACTAATCCAGCTGATAGCCGCCCATATAAAGCAATAGGAATGATCAGCCTCCTAATCAGTTCACATGAACAATATTTAATTACTTTATATGCTGTTTATATACAAGCGGGATTTGAGTTTCGACTTATAACTCAGTGTCAACCACCAACCCTTCTCTTTGTGATTTATTGAAAAAAATCAAATTAATAGAATCTCACGTCAGTAAGTACAGATGGTCTCTTGAAAATTCACAGCGAATTTTTCAGCACATAGTTCCCTATTTTTTGATCATGTCCGGGAACTTTTTTTATTCTTCGGAAGTCCAGCGTCTCCTTGGGAATTGTATCCAGACGCATTATTAGTGATCGGAATGTGATTAATCAATTCCCGCTCCACCAGAACCAAAATAACTTCTCCACATTCCCCACACTCAGCACTCAACACTTCAACGATCTTTCCTAATCCGCCTCCCAACTCCCTTAGGAGACAAGAGCTTGATGTAGCATCAAGTAACACTATATTCGAGAGGGGTGTAAACAGTCTCTTTATGTTCGAGAGGAGTGTAAACAGTCTCTTAAGGTTAAGTTGATCGTGAAGTGGTTATACCGCCATTTTGACCCACGACGACTTGGCTGTGAACATGGACATTCTCATGGTTTTCGATTTGGACAGTTGTCATTAATAGGCTGTGTACCTGATCTCGACATATCTTGTTATACTTTATCATGAAAGTTTCCACTTGTTAACTAGTCTGGTGATAGTACAAGTGAAATTTGCTGAGCGTAGCTGTATCTTGTGCTTCGTGAATAAATAAATAAATAAATAAATAAATAAATAAAAACACCCGCACTTCACAGCCATGAATGGAACTACGACGTCAGTGGAACTTCCAGTTTGCTCTTGCCTGTCCCAAGAACCTCCTGTGGTAGAACAACACCCACGGTAGCCCCTGCCTGTCGTAAGAGGCGACTAAAATGGGAATCAGGGGTTCTTATCTTCGGAGCGTGGGTTTGGGGACAACAGGGTGATTAGCTGATTCCTGACACTGCTTCCACTTCTGTCAGGCGCCTAACTTTCATCTATAGTATCCGACCTCCCCCAGTCAACGCTTGATCTTTCCCGAACCCGACGATATTAGAGCATTCGAGGCCTAAGGAGTCTTTCATTTTCACGCCGCCTTCGTGGCCCTTGTATTTCTTTGGCCGCTATCTTCATTTTCCGAAACGTTGGACCTATTCCATTCTTTTCCTGATTAGTGTTAACAGAGGATGGTTGTCCAGTTGCACATCCTCTTAAAACGATTATCCCCAAAAGACAGGTGCAAAAATACTGCATCGAACAAGAAGACAGCAAACAGCTAACTTCCTAGCCCGCTTGAGTATTGGATAAAGAGCAAAACAAAAAGAGAAATCAGGACGTTAGACCAGCGGTGCTGCAGATGCTGGGCTGCAAATTGCCAATAGGTATACAGGCTTTTAAATTAAAATTGCATTGGTGTTGCAAGGTGAAAACAATTCAGTTCTCAATGCTGCGATGGACTTATTGAGAACCGCGGATATAAGAATTTAACTTAAGTGCTCATCGCATTGTTGCCAGTGTGTTGTTTGTTTTCCCCCTCTCCTCCCAGAAGAGAGACTCAGTGTGGTTTTATGTACTTGATGAATGTGGACGATTTGGTTTTTATTTCTTATAAGTACTTTGCGCTGACAATTCAAATTTTTGTATGTGTATTGTAAGAGTTCATTGTACATGAATGATGACCAAATAATGTTGTTACAACACAGGTCAATTACATTTAAAAAAAATCAAATGGCGATTTCCTCGTCAAATGTGGGCCAAAGTCACAAAAATCTGAGATTCATTCACTGTTGACGTATATCAAAATCTGTGACTGCATAGCCGTAGCTTCCCCTTGTGACAAGAACTCTGTTCCAGCCCTCAATCCGGGATTTATTTATTTATTTATTTATTTATTTATTTATTTATTGCTAGTGGCTTTTACGTCGCACTGACACAGAGAGGCCTTATGGCGACGATGGGATAGGAAAGGCCTAGGAGTTGGAAGGAAGCGGCTATGGCCTTAATTAAGGTACAGCCCCAGCATTTGCCTGGTGTGAAAATGGGAAACCACAGAAAACCAATATTCGATATAATAAAAGGAAATATTCTTAATACTAATATCTACATGAGGTTGTACATACAATTTAATAATGACAAAGAATGGTTGAGAGTAGCAGCATCAAGTTTACAGATGATCCTTATTGGTGCACAAAATGTCACCAAAGTGCTTCCTTGAAAGTGCGAATAGCGCTTAACCCTCTGATACTTTCGGGAAGGAAGTTCCACTCACGGCAGGCAATTACTGTGAATGATTTATCGTAGATTGCAGTTCTATGGATAGGTAAATCACGGATGGAATTATTAGTAGATCTAGCGTTAAGACTGTGATAATATGAGAGGTATTTGAAATATAAAGTGAAGAATGAAGGATTTTATGGAGATGGCATAGGGTATGAACAGTGCGACGAATTTCTAGTCGGGGCCAAGATAGGTAAGTTATATGAAGGAGTTACATGGTCATAGTACCGTAGGTTACAGACGTATCTCACACATGCATTTTGACCACGTTGTAATCTGGTGAATAAATTGCACCCAGCGTCTGTATAAATCGCGTCACGATAGTCGAAGATAGGTCTTATGAGGACGTTGGGATAAAAAAGAGCTAGGGGTGGAAAAGAAGCGTCCACGGGCTTATTTAAGGTACAGCCCCAGCATTTTCCTGGTGTGAAATTATAATTATATTTACATAGATGTTACTAATATCTGTCAGGCACGCGTCAGGAAGAGCACAAACTCAGCAAGTCGAAACACAACTATTCAGCAGAGCTTATCCAGAAAGGTGACAGACATGGCATGCCTGGGTTCACATCAAGAGACGCAGAGCAACAACCAGGAAGGGGTCTATGACACTTGGGTTTAAGACACTCTAAATTAAATGTAATAATAATAAGTCATTCACGTGGCCGTGCACTGAGCGCGACTTGTGCGAAATTACTAACTCAAGATGAGGGCATCGGAGTGTTACTGCACGTAACGCAACAAACATTTGGGAGAAGTATTTGGCAGAAATTCTCCACCACCCACGGGCTCTGCTAGATTGCTACAAAAGTAGATATCTGGTATAGCTCTCAGCTACTGCACATACAGCCACAGAGTATATTCTCCGTTCAGACAAAATATCTCAAAGATAAGAAGGCCTGGAAAGCTCCAAATCTCCATGCAGGCAGCCAGCGAGCCTCTAACGCAAAAGCGCGCAGGAATATTTGCTCTCTAGAAAACATTTCCAATTAATTCCCCTATGGATGAGGGCAGTAGAATACATTCACCATATCCCCTGTCTGTTGTACAAGACAAAATAAGTAACCCCAGGGGGCTCTCGACTTGGGAGAGTGGATTGGCGACCACGGGTCTCCTGGCTCAGTGTGGCATTGCTTCCACTGATGTGCGCCAGGATCGGAATATCAGTCTCAGCCAACCAGATAAATCAGCAATAACTTGGACACGCCTTATCAATGGCTCATGATGTGTTCGAGCTCTTACCCACACTGAACACTACAGGTCTAGTTTTATACGGGAAGCCGTGGAAATACGTAAAAATCCTAACCATTTCAAAAGGGACATTGGCTATCAGTTAAGTAATACGTGGTTGCCAGCCATTAAGGATTTCCCTGAACTTTCACTATTGTTGTTTAGTTTCTTTGTTTTCCAAATTACTATACACTCCTCACAACTAGATTGTTAAAGGCTATATGCTATGGATCATGCTTTCAAAACCTATATACACCTGTTACTGTATTATTCTTACTTGAACTGCGTTGTGAGGCGTTCCCCGTTGTTTTCCTCACAGAGTCAGATGTCGGTCTGTCAAGCCCACTAAAACACCCGCACCAACATATCGTATGAGCGACACATTCACGTCATTAATAACTAGGGTTCGGAAGTTCATGACCTGAAGAAGTACAAAATATGCAAGCAAATATGCCCTAAAAATTAACTAAATATGATCTAAAAAGGTAAAGTACAACTTGAGCATTTTAGGGATAGCTTGCAAGCATTAGAGTATTACGAACATTAAAAGTGTCAGAAAGTGATAATAGAGCAGAGACATTTCATCATGCTATAACTGACAGAGCTACATTAGGTAAATTAAAAATGTATAAATGCATTCAGTATCATAGCCCTGAGGCGCAGTTCTCCTTCTGTTGTCCGAGAAAATATATCACTAAAAATATCACTAAAATGATATATAATGCTTTATGGTATTTGTGGGCGTACGTTCGTACAGCATCTGTTTCTCGGAATCACGTCTTCTAAACCTATCTGTTTCTGGAAAAGAAAGAAAAAACATCTACTACAGTTTTTTTAATTGTGTGTTTGAAAATCGATGCAGATAACATGTACCTTGTTAAAGACAACTCAATGTAAATACTTATTTTTAACAATTTGTTTTACGTCGCACCGACACATATAGGTCCTATGGGGACGGTGGGATAAGAAAGGCTTAGGAGTGGGAAGGAAGCGGCCGTGGCCTTAATTAAGGTACATCGCTCAGCATTTGCCTGGTGCGAAAATGGGAAACCACGGAAAACCATCTTCAGGGCTGCCGACAGTGGGGCTCGAATCCACTATATCCCGGATGCAAGCTCGCAACTGAGCGCTCCTCACCGCACGCCCAACTCGCCCGGTAATTTAAACAAACAACTCAAAATATAATCAAATATGACCTTATATCACTAACATGAGCAAAATATTACCACTGCAATAAAAATGGCCGAAATATGCATTTATATGCGATAAAAATTTGCTTTTAATGGAGTCAGGAACCCACCATTCACAGTCATTTTTCAGGTTTCGCGTAAAATGATCTTAATAATGAAGTATGACTTTTCTTTAACATCCGAACCTTATTAATAACAGAACGCCTAGAGCCTACATATTTTACGTCGCACCGACCGTGATAGATCGTATGGCGTCGATGGGATAAGACTGGGACTGGGAAGGAAGGGCCCTCCGCATTAATTAACGTACTGCCCAAGCATTAGCCTGGTAGGAAAATTCGGGAACCACGGAAAATCATCTTCAGAGCTACCGACAGCGACGTTCGGATTAATCATTTCCCGAATGCAAGTTCACAACTACATCAATCATTCAATCAAACAAACCAACGAACTGAATTTAGGACTGTTGCCCACGAGGCAGATTCCTATCGTTTGGTTTACCTACTCTTTTCTTAAACGATATCAAAGAACGTGGAAATTTATCAAACATCACTCTTGGTAAACAATCCCAATGCCTAATTCCTCTTCCCATAAACGATTTGCCCCAATTGTCCTCTTGAATTCCAACTTAATCTTCATAATATGATGTTTCCTACCGTTAAAAGCTCCATTCAAGCTTATCCGCCTACTAATGTCACTCCACTGACAACTCGGAACATTCCACGTAGTCTAGCTGCTTGTTTTCTTGCTCCCAAGTCGTCCCAGCCCAAAGTTTAAGTTATAACTGTTAGTTTCTTCAGTCTGCCGAAACTAATTTTGATTAATACATTTATAAACTATCCGAAAAAGAAAATATATGGCAAGAGATCTGCACTTGAAAAATAATATAATTCATTTTAATTTAATTTCAAATTAATTCATTAATTTAATTAGTTACTTTAATTACGTCGTTTCAAGTACAATACTGTTACCACAATATTTTCTTTTTCAGGTAGTTTATAAATTGTGGTCTCCTTTACATCCTTACTTTATTTCTTTATTTCTTAATCCATTCACCCTCCAGAGTTGGATTGTCCCTCGGACTCAGCGAGGGATCCTACCTCTACCGCCTCGTGGACGGATATGTATGTACTCTTTGGAATTTGGAGTTTACTCCAATTCTCTGAGTTCTATTTTCTAGAAATTTCGCCACTCATTCACTCACCACTCGCTCTGCATTACAGAAGGGAAAGGCTGTAAAAGGAATGACATTTACTGGCAATAAAATCAGTAACTTGCCTAATGTTGAGTTCACTTTTACTATCCAGAACGCTTCAATTGTATCACCATTACTCACAGTATCACTTAATCCGTATATCAGACAGTGGCTGGTCTATAATTCGTATTTTATTCCCGTTCAAAGAAAGAAACACTACAAATGATAACGCAATGTGTACGTTGAATAAGTTGCAAGGTGTTGTCTCTCAGCAGTCAGTCACAATGTGTGTATTGTTTGGCCCCCTTGCACAAGTTGTTAAGTATTCCCAAGGCCGGCTATTATGATAATGTGAGACCCGTGAACCAGGTCACGAGTTTACCTCACATGCGTCACCTACTCCCATAGCTGATTTACAGCGATAGGCTACCTACCTCCGCGCTTCCTCGACATCGCGCGGGAGCTATATGAGACAAGCCACGGACCTCTGCAACTACCGCGATCCTTCGTGAAAGGATGTGTGTTCTTTGGAATTTGCAGCATAGTATCTTCTAAAATACAACATGGGGTATGGACTAACAACTGCCCTTTCTCTAATGAATCTTGGAATTTGAAGTATTTGAGAAACACCAACGGAATAATTATTTTCTAAACATTGCAAGCAAGGCCGTACTCAAGGGGGTCAAACCCCCTCCAAAATAAAAGTGAACTTCACAAATTTAAACAGCATATACGGGTTTTGAAATAGCCTACAATAAATCAGAAATATTGCAGAAAAAAAAAACAAGCATTTGCAAAATAAACAAGTGAATTTAACTTATAAAATCTGTGCCATCTTCAAATATTTCTCTATGAATATAGTTAACAAATTTACTGAAAACATATATGGACAATTTAATTTGGGCGAGATATACGGGTTTTTTAATGTTCTTAATACACTTTGCACTATAACAGTCGATTACAATAAATATGTAGATATATTTTCATGTTATCGAATGGCTAGAAGATTTTAAAAAGATCATCAGAACTCTAAATATGTTTAATACTTACAGTAGGGACACACTGTTACCTCCAATTTTAAACAAATCTTTGTGTCCCACTGCAAGCACGTGTTAAACCGCTATGAATTTACCTTACTTCATCCGAACTTTTCTTTCTGTAAAAGCTAATTGGAAGTAAAAAAGCTTTGTTTCTATAGTTTTTTGTTTTCGGAAGCCCCCCCACTCACCCCTTCCGAAAATAATTCTTGGGTATGGCCTTGATTGCAAGAACTATACATCAAGCGAGGTTTCTTTCATCACTACTTGTGGTAACATAAAACAGGAAATATTGCTCCGTGATGGTCGCCAGACTTCTGAGAGGAGATGGCGGAAGAAGAAGAAAAGAAGAAGTAAGAAGAGCAAGTAAAAATGTATGGAAAATTAAAACTTGCACACTGTTGAATTCAAGATCAGATAAAAAATATAACCTTACACTACTTCCACTGTCGGCAGCCCTGAAGATGGTATTCCGTGGTTTCCCATTTTCACACCAGGCAAATGCTGGGGCTGTACCTTAATTAAGGCCACGTCCGCTTCCTTCCCATTCCTAGCCCTTTCCTGTCCCATTGTCGCCATGAGACCTATCTGTGTCGCTGCAACGTAAAAACAAGTAGGAAAACAAGCAAAAAACTTCAACGAAAAAAAACGGAATTAATATAAGAAACTGATATTACTTAATCGTCAAGCAACGCTGAGAAATAATAATAATAATAATAATAATAATAATAATAATAATAATAATAATAATAATAATAATAATAATAATAACATACGTGCATAATCATTAAAGATTCTTATGCCTTTCAGCGTTCAGTCTGCAACCCTCTGTGAATTTACTAAACGTCGCCACAATCCTCTGTTTGCAACTAATGCTGTGGCCTCATCTAGTTCTATACCTCTTATCTTTAAATCGTTAGAAACTGAGTCTAACCATCGTCGTCTGGGTCTCCCTCTACTTCTCTTACCCTCCATAATAGAGTCCATTATCCTGCTAGGTAACCTATCCTCCTCCATTCGCCTCACATGACCCCACCACCGAAGCTGGTTTATACCTACAGCTTCATCCATCGAGTTCATTCCTAAATTAGCCTTTATCTCCTCATTCCGAAAATCTCCCTGCCATTGTTCCCACCTGTTGGTACGAGCAATCATTCTCGCTACTTTCATGTATGTTACTTCTAACTTATGAATAAGATATCCTGAGTCCACCGAGTTTTCGCTCCCGTAAGGCAAAGTTGGTCTGAAAACAGACCGATGTAAAGATAGTTTCGTCTGGAAGCTGACTTCCTTCTTACAGAATACTGTTGATCGCAACTGCGAGCTCACTGCATTAGCTTTACTACACCTTGATTTAATCTCACTTACTACACTGCTGTTTGTAGAAAGTGAAACACCAAGACAGAGTTGTGATCACAATGCAATTTATTCCACATATTAGGGACATGACAAGACACAGATGATTACAATTACAGAACTGTACATGCACGGTGACCGTGGAAATTCAGTACGGCGTAGCGCCACCACGCGCTGCAATCAGAGCCGCTAGACGTCGTGGCATGGAATCAAAGAGCGCCTGAATAGGTCTTTGCCCGACTTCACGCTGTCTGATGCGGCATGCAAAACAGCGCGTGCTGTTCTTACTTATATCTCAAAAAGTAATTGTCCGATTTTGAAAATTCTTAGATATTTGAAATTGTACGCAGATGAATTTATAAATCAGCTGTATGAATTTGTGCCGTTCTATTTAAAAATATGGAGTTAGTATCAATATCTCGGTTGTTAATCATCCCATGAGACTAAGTAGCACGTTATTTTGCAAGACCCTGCGTACCATTTACGAATATGAAAACAGAATGCTGATATCGTTAATGGTTTAGAAGTTATTTCCGTGTAACATGTTAGGTGAATAACTCTGTATATGGAATCATACACCTGTTCTGCATGAAATTTATGGAAGAATTGGTACATTGATTTCTAAAGTTACACCTTGATCATTTTACGTTTTTCTTCAGAGTTGCAAAAGGTACTTATGGTGTATCATCTATGAAACTCACCCGCGGTACAGATTTTAACTTGGTTCCTGGTATATATCCAGAAATTTGTTATCCTACCGACTTGGATTGGTACGTGACTACGGAAGAATTCATACTGAAATTTTCCTGTTAAAGGAACTGTTATGTTCAGAGAAAATTCATATTTTGTGCCAAAAAAAGAAGAAGGAAATTAGAGGTAAAATAAGAATTGTAGAACTAGAGTATTTAAACGATACAACCACCTTACAGCATCAACTGCAAACGTAACATGAAAACCAACAGACGTACAAACAAAACCAAAACAGGTAATTTAAATAGAGCAATGTACGAGCTTTTAAAATTGTATGTATGACGTGAAAACTTCTTTCTTTTCGATCCGGTGGAGGGCATGTGCTAATTACAAAACGTCGCGCCATTTTGCACTGTCATCTCCGTTTATATAAACGAAATCGCTATTGCAATTATATTGCAAAGAACAATTCAAACTACAGTTTGAAACTAAAATAATTTCTGTGACGTCCCCCGTCAGACAAGAACCCCATGTTGGCGGTACCGCAACTCGAGAGCAATTGTTATGTTTTCTGAAATTCTATAAATGTTCACAATGTCCAACATCAAACCACAACAAAGCAAGCGAAAACGTCCGAGTACTCCACTGCTGATTAAGACGAGGCCATTCCGCACAAATCGGGACTAAAACAGCTCTGCAGGGCCAAAATCGAGTGTGCAGCGACCAAAAGAAATATAGATTTAATATCTGCTAGAAACAACCGGTTCGAGTTCTGTTGGTCGAAGAAAATTTGTCACCATCAGAATATTGGCCGGCAGGGTAGGAGAGATAGTGGTATGCAATTTATAATCACTAGATTGCGTGCCAAAACCCTGGATTAAATTCCAAACTTCTCCGCACCTCTTATATGGAGTGAGAGCATATGACGCTGCTGATGATGATTTGTTCGTTGGATGACGACGTAAAGCTTTGAGCAGACTCCTTGGTGTTATTCGACAGGTGTACTTCGTAGGCCAGCAACGGGCTTCACCTTCTCCCTTCCTATTATCATAGACCTATATGACGTCATTCATTTCATCTCATTAACTACTCTTGATGAGGTTGACGTCAGGGAGGGCATCCGGTCGTAAAAAATCAGTACGAAGATACATCTCGCTTCACACCAGACCCCATAGAGAAATGGGGCAAGAGTTGGGCATACATACATTCACATTATCGCTAAACCTTACTGTCATAGTTCTCATATTTACGCTATATTTAATCAATATTTACTGAAATAATGCAAGTTAAAATAAGGAAATAATAAATGCATGTATATAGAAATAAAGAAAATATAATGTATGATGAAATAAAGAATACAAGAAATGACAAAATATTCGAACGCTTTCATGCCTTTACAGTTAACGGCAGTCAGAACTACCGACTTTTTTACTTCCACTGTTTGACCTGAATCAGCCAGGTCATTCCTCAAATAATAATACACCGGCATACGCCTAGATAACAAACGGAACAGATCAGGCAATCGAAACGAGCCTTCTATCAAATGAATAGGTAAGGCAGACGAGAAAGGTCATGGCAGGAACCGAGGAAAGCACTCTGTGATGGTAAATACTTAAAATACGAATGAGTGGCCCAGTAAGTGACACTCCACTTCGCCTGCAGGAACTCATTAATAATGAATGTCAGTGAAATGTTAAACACACTATTCCCACAATGCATTCCGTCTAAATCTACCTTCAACAACTCCGCTGATGAAATTCACATTAGTTTCGATTGTGGCAGCGGTTCTACGGTCGAATTACTCCAGTCAAGGTCTGAGCGAGCTGGCTGCCCGATAGCAATGAGCTTACGTTCGGGAGAATGCGGGTTCGAATCCGGCGACGATCATGGTGTTCCCCGTATCACAGATGTCGAACCATTGTCGGAGATTCCGCATCCAGGATACTCATCCCCAGCCTCGTTTTCTCTTATCGTGCCTTCTATGATTACCTGTATCAGGCTATGCTGGTCATTTCGGAACACGTGAACGAAACAGGATTTTATTAATTAATTTTATTAATTTGCCTTGTTTTTTTGTTGGTTTTTTTTTTTGGCGAAGTTAAGGCTATGAATCCTTGTTTTACACTAAACCAAGGTCAACAAAAGATACGGAACTAATAAAATTAACAGTTACTAGGAAATAATATCTAAAACGATGTATAAAATAATGGTGCTTATTTCAGTAATTTGATAATACTAATAATATTACCACGTATCGTTTCAAGACCTCAATGATGAAACACCCTCCGCTCTCTAACCTGGTTGTAGTCGCTACATGTGAATCTGCGATCCAAGAATTCTCTGCCACCTTTATCACGTGCAGTATTAATTCATTCATTCATTCTTCTTCTTTTGTCTACTGTTTCTCCTACACTGGTGGGGGTCACGTGTGCGAAGTGAGAATCACATGTGGACCTGGCCCGGTTAAACGACCAGATGCCCTTCCTGACGCTAAGCTTACGTGGAGGGATTATTGCGTATTTCTGCGGTGGTTGGTATAGTGATGTGTTGTGTGAATGTGTTGGGACAAACACCCAATCCCCGAGCCATAGCAATTAAAATCTCCGGCCCGGCCAGGAATCGAACCCGGGGCCTGAACGCGAACCAAAGCAAAACAAAACGTGACTAAACTGCCCGTTGGGGCCTTGGCCTGTTAAGGCGACCAGATAGCCTGCAGATACCGGCAAATCCACGCGGCCAGCTTGGAGGTATTTCTTGAGCAGGTCCGTTGTCTCTAGTATCATTCAGCTCCTCGGCTGGTTTCAACAGGATGAGCGAACCCTCTTCCTGCCCTCAATTCAGAATTAAAATCCCTGGACTGGCCGGAAATCTAACCCAGGACCTCCAGGAAAGAGGCAGGAACCCTACTCCTTCACCACGGGACTTGCCGATACAAATAAGAAATAAATTATTATTTCTAAATTATTATTGAATATTGGTGTGCTATAATTTCACGGGAAAAACAAAATCAAATCTCAACTAAGTAATATTTGTGGAAATATTTCATTTGTGTTAATCCTTACCAATAAAACGGAAATGCAGACACAGGGTTCTGTGGAATACATATAATTTTTACACTTGGAACATCTTTTTCTGTGTAGACATATGTACATATGTAACGATTAATAGCTGTAAAGTGGAAGACTTAAAAGAAAGGATGGATACAATAAACAGAAAACTATACATAAGGCAAAATACTATTTCCAACTGAAATTTTAAGAAAAGGGAGTTACATTCATTGTTTTTATCGATCAGGGTTCTGAGAAGCAAAAAAGCTTGAAAATCACTGTACCAGACGAGCACAGCGTAACTCACCATGGCCTGTATCATACTAATCGTGTCCTTATTGTATGAGTTTTTCTAGAGGGCTAGTAAAGAGGACTGCGACATCTAGTGGACAGGCAGGCTGGCAGTTACCAACCGACGAGTGTGATACCCTCTAGATCTAGAACGTCCTGGAATATATGTCATTTGTCAAGGAGACGCCTCTCGCCGTGACTATATAGAAATACGACTTACAATATGATAAACTCATTGACTAAATGAAGTACCTAGCGTCTGGAAACAAGTCGGCTGTCTGTTGAAAAGTACGAAACTAGCCGTGCACTTTTTCAGTATTTTAATGTATATCAATATGTGATATTTTCTTGAATGTCAATATTATTTTTAATATTCCTAACGTTGTCCTGCAGGCGCAGAGTCCTTCTCGAGGGTGAATGAACCCGATTTTGCGCGCAATCTTGTGCGTTGTTGAGCTTCAGATCTGACGATCTTCAAGTCTGAATTTATTATACCTTGTCAGCGCTGCAATGGAACGTGACCGCACAGTCGGATGCGCTTTTCCCTCATGTTTTTCCGTAATTCGCACTATACTCGTTTGCTTTCGAATTGTGCCGTTCCTGGCGTGGTTAATAAGAGGAGCATTTCCATAGCGCGTAGCCGACTGGCACTCAGTAATTTTTGTCGGCTGGTCGACATTAAACTCCATACGGCTCAACTGTCCGCACCACTGTAAAATATATCTTCGACTTGAGGCGAAGTGGCATTCTTTGATCACAAAGGACACCTGTGTCGTGCTTCCACTGCATTTAGTCTGCATTTATCCTTCCTCACACTTCATCACTGATGCACCATCGCTCAGGCGAGATCCAAAGTCCCTGAAAGCTTTCCATCTTAAGTAGGATTCCTCCAGAGACTTGTATGGTATTGTCGCTTGAATTAGTCTAATCTCTAATATCCCGTCGTCTTGAAGTTCAAACAGAGGCAGTTGTTGAGCGTCCGTCAGTAAACTACGCATAGGCCTACATGTTTCGAGGGACTGAGTGCCAAAGTATATCATAAAACGAACCTTTTTTGAGAAAAGAGAAAAGAAATAATTCATGTCAATGTTATGGTATTAGACTTCGTCATGCGAACTAGATCGCTAGTCATTTCTGAAATGAAAAGCGGACCTAGAAAGGTCTATAACTTTAGAAGAGAAGTCTACACGCGACCGTGAACATTCTAGACCAACAGTCAGACTAACATAACATCTTAATCATCCATATTTAATAATAGCAGACGGTACAAGGAATACCGCCATGCATGATGCAAGGGAAAACTCCACTAAAGTGTGCATGACCAATCGATAAACAAGTAACTCACGTGTCACTCCGCTGAGTCACTGGCGCACAAGACGCCAGAGATCCCGTCTGAAACGGATCTGAACACTCCTTGGAAACCTCGCAAAGAAGGGCAGCAGAAATCAGTGCAACCTATCCTGAACAAAATCCCGAAGTATCACGTTTAATTTCCAATTTGTACAGACTTTCTTTAACACATTAGTGCCAGTCGTTAGTATTTATCATCATAATTAAGTCCAGCTGTTCCTCATACTGATTGGGATTATCGCTCGGACCCCTTGATTCCATGTGCTAACAGTCACCATTTCTTCCCACGGAAGAAAGACATTCACACCACCCTCACTGCAACACGTGCTAGTGAATACACCCCTGCACATAAACTTGGCGTTGGGTAGGGCATCCGGCCGTAAAAGCAGTGGTGCCAGGTTTCCCGAAATTTCAGATCGCCCGATTTTTTCGCAACACCAGAAAAACTGAAAAAACAAACAAAAAAATCTCCCGAAATTTCTTCTAATCCAAATTTAAAGAAAATGAATAATGATAATTAATGGTACATAATATATTTGTACAGAAAAGCTCTGCTTGTCTCACTGAGTGACGTTTTATCAATAACGTCACTCGTTACCTACTTACCCGCATTCATTTTAGGCTCGCCAATTACGTAATCTCTCCCCTCTTATTAAACTCAAAACTCAACGCTTGACTACATCATTCCAAGGGAAATCATCAACCCGCATACAGAATACAAAATCTGCATCCTGCTACGACTTCAAAATTGGCACACAATTTCTACGCCTGAAGAATAACATCTACAGGAAATGAAGAAGAAGAAGAAGAAGAAGAAGCAGCTTCGAGTATCCAGATAGTACGGGTGAGTGAAACTTCAAATGACTACTATTGCATTCTTTAATTTAAGTTATAACATTTCAGTGCTCGAGAAACGAGCGACATTTTCATTAAAACTCCCGAATATTTTACGTACAATCTACCGACTTTTTATTTGTAGATCTTGCAACACTGCGCGAAAGTGGGACAATTCCCTCTAAAGAGCCGATCCCAATAATCTGGGGGATAAACAAGAAGATATTATTTATAGGTATCAGACATGAAATACGTATGGGAAGAAGCACACCAATAAAAACATTTACACTATTCGCGCCAATGAATTAGATAAATATATTAAAAATTTATTGACAGGGTAATAAATTATTTCTGTTTTACCGTATTTTGCGTTACACGCATCAAACATACTTTCCACCAAGACATTGCGGCTGGCGTGTACACGATCCCGTTGAAATTTCACAGTAACTACGCTCGTTTCTTAACTCTCTGAACAGCTTGCCCTGTATACTGATCAATGGAATACCTCGAAAGTTGTTGCCTACAGATAAGAGCAATTACTGCTTTTATCTTTACTCAAATTCCGAACTAATCCCATTACTCTGTGGTGCCATTTCATCCCTGCATTCCCACTACGTTTCATCATATCAGGCCCAAATTCATATATTCCAGCTGATCCAAGTGGACCTAATACATACTATGGGCAAAAGAGCTTCATAAGCTTTAACTAACTATGCGTACATAATACGGAAAGCTAAGGGGCAGATGACAAGCAAATCGTCGACAATATCTGTTAATAGTTGGTGTTCATTTGCTTAAGACCGGGAAATTAATACACCGACACTGTGGCTGGCGTGTACACGATCTCGTTTGCAGTTCACAGCAAGTACACAGGCACACACGTATGTCAAACTATCGGCGTGTTAAAATGAACTGTAATAGTCACAGAACTATTTTACATCAAAACGGTAATGGTTTAAGTAGAGATATTAAAAATGCATTGAAAGGTGTCTTCCACAGCGGCGAGGGGAATAAAGTATTTCTGTTTTACTGTATTTTGCGTTACACGCATCAAACATACTTTCCACCACGACATTAATACACAGACAACTACTACTGAACTTATATTCATTTTACTATATGTTGGGTTGGCAGTAAGTTTTAGTGATCTGCGAAGAGTGTAAGTATTGCCAAGGATCATATCGTGGAAGTCACAACAATGGTACATTTCGGAGCGTAGGCCTACTTGATTAATATATTACATACCTTTTAGCTTGTAAAGCTATTAGGATAATATTAGGTAAGAAAAATACTGTCAGATATCAATATTGTATTTAATAACTTAGCTGGTGTAGAACTACATCTCAGGTTTCACGAATAAAGTACTCAGATATGAGAATCTACTTGCACTGAGATAGTGTTCGTTTCCGTAATATCTGGTGATAAGGAGATCCCCTGTACCAAGTGCCAACAGACTCCCTGAGAGTGGATGATAAGGTATAGGAGTAGGAACCAAATTTTGGTCAACGGCATTAGGATGCAGAAGGCAACGGGAAACCACTGCATTCAAGGATATCGATATAAATTCACATAGTGACGGCTCAGTACAACGCCAAGATCAGAGCTGGTTACGTGGATCGCCGATCTCCGCATGGAGACGGCGTCATAAGAAGAACATTTTGATACGAAACTTTACAAGTTTGTAGCAATGATGGATCATACTTAGCTCTGCCCTGCTTGCTTTTACGGACCAATCTTACATGACTTCAACTTACTACAGTTGTCACAGGTACTTGAAGGTGCAGTATAGCTGAAAGGTGACAAATTCTGAATTTAAACGTTCTGTGGCTATCACAGCCAAATTTTGACCACTCTCACAGTTATGTGAGAAATCATTACACACAATTTCTGGCCTGTAGACGATTTTATAACACGTTACCACAAAACACTAAAAAGGCTCCTTCAGTCACATTTTTCTTTATTTTTGTTGTTGAAATTTGGACAGATGGTCCGTAATACATAATGAAACGAATAATTACTCCGCGTTTTGTTGCCAGACAAGAAATGTAGGAGGTACAAATTTAACTTCCTCACAAAATCTGGAAGAATGTGATTTATGAGGCAAAAAGAGTATAATTATTTACATGACCTTAAGAATGCACAGTCATTTTTAATTCTTATACATACCGGGAAAATTCTCTGAAATGTTCACAGGAATTTGATAGAAAATGTTATATATAACAAAGTACTGAAAAGTGCCAAAGTGAGAAGACAGCAATTTACGGTGGGGACTAGCTCGAAACACACGACAATCAGCTTTTAAAAATGGCGCTTGGAGCTTTAAAAAAATTGTGGTAAGTTGAAGGTAATTATATGTTTTGAAAGAGGAAGAATTGCAAAAGCATTAATCCCAAAATTGAAAAGTTTCAGGGGCGGATAAGAAAATTTCAACCATTTAAGCCGACGTCAAAATACAGGAAGTGAACGGCCGAGCGAAAAGCCTGGGCAAGTGGTATGAGTAGTTGGTGTCAGGTGAAGTCTTGCTCGTTAAAAACGTCAGAACTTCGTATGGACAGCCGTTAGCAGCAGGATCTTTGAACACGTCGATGAGATTCAAACTTCAGCGTCATCCGGACAGTTATGGCGCAATGCTAATTACAATTCTATAGTCGTCACAGGATGCAGTGAACACCTCTTTCAAGGCCCTTCTCCTTGCGAAGATCAATGGCACACAAATAATGATAACACGAACTACCGAATACAACCAAGCGAGAGAACAATACTCAATCTAGCTCTCGTCGATAAACGAATGTCTGAGATAAACATCTCATTTTATCAGATTCTGTCTCTCGTCTGTTTCAATAAAGATCCGTATAACACAGGTGTCATTAATCTGTAGCCGAAGAGCTTAACAGTCGTTGACGCAACTTATCAATGTTGTCCCCAATAAGCAGAGGGGAACTTACTGTATTATATCTTTTTGACGTACGATCCGGAAATATATCTCGACGAGCAGAAACACCCGTCATTGATCGGACAGACGGTGTACGATGTCACTGACATGTCTCAGCAGTTATACCGTGCTTGGTTCACCAGGCAACGATCGGGAGGGGCAGTTTTCTAAATTAGTTCAGGTCCTCCCGATATACAACATTCAGTTCGGGTATTACCAGGCCACAGTCGTCGTTGCCACACCGACAGAGAAACCCTGGAACACGTCTAACGTTATTTGCTTTATATCCCACTAACTACTTTTACGGTTTTCGGAGACGCCGAGGTGCCGGAATATAATCCCGCAGGAGTTCTTTTACGTACCAGTAAATCTACCGACACGAGCAGACGTATTTGAGCACCTTCAAATACCACCGGGCTGAGCCAGAATCGAACCTGCCAGAAGGCCAGCGCCTCAACCGTCTGAGCCACTCAGCCCGGCGGGCCACGTATTGGGTGGCAGCAAACATGGTGAAGCTGTTTAAGGTTGCCATACACGCGCACTCTTGCGTGAGCTCTTGAATGCACATTCCAGGCGCATCAGTGAAAACTGCATGCGTGTGGCCGCTACTGACGGTCTACGAGCGGACTGTGGAGTGGAGCGAGGAGTTTCACCTCGCTAGAAATCTTCTGTGAATTTTCGGATGCTTTGTACAGAAGTGTTGAGAACGACAGAAAATCGACAGATATCTAACGAAACGAACTGATGTAAATGAAGCACACGATAAACTTGTTCAATTAATTCAGCAGTGGTGGTAATTTGTGGTGATAATTGTTTTAAGAGGGAGTACAACTAGGCAGCCATCCTCTATATAACACTTGTCAGAGAGAAAAATGGAAGGGACCTGACACTTCGAAAAAATGAAGACATCGGCCATAGGATGATAAGGGCCACGAAGGGCGTGAAAATGAAAGACTCCCTAGGCCTCCATACGTAATACCGTCAGGGTCGGAAAAGAACAAGAGTTGACCAAGGGAGGTCGGATACGATAGATGAAAGTGAGGAGCCTGGCACAAGTGGAAACAATGCCAGGATCCAGCTAAGGGCCCCGTAGTCGCCAACCCACGCTCCAAAGTTCAGAGCCCCTGGGGCCCCTTTAAGTCGCCTCTTACGACAGGCAGGGGATACCGTGAGTGTTATTCTACCGCCCCCAGCCACAAAGGGGGGGGGGAATTCAGCCAGTCTTTCCTAATGCAGACATGGAATTTGTGATTTTAAAAATAAATACCATCATAAGAGGATATTTGAGCATGGAATTAAAAAAAAACTGATCGAATTCAGACATTCTGGATGTGGGACTTCCAGCGTTAACAGGCCGTGGGATATGGTATTTCAACCTCATGCTGTTCACATGCGACCACGCAACGCCACGGAACAGTGGGTCAAATTTGGATGCTCTGCCCGCAAATGAAAGTGATGAGGCACAAGTAAGTACTACAGTTATACTTAATTTATTTCAATCGCTCCTTGGCTAGTATGGAGTTCACGTTTTCTAAAAAAACAGTAAAAAGCACTGTCCGACATACGCATTTAATTCTTGAAATCATCAGGGTTATATTCTATACCTCGCGAATTAAATTCATGTGATTAAATTCTCCCTGGTGCATTAAACTGTTCTTAGTCTAATATAGTCTTCTTTTCTTTTTAAATTTACCCTCTCCATTTTAAGTAACTACTAGCTGATGTACCCGTGCTTCGCTACGGGATTCTCAGAAAGACTGACTTGGTGGTTTTCCTAACTGAATTCAACATAGGTCATTACAAAAACGTCAGTAGGAATTTAGCGATTGAAAGCAATGTTATCATATAAAATACTCGATCAAATGAAAAACCGCACACTTTCTCACTTTCAACGAACAGTACTACGGTGCCGATCTAACAGTCCAAAGTTCCAGAGCTGGAACAACCAGGTCGTAGACTGCCGTGAACACTCCTCTGTCATTATTCCGTTAAAAATGCACACTACTCATTCCAACCAGTGCCTCAGAGTAGGAATTGAATAGCTCGAATGCTATTATGCTATTTTTTTTAAATTGCTATTTGCTTTACGTCGCACCGACACAGATATGTCTTATGGCGACGATGGGTTACGAAAGGCCTAGGAAGTGGAAGGAAGCGGCCGTGGCCTTAATTAAGGTACAGTCCCGGCATTTGCCTGGTGGGAAAATGGGAAACCACGGAAAACCATTTTCAGGGCTGCCGACAGTGGGGCTCGAACCCACCATCTCCCGATTACTGGATACTGGTGAATGCTATGATGAACCAGTGTGTTACGTTCCTGCAGTATCAGAAAATGTATGAACCAGAGGAATGGCATGCTAAAGAAGAAAGTTTCCCAACTCCCCAGCTCTTTCCCGCCAATGTTCAGTCAGACTGTTATACTCGGTACGCAGTAGTAATCCCATCTATCGGAGTTGAGCGGCACCATAAGAAACGAAGAATATCACAACAAACAATGGTCAATGTAAAGTAATTGTTGATCAGTGTTAAGCGCTTTGGATATTGTAGGCCTTCTGAAATACCACTCTTATCATAGTCGGTACAGTAAAACTGAATGAAACATAAATGATCGGAAATTGTATTGTCTATAACTTTTGTTACGTAGTACCGTACTTTTTTATTGCACCAATAACATAGGTACCGGTATTTAAAATTAAATTTTAGGCGCCTTCCCCTAAACTACCATTTCATCTCGGGGAAAATAATATTATTTACTGCCTAGACTGTAGTTTCTTAACCCCGACTCTATATAGCGGTTTTCATTAAATTCTGTTAACCCATTTTCTCGTGGCTCGGCGTTGATATGGACTTAGCAACAAAAATACAAATTCATTAATATCTGTGTTATCATAGCCGGTACGGTAAAAATGTATAAGACATAAATGACTGGAAATTGAATTCTATATAACTTTAGTTATATAGTATTTATCGATAGGAGCGCTAATAATATAAATATTCTATAATTAAATTTAAGGCCTTCCCCTAAACTACCATTTCACTCAGCGTGAATAAAATTATTTATAGCCTAGATTGTAGCGGCTCATCCCCCGACTTTACATACCGATTTTCATTAAATTCTCTTCAGCCGTTTTCTCGTGATGCGTGTACATACATACAGACAGACAGACGGACAGAAATTACGGAAAAGTAAAAAGAACATTTTCTTGTTACTATGGACATGACCGATACAGAAATACCATTATTTTCAAATTCTGAGCAATGTACAGACAAAACTCTTATTTTATATATATAGATGATGGCTGCAGCTAATTTCTGCGTATTTAAAAGAACGGCATTTCTCTCGCCTTGAAGTGCACTCGCAACTGGACGTCTGTGGTCAAGTCAAGAAGCGAGAAACGTATAGAGTTGCCAACTGCGTTTGGCAGAGTCCTGCTAGATGGCTCTTAAAAAAAACTCACATTTTTTCCCTGAATCCCGCAGGAATTTCAAACTTCTGCTGTATATTTATTAGAAATGGGGCGTAGCTGAATATAAACAGTGCGTATGGGATGAAATGAGATTATTACCAACAGGCCTATACCACAGTTTACATTCATTTCCAAATTATACAACAAAAAGAGAGAAAAGTTACAGTCTACACAAGATAGAACAATTCATCAAGTATCTCCAACACGTCCTTAAACTTTCATACCTTCACAAAATGTACATATGTAAGATTTTGTACACACATACAGTAGCAGTTTCTTCTAGCGAGTGTGAAAAGAGATTTTACCAGATGAACCTCATGCTTGGTAACTGTTTTGGGATGTTGTCAGAAGGGTACATACGCTATGTAATACTGTACTTACACTGCAACTGTTATGGGGGACTTGGATAGTTCTTCAGCTCTCAAGGAAACTTGAATTATTGCTGATGTGTGACGTATTTTCTTGTCTGGTCATTGGTTCCGACAGGGGGGGGGGGGGGGGGGGTAGAACATGCAAAATCGGCAATCATTCCACACTTCCAGACGCTCGAAATTCTAGACGGCGCTGCCTGGGCAGTTTTTAGGTCCAGCCGGCAACACACCATAGAGTACAGTACTTACTGTCCGCTGACAGAAGGGAAGTGCTTTCATCACTTGCCTGACAGGTCAATAACACAGTGGCTCCCCTTTCATCAGAAGTACAACCAAAGGTGACTCCAATTTCCTACTTTCAGCAAAATAAGAAATAAAGCCATGATGCATCACTATGCAAACTTTTTTCTTTTGATTTCCATTAAAATACAGTCCCCCTTACTAATATATTAAGGGTTGTTAGTACTATACGCTGGTAAATAAAATCGTATTTAACAGCAATGGTATTTCCAGCTAGATTCAAGCTATTCGCAAGTTACAACCCGCCAGCAAAACGGCTAGCAGTTGTCGTTGATGTTCACCCATTAACTTAACATTTAAAACCTGCATATCTAGCGGGAAAAATCAATGAATTGGCAACATTGGAAACGTGCACACTCAGGAGCACATTCAACAATGGGCATGTGTGACAAGCTTTAGAAATGCCTGCCATCACTTCGAACCATGGGCGCCCGTAGGTTAGTTTGTAGAGGGGTGAGGGGCTAGACCTGGGGGTATGTAGTATTTTTAATATTTTGAAGATGATATTAGACTTGTATTCCACGGTAGAATACCACACACGGTATCCCCTACCACTTCTACGTAATACCGATTTTTAAACCATTTTCTTGAAAGAAAAACAGCTGACTATATTAGATTTTTTCCTTTCCCTGAGAGCTAGGGGGGAGGGGGGGGCGTCCCCACCTTGCCCCCGGGTATGGGCGCCCATGCTTCCAACCATGATCGCTAACTTCTTGAAGGAGCATCAACACCAAGTATACGCGGAAGTACGCGGACCTACTCTCAACGAATACTCTAAGCGCATAGATAAATGATCAGGGGATTTTTCTAGCGGTGCCCACCAGAACCTCTCTGCTGAAATATAAGTGAAAACAAATATTATTCATAAAATACTTTTCAGGTTAATAAAATGGAATGGAACTTAATGTAAGACAAGGTCAGCTGTCCCTAACTTTGCCAGGATAAGTAAATTACCCACCTATCAATTGATCTATCTACAGTATCTACCTATACCTGACATTCCCGTGTTAAAATAAATTCCACTGAAATTGGCGGAAGTGACAGGAAGTCCTTTCTCATGAGAGATATCACAATTTACTTTGTAGTTTCGGTTGTCTAAACAGAATATTCTTCCAACTGGAGTCTGCATAGGTCTGCGTGCTTCGTGGGAAGAAGAAATACGCACATACTGCCAAGAAAATTTCAACTATAAGAAAGGGAAACCATTCGAGCATACCGAGATCATCTCAAATTCAAAAGAAGAAATGTCGAAGGACATAAGTAAGATTTTGCACACACTGTATCCAGTAGCACTTTCTTCTAGTGAGTGTGAAAGGAGATTTTACCAGATAAAACTCATCGTTACTCCAGAAAGGTCTTCCATGTCAATGGAAACATTACCCTCATTGTTCACAAAAATTGTCGGACCTCCTGTAACTGTGTTTGATCCAACTAAGTGCTGCTACAGGATCACCATTCTGCAACAGACACCAAAATTAAGACCCAGAAAGCAGCCGAGGAGGGTGGTGATGTAGAAGTAGTCTTAAATATTTAATATTTGTACTGCAGGAAAATTTTACTTGTTAATACTGATACTTTCAAGGCCCGTACATGTAGACATGATATAGGCTTATCGGCTCTTGCCGTTCAAGAAAATAAGGTGAAAATTCTCTACGCATTCTTTCTGCATATTATTTATTTCTCTTGTTTCTCTCCCGACAGGCACGATTTTCTTTTTCAATTTGCTTTACGTCGCACCGACACAGATGGCGACGATGGGATAGGAAAGGCCTAGGAATGGGAAGGAAGCGGACGTGGCCTTAATTAAGGTACAGCCCCAGCATTTGCCTGGTGTGAAAATGGAAAACCACGGGAAACCATCTCCAGGGCTGCTGACAGTGGGGTTCGAACCCACTACCTTCCGAATGTAAGCTCACAACCGCGCGACCCTAACCGCACGCCACTTGCTCAGTTTGCAGAAAGAAAAAAAAAAGAACGCACTGGATAAGACAGACATTCCCAAAAGGCACTCATGAATTTACAACTGACCCTACCGTTAAAACTGAAGCTTCTAACCCGTAGCTGTCCATCAAGAAAAGTGCGAACGTACAACTCCATACTATAATGTTATTGTTTTTACATCTCACTAACTACTTTTAAGGTTTTCAGAGGCGAGGAGTCAACATTTTCTGCCGCAGGAGTTCTTTCACGTGCTGGTACAATCTGACGACAGGCGGCTGACGGATCTCAACACCTTCACACATCACCAGAAGCTGCCAGCGCAGCGCTCTACATTCCCAGCTATTCAGTCTGTTACTATCTGTGAAGTATGATGACATGAAATTGAAATTATCCAGAGTATTGGACAGTGAAAAGAAAACGAGTTTTTAAAGCAAAGAAACAGAACGTTAACTCTAAGAACAAGATTTGCTAAATGCTCTGAACGGATTGTCGTTTTATATGGTATAGAACCTTGCGAAAGGAAGAAGATAAATATTTGGAAAGCCTCGAAAAGTGGTTGTGACGAAAGATACAGAGGACAGAATGGACAGGAACGAACAAGAATGAAGAAGTACTAAGAATGGGAAAAAGGGAATAGAAATGTACCGAAGGCAATTCGAAATCGGAAAGGTAGGTAAGAGGAGAAAATATTTCTTAATCTATAGAAAACGATTGATTAACGAATAAAAGACCGATAGAAGAAGAGGAAGAGACATGGAATGTTGACAGACCTGAAACAACGTATGAAGATAATATGCTAAACTGAAAGATGATGACCAAGACGAAATGCCTGTACGACACAATTTTGCTGATAGCTCTCTAGGGACAGACACATTATTATTATTATTATTATTATTTACATAAGCATTATGGATGAGCTCCAGGAAGTTTAGTTAAATTACTGGGAGAGTACGATGTTTATACATTTCCCAAAGAACTTTTACAACTAAAGTAAGTTTTCCTTTTAAAAATGTTTTTACATCCGTTCCAGCAGTCTTTAACCGACGTCGCGGTGTTGAAGTTTGGTCACGCAAGAGTTCCATAACTTGGCGAAAGCCAAAGATATGGAGTACTCAAATGCACACCGACCTCAATCAGGATAGATCACGGTTTCCTGGGAACAAAAGGGAAACGACGAGCCGACTATGCCACAGAGGCCGACGCCATATTAAGCCACTAATGACTCGTGTGGAACAGCACACACGATATGTTAAGTAGACCAGGCGGACGTCCGAGAAAGTAACCCAAGAGGGAGGCCGAACCAAAAATAGAGCTACTTCTCACTCACAATGGGTTTGTCCGAAGTAGACGTCACGACGGGCGATCGCGCGATACTCTACGTCACAGGGGGATCCTCGGCGTCACACTGGTTTATACTGGCACTCACGCTCTCCTCTTCTCCTGAGATCTCTGCCGACACCAATACTCATCCATCTCCAGCTGTCACCCGCTCAAGAGCGGAGAAATGAGTGATGCGCGAGGTTGATTCCTGGGAGTTGTGGTGGTGATTATTGTTTTAAGAGGAAGTACAAGTAGGCAACCATCCTCTATATAACACTAATCAGAGGGAAAAAAGAAGGGATCCGACACTTCGAAAAATGAAGATATCGGCCAAAGGAAGACAAGGGCCACGAAGGGCGTGAAAATGAAAGACTCTCTAGCCCTCGCAAACCTAATAGCGTCTGGATCGGTAAAGAACAAGAGTTGACCAAGAGAGGTAGGATAGGATAGATGAAAGTGAGGAGCCTGGGATAAGTAAGTGGAAGCAATGCCAGGATTCAGCTAAGGGCCCCGTGGTCGCCAACCCACGCTCGAAGTTCAGAGCCCCTGGGGCTCCTTTTAGTCGCCTCTTACGACAGGCAGGGGTGATATTCTACCGCCCCCACCCACAGGGGGAGGATTCCCGGGAACATAATATCTCATTTCAAGGCCGAACCTTCAGTTCGTGTACTCGCTTGAGTGTGTTAAAATCAATAATCGCGTACGGAATCAGTTGTCGTTGATATGCATTTTGATCTAACGCCATTTAGTCTAAAGATATATATTTTGTCGCGTTTATTGATCGTGTAAAAATTCATGCCTCTAGCTCTACCGGATGAGGGCACCAATATCATAAGCGGACCAGTGTAAGAAATTCTTCTGCGCCGAACCAGTGACCGCCTCCCAGAAGATCACCCTAGTTGGTGGCGTTAATTCAGACTCTCCGCCCTTCTGGAGCCCGGCTTCACAGGTGAAGAGATGCTGTCCGCCATGAGACAAGAAGATATCGCCGTACCGTCTGCGTACAAATAAAATGCTGCCTGCCTCATCGAGGCTGGCTATCAACAACCCTACGAAGTGCCTCTCTCTGGCACACAGGAAGGTACCGCACCTCACGGTTGACCGTTACAGAGAACGCACGCTACATATTCATTGCCCACAGTACAATACTGGATTCCAAACTGGGAAGGAAGACCCGTTGTTCCGTCGGCTCGCATTACCTCTTCAAAAGAGAACAACGACTCCTAGAGCCGCCTCAGCGACAGGAAGAACCCATACCTTGGTTCTGAAGACCCGTCTAAATGATGATTTTATTGCTGTTTTACATCTAATCGTAGTTCGAAAAAAAAAGGGGGGGGGAACCGCCTGTTCGATCCAACCGAATCGTTATTATTTATTAACATACCAGCCAAAGAATGTTGCAGGCCTAAATGTCATGAAACTGACGATCAGCTACATTTTTTGACTGCAGGGGTTGTGCTGAAGGCCATGGAATTACGACAAACGAAGCCAAGGCGAATGTAAACAATGTAAGCTACGTGAGGAGTTATTATTATTATTATTATTATTATTATTATTATTATTATTATTATTATTATTATTATTATTATTCAACTTCGCTAATCGGCCAACTAGGGACCACGATAAGCCTCACTTCACATTCTGGCATTTGTTCATTTTTCGCCTGATCCACATAGTCTTCATTAGCTCATTGTGTTTAGCACGACGTTCTTCTGTCCATTTCGCACCCGCTGCCCGTTTCTCGTCCCGAAAAGTCCCAAAAGTCTTGATGGCTGCCCTGAAAAGATTTCGGTTTCGTGCATCTTCTGCTTGTATGCCCAGTCCTTTAAGATCTTTCTTGACATTAACGTACCATGACATTGCCGTTTTTGGTTTTGAGTCAAAGACACTGAAGATACGTTTCGTCCATCGAGAGTCGATCATCCGTCGTATACGACCGCAGAAGCGAACTTCCCTATCTTAGAGTATACTTCTTGTCTGGATTTTCTAACGTAGATGCCATTTCTGCAGTTTGGGCCAAGTATGGTGTTTAGGATCATTCTTTCTTTCCTCTCTAAATCCGCGAGCAAACATTTCTCGGAGAGGATAAGGCATTCAGACGCATAGAGTGATACTGGTTTGATGACAGTGAGCTATTTGTTCGGATAAGATGAAAATATCCAAAACGTGCACAAAAAAAGTTATTAAAAACTAAAAATAAACGTACAAATTTGGATCGCTTGTATGTTTTCATTTGTATTTTTAGAAGTTTGTTTACTACAACAATTTCATTTATTTATTCAGTTATAAAATTATCCTTCAGTTTGCAAATAAAAAGAGAGAGAAATACTTCCGGCCAAATCGAACAAGCTACTCTGAAACGGGACCACGACGACTAGCGTCGCTGAGGTCGGCAATACTGCAACTATGTTACCAACACACGACTTTAAAACTAAGTATTTTTGTTATGTTTTCTCTGAGGTAATGAATATAAGGAACGGGCGTGCTTTCTAGCGAGCTATTCGCAAACCACATACTGTACTTAAACTGTATAATTAAAAAAAAAAAAAGCTATCATTATACCAGGGGCTGCCTGGCCGAGGCGGTAAAGACGTGCTTGGTTCACCTGGAAGGATGTGGGTTCGATTCCCCGTCAGGAGGTCAAAAATTTATGAAACGAGATTTCCACTTCCGGAGATGCACATGTCCCTAAGTTTCACTCAGCCTACACCAAAAATGAGTACCACGTTAATTCCTGGGGCCAAAGGCGGCCGGGCGTAGAGCTAACCACTACCCTATCAAGTGCCGAGGTTATGGACAGTGGAAGCCTATACCTTCCACCCCTCCAAGGGCCTTCATGGCCCGTACGGAGATGACTTTTGCTTTTCACTGTCATTATACCGACTGTGATTGATTCTACAAGAGAAAAGGCTTTTCACATCAATGTCTTGCAGGAATATTAAGAGCTCAAATGGAAAAGACAACGAGCAGGAATATAATTAACAAATGTATCAAGGAGATGATAAGGTAATGGAAAAAGAAAAGACTATCGATACTGATGAAATGAGAGACCCAATTTTGAGATCAAAATTTGACAACACTGAGGCACCTGGAATTAATTATATACACTCAGAATTACAGACTGCCTTAGGAGAAACCGGAATGGCGAGGTTATTCCATTTCGTGTGCAAGATGTATTATAATTATAGGAGTGGTGCCAATCGATTTTAAAAATAATGTTACGGTATCCCTATTCCTAACAAAGCAGGTGCTGATTGCGTGAAAGTTATCGCACCGTTAGTTCGGAAAATGTTAAGGCGTATTATTTACACAAGGAAGGAGATACAAGTTGAAGCTGAGGTGGGAGAAGATTAGATTGGTTTGCGAGGAAATGCGGGACCACGCGAATCAATGCAGAATAGACGTCTGATCTTGGGACAGAATCAAGAAGGGCAAGCCCATGTAAATGGCATTTGCAGATCTAGAAAATATATCTGATAACGTTAATTGCACCGAGCTATTTTGATTTTCTGAAAGTAATCGGGATCAAATATCGAGGAGGAAACGTTACCTACAATCTACAGAGAATCAGTTTGCATTCATTATAAATCATCAGATCAATAAAATAAATTAATAAAGTTATATGACTATAATATCAAAACTCATCTTGATCTCCTTTGCAAAGGGCAATTAAGATTAATAATAATTAATGTTATTTGCTTTACGTCCCACTAACTACTATTTAAGGTCTTCGGAGACGCCGAGGTGCCGGAATTTAGTCCCGCAGGAGTTCTTTTACGTGCCAGTAAATCTACCGACACGGGGCTGTCGTATTTGAGCACCTTCAAATACCACCGGACTGAGCCAGGATCGAACCTGCCAAGTTGGGGTTAGAAGGCCAGCGCCTTAACCGTCTGAGCCACTCAGCCCGGCGGGCAATTAAGAAACGGTTTTATCTGAAAAGTAAGCATCTCTGAAAATTCACTCTTCATCCATCGCTCTTGGAAGCGACAGTGTCTACAGATATTCTTCACTAGTCCGACCCCCTGTGGGTGGGGGCGGTAGAGTAACAACTACAGTATCTCCTGCCTGTCGAAAGAGGCGACTAAAATGGAGATCGAGGGCTCATATTTGGGAGTGTGGGTTGGCGACCATGGTTCCCCTGGCTAAGTCTGGCATTGCTTCCACTTCCCTCACTTTCATGTTTCCCATCCGATCTCCCTTGGTCCACCCTTGTTCTTTTCTGACCACTGATGGTATTAGCTTTACGAGGACTAGGGAGTCTCATTTTTTCCCCTTTCGTGGCCCTTGTCTTTCTTTGGCCGATATCTTCATTTTTCGAAGTGTAGAACCCTTTCATTTTATTTCCTTCTGATTAGTGTTTTAGAGGAGGGATGTACTTCCTCTTAAAGCAATAACAATCACCACCACCAACAACCACAGCCATAGTAGGATCAAAGCCACCTACAACTATTGCCAGTGACAAGTTGGGTGTTATAAGTTATAAATTACATTTTTTCTTCCGTACTGAAGTGCAATTGTAAGAAATTTTTTTTGAAAATATAATATTTATCAAGTATAATATTACATCAGTCTTGGGACTAGTTTCAGCCACTGAGCCTCCGTGGCTCAGGCGGCAGCGCGCCGGCCTCTCATCGTTGGGTTCCGTGGCTCAAATCCTGGTCAATCCATGTGAGATTTGAGGTGGACAAAGCGGAGGCGGACAGGTTTTTGTCCGGATACTCCGGTTTTTCCTGTCATGTTCCGTTCCAGCAACACTCTCCAATATCATTTCATTTCATCTGTTATTCATTAATCATTGCCCCAGAGGAGTGCGACAGGCTTCAGCAGCCGGCACAATTCCCGTCCTCGCCGCTAGATGGGGCTTCATTCATTACATTCCTGACCCGGTCAAAGGACTGGAGACAGGCTGTGGATTTTCATTGGCCATCTTCAGCCAAATAAAAATTAAAACAGATTATGTGATAACTAAAACATACATATACCAGACAAAGACAATGTTGCAGGAATAATTATAACATTAAAATTATTTCCTCCAGTAAGTCGGTGCTTGTTCTACATCAGATATTATATATACTGTACATTTCACTATAGAGGCGAATCTCATGAATAATTTTTCTCCTTTTTAAATTGTTTGTCTCTATGTTTATTCCTTCCTAATTCTGCCTATCATTTCCAGATTTACTTCTTTGTCTGAGGTCGTAAGTCAACTTAAAGATATTATATTACGACAAGAAGATCATAACCATAATTTTTGTTTTTATATGTACTTTAATGTTATAATTATACCTGCTACATTGTTTGGTATACAATCATACTAAAAATTGTTTGTACACTCAATACTGAAACAAAAATACTTGACTTAGTATACATATTTCCATGTACGTTGTATAACATAGACAGGTCGGCTTTCTGTACACTATGTAAAGACAATACACCATAAAACATAAAACTGACAGGCGTCTCTGTCATTAACACATAAATAAATGAAAATCCCATGATTTCATAGTCATAAAAACTATTTGTACAGCCCGATTTTACTTTCATTCCTCACCGATTTTAGTCCACATTTAGTATTTTGTTAGCAATCCGTTTGATTTTACAATGGCCTCAAGCCGTCTAGGCATTCAATGAACTAGCTTGGAGGTGAAGGTGGACTCAATTGTACGCCATTCTTCCAAAAGAGCCATTTTCAAAGCTGGCTTTGATGAAATATTTACTGTGACCAGTCTCTCTTTAAGATAAGCCCACACATGTTCAAACGAATTCAGGTCCGGGGATTGAGGGATGGGAGTGTTACCATATATTTGGGTGTTTGGTATAAAATCCACAATCGTTTATCAATGGCTGTATTCTGTGGATTTTTATCCTGCATGAAGACATAATTACCCAGATATCCCATTTTTTCGGCACTAGATGCTAGATGTTTCTTCAAAATTTCCATGTAGTATTTACGGTCCATCTTTCAATCTATTAACCTACTCCAGCTGAGCTCCTGCACCCCCAAACCATTAACCAACCTCCACCATGCTTCACTGAAGGAAGCAAATTTTTTCTTCGAGCTTTATGTTCTTTTTCCTCCACACCTTTTTGCCATGTTGTTGAAAATAGTGAATTGACTTTCATCCGTAAATATAACTACCTCAGAATGCTAGAGAAGCATGTTTATAGTCTGTAATATCATGTAGTCTTTTCCTCCAATTTGCTCGGGTAGTTAAAGGTTTTCGCCTGACATTTCTACAATGATACCCATTCGTAAATAAAAACTTTTGAACTGTGGAAGCACAGATATCAAGTTTTAAATCATTTCCTAGTTCACACCTCAGTTTTGCAGCCCTGATACTACGATTTGTGTTAACTTTCCTGATAATTATTTTTTTTAGTTCGATCGTCTAGTTTGCATTTGAAGTCCACATCTAAGTGCATTTTAAAAAGATTCTCGCTCACCATACCTGTCAATAGTTCCCTGAATTGTAGATGCTCGTCTCTTCACAAGTTTCGATATTTCCGCGAGCGATTTACAGAAATTATAAGCCCGGATTATAATTATTTTCTCTTCTTCTGTTTCTTTCATTGTACGGCCCTTCTTACTGATTGACTCTATCACTTGTTGTTTAGAACGGCTTAAGCACAACTGACTTGGTACAAGACGTGACCTTTACTGCTTACCCGCTTACCTGCGTTGCAAGGGTTGTGACGATAAACCGCTGTACGAATACTTTTTAGGCATCTATATGTCGAACGTATTGGATAATACGTTTGTTAAAACGAACATTTACTATTATTTCCGGTACGTATTCATATTCATATTTCGCGAAATACCGAAATATATAAAAGTAGCGAAATTTCTAGCGGTCTATGGACAATGCGTCAACTACACGCTACAACATTGCTTAACGTTTACGGTTTACGAATACTTTTTCACATGACTGTGCATATCTTAACACATACTTTTTTTTAAAAAAATATTTGGCTGAAGATGGCCACTAAGTGGCTGAAACTAGTCCCAAGACTGATGCAATAGTATTTACTTGATATATTGTACTGAAAATGTACAATTCTTAGCAATTAATGTCTTATAAATTGGGTGTTGTCGAATTGGTCAGATGGTTATAGGAATATGATCAGCCAATTAGTGGGGTCGAACTAGTTCGACAGTTAGCACAGGGGGTGGGGTCGAACTGGTCCGACGTTAAAATACCAAAACCAAGGATCGAAGAAGCCTTATCGTCTCAATAAAATGACACAGGACAATATTAGTAAATACATATAGCGACCTTTCGGCCTCATCAAATAACGTATATACTATATCTAGTGGCCTTTACGTTGGGTTGGTTTGGGTTCAGCACTTTTGACCCTATTATGTCTTGTCACCTTTCGGATATTTAAATCACTCAAAAAACGACTAACTTCTAGCCCGTATCACTTAACATGGAAACCACTGAACACTGCTTCTAGTAATACTGAGACTGAGAACTAACAGTGAGTCTACTGAAGCGAGTTACTGAAGTTTTTGAGGGGTAGGGGAACTGAGGAGCCTGGCGCAAGAAAGTGGAAGCAATATCAGGACTCGGGTAAGGGCCCCGTGGTCGCCAACCCACACTCCAAAGCGCAGAGCCCCTGGGGCTCCTTTTAGTCGCCTCTTACGACACGGAGGGGATACCATGGGTGTTATTCTACCGCCTCTACCTGCCAACTAACCGTCGGACCAGTTCAACCGCAACCCATCGCTATGGAAGAAAAAGTATCTTCGGAATGTTTTGACCGTCGGACCAGTTCGGTACTACCCGACAAGTCTGGTGGCGAGCGGGTGAAACTCTCTGAAAGTGACACTTTTCCTCGTCGGGACAATGTACACTTATCTCTTACTTCCGGAAAGATACCAGGTGGTCTATTCCCAGAAGCCTGGTGTGTCACGAACACGAGTACTTTAATGGAAATGTATGCTATTGTCACGGGAGGCGGTACGAAGTCCACCACAACTAGGAAAAGACCACCTAATAAAATCCAGACAAGAGCGTGACGGAAAAGGAGATACAGCAATACACGGAAAATTATAAATTACCTGCAGTGACTCAAGGACGACGCCGACCAAAGACTTTGTATATTTATAAAGTGATCACCCCATTCTGAAAACCAAGGTCAACACGTACCGATCGCGGGATAGTGACCCGTTCTTTCTACACCAATTCGAACAGGTAGGCGCCCTAGCAGACTGTGGCGCCATCAGTGTCTATCAAACAGTGAATATTCTTTTCCTTTTTTTTTTACATGGACACCCTGCACTGATAATTAGCATTTTACAGAGCCCAACAGACCTGTTGTTAATGTCGTTGGAGAGGATGAGTTGAAGGGAAGAACACTGCAGTGAATCACTAGAGGAAAGAAGAAAAATGCGAATCAAATAATAACGTAAGTGTCATGAGGACGACGGCAACGATTTCATATCGCTTGCCACAGTCAAGACAGGAAAAAGATACAATTTTCCAACTGAAGTTGGGCCCCAAGATATTTTCAATACCTCGATATTCCTAGTCAATACATTTCGGGCCAGGTGGCAGTTTCCCTATCAGTTCTTTACCCAGTATGTTTTGAAAAGATTTCAAAAATGTTGTTAATTTATCAACCCTTGATAAATTATTCCAATCCTTAAGTCCAACCTTTTCATCAGGTAAGAAGACTCCACACTCTCTGTTCGGAATTCCTCTTATATTTTTGTTCTTTATTCGTGCAAGGAGCTTGGGAGATTACTAGGCTACGCATCAGTCCCGTTAATGTGTTTGAAATGTTGTCTGACAACCTGATGAAGACTGGTGTATGTGTAAATAAATGTGACTATAAGTTGAGAAGGAAGCGGTCACGACATACAGTACATATTGAGTACCATCTCGGCAATCGCTTAGAGCTGAAATGTAGGGAGGTGTATAATGCTGAAAATCAACATCCTGTTTCCACTCTTTCGACCGGGTCAGGAATGGAATGAATGAAGCCCCGATCTAGCGGCGAGTATAGGAATTGTGCCGGCTGCCGAAGCCTGTCGCACACCTCTGGGACAATGATTAATGAATGACAGGGAAAACCGGAGTGCCCGGAGGAAAACCTGTCCTACCTGCGCTTTGTCCAGCACAAATCTCGCATGGAGTGAACCAGGATGTGAACCACGGAACCCAGCGGTGAGAGGTCGGCGCGCTGCCGCCTGAGCCACGGAGGCTCTGTACATTGTTACTTACAAGAAGAGCCTGCTCCAAATAAACACGCAAGGGACTTTATTGAATCTAACTGCTCAGATGACGCCGACGTTTATACTGACGGTGCAAAGTTCATATATTAGGTTGGTTTTTTTCATACTTTTGCGTGCAAACACACGAATATGGCCATTTTTCTATTCCCATTGAAGCATCCATCTGGGAGGCACTGAACTACTCAGGACATTTTCATGAAATACTTTTCATTTCAGATTCTCAAAGTGCTATCAGAAAATTCGGGCACCCTCAAAGAAACATACGAACACACTCTTGCATCTATGAAATATTAGAATTATCGTCCGTCATGAAATCGGTCGGAAAGAGTGTGTCATTTTTATGGGTGAAAGGACACTCAGGACTTCCATACACGATCTGGTTGACAGTGTGGCAAACAAGGCGCACGCACTGGCTTATTCCTTTCATTACGCCTCCCCTGCACTGATTTTTATGTAAATAGCAGAAGGAAAACTTACTCTGAATGGACAGCTCTGTGGAACACGATTACTCAACACAGAGATCTTTACTATGCCTCCATTCAGCCGGCATTCCCATACAAGCCATGTTATCAAGACGTCAGCAGCCACCATCATCCGGATGAGATTCAAACCATGCTTCATTCCCCGCTCACCTCAACAGGATTGAAGTTCTCCAAACAGCACAATGCTCGTGTAGTCCAAGATACACAAGACATGTCAACCACATCACCTTCGAGTTCCCTTTCCAGCTGTTACTGGCAACCGGAGACCAACGCGTATGGTGCAACTGAAAAATGCTTGACGAAAACTGGTGTACATACTAAAGAAACAACTGTGTTTTCCTCTTATTTACTCTCTTCTAGGTCCTTTCTGTCATTCTATATGTATTTTACCATGCTGTCCAATTTGTTTTTTTCTTTTCTGCAACATTTTATCATTGTACATTGTTAATGGCCACATGTCCCAAGGACGAAGGCCATAATATATATAGTTGATTTAATGGAAAGAAAAAATATTTTCTTACCCTCTCAGCCCTAACAGAGGGCGAAAAAGGAATACCGGTATCGAATAATGATATCGGCAAAACTGAGAGCGATTTTTCTTTGCTAGCGAACTTTTTTTTTCAATTTGCTTTACGTCGCATCGACATAGATGGGTCTTATGGTGACGATGGGATAGGCAAAGGCTAGGAGTGGGAAGGAAGTGTCCGTGGGTTTAAGATACAACCCCAGCATCTGCCTGGTGTGAAAATGGGAAACCACGCAAAACCATCTTCAGGGCTGCCGACAGTGGGGGTTCGAAACCACAATCTCCTGAATGCAAGCTGTTAGCTACATAATCCAAACTAGGGAGTTAAGTCACAGTAACTCGAATATATTTTCGGTGATTATGGCACAGGGAAGGAAGCGGCCGTGGCTTAAATTGAGGTACATGTGCCTGTGTAAAAATAGGAAACCATGGAAAAACATCTTCATGTTGCTGACGGTAAGGAAACGGTTCTGAAAGGATGACTCCCCAGACCTCGTAAACCTAGTGCTGTCGGTGCCTCCAGAGAAGAAGAACCGACAAAGAGAAGGCGGACAAGAAATACGAAAAAAAAAAAAAAAGAGGAGCATGATAAGTGAAACCAATGCCAGGTGTGAGCAACCCGTCCCATTCCTTCAAACACATCTTGACATTCATGACAGGAGCGGGGAATTGAACCTAGGCTCGCCGACCGGCAACCTACTACGCCAACTTTTAGTCGAAGGAGCCAAACACTTGTTAATTAATGTACTTCTTGTTCAACAGAAGGGTGATGAACTTCTCCCCTCTTCAGAAAAAAAAAAAAAAAAAAAAAAAAAAAGGTTGTAGCCTATAATAAATTCTTGCTCCTGGGGAGCAAAAAACGTTCACTAGCCCAAGTCACGAGATTCGGAAATCCCACAGTAGCAGAGAGTAAAGAGATTCCCAGAGGAAATAAAGACATACCGTACTGTGAATAGCACGTAGCGAACGAAGTCATAAACTACAGAGCCTTTCAATACTTCGAGATAATGCTGCCTTGCTGTAAAATGTTTATCGTTTCCCACGAAAATCATAAACGTAGACACGCAACTGACAACAAGTGTATATACTGCTTTCTTTCTACAACCAGCAGTTGCATTCTTGCGAGATCACCTTTGCCGTGGTTCGATTTCGAATGTCGTAACACTTCAAGCAATTCCGTGAGCAATACTCAACCGCGTATCGCGGTCTTCTGCTGTGTGCATTATTCTTTCAAGTGGCACATTCGTCAAATTCTTTATCTGGTCAATGTACCCGTTCGGAGCACGTTCCCTCAGCCTTTTCTCATCAACTTTGCCTTGAATGACGTGTTTCTATATACCGTCTCGCCGGTGATGGCCGAAAATTTTCAGTATTTGCCTTTGGATATTTGGGATTAGGCGTATGTTAGGAGCATTCCTTACCTCCTTCAGAATGGAGTCATTCATTCTTTTTACTACCCATGACAGCCGTAGCATTCTTCGATAGCATGTTATCTCGAAGGCTTCGCATTCTCCTATGGCTTGAAACATTTACAGTCAAGGTCTCGGAACCACATTTGGCGATAGGAAATACTTAAGCTTGAACCAGTCACGTCTTTGTTTCATTATTATTATTATTATTATTATTATTATTATTATTATTATTATTATTATTATTATTATTATTATTCCCATGCTTTTGTTACACCAGACTGTGAAGGGGAGCTTTACATCTTTAAAGGTGGTAATGTACCCTCAATTATCCGCGGTCAACACCGACACCGAGCAAGTGGCCGCGTGATTTTGGTCACGTAGTTGTCAGCTTGCATTCGGGAGATGGTGGCTTCGAACACCGCTGATGGCAGCCATGAAGATGATTTTCCGTAGTTCCCATTTTCACACCAGGCTCATGAAGGGGGCTATACCTTAAATATGACCATGGTCGCTTCCTTCCCCCTCCTCGCCCCCTTCTACCCCATGGTCGCCGTAAGACCTATCTGTGTCGGTGCGATGTAAAGCAAATTGTAAAAAAAAAGAGTAAACAGAGGAAGAAATTGATTTTCCCCCTTTAAATTTCAAATTGCTACCACAACCTTTGTGTTTGACACTACAGTACCTCTGAAGGGATAGAACAGCGTCTCCTCCCTCCCCTGCCTCCAGCACAAGGGAAAGTCTAGGAACAACTGTGTGTAAAGATAGGAAAAAGCTAACATCTTGGTGGAGTGATAAAGTGAGGGCAGCTTGTCAACGTAAAAAGAAGGCGTATCAGAAAAAGCTCCAAACAAGGACTGATGCAGACAGGAAAGTGTACGTAGATGAAAAAAACAGAGCGAAACAAGGCGTTGAATTCAATGATGATGATGCTTGTTGTTTTAAGGGGCCTAACATCGAAGGTCATCGGCCCCTAATGGTACGAAATGAAAGAACAAAAATTGCAAAGGCATCCACTGACCAAAATAAAAATAAAATATGGCATGAAGGATGAATGGATGGACATGAACTCAACAAAACACAAAACAAACAAACAAACAAAAACCAGTGGATCGGATTCAATACAGATCGAAAATAACATTATTACCGACCAAGGAACCACTTATAAAGCACAATGATGCTTGGTGTCTAAAGGGGGTGCAAAATCCACGTCTAAGGCCCCACAGAATGGTACATGTCGCGAGTAAAATAGAACCATGGTATGTGTCATGTTGGGGTATTAATCAGAAGTGGCGAAGACTCACGGTGTTCCACAAAAGATGGTACTACTCACAAGTATTGCAATACGTACAAGTAACGCAGACCTATGGTGTGTCTCACACAATGGCCCAACTCAGAGTCAACGCAAACCGAGAAGGTTCCCCACCTAGGTGTACTAAACACGGGCGCCGGTATTCCCGTGGTGTTCCTCACATAGTGGGTACTAATCACAGGCAACGCAGACCCACGGTGCTGCTCATAGAGTGGTACAACTCACAGGCTACGCCCAGACCCGCGGTGTTGCTCACATGGGTACAACGCACGGGTACTGGAATCCACCAGGCCAGGCTTTTACTGCTACTAATCACAAACCTATTTCGTACCGAATTTAGTGGTACTACTCGCAAGTACAGGCAACCTATGGTGTTCCCCGCGTGATGGTACGATTCAAAATTAGTTTCATGGTTCTAATTCAGTCAGCCCTTGGTCGCCCCTTTTAGTCGCCTCTTACGACAGGCAGGGGATACCGCGGGTGTATTCTACATGTGCGTCCCCCACCCGCAGGGGGTAGTGTGTTTGGTCCGCGAGAGGTATTTTATTTCCCTCAAGTCCGCCGGCAAGCCGGTTAGGACTCCCCTATCCGCCACCTGGGACGCGCCACGTGGGAGTATCACCTCTCCCCCTGCTACGCCTGCGTAGCAGGTTCGTGGCGTTGAATTCAAGAAGTCGTGGGAGGATTTTATTTATTTATTTATTTATTTATTAGGTCAAGCAGCAAAGAAACCTTTCTGGACAGTAATGCAGAATCTTAGCAAGAGAGGGAAAAAGGAAATTAATAGGTTTTTTTGGAGGGGGGGGGGTGTAAATCAGGTGTGAACTCATGACAGTAGATCCCAGGGAATCACTGGAGAGGTGAAGGGCATTATTTTGAAAATCTTCTGAACGTAAAAATAAATCTTCCTGGTGACGTCGCGAACAACCGAGCTCATGGGAGGGGGGACAATGATGGTGAAATTATGGGACAAGGGTTGGGCATACGATATGAAAATTTTAAATAATACAGTTAAACAACAGAAAAATATTTCATGTATCTTGTCACAAAATTATATTTTTCAGTCTGTTAATGTCTTTATTGCCCTGTGTAACTCACGTTATTTCACTATGAGAGAGCTCTTTCACATGAGAAACAAAAAACAATGTTAGAAAAACAGAGAAGTACACATCTTTTAAGAGTTGTATAAATCACTCTACTTTGTTTTTTTTTTTCTTTTCCACTCCAATTTCTACGTCTTCCTTCGAAAAAGCAAAACAAATTGTGCTCACAAGGCCAGCGCTCTAAGTGTCCGAGCTACTCAGCCCGGCAATTTCTTAACAACATTATCGAAAATTTTACCATTTAGTGAAAATTTTCAACAAAAAAAAATTACTGTTACAAGTGTCACACTCTGTAAAAATAATGTGGTGTTTCCGCATCTCGTGTGAAGCTTCCACGGTCTGTTAATTATTCGGATTTTCTTCCCTGTTGAACCGTACCTTACGTACAGTTTGCCGAAGTTTCGCAGTGTTTTTTGTGAAGACGACTGAGGTGCCCCTAATCGATTCGAGGTAATCAGTCTCCCCAGGCAGCTAAAATCACTGACTGATTAGTAATACTCAGCTCAGCTTTTCAACAAATTCCTCCACTGGTTGGAATGTTTAAGTTTCAGTACACTGTGTCTCACTTTTTGTTAGTAAAATTACAATGTTTCCATCAGGTTTAAGTGAAGGCCTAAATATATATATATATATTTTTGTTTCAATAAAGTAACTTATCCCGAAGACTAAATCAAGAGTCTATGACTCAAATAGTATTTATTTAGTGGAGGAGAGCACAGACCTATACCGCATAAGAAAATACACCCGTTTCAAATTGGTAGATATGTGGAGGGAAAAATATATGCAGAAACATTTACATCGGTATTCGCATGTTGTTTATATCACAGTTAAGTTGAATTTATTTTAGAATATTTCTATTTATTGAGTTAGTGTGAACATTTCTCTCATTATCATGTAATTATACTGTAGATCGACAATTTTAACAAACGAGAATCAACTTTAGGGATAAATTCGAAAAAATAAAGCAAAGTTCTATGCTTCACATCGACCAGACTTGCCAACAAAACCTTGGTTCTCCAAATGAGACACCGACAGAAAATATATTTAACATCTCGATCATGGAAACTTTAGAAGCCAGTTATGTCGCATTGGAGTTATTGACTCTCCCTACTGTCCATGCGATAATCAGCCGATTCAAGACTTACATCATCTTTTCTTTGCCTGTCACCTATACCGAGAACAGCGAATTTTTTTTTTAACTCGGGTTCCAGTTCGCAGTTAACATCAGTGTTGAATCTCCTCGACCAACCTTCAGGTTTATTAATTGTTTACAACTGGCCTTAAGTCGCACCGACACAGATAGGTCTTATGGCGACGATGGGACAGGAAGGGGCCAGGAGTGGCAAGGGAATGGCTGTGGCCTTAATTAAGGTACAGCCCCAGCATTTACCTGGTGTTTGGTTTTTTTTTTTTTTTTTTTTTTATTGCTTTACGTCGCACCAACACAGATAGGTCTTATGGCGACGATGGGATGGGAACTGCCTAGGAAGTGGAAGGATGCGGCCGTGGCCTTAATTAAGGTACAGCCCCGGCATTTGCCTGGTGCGAAAATGGGAAACCACGGAAAACCATCTTCAGGGCTGCCGACAGTGGGGCTCGAACCCACGATCTCCCGATTACTGTATACTGGCCGCACTTAAGCGACTGCAGCTATCGAGCTCGGTTTTACCTGGTGTGAAAATAGGAAAACACGGGAAACCATCTTCAGAGCTGCTGACAGTGGGGTTCAAACCCACTATCTCCCGGCTACGGGATACTGGCCGCACTTCAGCGACTGCAGCTATCGAGCTCGGTAAAATGTAATTATCAAGAACATATATTCAGTATAATGCATGAAAGAACGAATAACGCAAGGGTAAAATATATATTCATCAAGCAATATTATATGCAAATAGCCTTAGCATTTATTCCTAAGGGAATCTGCGAACAAGCTGATGTTTAACAGCATTCCAAAGTTTAGTGAACTCCTACATTATACCGCATTATACAGTGGAAGAGCGCATCTGTCGCGAGCAGGGGTGAGTAACAAGCCTGCAACTCTCTGGGTTATACCAACACATACACAAAGGGTTCTCTTGAATGAAACACGTTTTGCATGTCGATACAAGGGCAGGCACAGTAACCATGGCAACACCTACACACGCTCTTAAGACAAACTGACAGGGGGCACTGTTTCACAGCCACGGTAATACACAGATTGATTAAGAAAGACTTTAATCACAAGATTACACATCATGTCTCAGCTGACTGATAACGAAACTCAGAGGCAGTTATCCGGCTCAAATGGCTTCCAGAAGAGATAGTAACATTGAAGTCAATACAGGTTGATAAAACGAGGAATAAAGGGAACAGCCACAACGAACTCGGTACGACAGAGTTTAAACAGCACAGATGAGTATTCTTTGAAAAGCGAACGAACAAGACAACAGCAAACAAGCTTGTAGTTTTACACGATCTAGCGAGTTGGCCGTGCGGTTAGGGACGCGCAGCTGTGAGCTTGAATTCGAGAATTCACTGTCGGCAGCCTTGAAAATGTTTTTCCGTGGTTTCGCATTTTTACACCAGGCAAATGCTGGGGCTGTACCTTAATAAAGGCCCCGGCCGCTTCCTCCTAGCCCTCTCCTATCCCATCTTTACTGATATAATCATACCGAGCTCGATAGCTGCAGTCGCGTAAGTGCGACCAGTATCCAGTAATCGGGAGATAGTGGGTTCGAACCCCATTGTCGGCAGCCCTGAAGATGGTTTTCCGTTGTTTCCCATGTTTGCTGGGGCTGTACCTTAATTAAGCTCACAGCTGCTTCCTTGCCACTCCTAGTCCCTTCCTGTCCCATCGTCACCATAACACATATCTGTGTCGGTGCGACATAAAGCAAGTAGCAAATAGCAAATTAAAAAAAGATATAATCATAGCCACGCCACCTCCAGCTGTACGTGGAATCCCAACTACAGGGACGTGACGTTTCATTTCAAGAATCCAACACGCAATGGCCGAGATTCGAACCACGACCGCCTAGGAGAGAAGCCAGAGACTATGCCACTTCGCTATCACGCCCTCCGTCTGAAAAGTCATGGAAATTCGCTCCAAAATATGTAGTACTACTGGGTTCACTAAAAACCCCAAACCCGTGTCGAAAGCCCGTCACAGTCTGGTCTACCAAAACGACTGCTGCCCGTCAAATAGCCTGCTGATAATGTCGTGCCGCGTGGCCAACGTAACGACATCTTCGGCCGTTGTTTGGCTTTCTTGACCGGGTTTGCTGCCTCTCGTATATGACAGCTTCTCTGTTGGTTTCGCGAGGCTGAATGAAGACCGTTCCTGCCCACCCTCGGTCCAGAATTAAAAATCCATGGATTCCCGGGAACTGGACGCAAGGCCTCTGGGCAAGACGAAGGCACGTTACCCCTACACCAATAGACTAGCTTCCGGATTTACTCCTCCAAATATTTCGAAGACGAAGTATATTGGACATGTAACAGGGTAAATCGACACAGAAGTTAACAATGATTTCCTCAAGGTCTTATTTCAAAAACAAATAAATGAACAATTAAGAATTATTATAAGCTACACGAATCTCTGACAATATCCCTTGAATAATTACCTAATTATATTTAAAGCTACATGACTAAAAATGAATTGTAGTAAGCGCTGGGTATTTATTTCGTGATCTTAACAGCTTTACGCGAAATTCCAAACGAAAAGGAATGACTTCCCATATAATCATCCAACATAAGAAAACAACAATTTATACCGTGATTAATCTGTTTACATATATTGGTCGGGATTCAAACCGCGGCCGCTTTGGTGGAAAGCTAGTGAACATGCCACTCGGCTACCACGCCCCCAAAATCCACGTGCGATGGTCAGGAGTTACCCGGTGAGATGCAAATTACAAAATATTTGCAGTAATGTACATCTCTTTTAAGCTTCTGTGTTTAACTACGTTAGTCAGTTTGTAAATTTAAAAATATTACTGTTCGAATTTATTAGTGCAATCTATCATCACAATGTGTGTAATCAAGGACTCTTTAAAGCATCCTACATCATCACTTGCACTTTTCATGATTTTGTTTCCAACTTTAGTTCAGTTTTACAAAATGTTTAGGTGTGATTTCCCATCGAATTATACTGGATTCTTTTTCAAAATATTCAAATGGAATGTTTATGTTTGTCAGTCTTTCAGGATTGTTTTTCTGTTGTTGCTATTGTTCTGCCACTACTCCTATAAAACTACGCTTCATATTATAGTATTTGAAATTCAGGATTCCTGTGCTGATTAACTGCTGAGTGCGATGCTGTCTTGTTGAAATGTAGAAGTATAAAATTAAGATTGATTTTCAATGTTTAGGTATAGTTACGCCTTTCCAGTTTCTTCCTTTTAAACAAATGCCAAGCAGACGTTACTACAAAAAATATATTGAAGGGAAATCGAAAACATACTTTGAAGAACTCTGGAAATGCACTAATGCATGCACACTTCAGAGCTCCAGCATTTAAAGAAAATGATAAGTCCCAATCTAAAGGGTTTTAAAGGTTATGTCTACTACCCTTCCTTAACATTTTACGGTGCCAAGGAAATGACTAAACAAATATGAACATTCGAACTCAATTTTCGGAGGTCGAATTCCAGTATTTCCCACACACACCCCGACGTTAAATTAAATGAATGGCAGGTAAAATTGTATGACTCAGTCAACATAATGAATGTTGACAAATTAACGACCGAATAACAAGAATGCACAATGCAACTCATATGGTATAAAATAACAAAATAAGATAATTTATTTCCCTCTTACCTGAGACAAAATACTCCCAACATGTCTTGCCACTGTCGAACTAATGCTCCTAAAAGACTGCCCACCTTACTGGGAACCAACGCGAGAGTACTCAAATCAGCCCACGACATAGCAACTTTCCGGCATCTCACACAAAGCTACTGTCTAGTTCATATTTATTTTCAAAGAAGTCGACTAATAGCACTGAATTCGGATATCTGTTACACGATTCTAATTTGGCACCATTTCACACAACAGGCATCGTGCACCATCAAGCTGTCTAATAATGCAACTATCTCAGCGCCACTAATGCCAAGTGGACATCTAAACCTAACCTTCAATGCAACCACTCAATGTCACTATCCTGGTTCAGTCACTTGCTTTTCTTCCTCGTTCTGGCTAACAAAGGTTGCACGTAGAATGCTAACAACTTCTTCCACGAACACTTCCGTATTAACGAACCAAGTCAAGAGATGATATAAACGAACCTATGAAGTCACGCTAAGAGCACACCTTTCATTATTCATTGATATAAACTGTATATAACAAAAACACAAACAACTTTCGTCATAATAATTCACACACGCAACCTCAATATCACACATCTTGACGACAGTAGGCCATCCACAAGTTCAGAATTGGTAATTTTAGCAGGCCTTGGAATAGTGACCTATTGCCGCGAATCAAAGCCACATACAGTCATCCTGTTTGCGTACCATTGCAAACGGATCAATAATTAAAGATAAGCCACTACCTCTATCTTGCGTGTTATCTCGTCAAAGATGCTTCACAACGTGAAGAAAATTTTAGTCACAGGAACAACAGACACAATAGCGACCCACGTGCGAAGAAATGAGACCATACGGTAACAAAAAGTGGAACATTTCGTAATCGCACCGTCTCTCTAACGGGTTCGTAGGCAAATTCCTAAAAAGCAACAACCGTTAATTGTAGTCTGGTAAAGATGATGATACGGTAGCGGATGACTCACTTCACTTGTTCCGTTTCTATGGTTACAAGGAGATCTTAAATTCTTTCCATCTTCTTCCCCATTTATCGTCAGAGAACATAAAGTGAAAGATGAAAACAACAATAACACAAACAGACTGAAATGCTAAGACTACAAGCTGTCTGTTCTCGTCTGCTTCCAGAACTCCAATGCCTCTATGAGAGTTGCACCACGCAACAGGTGGCAATGCGTGTAAACCCGAGCTTCGGTTCTCGTTGGTGCGTGCGCTCACACATACAAGTCGGCGTTCTCCTTCACTCCCCACTCTCCTGCACTTCTTGCTCCCTCCTCCTACCTGCCCACACGGTCGGCGCTGCTTTCTGTCCCAACCAAAGGCAACACAAACTCACAGTCACACACGGCACTAGCGCTCCGCGACGGCCACATCGGCAACTATCTTGAGCAAGCTAACAGGCACACAGTACAGTCACTGCGAAACACTGCAGACACGCCTCCGAATCGATAACTATGATGCAGCAGTAGAGAGAGATGGGGTAAGAGGGAGGTTCGACCTTAACGATCCAACACCCTTCCTAAGCAGTAGTAAAGAGGTAAAGGTCATCCCCCATAAGCTAAACCACGCATGCGTGCAGCGATTTTAAACTAGGTCAGTAGAAAACAAAGTGAATATTCAACAAAATGTTATTATGCCCACTCTATTTTTCTCTGCATATCAAAAGATGAAAACAAAGCTATTCTTATTTTATAGCGGAAACACGAGATAAAATAAATCTGAATTGCAAACAAGATTAAATTTGTACAGAAGCGTACTCAAAATACTAGTGTCTTTTTATTGTCAAAACACGCCCGGCTCATTGAGGCGTTTGCTTGTAGAATGAACTACCGACCATCAAGAGCTTCGAATCCAGACTATAATTCACCACAATGCTCCAATCGTTATCAAGACTGTGCCTCTACAGCGAAGAGAATCTGTTATTTCCATTAGTAATAAATTGATAAAATGGGACAAATAATCGAGAAGGAAGAAATGAGGGAAGAAAGTTAATTGCTGAAGAGATATCTTCGTGCATTTTCCACTATACTAGGAAGTCGAAAGGCTCAGAAGTCTTTCTCGACAGCAAGCGTTCGTTATAACATGTTCAATGACTTCTTCAATATTGAATAAAATATCACTGGCTTATACCCTTATCACGGGCCACTGAGTATAGAGAGACTGATTGTCTGTCAACACAGTTTCAAAAATCGGTTTAACAGCGCCAATTGTATATGCAAAATAATAATAATAATAATAATAATAATAATAATAATAATAATAATAATAATAATAATAATAATAATAATAATAATAATAATAAACAATAATAAAAAATGTGCGAGTACATTTTCTCCGCTTCACGGAAAAGCATAGAACCATTGATATGTTTTGGGACTTAAAAGACGAGAGAGCAGGTACAGATTCTTTGGGTGCTCCCCTGTTAGTAGCTTCTTACGACATGCAGTGGGGTATGGATAACCAATACATCCTTTGATTCCACCCACGGGGGAGGTAGAGTTCCGATAAATGAAAAGAAAAATGAGTGTTTTCATAAAAGGATCATGAATTGTGAGAAAATGACAGATCATCTAGACCTCATAAATGTAATACTAAACTTCTTCTTCTTCTTTCCGATGATGCCTGCTAAGGACCACGTGCCAATTTCAATTCAATTCTTCATAATTTGTTGTTTTCTCTTTCGTTCCTTCCAATATTCTACCATCCTTTCACTATGCTGTTTCTATCCTCGGACCACTTCGCACCAGGTTTCTTGTTCAATGTTCCTTGGAACCCTTTCATACTTACTATCCTCTTTCTAAAAATCTCTCTGACCAGAGTTTCTTTTTCTCTTACATCATTCTTTCTAAATCTTTCTTTACTTCTTGAATCCAGCTAGTTGTTGCCTTTTTGTCCCAATGGCACTTGAAAATCCTTTTTGTTAATCTGGAATCATCCATTCTGTAAATACGTCCAAAAATCTCCTTTTTCTGATGGTTTCTCTCATGTTTTCTATGTTCCTGTATATTTCATCATTATATCTTAATTTCCATACGTCTGTTGTTTCCACAGGGCCTAAGATTTTTCTCATGAACTCCTTTCTAGTACCTCAACTTTATAGTTAAGTACCAGGCATGTACTCACATATAGGCATTCCGGTTTCACCACTGTAGTGCAGTGCCTCATTTTAAGATTTTTAGATAGACACTTTTTGTTATACAAATGCTTTGTGATACCATATGCTCTTTCCATCTTGCGTACCTTTTCTTCTACTGCAGATTTGTCTACACCATTTTCTTGAATTATTTCTCCCAGATATTTGAATTTCGTTATTCTTTGCAGTGGACCAATATCTCTTGCCAAAAATTTTGGAGCGTTCTTCATGTTTGTAATACATTTTGTTTTTCCTACGGAGATTATTATTATTATTATTATTATTATTATTATTATTATTATTATTATTATTATTACTGTTCTTTCTTTCTTTCTTTATTTATTTCTTCGTTATGCCCATTCAAAGAGCACGTTTGAACTTGTTTGTTGGCCAGATGATTTTCGCCTTCTTATCCTCCCAAAATCTCTTGTGCTTGGCTACTATTCTGCTAAAAGCTCCACGATCTTTTATGATGTCACCCGTGATGTTCACTTCTTGGAGGACGGCCTTACTTTCTTCTAGCTAGTTTATTTTGACCTTCTTTGAGTTGATTTCTTTAAATAATCTCTTGGTGGGTCTGTCGCTGTCAATGATATAGGCCTAGATGTGGCCATAGAATTTCGTACGGCATCAGTGAACCTGTCAGTTAACGTGTAGAGGTCCGCTGTTCTCTTAATCCACATTCCATTTTCTGTCGTGAGACCATAAATTTACCAAAGAATTTTCTTTTCTTGTTTTTCAATTTCTATAATTTTAGAGTGGCCTCCAAGGGATGCGGTTTCTGAGGCGTATGAAGCTACCGACAAAACAACTGTCTTGTAATGTCGTAATGTTGCATTACGCGATATGACTCTCTTGTCGTAGTAATTCCACGTTAGTCTGCACGCTGTGCCGTTTCTCGTCTCTAGCGGAGATTTTTGCTATGCTCATGTAGGTTTTCCATGAACTTGGTTTATTCGTACGGTATCTTTGATGCTATATTGTGTAATCTCTGTACTGCGCATCTGGTTTTATTATTATTATTATTATTATTATTATTATTATTATTATTATTATTATTATTATTACAGGGGTTAGACAAGGCTGTAATCTTTCACCTTTGCTGTTCGTAGTTTACATGGATCATCTCCTGAAAGGTATACAATGGCAGGGAGGGATTCACTTAGGTGAAAATGTAGTAAGCAGTTTGGCCTATGATGACGACTTGGTCTTAATGGCAGACTGTGCCGAAAGCCTGCAGTCTAATATCTTGGAACTTGAAAATAGGTGCAATGAGTATGGTATGAAAATTAGCCTCTCGAAGACTAAATTGATGTCAGTAGGTAAGAAATTCAACAGAACTGAATGTCAGATTGGTGATACAAAGCTAGAACTGGTCGATAATTTCAAGTATTTAGGTTGTGTGTTCTCCCAGGATGGTAATATAGTAAGTGAGATTGAATCAAGGTGTCGTAAAGCTAATGCAGTGAGCTCGCAATTGCGATCAGCAGTATTCTGTAAGAAGGAAGTCAGCTCTCAGACGAAACTATCTTTACATCGGTCTGTTTTCAGACCAACTTTGCTTTACGGAAGCGAAAGCTGGGTGGATTCAGGATATCTTATTCATAAGTTAGAAGTAACAGACATGAAAGTAGCAAGAATGATTGCTGGTACAAAAGGTGGGAACAATGGCAGGAGGGTACTCGGAATGAGGAGATAAAGGCTAAGTTAGGAATGAACTCGATGGATGAAGCTGTACGCATAAACCGGCTTCGGTGGTGAGGTCATGTGAGGCGAATGGAGGAGGATATGTTACCTAGGAGAATAATGGACTCTGCTATGGAGGGTAAGAGAAGTAGAGGTAGACCAAGACGACGATGGTTAGACTCGGTTTCTAAAGATTTAAAGATAAGAGGTATAGAACTAAATGAGGCCACAACACTAGTTGCAAATCGAGGTTTGTGGCGACATTTAGTAAATTCACAGAGGCTTGCAGACTGAACGCTGAAAGGCATAACAGTCTATAATGATAATGTATGTATGTATGTATGTATGTATGTATGTATTATTATTATTATTATTATTATTATTGTGGAGTTTGTGGAGAAAACATTATCATTATTTTTCTTTCATTTTAGCCGGTTGAAACTAGGAATTCTTTTTAATCAGCAATTTGTACAAGCCCTTTTGTCTTATCCTTTCTTATCTTCTTTTCATTATTTTCTTTAATTATTAACAAAATTATCAGCGAAAATGCGCACAAAATGTCGTTCGCTCCTGCTAACCGACTTGTATAGCGCGACATCAAGTAGTGGAGAGTTTGCTCGTGCTGTGAGGAAGGGTAGCAGAGGCTTTTTTATTTTTCTTTGCCAAGGTCATGGAAACTTAAGTATGATTTCTTAGTGTGTAGTAAAATTCTAAATGATTTGTTTTTTCTTTTTGCAAGCTGCTTTACGTCGTACCGACACAGATACGTCTTATGGTGACGATGGGACAGGAAAGGGCTAGGAGTGGGAAGAAAGCGTCCGTGACCTTAATTAAGGTACAGCCCCAGCATTTGCTTGGGAAACCACAGAAAACCATCTTCAGGGCTGCCGACAGTGGGGTTCGAACCAACCATCTCCCGAATACTGGATACTGGCCGCACTTAAGCGACTGCAGCTATCGAGCTCGGTAAATGAATTTTAATTGTATAATCACGCCACACTTCTATTTAATTGTAATACATGCGTAAGATTGTTCCTTTGGTGAAACTTTTATTGCACAGTACTGAATAAACATCTCAAAACAAAACAAGAAAAATATTATTACAGCACTTTAGTTGGTTAACTGTCAACCTTCACCTCTCTGTCGAAATTCACTCAGCGAACAACAACTTACCATTTTTAGCTTTTTTTTCTCATTCCCAATCACCGCTACTGCTTTTGTCAATGTGCGGGTGTTGCATTGCTGTAGGCAGCTCTACCTTCGTTTATTAACGGAAGTTGCATAGCCTAGTATTCCACTGAAGTCGAATTTATACTGTAATGTACTTTCCGTCTTCCGTTTTTTCAACAGTGTTGTACAATTAAGAAGTGTAATCAGAATGTATATACACTGTATTATTCATGTCAACGAATTTTCCGGATAGGATTCTGTCCCGTTTGAGCCGAATAATCGGGCTAGGGAATGCGCTAAGCGCACTCTGTACAGTTGTTTATTTGATGTAAGGGGATTCGAAGCGCACCGCGCGTTCAAGAACTGTGAATCTTCTAGCGCACTAATCATTATTAAGCGTATAACTTTTCAATATATTACGCGCATAGCAAAATGAAATAACTACAGTTTAAAACTTAACTCCGAACATATTCAGTTACGCACAAACCGGTTTTGTGTTTCGTTTTTGCTAAGTTTTAGTCTCACATGGTTAATTGACAAAATTACCGAGCTCGATAGCTGCAGTCGCTTAAGAAGTGCGGCCAGTATCCAGTATTCGGGAGACAGTAGGTTCGAATCCAACTGTCGGCAGCCCTGAAGATGGTTTTCCGTGGTTTCCCATTTTCACACCAGGCAAATGCTGGGGCTGTACGTTAATTAAGGCCACGGCCGCTTCCCTCCCACTCCTAGCCCTTCCCTGTCTCATCGTCGCCATAAGACCTATCTGTGTCGGTGCGACGTAAAGCAAAATAGCAACAACAAAAAATGACAAAATTAAATTAAAACTTCAAAGAAGTCACTAAAATAAGTATTGCATTTGCAGTACAGTATTAGTGAAGTACGACTGCAAGGAATTTCATTTGCTTTCCCTTGAACTTCAGTTTAATTTTACTGTTTTATGATCCTAGACTTGACATTCTAATATTAAGTGCGCTTTAAGGCTTCGTTTTAAGAGAAAAGTTCGGGGGTTTCTACCGTAACAACGAAAGGGTGAAGTCACATGAATAACCGTTTAAACTAAGATTTCTATGTTTAGATGAAGGGCTAAAGGGTCCGGAAACGTTTTTAATTGTGAGTTTTGGACAGCTCTATCAAACTTAAAAAAAAAAAAAAATAGAAAATCACTTCCGATCTAAATTCAGTTCCGGAGAAAACGCCTAAAATCGCCTTTTTCTTTACTCGTTTTCTTCTTTATTCAAATCCTAGCCAAATTAACTTATTTACATAATTTTTTCTGTAATGTGTTCCTTGGTTCAATAGCCCCAGGGCATTTTTTGATTTTTGAAAAATGTTCACACAGAATGCAGTTATAAAGGCTTAAGTGAAACTCTGCATTGACTCACATTAGCGCTCAGCGGTAGAAAACGGCAAACTGCTAATCTAATCGACCGGATAACGATGATTAAGACAAGGATTGTCATTTTTAGGACTAAATAATTTTTCATAGTTTATTATACTTTACCTAGCCTCAGTGGCTCAGACGGCAGCACGTCGGCCTCTCACCGCTGGATACCGTGGTTCAAATCCCGGTCACTCCATGTGAGATTTGTGCTGGACAAAGCGGAGGCGGGACAGGTTTTTCTCCGGGTACTCCGGTTTTCCCTGTCATCTTTCATTCCAGCAACACTGTCCATTCTCATTTCGTAGCATCTATCAGTCATCAATAAACAACTTTGGGAGTGGCGACCCCATCGTACTAAGAGCCTATATATGGTTCATTCATTTCATCCCTGACCCGGCCAATGACTGGAAAACAGGTTGTAGGTTTTCATTTCATTTTCATTATACTTTACCTAAAATTCGTATCTTATATCCTTAGGATGTAATCAACATTGAGTTGCTTGCCTGAAGGACTAGACCTGTGATTTTTTTTTTTTTTTTTTTTTTTTTTGCTTTACGTCGCACCGACACAGACAGGCCTTATGGCGAAGATCGGATAGGAAAGAGCTAGGAGTGGGAAGAAAACGGCCGTCGGCTTACTTATGGTACAGCCTCGGCACTTGCCTGGTGTAAAAATAGAAAACCACTTTAAACCACCTTGAGGGCTGCCGATAATGGGGTTCGAACCCACTATCACCTGAATGAAACATCAAAGCTGCGCGCCCCGAAGCTCACGGCCAACTCGCTTGATGTATAAAGAAATTATACTGGAAAGAGGAGCCTGATAGTATTTTTGCTCTAGACAGAGGTAAAATGTTTCAGATCCTCCGTTCTAGGGTTACAGTCATGTCGTTACGACACGCAGGCGGTAAACTGGGTTTCTTGTTTGGTAACAATCTCTCATGTCCAACCTATCTCAAGAAGAAAGTACTAACACGGAGATTAACGGATTATTACAATAATTATAATCAATGATGCAACTCCAACAGAGAGATACGGTAAGTAGGTCAGTCGAACGGTACTTCAGCCAATGTCACGGGTACTCGATGTCAAGTGACGAGCAATGTGTAGTAAGGACAGTTCCTCCTCCTCTGCTTCCCACCCGCAACCAGTCACGAAATGCGTTCACACGGCGACAAACAATTCTTCGTTTCAGGACATACGAACAAGAGGCCATAAATATAACGGGCGCGCGACACCAATCAGCGAAGGACCGACAAAGAAACCCGCAAGCCGAACCCCCCCCCCCCAAAAAAAAATCAACCTTCTGCCTCTATGAGCAATGGTCGTTTGGCCTTCAATTATTGTTTTATTGTTTTAGTGTCCTCATCATCAGTCGTATTACTCATTACTGAGTGCCGTGTTTTGTCTCTAGAGAGTTACATGCTTCACAAAGTGTCGCCATCCAACTGGATCTTCAGCTTTTCTTACGATGTTCTGAAGAGGAAGGCCAGTTATCTTCCTAGCCTGATCTAGCCACCTGCTTGCTGTCTTCCACGTGGTCTTCTGCCTTCTATGATAGACTTCTCCAGGTTGTCTCCATTCCTCCTTAAAAATTCTCATCTCGGTCCAAGCAACACGTAGCATTCTACGCCAACACCACATCTCAAAGGCGTCGATGTGGTCTTTGTCCTTAGCCTTGACGGTCCACGTCTCACAACCATAAAAGGGCACGGAAAATACTAGTGCTTCAACCAGTCGAATCTTCGTGATTTTGGATATTGCCCTGTTCTGACAGATCTTAGTTCACTCATGGCTGCACGTTCCAGGACAATACGCCTCTTTATCTCTTTCTCGCAATTCCCTGTGTCACTTATACTTGACCCAAGGTATACTGTACAAGGCCAGTAACCAACTGCAGTCCCTTTAATCGAGCTGTGAGGTGCACTTAATTTCCACGATCGATTATCATGAGTTTGGTCTTCTTCAAATTGATTTCTAATCCGTAAATGACACTTGCATCCTTTACTGTTGCAAGGAAATCTAGAAGCTCATATTCACTACCGGCAATGAGTGTGGTGCCGTCAAAAAAACACATGTAGTTGATTTTTCGTCGAGCAATTGAGATCCTACCAGACCAACCATCAAGCGCTCTCCTCATGATGTGCTGGGGAGACAATATAACAGCCTTTTAATGTCCTAGAGCAGTGATATGCAACGTGTGGTTCGTGGGGTCGTCCCAAGCGGTACGCACATTTAACGCAGCTTATAATTGTTACTGTCCGACCCGTTGGCTGAACGGTCAGCGCACTGGCCTTCGGTTCAGAGAGTCTCGGGTTCGATTCCCGGCCGGGTCGGGGATTTTAACTTTAACTGGTTAATTCCAAAGGCCGGGGACTGAGTGTATGTGTTGCCTTCATCATCATTTCAGAAAGACCTGCACCTGGCGAGCCGAACCCGTCCTGGGATATCCCGGCACTAAAAGCCATACGACATTCCATTTCATTGTTTTCAGTGAGAAAATCAGAAAAGAGATGAGCCTGCTCATTTTCAATGGAATCGTTGATTGCAGAAAGGACTTAAGCCCAGAAGACCTACTTTTGAGAAAACTAAAAATATCTGTTTAGCAATTTCTGGGTAACATTAAAATAACTTTGTTGTTATTTGTTTTAAAAATACATATATATACTTGTTGTATGTCCGGCGCTCCCTTTCTCGCTCCACCAGCCAGCTGCACGCGCGCCTGTGTATCATTCTGCTAGCTTCGACGCGCAGCCCTCAGTGCGCGTGCCTGACCATCGAGTGTACTATAAATAGGAGCTCCCGGCCTGCTCACTCGCCCACTTGCCCCGGTGTCCAGCTCCAGAATACACCCTACGTCGAGCACGGAGGCTACTCCTCTTGAAAATGTGCTTCGACCAGGTGGACTGAATTTCTGGCAGTACGAGGTTTCACCTCTGGTCACCGCTCCCTTACCTGTTTCCGCTGCCTATGTTCCGTAATTCTTTTACAAGCCATTTTCATTCCCTAATCTTATGCAAGCTCCCTTAGTTTCGCTAGGTGGAATTTCTTCAATCAATTGAACTTGCTTTTTAGGAATTCAGGCACTTCAACAAACAAGGACTCTCATGAACATTTATGTTAGTGTGCCAGATAGTTCTCGACTATCAACGTGTCAATTCACAAAGACTATCTTTTCAAGATAGAAGTGTATATAAAGACTGCAAACCTGTACATATTGTATAAAGACAGACTTTTCTCAAGATTCAATATTCCTTTTTGCTTCAAAATAAATTTCAGTTATTTGTGTAAATATTATAAAGTGAAGCAAAATAAAGTTGTGTTCTGTAAACTTCAACCTTGGTTACAACAATACTCAGTGAAGAAACGCGAAATAATAGTAATTTCATGTATAATGTGTGTGTTGTTAATTTTTAAAACTGCTGGACTTAAGTCCTTTCTGAAATCAACAACCGTCAACAGTTCAAACTGCTCAGTTAATTAATTATGTAAGATATTAAATGTCATGAAATATCCAATGAAAATTTATTCAACAATAATAAATCCTTTTTTAACAACGTAGCTAATTCAACACACGGAATAAAAGATTTATTTTTCAATATTAATACCAACTTTAAATCAAAATGGACACAAAATGCAATGTTAATGCCAAGTATTTTCTTGAACACAAAGACTTTGACATAGGAATGCCCAATGTTGAATATCTCCTACAAAATTCAAGGAATATAAATCGCTAGTACAAAAAAGAAACAAATCTAGAGCAGCTAAGAATGATTCACCCGCATATTGTTTATTCCACTGGTGGCCACTGAAGAATTGTTGGGGTTCTTCTGGAACATACTGAACTGACTTCTTTATATCTCGGATATTCTTGGTATTAATGGGTACATAGTTTTCAGGATAGGCAGACTGAGTAGGTAGTTCGATGAGTTGCTCTTATAATCGTAGGAAAAATGTATGAGAATATAATCCTCTGATGTACTGAGATGCCACGACCATGCCTTTCTTATCAGAACAGAATTAGAACGGGTGAAAGTGAGATGTCGTAATGTTAGCACTGTTGTATACCGATCACCTATTGTAATAGAATTAAAACTAACAATGAAATTACAAAGTAAGAAATACCAACAATGAAACAGAGTATATGAGAGAGTAAATAATTTCATTTACATGAATGCCAAGAATTGATTGCAGAAAAGTACTCCAATCCTGGACTGTAGACCTTTCTGCACTCAACAGGATTTTTTTTTTTTATTACTAGGGGCTTTACGTCGCACCGACACAGATAGGTCTTATGGCGACGATGGGATAGGAAAGGCCTAGGAGTTGGAAGGAAGCGGCCGTGGCCTTATTTAAGGTACAGCCCCAGCATTTGCCTGGTGTGAAAATGGGAAACCACGGAAAACCATATTCAGGGTTGCCGATAGTGGGATTCGAACCTACTATCTCCCGGGTGCAAGCTCAGAGCCGCGCGCCTCTACGCGCACGGCCAACAGGAAAATGAGCGTAGCATTTAATACATTAGACATGCCGGATCCGGGTTCCTTTCTGTGTTCATTGATGCGTCTATCATCAGGGGTTCTGAAAATAGTCTCAGCTTATTTTCATAAAAATGTGGATATAGCAACATAAATAGTACAATAGTAATTGTTGCATTGACAAAAGGAAGATCGACGCTTTTGAACTCTGGTGTTGGCGAGGACTCGAATACTATTGACTACAAAAATCACCAATAAAGCAGTTTTAGAGCGCATCAAGCCTCATATGTCATTGGTTGGTACGATTATGAAGCTGAGACTAGCATACTTTGCCCATGCCGATGACCTTCGATGTTAGGCCCCGTAAAACAACAAGCATCATCATCATCACTTTGCCCATGTTATGCGATCAGATGCATTGGAAAAAGCAACCACGTTAGGAATGATCAGCTGTACAAGAAAACCAGGTTGCCAGAGGACTCGTTGGTTAGACACTATTAAAACAGACACCACCTTCACCCCGGAACAACTAAAGGAGGCAAGGTGGAACAGGACAACTTGGAAAGCGCCCATTCATAGTATCGCCGATGGTCGGATTCGGCTGAACGGATGACATCATCATCAACTGTTGCATTAATAATCGTATAGCCTATAATATCGTTGCTATGTAATGAAAACCTTGGAATTCCACTCACGAGGAAATCGCGTTTTTCCATCTGTCTTGTGAAGGCTTGCCGCGTTGCCTGGGAAGGGAACAAAAGACTCCAATGGTTTGAGCAATGAAAAGGCCAGGAACACTTCTCCGGCCATTGCTTACCGCTCAGTTTAACACCAAAGGAGTTATAAGGTTTCCTTTGCCAGCGACGATATACAATGCATTACTTTTATTAAACTATGAAGGCTTTCACGGCCGGTGCCAATATGATGACAATCTTCCGGGCTATTATGCCGTGGTCCACTCCTCTCATTTCGTCCAGACGTTTCGACTACTGCTGCGGTAGTCATCTTCTGTGGCGTCATGTAGATACGCTCTCCTGTATCCCGCAGTCTGAGAAACCCATAATCCCTCGTAATGAAGGGATAATATACTGCATTTTGTAATGTTTTATGAAAGACAAATAAAAAGGATGAGGCTTTTTTCTCCGCGAGTTATTAAAATAACTATATAACTTTTCTTTTTCATAAATACATTCGTAGGGAGGAAGCACAATGGTGGGAACAGCTATCGCTTCGTTGCCTTTCTTCAGCGGGATACAGGAGAGCGTATCTACACGACGCCACAGAAGATGACTACCGCAGCAGTAGTCGAAACGTCTGGATGAAATGAGACAACTGAACCACGGCATAATAGCCCGGAAGATTTTTATTACATTACTTTTATTATTGGGGAACAGGTGATGTAGCTGCTTAGCTGATTGCCTATGACATCCCGGCGACTGTGGTTTGATTTCTGGTGTTGCTGGGGTGGGACATCCAGGTCGTGCATTCTCAGTGCATGCAGCGAACCTGGGCAAGCGGGATAAGCTGCGGAAGATGATGATGAGTGCTCATTCCACGTTAAGAAAACAGTATTGCTCTTATGGATCTACAAGGAGTGAACACACCCCCTCTGAGACACCCATAATTCCTCGTTATGAAGGGATATTATACTGCATTTTGTAATGTTTTATGAAAGACAGATAAAAAGGATGAGCCATTTTTGCCCGCGAGTTATTAAAATAACTATATAACATTTTCTTTTTCATAAATACATTCGTAGGGAGGAAGCACAATGGCGGGAACAGCCATCGCTTCGTTGCCTTTCTTCATTTCCCTTCCTCTGTGTTGCTCTGGTACAAGCCTCGTGTAGTCCCTCACTCTGTGAACCACCGGCAGCTCACTTCTGTAGTGAAGTCATCTACAGTATTTATTTGTCGCGTGTGTGTTTTTAAGCTTTAAAACAGTGCGTACTTGTCTTGTGTTGAATGAGAGTTACGTGATAAGCCTACGTGTGCAATTTCTTTCTTTAACATTAATACTGTGATCTTTTTTAGAGTCATCTACAGTATTTATTTGTTGTGTCTGTTTTTTAGCCTTTGTTGCCTGGAAAAATTTATCAAATGCAATTAAATGCATCCCTCTTTTCTCCTCCAATTTGCTTTACACTTCAATGCTGAGGTTTTTTATGTGCTGTAGTTTACCTCTGATTCTGTACAACTAAAAATCGCCCCAGTAAACCTCCCGTCCCCTTTAGTCCAAATATTCAAAATGTAGCTTAGTCTCTTCTAATTTTTGTCTTGAATTTAAATACTGAATTTCACAAATTTATGTGCCGCCGTTTTCCCGTGATGGTGTTGAGCAGAGCCGTTTCATATGCCAACACTTGTCATAAGAGCAATAATGTCTTCTTAACTTGTAATGATCTAGCAACAATAACTTGTTATTTCTGGTATAATCGAAATATAATCGTACTACGCAGGCACGAAGGTAAAACACCTGGAATTTGGGGGTACGCCAACCAAACAGTTTGAATACCACTGTCCTAGGGTCTGCCATTAGAGTAGACAGGGTTCGTACGTCGTGACTAACCTACATATCTCGTCATGAGCCGAAGAAAAAAAAATCACGGCTTCAGACATGAATGCGACGATCACGAGATCCCACGAGATCTTTCAATAAAACCCGTCTCACTAACACACTACAAAAGGGGCGTGACAGTCGAGTAGCACAGTCAATGACTTCTCACCAAGGCGACCACGGTTCGAATCATGAGCAAAGCATGCAGGGCTTTTGGAAAGAAAACTTCAAAATCCACGAAAAACTTGAAATTCCGTCGCTATGATTACGATATCAACAGTGACGTACAAGTTTGCAAGTAGTCGGATTTTTGAAGGACGGAAAAATGTCCATTGGACAACACTCCATATCGTATGATGTCGGCATCTCTGGCAACATATATGGTGCTCTCCCGACAAAATTCATTAAAACGCAGCCACAGACGCTCAAGAGAGATCCAGTTTAGCCTGCTATCTAGTAAACCTAGAGTAAAACGAAACGTAGAAATTGACAGGCAAGCAACCAGATGGCGTCAAATTGAAATGTCTGCACACGGTAGCTGAGGCCATATTATTATTATTATTATTATTATTATTATTATTATTATTATTATTATTATTATTATTATTATTATTATTATTATTATTATTATTAGTAGTAGTAGTAGTAGTAGTAGTAGTAGTAGTAACGATTGTGACGGTATTTAGTTTGCAAGGCCTTAGGAGTCTTTGATCTCCACGGCCTTCGTGGCCCTTCACTTCCTTTTCCCGATACCCTCATTTTGAAATTCGGATCACTTCTCTTTTTTTACAAGTTGCTTTACGTCGCACCGAAACAGACAGCCCTTACGGCGACAATGGGATCGGGGAGGGCTAGGAGTGGGAAGGCAGCGGCCGTGGCATTTGCCTGGTGTGAAAATGGGAAACCACAGAAAACCATCTTCACTGCTGCTGACAGTGGGGTTCGAGCCCAGTATATCCTGAATACTCAAGCTACTGCAGCTACCGAGCTCGGTCGGACCACTTCTATGTTCCCTCTGTTTAGTGTTAATAGAAGGTGGTTGCCAAGTTGTACTTCCTCTTAAAACAATAATCACGATCACCAACCATCAGCCTATATGAGAACGACTGAGAAACTGTCTCACAGTGAGATATCCCAGTGGGTGGGGGCGGTAGAATAACACCCACGGTATCCCCTGCCTGTCGTAAGAGGCGACTGAAAGAGGCCCCAGGAGCTCTGAACTTTGGAGCGTAGGTTGGCGGCCACGGGACCCTCAACTCAGTCCTGGCATTACTTCCACTTACTTGTTCAAGGCTCCTCACTTTCATCTATCCTATCCGACCTCCCTTCGTCAACTCTTGTACTTTTCCGACCCCGACGGTATTACGTATGGAAGCCTAGGGAGTCTTTCATATTCACGCCCTTCTTGGCCCTTGTCTTTCTTTGGCCGATATCCTCATTTTTCGAAGTGTCGGATCCCTTCCATTCTTTCTCTCTGATTAGTGTTATATAGAGGATGGTTGCCTAGTTGACTTCCTCTTAATCACCACCACTCTCACAGTAAGATAGCAGCTCCAGTCTAGAAAGCCAAAAAGTAACGGCCAAGAGGATTCGTCGCGCTGAACATACTCAACTTGTAATCTGCACACCTTCAAGCTGGGCAGCGGTCGCTTGGTACGCCAAGATCAATGAGGGCTGTAGCACCATGGGGTTTGTCACATTTTTTTTAGGATTAAATGTCGTTACTGGTTTTACCTTCCACTAACTACTTTTACGGTCCTCGGAAACGCCCAGACACCAGACTGGAGTATACGAGCATGAACGAATACGATACAGTAATTATGGACAATGTTTAACTATAATTAGAGCCCAGGCATTTAGTGTATGTGTTCGTAGTAATGGGTTAGAATGCATGCATATTCCAGCCCGCAAGACGGTTCTGCAATGAGATTTGCATAAGCACTGCGGATACAGCGTACAAGAACGCTAAGAACTCGCCCTCCACAGAGCTAGAGCACGACAGACGACACACTTGTTATTCGTCAATATAATTAATCTGAGCATAAGAAGTCGAGCTCGTTACATCTGTCCGCCTCTTGCTATTTCTCCATGGATGCAGTATTTTGATCCCCCTGTGCGTGGGGGCGGTAGAATAACACCCACGGTATCCCCTGCCTGTCGTATGAGGCGACCAAAGGGCCCTAAGCTGAGTCCTGGTATTGTTTCCACTTGCGCCAGACTCCTCACTTTCATCTATCCTATCCGACCTCCCTTGGTCAACTCTTTTTCTTTTCCGACCCCGACGGTATTACGTATGGAAGCCTAGGGAGTCTTTCATTTTCACGCTCTTCCATTTTTTCTCTCTGATTGGTGTTAATAGAGGATGGTTGCCTAGTTGGACAATAATCACCACCACTGCAGTATTTTGAGTATGATGATGATGATGATGATGCTTGTTGTTTAAAGGGGCCTAGCAGCTAGGTCATCGGCCCCTAATGGTACGAGGTGTAACGAAATGAAAATTAAACTTCAATATTTATCCACTGACTAGAATCTAAAACTAATGATGATGAAAAAAATAATCGTGAAACAAAGCAATCAGTGCATCCAATTCACCATGCCTTTCATTACTGGGATGATAGTCATTATCTAAAAGGGTCCAAAGTCCAGGCCACCGGCCCCTCATAATGGTACGAATCACTGGTAAAGCAGAACCATAGTGTTCCACCTATAGTGGTACTAATCACAGGCCACGTATACTCATGGTGTTGCTCACTTAGTGGGACTAATCACAGACCACGTATACTCATGGTGTTGCTCACTTAGTGGAACTAATCACAGACCACGTATACTCATGGTGTTGCTCACTTAGTGGAACTAATCACAGGCCACGTATGCTCATGCTGCTGCTCACATAGTGGGTATAAATCAAGCGCGCCAGCCAAACCCGTGGTGTTCCTCACTTAGTGGCACTAATCACGGGCAACATAGTTCCATGGTGTTTCTAATAAAGGGGTGCTATTCACAGGTAACGCAGACCCATTTTGAACACAGTGGAACCGACCAGTGGAGTACACACGATGGCCATTATCACAAACAACGCCCAGATCCGTAGTGTTCAGCGCATAATGGTACTGCTCCTATGTAACGTAGACCCATGGTTTGTGGTACTAGTCGCAAGTAACGTCGAACCATGGTATTCCGCATATAATGGTACTAATCACAAGTAATTTCACGGTTCTAATGTCATCATCCCTCGGTCACCCCTTTTATTCGCCTCTTACGACAGGGAGGGGATGCCGTAGGCATATTCTTCATCTGCGACAATACGGAAGCTGTAGACGTGCTGAGTAATGAAATTCATAGCACATTTTGTGTGTCTGAGTGTTATGCAACGTGATACCCATAGGGTCATACAGGCCCAGTGAGGAAAGCAACGACAAACTATCTCACTCCTCATCTCGCCTAGTACAGTTCATTCTGGCGCCGTCATAGATTTTTGCGATTATTATTATCATCATCGTTTGAGTTTTGAACTGGTTTCACTTGGACGACATACACCCTTCTATTCAAGGTTAGCGTCAGGAAGGGCATTAAGCCGTAAAACATGTGCAACACAGATCCCGCCAGGGTGAGACGAAAACTACCAGAGAAAGAAAGTAGAAGCCAGAACACTAAAGTAGACGGATTAGAATGCCGAGATAATTTAGCCATATGAGCTCTTAATATGCTCACTAGGATTCTTTCAAATGCAAACATGAGTGACCTGGCGTGTTATGGATTTTACTATCTTGAAAAATCCATTCACGTTGGTTAAGATCAAACCCGTGATCCTGGGTTCAATAATCAAGAAACCTTTACATGTTTCATATTCGCCACAGACTTCATCACGGGAAATGGACAGTTTACTAATCGTTCCTTTGTCTTCTAATCTTTTCATCTGGGATGAAGGGTGTTTACGCAGCATCTGTAGCCAGCTTTGACCTTGACCTCGGACCTTATTCAGCTGAACTTCCTCCGCACAGTACCATCTCTCGTTTTAGACCGGCCACATGGATTGACCTACATCGTTATGCTGTAACTCTCCTTAACTGAGAATGTCGCACGTGGCTCAGGGTAAATGTATAATAAGATTGGGTCTGCTATCGATCCCTGAGGTGCTGTTTTAATATACTGTACTTGCATAACGATAGTCAGAAATCCCAGGGTGGCGCTGGCACGTGTGAGGTCAAGGATTGGAGGGTTTCCGAGTGGAATGAACAAACGAAAGTCGGAATTCGTTGTTAGTTTATAAGTAAAGGTGGCTGGATCATAAACTGGGTAGTATACGATTACGTGGATAAGTAATTCTGCGAGCGGGCGCGATAAGTATGAGAGATTGTCACTTATTTTTCTCCAAGGCGGTTCTAATACCGATGAATCGATCCCTGATGTGCTCATAGTGGTCTGTACTCGCATAACGATAATCACAAATCCCAAGGGGGTACTGGTGCGTGTGATGTCAAGAATTGGAGCCTTCTGACTGGAAAGGATAATTGTGTTAGTAAGTGAAGAAGTAACTGATGACTGAATCAGTACATGATAATGTGGATAAATAAATTTTTGAGCAGGAGCGATATATGCGTGATATTGCTACAAACTTAGCACACCTTGGGCAGTCCAGCTTGCATTGACATTTCCTCCGAGCGGAAACAATAAAAATCTTATCACAGATTTCCAATGGGACATACGATTTCACGGGACAGGCTTTGACGTGCTGAGCTACCTTGATCGCTACCGATTACGCAACTTAACCTTATGTTGATCAATCCATAAGCAACATATGGTGGGCTTATTACACCTGGGGGATCTAACCACAGTGGAGAAAATTAGTTCTTATTGATAGTACGAAACTGTGCTTCTTGTACAAAGAACACTAATTACGATAACTTCTGCCTGTCGTAGCTCCTAGGGAAAGAATTAAGTGCACTCATTGCAAGTATCTTTCGCTTGTACTTTTTAATACTACTAATAAAGTTTTGTGCACATATAATGATTTTACAAACAAAACAAACCAAATATGAGAATGGCGATGTTGTTAATGATAAAAGGAAAACCACTCCCAAGGCCTCGTATGAGCTAATGCACCGATCGATTTGGCTGTGCGATTACGGGCGCGCAATGTGAGCTTATATTCGGGAGATAGTAGGTCTTAATCAAGACGACATCAGAAAAGGGCTAAGAATGAGAAGGAATCGACTGTGGCCTTGATAAAGGTAGAGCGCCAGCATTTGTCTGGTGTGATAATGGGGAGACCACGGAAAACAATCTTCAGGGCTGCCAGCAGGGCGTTCGAACCCACTGTCTCCCTAATGTAAGCTGTCAGCGACTAAAACCGCGCAGCCATTCGCTTTATTATTATTATTATTATTATTATTATTATTATTATTATTATTATTATTATTATTATTATTATTATTATTATTAATATTATTATTAAACTTTATGCTCCACAAGGGGGCAGGGGCGACATAGAAAGTCTGCGGAGGAATGGACTACGTTAAAAACAATATACGTATCGTGATTCAATCACCGCAGGAAGATTTAATACTCTATCTACAATTGTATTTACCTGCTGTATTTAATTAAAATGTGACATCAGTGTAGTGTCTCCTTTACAATGAGAAACATGAAGAACGTAATTATACACGGTTCAAACATGTTTGGTGACGTCTGGTATGTGCACGTTAATTTGATAGATGGGGTTCCAATGGTCGTACAGCATACCGTGAGACCCCTCAAAACAAAGTGAACAGCGGTGCGCCCGTGTGTCGGTGACTACTGCGGTCATTTGAGCACGTTGTACGTAAACCAGTACATCCCAGGAGACATCTTAACGAGGTTCAAATCGCAAGGGCCGTCACTTTGATCCTGGAAGGATGGACTTTTCGTCGTGTTGATGTGGAACTCAATGTCTCTCCGTCAGTTATTCACCGCTTGTGGAATCGCTACAATGAGACAGGCCAGTTCACAAGGAGGGTTGGACAAGGTCGTGGACACATGACAACCCCACAGGATGACCGATATCTGACCATCTGTGCGTTGTGGCATCGTTCAGCAACTACCAGAGAACTGCAACAAGACCTCAGGAGAGTCACTGGAGTCACGGTGCCTGGGCAGACAGTAATGAAAAGGTTAAGAGAAGTGTCCTTGCGACCCAGACGTCCTGTTCGAGTGCCCCGTTTAACGCAGCAGCATCACTGTTCGCCTTCTGTTTGCCCGTACCCACGTCAACCGGCAACTTCGCCATTGGAGACCTGTGTTGTTCATAGACGAGTCCAGATTTCCCCCGACACAGTGTGATGGACGTCAAAGTGTATGGAGACGCCGTGGTGAGCAGTACATGCCAAATGTTGTCCAGGAAGGCGACCGATTCGGACATGGCTCTGTGATGGTGTGGGATGGCATCAGTATTGATGGCCGTACGGATCTTGTCGTCGTCCGTGGTAATCTTAGCGCTGCGGGGTACATCGAGCAGATACTGCTACAACATGTGTTGGTTGCTGCATACGGTGTTGGCCCTGAATTCGTACTCATGCACGACAATGCCAGGGCTCATGTAGCGCGCATCACCAGAGCTGTCTTGCAAGAACTGGACATTCAAGAAATAGAATGACCAGCAGTGAGTCCCGATCTTAATCCCATCCAGCATGTGTGGGATAGACTTGACAGACATGTTCGTGGGCGTCTTGTTCCACCATAGACTCTCCAAGACCTCGAACAAGCTCTCAATGAAGAATGGGACCTGATACCGCAACGTTACCTCCGTCGACTTATACGGAGCATGCCATGTAGGTGCCAAGCTGTGATAAATGCTGGTGGAGGACATACACCATACTGAAGCTCTCCAACTGTGATAAAAATCCACCCTGGAGGACTGTTATCACTTTGTTTTCGCCCCTATTTGTACATTTCCGTCTGTGTTCTGAAAATGAAAGCGAATGCATCGATGTTCTTTTGTATACTTCAACGGCAAAGAATAAAGGTTTAGTTGGCAATATACCTGGGTGTGAGGTATTGTTTTGTGGAGCATGTCAAACGTTCAGAAATATGTTCCCCTAATTTGTTTGAACTGTGCATTACTTAGTTTCTTCCCGGTTAATACGTGGAATCCTTGGACAACGTCTTATCGAGGTTTGACTGTATCTACATTTTTAATTCATTATTGATCATTTAAACAAACTTGATACTCCTTTCGCTCTGTTTAGACCACAATCCTTCAGAAATTGCCTACGAGTCAACACACTGGAGGAGGTGCCAGGCGACCACGGGATCCCAGGCTACAGTATATCGACATGTGACTGTGCGGTTCGGGCCGTTCAGATGTTACGTTGCATTCGGGAGATGGCGGGTTCGAATCCCAGTATCGGCAGTCCTGAAGACGGTTCCCTACGGTTTCCAATTGTCACGCTAGATTGTACCTTAATTGGGGCCACGGCCGCTTCCTATCCTATCGTCGCCGAAAACTTCTCCGGGGTGTTGCGACATTAAACCACAAGCAAAAATAAAAGTGATCTATCTTTTGTGGTTGATTGTAAATAGCATGACGTAAAGCATCAAACACACTCATCCACAAAATCATTGCAAGAACACAAAGACGATAAAAAAAAGTCCCACAACATCATTTCCTGCGCAATGAAATACGGAAGGCGTTTTACGTCATCTGTTGACAAGCAGTAAACATCGTTTGCAAAATAACGCGCGTCTTTCCAAAGTGGTGGAACAAGTTCTCATGACGCAGCTGCTTCTCCGAGTGTCTATGTTGGGCTGTACGTATGCACTTGGCTGAGAGCTCATTGGCAGGTGAGGAGGTGAGCTGTCTCCATCAAGTGACGTCACTGATAACAGCCACAGCAGATGATAGGGGCGCTCTTTTTTAGTACGCCAGCGCGTCACTTCCGGGGAGATCTACTTTCTATAAGGTGCCGTAGTTTCTCCTCAATCGACAAGGCCTCGATAACGCAAAGGAGGATATATAGCCCGCTTCAAAATACATCGCAGGATAGTGAGGAAAGAGGAAAGAGGAAATAAGCTGCCGCAATATGAAAGGGTCAAGTTGAATATCAACAACAGAAATCACATAACAGATTAATAATAATAATAATAATAATAATAATAATAATAATATGGAGTAGATGGCGTTTAGTGCCGGGAGTGTCCGAGGACAAGTTCGGCTCGCCAGGTGCAGGTCTTTTGTCTTGACTCCCGTAGGCGACCTGCGCGTCGTGATGGGGATGAAATGATGATGAAGACGACACGTACACCCAGCCCCCGTGCTAGCGAAATTAACCAACGACGCTTAAAATTCCCGACCCTGCCGGGAATCGATCCGGGGACCCCTGTGACCAAAGGGCAGCACACTAAGCATTTAGCCATGGAACCGGACATAATACATACATACATACATATATACATACATACATACAGGCATGACGTTCTCGCGTTAACGATAAACGCGACAAAATATAATTTGAAGAGATTCCAAGATATCTTAACGAATCATATGATTCTGGTTAAGAAAATAATGATTCTGTTTTTGCGAATCACAGCCAATTACAGCGATAAGGGCAGTTTAAAACGAAAATTACTTATTTTGCAATAAATGCGAAACTGCAGCGAAATTGGCGGAAAATTACGAGCTCGAAACTGTATTCCAATAATATTTGTGCGAAGAGAAATGAATACCTGTTAATATTCAAGGAAATCCCTTAATGGTGTGGCTATATAAGGGTGAAAACGTAACCTGTTATGCGATCTTGATTAGGGCTATATTGTAGTCCTAATCAAGATGACATAAGGAATAATAGATGATTATCAATATTGTTTCTCTTTAAATATTTCATTTTCACATAAATAATTCACAAATCGCATGAACGAGACTTAAGAAAAAATTTAGAAAATGCTTACAGCGAAATTCAAGCGATTCGTCAAGTCCTATTTCACGAAATTGTGCGAAAAACTGTTTCCTTTTCGCGAAATCGAACATAAATTACTGCAAAAAAAAAAACATGCTTCTATACATATATCTTACCAAGCGAGCTGGCCGTGCGGTTAGCTGTGAGCTTGCATTCGGGAGATAGTGGGTTCGAACCCCCATTGTCGGCAGCCCTGAAGGTAGTTTTCCGTGGTTTGTAATTTTCACACCAGGCAAATACTGGGGCTAATTAGGGCCACGGCCGCTTCTTTGCCATTCCTATCCCTTCGCCGCCATAAGATCTGTCTGTTTCGGTGAGACGTAAAGCAACTTGCAAATATATATACATACACCTTAATTTTAGACTGTTACGCATTTCAGCATTCAGACTGCACGTCTCTGTAAATTAAATAAGCGCCTATACAATCCTCTATTTACAACTAGCTCTGTAGGCCTAGTGACACCTCTTATCATTAAATCCTTAAAAACTGAGCCTAATCATCGTCCCTACTTCTCTCCCCCTCCTAAGAAGAATCCATTATTATTATATTTTTTAAATATTTTATTTCTTGTTTTTCGGTCTTACGACCATGCAGCCACCATACATATACGTATTTATTAAAGCATTGTTGTGAACTTACAGGTTTGCCCAGTTACACTGTCACTGTTCACAACTTTTTCAATATTGTCAGCAAGTGATACAGTAAATCAATGGTTTGAACTAATAACAGACGTCAATTACAAAAGGAACAGACAGATGAAGAGGAAATAATATTAATATTGGACACATTCAATTACATCAAGACAAAGACTGTAGCAGGAAACTAGTTTTCCGACATGCTAATGATGTCTATATCAAGATGGTGTACTAGATTATATTGAGACATAATTCTGTATAAAGAGTTCTGTGTCAGCCTATGTTAGTTTTCGGTATGAAGAATATATTGCGGAATCTACTGGGAGTTATATTTGGAACATCCATGTCAATTCTTTCTCTGATTTTACTATCGTCAATTTTGTTATTTATTACTTTATGAAGGAAATTCATAACCTGACTATTTCCTCTGTGTCATAGTTCCCTGGCATCGACAGCTCTGAGTATTAGGCTAGGGCGTACGATTCGTACATCAACAGGTCAATGAATAAGATAACTAATCGAAGCTCATAAACCGGCCGGCCGGCCCCGTAGTGTAGGGGTAGCGTGCCTGCCTCTTACCCGGAGATCCCGGGTTCGATTCCCGGCCAGGTCAGGGATTTTTACCTGAACCTGAGGGCTGGTTCGAGGTTCACGCAGCCTACGTAAATAGAACTGAGGAGCTATATGACGGTGAGAAAGCGGCCCCGGTCTAGCAAAAATAATGGCCGAGAGGATTCGTCGCGTTGACCATACGACACCTCGTAATCTGTAGGCCTTCGGGCTGAGCAGCGGTCGCTTGGTAGGCCAAGGCCCTTCAAGGGCTGTAGTGCCATGGGGGTTGGTTTGGTTTAATAAACCGGTCACAACTGAAAGGCATACGGGAGGGAAAATACAGGAACCATATCCACTTTGAACACTTTCTGGTGGTCCCAAAGACGTTCATATAGTCAGGTTAGTTTCACGGAGATACAGTACACTTCACGGTTAGAATGAGAGAGTATCACTGTAACACTGGTAGGGAGAATGGTTCTCAGTTCGTACAGTCGGTCTTGTGCATCTTGATGGTGTTCAACACACTGATTAGGTAGATATAAGTTGTTGAGGTAACAGCCATGGCCCAAAGACATGTTGATGACTGATATAACGTGGCGCGTCTCAAGACGTAAAGAATGAAACCAGAGTGTTGCGGAATTTCAGGTTGGATGACCGCATAATGTCCTCTTTGTATCTGCGTATACGTCCACTCAGCCGATCACCTGAGCACATACCGCTGACGCAGTAATAATAATAATAATAATAATAATAATAATAATAATAATAATAATAATAATAATAATAATCGACGTTCCGTTTTACTCTAGGCCCACTAGTTGGCAGACCGAGTAAACCGAAACTCTCTTGGGCGTCTATGGCTGAGATTTAATGAATTTTGTCGGGTGAGCACCAAATGTGTCACCAAATATCTTTTATATGGCGACATCGTACGACATGGAGTGTCGAATGGACTTTTTTCCGCCCTTGAAAAATCCGACCGCCTATGTCGGGATCCGGAGGCTGACACTCAACCACTGATCCATAGAGGCAGCATTGACTCAGTGATGGAAGCCTAATGAGGGAAGCTGGATTCCATAATCCATTATTCTCCTAGGCAGCTTATCCTCCTCCATTCGCCTCACCACCGAAGCCGATGAGTACTCTCTCTCTCTCTCTCTCTCAACCATATGCCCTTGAAAGCTTGTATGCTGCACAATTCTCACCTGCAGCTTAATAATAATAATAATTATAATAATAAATTCAAGAATTATGCATTTACGTTTAAATATTAAGGGCACAATAGTTCGAGCTCACCAAAGCGGGTTCACTTTGATGTAGGCTACCTTCTACACGGCGACTAATCTCTTCTTCTTTTTGTAATTTGCTTCACGTTGCACCGACCGACTCCAATCCTCAGACCTTAATGCTACTCTCGATCGTTCAAAGAGTAGCCGGACATGTCAGAAATGTGGGTTTGTTTTGGTTTGTTGTTATCGTATGTAGTCGGTATCATTTCATGAAAGTTGACACGATAAATGTTACTTTCTTTGTAGAATATAAGTGTGCGAGTGTATTTATATGAGTCAGTGGACACTTGGGATCTGTAATCATGCGCAGTAATGTAAGAATGGTGTTTAGTTAGATCTGTTGTGAACCAGGTTAAGTCTAACTATGCCAATGCTTCTCATACCATACAACTATTCTTAAGTTTTTTACGGAATGAAGCATTAAGAGAGAAATGGACTGCGAATATACAGCATTAAGAGAGAAATGGATTGCGAATATACAACCTGTGTCTGAAAAGTTCGGTGAATGGTCGCCTAGTTTGTAAACGTGCTAGTTCTGATGATGCGCTCGCGCATACGCATTGCGAGACATGACACCGCGTGCCGCCTATCGGTCAATTCAACACAGTTAATGAACGCTGCAACACATCGCACGGAGTCAGTGTGAGGACTCGTGTCATTGCACAATGGAGTGCAAAACGGAGCAGCGCGTTAACATGAAGTTTTGCTTCCACCGAGCCAAAACGGAAACGGAGTGTTAGTGCAAGTGTACCACGCTCAAGCAGTGCGTTTTTGGCTGGTTTAAACGCTTTCGAGATGGAAAAGAAGGTGTTGAGGATGAGGTGCGTTCGGGTAGACCAACCAGACAACATCGAAAGAGTGGGACAGATGCTTGCGAACGATCGGCGACTGTCCTTACGAATGATAGCAGATGAAGGCCACCGGTTCGACAGTGTAGCAGGTATCCAACAACGCATGACAAGGGTTCTCCGGGAGATTCCAAAAGAAGCGTTTGCTGCCAGCTTCCAGCAGCTTTACAGTCGATGTCAAATGTGTGTTGTAGCTAACAGAGATTACTTTTGAATGCCAGTAAAGGAGTTTTGTGTTTAACATTGTCTTTATTTCATGAGACCATTCACCGAACTTTTCAGACACAGATTGTACATCGTGATCGTTTTGAAGTCGATGATAAAACTATAGTGTGCATATATTATTTTGAGAATAAATCTGAGGTTAGGGAAGATCTTTCTCTAATTCCAAACGGTGAACTCATTCGTGTTCTTCAAAAAATATTAATTTAGATAGAATATAATTGCTATTGTGATATTCCGTCAGTGAGTCGAGTGATTTAGATACAAGTGTATTTTACAATAATCTGTGCTTGCCTGCGGAAATGTTTGCCTGGATCTTGGAGTATAACAAAACTTGTGTGACAGATGGAGCAACATTTCGGACCATGCTGTCAGCTCTGTAGGAAGGTCAAAGAGCAACATCTTTACAGCATGGGACCGTTCATGGCATTGTGACTAATTGTTGATAGAAAGCCACGGTAGAAGAACTTTGGTTGGATAAGAACAGTTTAACTACAGACTATAGAACAAACGTATCACAATGTTAGTGGTTATCTGTTATCAAGCAGCCAACACCGAACTGAAGCTCGTCCACATGGTTAAATATCAATGTTTAGAGTCAACAGAGATTCTGCACTCGTATTCTTTAATGGGTAAAAACCTATTATTCTTTAGTGTCTGAACGTTTCATTACTAAGGTTACCTTCATTGTGTGAAGTGTTGCTATGCCATATGTCAAGATTATGCTAGCATTACCAAGGCCGTTCATTGGGTTAACATACTCATTTCGGGTGTACTTGGGCTGAGTGGCTGGCCTTCTGACCCCAAATTGGCAGGTTCGATCCAAGCTCAGTCCGGTGGTATTTTGAAGGTGCTCAAATGCATCAGCCTCGTGTCAGTAGAAATACTGGCACGTAAAAGAACTACTGCAGGACTAAATTACGGCACTTAGGCGACTCCGAAAACCGTAAAAAGTAGATAGTGGGACGTTAAGCCAATAACATTATTATTCCGGCTGTAGTTCCCTTTCATTGGATGCTGAATATAAGAAATTGTCCATGACTTCAAAACTAAGGTAGGAAATTATGTTCCATAGTTCTCATGGGAGCGAATAAACTGCGGAATCTCGCACCTTAGTTTATTTTGAAACATTCAAAATGATGTTATAAATATCATTTTAACAGTTTTATCATGTATTTTCATCTAAGTCATCGGCCCCTGAAATATAAGATAAAATGCTATTGACAAAATGAAATTTCTAAATAATCAGCTTCTTGTTCTATTTTCCAGTAGAGTATATGCGATTATAGTTGATTATATTTGGTGAGTACTTGTTGGTGAAGAGTTTTCGTAAATGAAAAAGTTATTTTTCCTTTGATATTAATTTATCATGTTAAATTACCGCCATTGTACGTGTTATTTTCGCGGTAGCCAATCCCAGCAATCCGGCTACTTAGGCCGCCATGTTTTTTTAAATACTACGGTCTGAGGATTGGACTCGGTCTTGCACCGATACAGATCGGTCTTATGGCGACGATGGGATAGGAAAGGGCTAGGAGTGGGAAGGAAGCGACCATGGCCTCAAGTACGATACAGCCCCCAGTATTTGCCTGGTATGAAAATGAGGGGAAACCATCCTCAGGGCTGCCGACAGTGGAGTTCGACCGCATTATTCCCCGAATGCAAGCTGATAGCTACGAGACCAAACATGAACAATTCATTACAATTACCTATGCGGGGCTCCTCAGACACCTCATTAAACAACTGTAGCCGATATGAGTGGCTCAGACTGGTAGTGTTCGAAGGCGCTCAAATACGTCTGCCTCGTGAAAAGACTCGCGAGCGACAAAATGACAGCACCAAAGCGTCTCCGAAAACCGCAAAAATAGTTAGTGGGACGTTAAACCAATCACATAAAAATATATGAACAACACCTACTTCCAAAGTATGAGACGGAAGGCAATAAATTAATTCCAGATTCAACCTAGGTGGAGTTCATCGGATAACGCTTTGTATAAGAGTTAATCCCAAATTATATTTAAAATTGGCCCTTGCTGGCGGGACCTAGTGGTTACAGTGCACTATGTCTTCTGGTATAGGTTACTTTCATTGATCTGTCTCTGTCTTCTCCTTGGCTTTGACAATATGAAAGTGACTGAGGTATTGAGCGATGCTAGTAATGCCATTCCTTATGCAGCCATTCCCTTTTATGATTGGTGTAAAAATGTTGCTCATAAGGTCGGTTGTTGCATGCATTTCAGTGGGCTTGGCAGACTGAGATGCAATAGCAGCTTCTGGCTCGGTGAGGAAAGCAACGATAAACTACCTCACTCCTCATTTCCCTAGTATGCCTCTTCAGTGATGCCTAGGCCATCTATGACAGCTGATGGCGGAGCTGTTGCGGATCTAACCAGCCTTCGGGCCGAGGACAGAACAAACATACATACATATTTAAAATTAGAAATAAGTCCACTGAATATGTCCTCGGAGCCCATCTTATTCCCCCGATCTCGTGGAATTATCTTAAAAACTTTCAAGGATAATGCTATGAGTAATAATAATAACAAAGTGAATATTTTACGGCACACGCAGTCATTTCGGAGAAGGCTGGAGGAGAACACCGACTGTCTGGAAGAAATACTGGTCACTTAGCTCATTTTCTAGAATAATTATCTGCTTAACTACAAAAGGATTGAACACTAGTGTTCTGCCAGTTGCATACACAGTGCACAGACGCGGTCTACAACTACAAAACAGGTGAGCCAACTTGTGGTCTGTCAGAGACGGATGGAAAGGATCTTCCTGGGTGTTTCTCCGAGACACCGTTTTCCACACAAACATTCTTATTCGAATCCTTAATTCACTTTTCTATTAAATAATATTTCTCCCAATTCGTCCTCTTGAATTCCATCTTTATCTTCATATGATGATGTTTCCTACTTTTAAAAACTCCAAGGTCTACTTATATCATTCCATGCCATCTCTCCACTGACACCTCGGCTACTTACTCCCACGTCTTCCCAGCTCAAAGTCTGCAATGTTTTCGTAACAATACGCCTTTAAGACACTACCCAAATTTTAAAATTTCAGTGCATAAGCATTCCAACAGCACTAGCATATCGTCGTTGCCGGGACAAAACCTCGTATGTGATAATATTTCTGAAGATATACTGACCCGCAGCACATACATTATGAAGAGCGAGAACGCCTTGACCATATTCAAACAATATTGCCCCTTATATGACAGATCCTTATCGGCCTATGTTCTAAGTTAAATTTTTTCACATAGGAGATTTTGTCCCGGCAGCGACGATATGTAGATATTTCACTGCGGAGTATTGTCAATCCTCAAGTCTGTTAAAGTGGGAAGAAATGGTTTTGTTTAAACGCCGAACCAGATCTGTGTCGAATAATACACTATTCATTTAAAGTGTATTGTTCTACATATCACCGAGAGATTCCAGTCAAGATACATCCTCTATAATATAGATTGTGTAACGTAATTTCATACACTTCAACGAATCCGTATAAGGTTCTTCCATTCTGAAGTATATAGGAGTCCTAATTGACAGTTAATGTGAAATGATCATCGAATAGATCCTGGAAACAGGGCATACAGACGTGACTGGAACTATAGTACGACTGGAGGGTACGTAATATGGTGCAGAAACAGGGATGCTTAGTAAAGCTTTGAAAGCGAATAACGTTACTTTAAAATAAAAATAAAAAAATCTGCCACTACAGAATGCCGAAAGACGAAGAATACTATCTGCAATAAAAAGAAGTTATAAATTAATTCAAATGTTAGATAAATTGAAGTTTTCTATATGTACACATAGTTGTTCTTCATAAACAATATACGACTACTACTAAATGTTTTCATTCCTCTCCTGAAGAGGGAGGCGGGCCTCTTAGACGGCGACGCCGTCTCTCAGGCCGGGAGATTTGTTATGGTGAAGGAGATGCTCGGAGAAGGTGAGAAGGTTGGCGGCCGTGGCCTATACTAGGAACTTTCCCGTTTCCCGAATACAGAGGCGTAGAGTCATGGTACAACCACGGTCACCCCTCCTCTACTCGGTTGGCCGGTCGGAGTGCAGAGCTGTCAGACCACGGACTAGCCGTGGCCTACTCTGCAACCGATGATATAAATGACTTTACAGGACTTGTATTGACTTTTTCGTTACGGGAACGGTCATTTCTTGATTTAGAAATAGAAAATAACTTGGAAAAAATTAGACAAATCTTTCGAATAGTTCCACGGCTGCCGCTCATAAAGTCAAATATAGAGACTTCGCCAAATGCGTATTCTTTTTTGAAGTATTCCGATATCAGTTCATATATCTTTCCCCTCTCACGGTCAACTTTTTGTGGCTGTTTAGAGTCTGTTTCAAACTGTTTCAAAGGCAGGTACTTTCTACCTGGAAAGTATTCCGAACATAATGGTATCTTGCAATGTTGTTTGTGGGTACTCTGCAAAGTAGAATCTGAGTTCCTCGAGGACTCTATGCTAACTTAGGAGGAGCCAAAAAAAAACCTCGAAATTTAATGCCCTTAAATTTTCTACACATTCGGGAGATAGTAGGTTCGAACCCCACTGTTGGCAGCCCTGAAAATGGATTTCCGTGGTTTCCAATTTTCACACCAGGCAAATGCTGGGGCTGTACCTTAATTAAGGCCACGGCCGCTTCCTTCCTTCCTTCCCACTCCTAGCCCTTTCCTGCCCCATCGTCGCCGTAAGACCTATCTGTGCGACGTAGAACAACTAGCAAAAAAAAATTATACATACGTGTATTCCGCTAAAAACGTATGGTTTATAAGTTATAAGCGAAAAAAATGAAAAAGACCAAAAACGTCGAGGTTTTTCGGCTCCCCCCCCCCCCCAAGTTAGCACACAGAGCCCTGGAGGTCGAAAACTCAGATTCTTCTCCATAAGAGTACCCACAAACAACCCACCAAAATATCATTATGTCGAGAAAGTATGGACCAGTTAAGGCGAGTAGGATACTCTAAAATCAAACAATGAATGTACTGAATCGAGGTAAAATGTACTTATATTCACGGAAACTGAAAGACAAGGTGGGGGTTTGGCAGAAACTTGTCTAAAGGATTAATAATTTTACTGGTTTCAAGTTCCATTATATAACTACTTCTACCGCTTTCGGAGACGTCGATAAGCCAGGATGTTGCTCGGCAAGAAATCTGGCAGGCGTATCTGAGCACCTGCCTGAGGGAGTAGGGATCAAACACGCCACGGTGAGGAAATCACTGGTGATAGTGGTGAGGATTTATTGGGACAGATTTTATAAGCTACAAAAGGACGTGGTCATCAGCTCCCTCCGGATCCCAACATTGGGGGTTCAAAACCAGCAGAGGTAGTCGGACTTTTGAAAAAAAAAAAAAAAATGTTCATTCCACAGTCCACGTCGTACGGTGTCGGCATGTAAAAAGGATCTGTGGTGATATATTTGGTGCTTACCCGATCAGTTAATTAAAACTCGACCATACATCGTCCAGCAGAGACCAGCTTACACAATGCTGAAACTGACGCGCAAACAGGCTAGATGGCACACGACAGGTGAGGCCATCCCATTATTATTATTATTATTATTATTATTATTATTATTATTATTATTATTATTATTATTATTATTATTATTATTATTATTATCCGACTCGTAGGCTGAATGGTCAGCGTACTGGCCTTCGGTTCAGAGGGTCCCGGGTTCGATTCCCGGTCGGGTCGGGGATTTTAACCTTCATTGGTTAATTCCATTGGCCCGGGGGCTGGGTGTTCATGCTGTCCCCAACATCCCTGCAACTCGCACACCACACATAACACTTTCCTCCACCACAATAACACGCAGTGTCCTACAAATGGCAGATGCCGCCCACCCTCATCGGAGGGTCTGCCTTACAAGGGCTGCACTCGGCTAGAAATAGCCACACGAAATTATTATTATTATTATTATTATTATTATTATTATTATTATTATTATTATTATTATTATTATTATCAGACTGCCGGCCGAAAAAACAGCGCACCACTTCAATGTTTTCAAATAATATGAATTTAAAGAACCCAAAATTAAGTTATGAAATACAATAACTCTTTTTCTACTTGTTTAATGTCGCACTAACAATGGCAAAGATAATGTAATCTAAACGGCTTTCTACGCATCAAGAAAGAGAACAGGCATGAAATAAGCAATTATAGGGAGTATAAAAAGTATTATCTTAGAGTGGCGATAAGAGGAAACTGGTTTATAACCTTGAAGGCTACGTTTTGTTGTTTTTTTTTAAAATTTGCTTTACGTCACACCGACACAGACAGGTCTTATGACGACGATATGATAGAAAAATACTAGGAGTGGGCAGGAAGCGACCGTCACCTTAATTAAGGTATAGCCCTGGCATTTGTCTAGTGTGAATTTGGGAAACCACGTAAAACCATCCTCAGGGCTGCTGACAATGGGGTTCGAACTCACCATCATCCGCATGCAAACTGATAGCTACGTGACCCAAACCGCGCAGCAACTCGGTCGGTCATAATAATAATAATAATAATAATAATATATATATATATATATATATATATATATATATTCGTTTACGGCCATTAGAGACCACGTTAGATAACAATTACATGTTTCTGGAAGCCTTCCTCACAGCCCAGAACTTCAGCATCCTCTCTCTGGCAGCCTGTCTTCTTTCGTCCGTCCACCCACGGTTAAGTTTTGGTTCGTCATGGAATCCCTGAAATCTGTCGATCACTGACCTAAACTTTGTTCGGTTTGAGATGTCTTCCGAATTTAGTCCCACCTGTCTGAGATCCTTTCTCACCTCCCTGAACCATTTGTCCGACACTTGAGGTCTGCTGTCTAGTATTGTGAAAATCCTTTTCGTTAGTCTCTTCTCATCCATTCTAAATAAATGCCCATAGAATTTAAGTCTCCGTTTTCTCATGCACTCAGTTAGCCTTTCATTGTCTCGGTAAAGTTCTTCCCTTCCTCGCAGCCTATACTGTCCATCCACAATCTTTGGACCCATTATTTTGCGAAGGATCTTTCTTTCAAATTTCTCAGCTTCTCTCAGTCCCGCTTTTCCTGTCATTTGGAGGCACTCACTAGCATACAGACATTTCGTTTTAAAATGGCTGCGGCTTTTCGTAGGACATATCCTATATACAAGAAGAAAACCATCTCCAGACGAGCTAAACTAAGGCACTACAATAATAATAATAATAATAAGAAGAAGAAGAAGAAGAAGAAGAAGAAGGAGAAGAAGAAGAAGAATAGTAATAATAATAATAATAATACAGCTGTTTTCCCGGAAGCTTTATACGTCTCAGAAACCACATCCCTTGGAGGTCACTCTAAAATTACAGAAACTGAAGAGCAAGAACGGAAAATTCTCCGGAAAATTTATGGTTCCACGAGAGAAAATGGAATATGGATTAAGAGAAAAACAGCGGATCTCTACTCATTAACTGGGAGGATAAGAAGGCGAAAACCATCAAGACAAAGAACTCAAATGCGCTCTTTGAGTGGCCGGAAATAATAATAATAATAATAATAATAATAATAATAATAATAATAATAATAATAACAATAATAACAACTTAGTGTGTGACCTCCGAAGACAGCACCTGCGCGTGTATAGAATGGGACCCTACCTATAATGAATTCTAATGATGAAGACGGCACACACGCCCAGCCCCCGAGCCATCGGAATTAAGCAATGAAAGTTAAAATCCCCGACCCGCCAGGACCCTCTGGACCAAAGGCCAGTACGCTAACCATTTATCCATGGATCCGGACATCATCATATAGAAACCTTGTATTAAGTATACTTCAGTACTCTTGTCTAACGCTTCTTCTCCCATCCTGGCGGGGTAGCAGATGGACTTGGCCCAGTTTTACGGGCGGATGCCCTTATTGACTCCAACGGTACACCTGAGTGGCGAAAAAAGCAAATACGAGGTGCGCTGCGTTGCCATTGTTACCCGCCTGCGATCTATCATCCTTTACAACAGGCTGAACGTTTAATAAGCGGTGTAGAGGTAGCATGCCTTCCTTTTACCCGGAAGCCCCGGGTTTCATTCCCGTACAGATCAGGGATTTTTACCGGGATCTGAGGGCAGGTTCGAAGTCTACTCAGCCTACATGATTAAAATTGAGGAACTATTTGACGGCGAGATGGCGGCCCCGCTCTAGAAAGCCAGGAATAACAGCCGAGATTGTTTTGACCCCTCATAATCCGCAGGCCTTCGGGCTGAGCAGCGGTCGCTTGGTAGGCCATGGCCTTTCGGAGCTGTTGTGCCACGAGGGAGCGTTTAATAAAACAGAGTAGGTCTAACGGAATTCAATAAACGTTGAGCCGTTCCTAGGCTCGAGTTAAAAGATGTCAGCATTTAAGACAGAACACGCCATTTCCGATAAACAGGTACAATATCACTTTCCCAGACTTTAGCGTAACTAACTGTTTTTTCGCATGCGACTGATGCAGTTACGCTGCACTGCATACCAGCTGCCATATTTATGCACTATAAACAAAGGAATAAAAAGAAACCACTTTCCCCTTTGCAAAAATCAAATCCTAATCATAAGTATACCTCGCTCCCTCATGGCCATCCATCACGGCTGCTAATTGCAGATGGGAACCAGCCATAATACACAGCCTATATGGTTACTACGTAACATTGTCTGACCATCCATCCATACCTTACATCACTGTCTGCACGGCTGCTAGGTAACATTGTGTTGCCATCCATCCATACCTTACATCACAGCCTGCACGGTTGCTAGGTAACATTGTGTTGCCATCCATCCATACCTTACATCACTGCCTGCACGGTTGCTAGCTAACATTGTCTGACCATCCATCCATACCCTACATCATTGCCTGCACGGCTGCTAGGTAACATTGTGTTGCCATCCATCCATACCTTACATCATTGCCTGCACGGTTGCTAGGTAACACTGTCTGACCATCCATCCATACCTTACATCACTGTCAGCACGGTTGCTAGCTAACATTGTCTGACCATCCATCCATACACTACATCATTGCCTGCACGGCTGCTAGGTAACATTGTGTTGCCATCCATCCATACCTTACATCATTGCCTGCACGGTTGCTAGCTAACATTGTCTGACCATCCATCCATACACTACATCATTGCCTGCACGGCTGCTAGGTAACATTGTGTTGCCATCCATCCATACCTTACATCATTGCCTGCACGGTTGCTAGCTAACATTGTCTGACCATCCATCCATACACTACATCATTGCCTGCACGGCTGCTAGGTAACATTGTGTTGCCATCCATCCATACCTTACATCACAGCCTGCACGGTTGCTAGGTAACATTGTGTTGCCATCCATCCATACCTTACATCACTACCTGCACGGTTGCTAGGTAACATTGTGTTGCCATCCATCCATACCTTACATCATTGCCTGCACGGTTGCTAGGTAACATTGTCTGACCATCCATCCATACCCTACATCATTGCCTGCACGGCTGCTAGGTAACATTGTGTTGCCATCCATCCATACCCTACATCATTGCCTGCACGGTTGCTATGTAACATTGTGTTGCCATCCATCCATACCTTACATCACTGTCTGCACGGTTGCTAGGTAACATTGTGTTGCCATCCATCCATACCTTACATCACTGCGTGCACGGTTGTTAGGTAACATTGTGTTGCCATCCATCCATACCTTACATCACTGCCTGCACGGTTGCTAGGTAACATTGTGTTGCCATCCATCCATACCTTACATCACAGCCTGCACGGTTGCTAGGTAACATTGTGTTGCCATCCATCCATACCTTACATCACAGCCTGCACGGTTGCTAGGTAACATTGTGTTGCCATCCATCCATACCTTACATTACAACCCGCACGGTCGCTACTGTTATATTTTCGTAATGCAAAACTGTAGACGATCCCCAGCCATAAGACATAGTTATGTCAAAGCCGAAGACTAATGATGACCTATTCCGTGGTTTTCACAGTGTGGACTGACACCCTGATGTGACGTGATCACGATTTCTATAACCCGGCGTGATGTTATTTTTTAAAATCAAGTGCACAACAACGTATGAACCAGTTATTTTCTGCCAAGTTTCACACCAAGTAGAAACATGGTTGCAAACTTTCACATTTTAGAGCTGTCTGCAATAATTTTTTTCATCATTGTACTGTATATTACAGCGATTTTTCTGTTAAATTAATCTGTCTTTTCAAAATGATTTGTGTTGTAAATACAATTATTTAAAGGGTAGATAATTTTAAAATGTGAGGTTTTTCAGTAATTAACTTAAGCACCTAGACTGCCGACCTCTGACCTAAAGCATGAAGTTTTTCAAATGGATGCAGGCTGTAACCACGAGAGAAAAGTTATTTTATAACGACAAAAAAGTCAGGACAACAAGCTTGTTTTGTTTTTTCAGCGACACGGGCTAATGGCCTCCTAACTGTGTCATTGTCATCCATCTTAACCTTTACAATGCAAGAAACAGCGGCCCAATTAAAGGAAACAATGCAGAGAGACAATTACTATATATATGAGATGGGCGTAGGCGGGCGAAGCCGGTATTGTTCAGCTACAGGGAACACATATGGTGTCGACATCTGGCTCCAATTGTTACAACGAAACATGATCTATCTCTAGGCGTCCTGTCAATATGGTGTTAAAATTTAGGAGGCCTTGGCGGTTGAAGTCACCTGCCCTCCCCATCGAAAGGATTAGCAATCCCTGAATTACAAAGTCGGAATGGTATATAATATACCTCCATCTGAGAGAAACCATACAAATGAGTTTAATTTGAATGGAAATTAAATACAAGACCTGAAAATTACCTCAACTCCTCAAATGAGGTTTTTCTTGTTAGCTCAACGAGATTATAAAAAGGTGTAATTATGAACACAGTTAAGAACTAGGTCAGCAATTAAATCAAATAACCCAGTAGTTAGCGAGGAAATGAGAATATGTCGAAGAACTATTTCTTCTTCTTCTTATTCTTCTTTTGCTACCACTTTTTCCCACACCTGTGGGGTCGCGGGTGCGAACTGCGTTGCACATGTCGATATTGCCCGGTTTTACGACCGGATGTCCTTCCTGACGCCTACCCTATGTGGAGGGATGTAATCACTTTTGCGTGTTTCTGTGGTATGTTGTCTGAATATGATGAGGAGAGTGTTGGGACGGACACATACACCCAGTCACCGAGTCAGAAGAATTAATCAGAACCGATTCAAATCTCCGACCCAGCCGTAAATCGAACCCGGGACCCTCTGAACCGAAGGCCAGTACGTTGAACATTCAATAATATGTCGAAGAACAGAGAGGGGAAATACATGATTGAACAAACAATCAAAATTGAAACATCGAATACAGTAATGATATAACTTAACTAAATTTAATAATAATAATAATAATAATAATAATAATAATAATAATAATAATAATAATAATAATAATAACAATAATAATAATATTTATGTTTACCCCGCTTGGTGGTGATGATCGTGAAGGCGTCAAGTCTAAATGGTCTGATACCGAGGTTAGCCGGTTCGAGTCCAGTTGGTCGAGAAAATGTCACCATCAGAAGGTTGGCCGGCAGGGTAGGGGAGGTGGTGGAATACATTATTTCTAATCACTAGATTGCGTGCCAAAAGCGTGGATTCTATTCTAAACCTCTCCGCATTGCTCATATGGAGTGATGGCATGTGACACTGTTGATGGTGATTCGTCCGTCGGATGGAGAGGTTAAGCCTTGAGCAGACCCCTTGGTGTTATTTGACAGGAGAAGGCTATGTGGCGGCAGCGGATTCAACCCTCTCCCTTCCTACTATCACATATCACTTCATTCGTTTTATCTCATTAACCCCTCTGATGAGGCTGCCGTCAGGAAGGGCATCCGGTCGGAAAATCTCGCTATGAAGATTCACCTCCTTTCATATCCGACCCCGTAGAGAAACGGAACAAGGGTTTAATGACTGGATGCCCTTCCTGACGTCAATCTCACCAGAGGAATTAATGAGATGAGATTAAATGAATGACGTGATATATGATAGCCAGGAGGGAGAGAGTGAAACCGGTGCCGGCGCATAGCCTGCTTCTTCTTCTTCTTCCACCACTTTTCCCACACCTGTGGGGTTGCAGGTGTGAACTGTGTCGCACATGTGGATTTGGCCCTGTTTTACGGCCGGATGCCATTTTTGACGCCAACCCTATATGGAGGGATGTAATTACTACTGCGTGTTCCTGCGGTGGTTGGGAATATGGTTTGTTGCCTGAACATGCACAAAGATCCAGTCCCCGCGTCAGGGGAATTAACCAATTATCACTCAAATTCCCGACCCGGCAGGGAATCGAACGCAGGGCTCCTGTAACCAAAGGCCAGCACGCTAACCATTTAGCCATGGAGCCGGACAACCAGAAGAATTAATAACACACGATTAAATTCCCCGACCCGGGCGGCAATCGAACCTGGACCCTGTGGACCGAAGGTCTGTACGCTGACCATTCAGCCAAGGAGTCGGACGGTGCCGACACATAGCCTACTCCTGTCGAATAGTACAAAGAGATCTGCTCGTGGCTTTATGTCCCCATCCGACGGACGAATCACCATCAACAGCACCATATGCCCTCACTCCATATGAGCACTACGGAGAGGTTTGGAATTTAATCCAGGTTTTTGGCACGCAATCTAGTGATTATAAATTGTATACCACCACCTCCGCTACCCTGCCGGCCAAATTTCTCATGGTACACATCAGACTTCATCGCTTTAACGACCAAGACCACCAAGCGGGCTTTGGAATTGGGCATATAATAATAATAATAATAATAATAATAATAATAATAATAATAATAATAATAATAATAATAATAATATACGAGGAATGAAGCCAGACACTTGGTCTTGGGGGTAACGAGCCTGCTTCTTACCCAAAGGACCTGGGTTCGATTCCTGATCATATCAGGGACTTTTAACTAGATCTGAGGGCAGGTTCGAGGTCCACTCAGCCTATGTAATTACTAATTATATAAGTTTATGAGCCTAGATAGATACAATGCTCCAATATTCGAACACATAATTAAACGTACGCCTGGAAGGAAGATGCATTTCCAGTTGAACGCGATGTCTTCGATGCTTGACAATGATATCTAGAAGACTGAAGATCTGAGTTGTTCCGTCTCCGAACTCCGCTAATGAATCATTTATTGTCGAGTACATTCACATGTTATTATAGATTATAATGGTCAGCATTATCAATACTCACATTATCTAACAATTAATTATAATTATTATTCACATATTTATTTAGGTATTTAAGTACATGTTTCGGGACTTTTCCAATCCCTTCATCAGCCAATTATACAATATCCATATAACAGATCAAAGAACCTTTCACCGGGCGAGTTGGTCGTGCGGTTAAGGTCGCGCAGATGTGAGCTTGCATCCGGGAGATAGTAGGTTCGAACCCCACTGTCGGCAGCCATGAAGATGTTTTTCCGTTGTTTCCCATTTTCACACCAGGCAAATGCTGGGGCTGTACCATAATTAATGCCACGGCCGCTTCCTTCCCACTCCTAGGCGTTTCCTATCCCATCGTCGCCATAAGACCTATCTGTGTCGGTTCGACGTAAAGCAAATAGTAAAAAATTAAAAAATAATAATACAGCCATGGTTTTAGATATTATAAGTGGAATGTAGCAATATAGAGTGAAAGGTTCTCTGATGTCTTGATACTGTGAAATGAAATGGCGTATGGCTTTTAGTGCCGGGAGTGTCCGAGGACATTCGGCTCGCCAGGTACAGGTCTTCTGATTTGACACCCGTGGGTGACCTGCGCGTCGTGATGGGGGGGGGGGGATGAAATGATGATGAAGACGTCACATACACCCAGCCCCCGTGTCAGCGAAATTAACCATTGATGGTTAACATTCTCGACCCTGCCGGGAATCGAACCCAGGACCCCTGTGACCAAAGGCCAGCACGCTAACCATTTAGCCATGGAGCCGGACGTTGATACTGTATAATTGTCTGATGAAGGGATTGGAAATAGTCCAGAAATATGTACCTAAAATATATATGTGAATAATAATGAATTGTTACATATGTGAGTATTGATAAGGCGGACCGTTATAATATATAATATCGTAATAGACAACACGGACCAATCGGTAAAAAAATTGTCAAAATCATAAATTACTAGATGTCTTTATTATCAAGGCTAATAAACAAGAATAATTACAGCTGTCAGCAACAGTACAATACACAGGGTTTACAGTTTAAGATTTCCATCTAATTGAATATTACACCAACATCTGTTCAGGCACTTCGCGAACGTTCCTACTGAGTCGAATCTTGAGAGATATCACAAAGATGAAGAGGTCAACCATGAGACCACACAACGATATTGCTTGGGTCACGATAATACAACTCTATCTTCCCAAATGGTCGCAAGAAAAGATTTAAAAAAAAAAGGAATTCCTTTTTCTATCTCATTGGCGATACGAGATGGACTTCGCACACCACGCCATCTGAACTCAACATCTGCGTCACACCAACGCCACAAGCAAATAACCAGACAAAACAAAGTTTACGAGACGCGATAATGCCCTGCACGAATATCAGCTGGCGGAAGTATCAGAGTATGTTTAATAAAACATTCTCCAGAAGTAGGATCGAGAGTATAAAAGCTATCACATACAGAATGCTAAGATAACCTACGCTATGCTATAGATCATTCCAGGTTAAGAAAACAATACTGTTCTTATGGACCCATAATTCCTCGTGATTACGGAATACTATAATGCAATTGATGCTGTATCACGAAAGAAAGAAAGAAAGAAAGAAAGAAAGAAAGAAAGAAAGAAAGAAAGAAAGAAAGAAAGAAAGAGGACGAGGCACTTTTGCCCGCGAGTTATTAAAACTGACTACTTAACATTCTCTGTTTCATAAATACATTGGCGGGGAGAAAGCACAATGACGGCAACAGCCAATCGCTTTGTTTCCTTCATTTTCCTTCCGAGCTGCTCTGGTATATCGTCGCCGCTTATCAAAATAAAAGGAGGAAGAAACTAAACCGCAAACTACTTTTAGGGGCTCAAGGGGATGCGAGTTTTAGAGGGGGCTCATTTTGTTTCTATAATAATAATAATAATAATAATAATAATAATAATAATAATAATAATAATAATAATAATAATAATAATAATAATAATAATGCTATTTGTTTTACGTCCCACTAACTACTCTTTTACGGTTTTCGGAGACGCCGAGGTGCCGAAATTTAGTCCCGCAGGAGTTCTTTTATGTGCCAGTAAATCTACCGACACGAGGCTGACGTATTTGAGCAACTTCAAATACCACCGGACTGAGCCAGGATCGAACCTGCCAACTTGGGGTCAGAAGGCAAGCGCCTTAACCGTCTGAGCCACTCAGCCCGGTATATATTTTTTGTTTTTTGTTTTTCACAGCGATACAAGAAAACGGGGCCACATCAATTTGTGAAACTCAATAATATAAGTTTTAAATAAAAGGAATGACAAGTAACGCCAGGTAATGTTGTCCTATGACACGAATAAAAAGCTAAGCTATACTTAGGCAGCTGTTTAAAGATGGCTGGATTAATTGAAGAGGAGGCTTTTTATTGGCTGTTGTCGCAGAAGATGAAGAAAGAGGAGACGATTATGGATACGTGAAATTGGAAGATTCATACTGAATTTCAACATCTGATAATTGAAAATTTAAAAGTTGCTTTCGTCTAAATCGGGAACAGTTTCGTGTTCTCTCCATTACCGAATAACGAAATCGAAAATCCTCAGCCTGTTCCCAGCCATTCGACCGAGTCAGAAATGGAATGAATGAATGAATGAATGAAAGAATGAATGAATGAATGAATGAAGCCCCCATCTAGCGGCGAGGATAGGAATTGTGTCGGGTGCCGCAGCCTGTCGCACTCCTTTGGGTCAATGTCTGATGACTGACAGATGAAATGAAATGGTATTGGAGAGTGTCGCTGGAATGAAAGAAGACCTGGAAAACCGGAGTATCTGGAGAAAAACCTCTCCCGCCTCCGCTTTGTCCAGCACAAATCTCACACAGAGTAACCGGGTTTTAAAACTACGGAACCCAGCAATAAATGATTCGTGCAATCACTTTCCTCCAGAGTTTAACTTATTTCTTGCCAGCAGTTGTCTTCCATGGATATGTCCCTATAATAACCTCGCGTTGTATCGTACAGACAAGGATATTTTTGCATCTCTTCAATCAGTCTTTCTCCCTTTCGTCTGCCTTTGATGAAAATCAATACACCAAGAAAATATTAAGCAATATGTCAGAAAACACTCCACAAATGCAATAGTGATTAAATCCCTCCAGTAGCGGCGATTGGGAATTAGAAGTGGAGGGGGGAGGGGAATATGCACAGTCAAAAAAATGTATACGGGTTTGTGGTAAGTAGGTGGGGGGAGGGGTATATACATCAAAACTGGGGGGGGGGGAGGAAGGTACAAAATGGTAAGATTTTTTATGCACTCTGAGCGAATTTCGACAGAGAGGGAAAGGTTTACAGTTTACCAACTTAAGAGCAGTAATAATCGTTTTTTGAGATTTTGATTCAATACAATACAACTTTCACCAAAGGAACAATATTACGCATGTATTACAATTAAATCGAAGTGTGACGTGATTATACAGTGAAAATCATTTAGTGTTTGACTACACACTAATAAACTAAGAGGCACTAAAGAAACTGCTAGGGAATGACGAATGCGCGCGGCAAGCGGGTGAATTATACCTCAGTGTCCACGATCTTGGCAAAAGAAAATAATACCCTTCCTCACAGCACACGCGAAGTCTCCACTTCTTGCTGTGGCGCTATAAAAATCGGCCAGCCGGAACGAATGACATTTCATGCGTATTTCCGCTAATAATTCTGCTAATAATAAAATAAAATAAAGGAAAAGGTAGCTGATAAGACAACAGGGCTGGTGCAAATAGTTTGTTTTTATAATTCCTGAATTCCTAGTTTCAATCGGCTAATATGGAATTAAAATGTCACGTTTTCTCCCCTCATCGCCGCTATTGCATCCGTCCACATAAAGTTGGCATGAGGAAGGGCATCTGGCCGTAAAACAGGGCGAAATCCACATCTGCGACGCAGTTCGTACCCGCAACCCCACAAGTGTGGGAAAAAGCGGTAGTAGTAGAAGAAGAAGAAGACACAAGTAAACAATATAATCATAACCGACTGTTTGCTAGGTACCTGGAAAACAACTGATAGCGCGCACGCGTGAAACCAGCTACAGCTATGAAAATCGCCTCCCTGGCGATCTGTAAAATTTAGCTTGGCGTTCCTTAGATTATCCCAGTTTAGCATAGAAGTCTGTATGGATTTCTGGATGGACTTCGTCCCTGTGTTGCCTTGCATGGCGTACCTTAGCTTACAAGGGGAGGCTATGGCGCTTGGGTGACCGATTCGATCGATCTTTGGTACACGTATAGGGCATGACCAAGGAGTATAGCAGGTGGAAGTAGTAAGGCGCAATTCTCAGCCGTTTTCGAGAAATTTAATTAATAAAAAGCTTGCAGTGCGCTTATGTGTAAATTATGTTTACGATAAACACAGCGTGCGATCGATGCATCGAATCCCCCCGATGGACATTTTTTCAAATATTTCACATATCTCACAAATTAAGGTATCTTCAATAACATCCATTTTCGAATCAATTCCAATCAAATATTTTTTAAGCGGAAAAAGGGCTCTGAAAAAATCGTACAGAAGCTGTTTGAAAAATTAATATATTCCCAGTATTTTCTACAACTTATTCTACTCTATTTTTTTATTCATTATCCTGCTGTTCGCGACGACTTACTGCACGAACTAGGATGATACTGTTCATAGAAGTAGGGGAAACAATAATTACTGCGACATCTTGCGCAAGTGATAAATGCTATATTTTTGCATTCGCAGGTTTTTAAAAAATGCATGTATTGCAAAGCAAACTTCGTTGACATTCATGAACGATATCCTGGCATCCCATAATTTGGCGGCAAACCACGCGTATTTTAACATGCTGCCGACAACTGAGACTGAACTTTTATATAATCTTCTGCGGTTATTGAAGACACCTTAATTTGTGAGAGATATGAAGTATTTGAAACAAATCGTCCATCGGCGGCATTCGATCCCGCGATCCCCCGCTTACGAAGCTGAGCTCTTGCCGCTGCGCCACGAGCTCGTTGTCTTTTTCGCAAACATAGCTTGCACATAAGCGGACTGCAATTTTTCATTAATTATTTCTCAGAAACGGGTGAGAATTGCGCCTTACTACTCGTACCTGTTATACTCCTACACGTTTACCAAAGATGAATCGAATCGGTCACCCATGCGCCATAGCCTCCTCCCCTTGTTAGCTTTCTGTATGTGTGGCCTTTATACTTTTCATAATTTCCTCTCGGTACGGTTTTTACCCACTGAGAAATCTTCACTTCTTACTTTTCTTTTTAGATTCACCTAACAAAAAAAAAAAAAAACTTCATTTCGTCCATGTGCCCATTTTCATACAAAAATCTTAGAACGTTAGTGAAGAGGCTACTACGATTGGTGTCATTGTTTTAGAAGTCCCACTATTTAATTTACTGTTTTCGCAGGCGCCGAGGTGCCAAAATTTTGTTGTCCAGCAAGAGATCTTTTGCGTGTCAGTAGTTCTACCGACACGGGACTGAGCCAGGATCGAACCTACCAAGTTGGGGGGTCAGAAGGTCAGCACTCTACCGCCTGAGCTACTCACCCCGGCAAATGGAAGAGGTAGGCCCTATCGGCAAAAGAGCGGGAAGGGCGACGAGAGATTCCCAAGCTCTCGCAAACCTAATACCGCCTGGGTCGGACGAAAATAAGAGTCAGCCAAGAGAGGCCGGATAGAAAAGATCAACGCGAGGAGCTTGACACAAGTAAAAAGCCACACCAGACTAAGTTAGGAACCCCGTGGTCATCAACCTCGGAGGATCTTCTTTCAGTCGCCTCTTAGGACAGGCAAGAGATGCCGTGGATATATTCTTTATTATTCTTCTTCTTGTTTCGTATAGGCCAGCTAAGGACCACGACATTCAACTATTACATTTTGGAATGGGCTTTGATGTTTGCCCAGTAGTTGCGCATCCTCAGGCTGTGTTGCTCCTTCCTCTCCTTTGTCCAAAGGGCGCCAGTCTTCTTTGTTGATAGTCTGTCCTGGAACTTCTTATGTTTATGCATTTTCCTGAGTGCTGTCCGATCCTTTAAGATTCCTTCTGTTATTCCCACTTCCTGTAGATCTTTATCCACTTCCATCAACCATGGTGACTTGGTCTTCCTATTTTGCCAGTAGCTGAGAATCCGGTTGGTCAACCTGGTCGGATGCATCCTGTAGACGTGCCCATAGAATGCTAGGCGTCTCTTGCTTGCTACATTCGTTATTCTTTCACAGTACTTGTAGAGCTCTTGGTTAGGCCGTCTTTTATAACTGTCCCCTTCCTTGAATGGCCCCAGTATCTTCCTCATTATCTTTCTTTCCCGGATTTCAAGTTTTTCCACGAGTCCCTTCCTGTTGAATGTTAAACAGTCTGAAGCATACAAGGCTTCAGGACGGATGACTGTCCGGTAGTGCTTCATCTTAGTATTACGAGAGAGACACTTTTTATTATAGGTATTCTTCGTCAGTTGGTAGGCCATTATTATTATTATTATTATTATTATTATTATTATTATTATTATTATTATTATTATTATTATTATTATTATTATTAAAAAGTTCTTGTGAGCTGGATTGTTGTACAATGTAAGGAAAAGTGAGGAGGAAGGGACCGTAAAGGGAGTAAGAAATGTTATGCTTCAAAAGATTGACGCGACAAAAAAACAAAAATAAAAAGATGGGTGTCAAATCTAATGATTATAAATATATCTTTCGACAAATGAAACTTAAACTGATAACGATTCATTTACAGTCGAACCTCGATATCTCGAACCTTCATTACTCGAATTTTCAGTATCTCGAAGTAACTTAAATTTCCCGGTCGTTTGTCCTATTTTTCACATTTCTCTATTACTCGAAATTCGGTTACACGAATTTCTCGAAGCAAACGTTTTTCCTCCCTTGAAGGAAAAAAATACTCTGTAACTCGAATTTTGTACAACACTTACTGTGCATTTGTAGTTTGTGAGGAACAGCTAACAAGGTTACAGTGATGCTGTGGGCTAATATGACAGGAGCCGAAAAACAAACTTCTAGTGATCGGAAAATCGGCGAAGTCTCGTTGATTTTCGGGTGTGAATTCATTACCGGTCACGTACGAAAGCAAGCCCGGAAGTCGCGGATGACAAGCTCCATTTACTGGAACTTGACTGCGCGGTTTCGAACCTACATGCAGAGTCAGTTCAATATAAAGGACAGTTTTTCTCACAGCAATAAATTGTTGTTGAAAAGTATGCGCAAGGAAAGAAGATCAACAGAAAAAACCCAGAAGAGACAAATGATATTTTCCAAAGGTGTTAACGGAGGTATGTTTCTTATTTCACTGCTGTATGTACTGTATTCTGTCTTCTAAAAAGTTACTTTAATAAGGGCAAAATCAAAGCGATGCCGTAAAATACGACTTTGTTACTATATGTTTAAATAAAAATAATCATCAATCAGGCAGAAGAAAAGGCCAGGATTAGGAAAGGAGTTAGACAAGGTTGTCCCCTATCACCGTATTTATGTTCATTGAGGAAGCTATTCAGATCATGAAGGAGAAGACAAAGGGAATAAAAGTCAATGGTGAAAGGATACATTGTATCAGATTTGCAGATGACATCGTATTAATTGCAGACTCAGAAAAAGAAATGAATAGAATGCTGAAAGTCCTCTCAGGCACTCTTAAACTATGGAAATTAAAAGTAAACAAACGGAAAACGAAAGTAATGGCAGTACGGAAAAATATGGAGGAAATTAAAACCAATATAAAAATTGATGACGTCAGAATTGATCAGGTGAAACAATTCTGTTATCTTGGTAGTATGATAACAGAGGATAAAAGATGCTTCCTGGAAGTAAAGAGAAGAATAGCATTGGCAAAACAGGCATTCATGAGTAAGAGAAACATTTTAACCAGCACACACATGAATATAGATGTCAGAAAATCCTTTGCAAAATCATTTGTATGTAGTACACTTCAGTATGGAAGTGAGAGTTGGACTCTGGGTAAATTAGAAAGGAATCGACTTGAAGTTGCTGAAATGTGGATATGGCGGAAAATGACCAGAACGAGCTGGACGGAAAGAAAAACCAACCTCGAAGTCTTAAGGGAAGTTAAAGAAGAGAGAAGATTCTTAAAGGAAATGGAAAACAGGAAAATAAAATTTATTGGACATGTCATCAGACACAATACTTTCATCACTAACATACTTGGAGGGAAAATGATGGGAAAGAAAGGGAGAGGAAGACCTAGGAGGCAGTATTTGGACGACATCAAGAAGAGGTTAGGTTGTAACAATTACATGGAACTGAAACGAACAGCCAATGAAAGAAAAGAGTGGTTGCATCGACAAGGCATTAGCCTTTAGAATATTGATTGATTGATTGATTGATTGATTGATGTTTAAATACTGTAAGAAATACGGTATTCGGTATAAGCCCGTAGATACATAATATTTGATTACGCGCTATATATGCTCAAAACGGTATTTTCTATATCTTGAAATTTCGTTCACTCGAAATAAAATTTAGCTCTCGAGGTGATTCGAGATATCGAGGTTCTACTGTATTTGCATGTATCGAATAGTGTTAGGGAATTGGAAGTCGACAAGTTTAGGATTTAATGCACTGAAATGGGGGAAACTGACTTAGTGCCTATGACACTACCACTACTACACTTCACCGAGCTCGATAGCTGCAGTCGCTTAAGTATTCGGGAGATAGTGGGTTCGAACCCCACTGTCCGCAGCCCTGAAGATAGTTTTTCGTGATTTCCCATTTTCACACCAGGCAAATGCTGGGGCTGTACCCTCATTAAGGCCACGGCCGCTTCCTTCCCAGTCCTAGCCCTTTCCTGTCCGATAGTCGCCGTAAGACCTATCTGTGTCGGTGCGACGTAAAGCAAATAGCAACAAGAAAACAATAAACAGTTCTGTACGGTACTGTATGATGAGATGAGACCTCTTTTATAAGAAGAGCCTTCTATATTGCATCGTCATCAATCAACACTTCATATCACAGCCTGCACGGTTGGTAGGTAACATCGCGTTATACATTTGTATCGCTGATTTCAGATGACCCCCGGCCTTGAGACATTCTCAAATGTTTGCGGGGAACTGGGTTAGTGTGGCTGTGTGGAGCTGCTTCTTGATTTAGGCAATCCGCTCGATAGGGATCGTATTGCGGGCTAAGCTGCCTCCTGCAATTGTATCGTTAGAGTACGTTCAAGACGAGTAGTTGTGCCTCCTGCAATTGTATCGCTATAGTACGGTAAAGATAAGTAGTTAATCTGTCAACTTGTAGTGGATTGAACTGAATCTTCTTGGTTTATGAGAGTTTTAGAATGTTTAAATCTGTCATAAAAGGTACCGTCGATGTTGTGCGATTGGTTAATACGAAGACTGGCGTGTTCTTGGTCTGGCCAATGGAAGCATCCGGTTATATTTTGAATTTGCTCTCCGATGGTTGTGTTGGCTGTGGTCTGTTGTTATTGATGTGATGAGACGCACTAGCAACGAGGAGGAGAATTTTGCTCTGGTAGTTTCTGTAATTTCTTGGCAGATTCCCAAGACTGTAGAAGCATCCAGAGTGACTGTTCTTAGAACAGTTTTGTATATAAGTACTTTATTCCTGATACCTAGTTCTGATTTACGTTATAGTAGGCAGTAGACTGAATTAGCATATGTTTGAAATGGGCTTTTTACTGTCCCGGTCTAATATGACACTACGTATTTCGCCTCTGTTCCCAGGCGATTGACTTTCCAATGATTTTTAACACTTGAATAGGGTTTTCGTTCGTAGAGTCTGGTAAAATAAACGACAGTGGATCTGGAGATGTTTATATTCTTCCTCCCCGTTCTGAACCATTCATCAAAATAGTTTAGGACGTCTCGTAATTGTCTTATGACGACATAAGGCACGAACGATTCTGCCATGATGGTACACAACGCCAGGTCTAATTGAAGGGCCAGGGGGGAAAACAGGCAAGTCAACTTCCTTCAAAAGTCAGGGAAAAACTAAATTTTAATTGCAAAATGTTACTAGATAAACAAATTTAAAAGTTACAAAATCATATGCTTTGAGTATCTGAAGTTCGAAGCTCAGTATATCACCGCTAACTCGATTACAACAAAAAGTTGACATACCAGTTTTTTCCCTACCCTTCAACTGATAAGTACCTAACCGACAAGAAGTTCTATATCGAAGTGGAGGAAGAGAGATACATCAAGACCGGTGTCCCCCAAGGTTCTGTAATCGGACCGTACCTCTACCTCCACTATGCGTTAGACACGCCCACTACCGATGGCATATTAACTAACTAACTAACTCTAACTAACTAACTAACTAACTAACTAACTAACTAACTAACTAACTAACTAACTAACTAACTAACATCAGAAGTTTCCATTCCGAACTCTGAAGAGGTACGCCGGGCCTTTTAGAGGGTAGCGCCCTCTCTCACACCACGGGGATTTGTGATGACAATTTGTAAGGTAAGGAGAGTAGCGGCCGTGGCATATAAAATGATTTCTCCCGGCATTCGCCTTACTGCAGATTAGAAAAACCACGGGAGACCATTCTCAGCAAAGCCGGCGGTTGGGACCAGCCCCTCTCCGACTCCCAAATGCAGAGCTGCAATGCTAGCGAAAGCTGCTTTCCCAGTCTGATGGCCAGCAGTCGCCACTGGCGTACTGTCCTCAGAATGGTGCTTACATTAATTTCTCCAGCTAATCCTAAGGTTGTGAATTGCTCAATAATCCGTCAGCAACATTTTGGCGATACAGTAACTGTAAAAACAACAAATATTCACCCACGCACAAAAGAGACTATTTAGAAGAGCATGGACAGGCAGGACTTTATCAAGTGGATCGGAACTGGCCTTCGACGGATTCTCTCGCGGTATGAGGAAGTAAAACATATTCCCTGGATGATAAAAAAAAAAACACACTAGGAACAGCGGAAAATTGCATCGTAGTATGTAGAGACGCACCTACCGCCTCGAGATGACGTCACATTTCTGGAAATCTGTTGTGCTTCATTTACGTCAACTCCAAGGCACATGCCCTGCCGCGAGCGCGTCACGTATTTCACAAACAAAATGAAAACAAGAAAGAATCGTGCTGATTTTTCTCTTTTTTAACCATCCTACTCGTTTGTTTTCGGCTTCGTTCGGTATATCGCGCCACTAACCGAGAAGAACGGACATAGAGAGCCGCCACACCTTCTACAACAAGGAGTTTCTATCGGAGTCAAGGCCATCTGGCAGTATCAACAACAAGAGTTAGGAGTTTGCTACGGACAGGAAGGAAAGAAGGCTTTGGTTAACCTTGAGAGCCACGAGTCGTTTCTCTTCTCCTACACGAGTTTCCTCCCACGTCAGCGGCAATTAAACGATTCTGAAATCGTCAAGTACACAATAAAAATCTGTTCACAACATGTGTATACAATATAACACTGGAAGTGGAGGAGAAAATAAGTTCAAAGACACTTAAAACAATAAAAAATAATGGTTATAATAAACGGAACGACGGCGGTAACTCAAGAAAAGATATAAATCTGCAAGGTCTGTAGCACCAAGAACTGAAATGTTCTTTCCAGTTCTTGAAGTTGTCTACATGATAACTAATAAATACAGATTTCAATAAGTATGGTATTGCGATTTTCAGATCTTTCCAAAAGATGGCATTCTTTTGTGATGATATTCTAAACTTCAAACACAGGTAAAAGCTGTTGAGGTGTTACGTCCGGTCAATATTAATTTATGGCAGGGCCGTAACGTTAAGGCGGGCCCAGGCCTTTAAGGGGTCCTATAGGCTCTTCCAAAAATAGTATAAATTATAACCTGGAAATGATAAGAAATGATCAGGCGGGTTTGTTTAATCAATGTTTTGTTTTGTTTTTTTACTATTTGTACGTAGAGGACTTGCCACTTGGTTGCCTCTAGCAGCAGTTCATTGAGTTGAGTGTAAACGCAGCACAGCACCTGCCTTTGGCGTCTCTCGCAACACTGCGACACGTTCTTCAGAAATGACCTCCACCATTTTATTTAAAAATAATTACAGGAATGAAAAACTGATACAAAAATATCTCAAATTTTAGTAAGAAAATTATACTTTCTTGATGTGTAGTGCACCTAAGATCGTATTATGCACAAATTTCGCAGAACATTTCACGTTTGCCACACGTTTATTCGACAAGAGTGTAAAATGCCAATGAAACATGAAAGCAATTGCAGTTAAGTACAAACATCTAAATGGTGCATGATTGGCAATTCAGCTGCTCAGCCGTTAAACCACGGAGGCATTTAAATAAAATCTTATTTTTTAATAATCTTAAAACAATGAATACCCTCTTTGTTAATGCAATTTGAAAATTTATCGCATTACTTCTACGTGAAGTAATTAAATTTATATTAAATTATTCATATGGTTAACATTTTATTTAAAGGGGCTCGAATGTTTATTTTGGCGGGCGGGTTCGATCCACAAACGTCACGTCCCTGCTTTAGGAAGTAGAGACGTGTACTGTCAAAGCTTCCTCCGTGAACAGATTAGAGGCCTTTGAAATGTGGTTACACAGAATAACCTGGACAGTTTATGTAGCCAATAATGATGTGTTAAGGCGAGCCAGAGCTGGCAAAACATCATCAAAGCCAGGAAAACAACTTATTTAGGCCATGTTACGGGCTTCTACACCTCATATTACAAGGAAAGGAGGAGCTGGTAGACCACCAATGTCATGGCTCCAAAACATCAAAGACTGGACTTGCATCAACAAAACCGAACAACTCTTCAAGTTGTCTAAAGAAAGGCTTTTTCCAGGGTGATCGCCAATGTCTGGGAAACAGCATATGGCACCTGAAGAAGAATAAGAAGAAGAAGGAGAAGAATGGTAATGCTACTGGGATGCGAGTCAGAACTACAGTAAAAATGGGCCGTAACGGAGTGGAGGCTCAAAATATAACTCTAAATGTATTCAATTACGGTTTAACTTATACCAAAACTGCAGTTTCAGTAAATAAGTAGTCCGACTCGTTGGCTGAATAGTCAGCGTACTGGCCTTCGGTTCAGAGGGTCGCGGGTTCGATTCCCGGCCGGGTCGGGGATTTTAACGTTCATTGGTTAATTCCAGTGGCCCGGGGACTGGGTGTTTGTGCTGTCCCCAACATTCCTGCAACTCACAAACCACATATAACACTATCCTCCACCACAATAACACGCACTTTCCTACACATGGCAGATGCCGCCCACCCTCATCGGAGGGTCTGCCTTACAAGGGCTGCACTCGGCTAGAAATAGCCACACGAAAATAAATAATAGTAAGTAAGTCGAACTAGTGTGGGGTTGTACGGTTTCTACTGCTATTGAGAATATCGTATTTGGCGCTGGCAATATGGAAAAAGTTTTCAGTATAAGAACATATTGCAGAATAATCTCAAGACCAGTGCTGAGAAGTGGGGCTTTGAAAACTACTACTACTACTACTACTACTACTAGCATATATATTTTTTTGCTAGTTGCTTTACGTCACACCGACACAGATAGGCCTTATGGCGACGATGGGATAGGAAAGGCCTACGAGTGGGAAGGAAGCGGCCGTGGCCTTAATTAAGGTACAGCCCCAGTATTTGCCTGGTGTGAAAATGGAAAACCATACTCAGGGCTGCCATACCCACTATCTCCCGGATGCGAGCTCCTAACCACACGGCCAACTCGCCCGGTCCTAAGCGTACGTTAGAACTTGTTCACCTCAAACTCCACTACAATCCACAATGAAATCCCAGTGAGCCCAGTGAGAAAACACCACGTCACGTCCAAAGCACGTTGGAAAAATGTCAGCTCAGAAGTAAAAAGGAGTACGTCCACTTAATGACAAAAATACTTATTCAGTAGTAGTAATAGTTTGGGTCATCAGTCCATAGACTGTATTGGTGCAGCTCTCCATGCCACCCTATCCTCTGCTAAACTTTTCATTTCTATGTAACTGCTACATCCTACATCTGTTCTAATCTCCTTGTCATATTCATACCTTGGTCTACCCCTACCGTTCTTACCGCCTACACTTACCTCACGAAGCAACTGAACAAGTCCTGGGTGTCTTGAGATGTGTCCTATCATTCTATCTCTTCTTCCGGTCAAATGTCACAAAATCGTTCTCCTCTCGTATCTCTCAATCGCACCTTCAACATTTTTCTGTATTCAAAAACTTTCTTTCTGAACTAGTTATTGCTCATGTTTCATACCGCGCTTCAGACGAAAGTCTTCAAAAACGTTTTTTTCTAAGTCCTATATCAGTGTTCGAAGTAAAGCAATTTTTTTCTCTTAAGAAAGGTCTTCCGTGCTTGTGCTAGTCTGCATTTTATGTCCTTATTTCTGCGATTGTTAGTTATACTACCACTCAAGTAACAATATTCATGCTCCCTTTAAGACTGCATTTCCTAATATACTATATCCTGCATCGCCTGACTTCATTCGACAGCACTCCATTACTTTTGTTATGGATTTCTTTACTTACATCTTGTGCACGCTTTCCCCCCCCCCCCCCCCCAAGACTTCGTCCATACCATTCAGCAATTTTTCCGAATCATCTGCAGACTCAGAGTTTTGTTTAACCTCCCCTTGGATTATGACTCCCTTTTCAAATCCCTTTTTTTTCTTTGCTAGTGGCTTTCCGTCGCACCGATACAGATACGTCTTATAGCGACGATGGGACAGGAAAGGCCTAGGAGTTGGAAGGAAGCGGCCGTGGCCTTAATTAAGGTACAGTCCCAGCATTTGTCTGGTGTAAAAATTGGAAACCACGGAAAACCATCTTCAGGGCTGTCGGCAGTGGGATTCGAACCCACTATCTCCTGGATGCTCCATATTCCTCTCCAACTTCCTTTACAGCCTGTTCTACATACACACAAGAAGAGGGGGGGGTCGAAGTGCAGCCTTGCATCACTCCTTTCAAGATTGCTGCTTCTTTCTCACCGTCCTCGATTCTTATCACTACAGACTGATTTTTGTAAAGATTGTACATATAGTAAATATCGGTATCTGATCCCAATCACCCTCAAAATCTCAGATAGATTGATCCAATCAACATTATCGAATGTCATGTACGTGGGCTTGTTTTCCTTATCTCGATCCTGTAAGATCAGACGTAGAATCAGGATTGTTTCACGTGTTCCTCCATTTCTTCTGAACCCAAAATGTTACCACGAGAAAAGGATGCATAACAAAATTTTGAACTCTTCAAAAATGCTCATGTTCGAATATGTTTGTCCCGTTGACATATGTTATTTTTGCTTACAAACTTTCATGAATTAAAAGATTCACCAGTCCGCTCCACGTATAGGTTCACGCCAGCAATCATTATTTCACGTGCCTGCCTAACTCTAGAACTGTACAACACAGATCTTAAGATGTATCTAAATCATAAGAGGTTTTCGGCGATACAAGGAGGCGAAAAGGCTAGGAGTTGGAAAGTAGCGGCCGTGGCCTTAATTAAGGTACAGCCCCAGGATTTGCCTGGTGTGAAAATGGGAAACCACGGAAATCCATTTTCAGGGCTGCCGACAGTGGGGTTCGAACCTACTATCTCCCGAATGTGTAGAAAATGTATCTGATGTGAAACCTTATGGACCCTTTTAATGTTTTATTTCAATGTTGCATATACTTTGTTAATTTGATCACTAGCCAAAACTAGGTCAGCTGAAAAGCTTAGGCTGTTATCTTAACTTTAACTATGCATTACTGAAAGTCACGCCTTTTTAACAAACCTTTGTAACTATAACGACAGGATTTAGAGCAATTTTATTACAACTAAAAAATTAAAGATACAAACATGTAATAACTTTAACAACCTTCATGTTCATAAGGGAAGGAAAGCATAAATCAATTTAAATTCAAGCATTAAGAGTTCTCTCATTAGTCGTGTGAACGTTGGCAATCATACATTGCGTGTTATGAAACAATTAAAGAGAGGAAATCGCTGTTGCCACAAAGTTAAGAAGACAGAATAACACAAGCGTTGAACAAGCTGCGAACATGGTCGTCCAGGGGAGAATGTGCCAATATCAAAAGCAAAATAATAAAAAGAACAGCATGAGCAATTATATTTATGTCCGGAGGTCTTACAGCTTGTAAAACGGGATGTGATGTCGGCAATTACTACCAGTATGCAATCCTGAAACATACTCTACAGAATAGATTTCACAACAAAGTCCTCCGGAACATCCTGTAACATGGATGTACTAAATGGATTATTATTGACCCCAGGCTCTCTACTGCCGTAATCTTCAATAAGAAGAGAAAAGAAACCGCTCTCAAAAGAGTCTTTACAATTTCTTCTGCCAGATACAGTAAAGGAAAAGCTCGTACAAACAAGAACTCAGAATTCGAATATGTGACTTCTGATGAACAACATCAATTTGATTTACGTTGCTTTAGGTTTTATGGCCACGATGGGACAGGAAAAGGGCTAGGAGTGGAAGAAAGCGGCCGTGGCCCCCAATTAAGGTACAGCCCCAGGATTTGCCTGGTGTGAAAATGGGAAACCACCACGGAAAATCATCTTCAAGGCTGCCGACAGTGGGATTCGAGCCTACTATCTCCCGGATGCAAGCTCACAGCTGTGGGCCGCTAACCGCACGGTAAAACCGCCCGGTAATTAAGCAATATAAATAAATAAATAAATAAATAAATAAATAAATAAATAAATAAATAAATAAATAAATAAATAAATAAATAAATAAATAAATAAATAAATAAATAAATAAATCGCGAATTATTAAAAAATTAAGGTCCACTAAGGTAAATCTGGTTCTGAGAATAAAAATATTTACATCCCAGTTAAAGGATTATTACGTTACTTCAACTAGTATTGTTAAAGATATATTTAAGATTTTTAAAAACAATCTGCCGTATTTCGCACCGACAAAGATAGGTTTTATGACGAAGATGGGATAGGAAAGGTCTAGAAGTGGGAAGGAAGCGACCATGGCCTTAATTAAAGTACAGCCCCTGATGTGAAAATGGGAAACAACGCAAAAACCATCTACAGGGCTACCGACGGTGGATTCGAACCCACTATCTCTCGAATGCTAGCTGATAGCTATGTACCACAATATCCTAAGGTTTTGAAGTCTATGGAAAATGCATGGTTATCTCCATATAGGCCTACCACATAAAACTACTAAAGATGTCTAAAAATCTTACACATCTTATCACTTTATAACAATACTAGCAAATATATAATTTTGGGGAACTTTTTGTACTCAATTCACTTTTGTGCAACTCAAAAACTGCGGTTTCAAGATCGGCCACGTGGCTGCCTTTCCTCAACTTTCCAAAATGGCATCGTTACTTCGTTTTTAGCGCCGTTCAGTTCCTAGTTGTTTTCGCTGTGCTACAAGCAAGCCATCTTGTCCGTAGAAACGAAGTGACGGAAGGATTCTCGCTCGAGGAGTACATTTTCAAGAATTCTAGAACTATGAATAACAGGTAGCAGGAGTGTGTTGTACAAAAACCTGATGAGAACGTTAAGAATCTTAAAAACATTACTGGTTTGGTCTGGCTAATCCCTTATTCATTCATTTTCTCAACCCATGCTGCAGTCTTGAGAAGAAAGGAGTATAATAACGTACATACCTTGAATTCTGCAGTCATGGCATTTCTTTGACTGCTTCGTTTCGAATGAACAACAGAACAGGTACTTACCTGAAACAAAGAGAGAGAATACGATATAAAACACAAACACTTTAAATAATAATATTACTTGTAACATGCAAAATATGGCCTCCCCTGTAATTAGTCTACCCTTCTTGCAATATATTGCGCGCCATCTCGTTCTTAAAACCTTTTTCTTTACAATGTGTTTTACGTTGCACCGACGCACATAGGCCTCATGGCGACGGTGGGATAGGAAAGGCCTAGGAATGGGAAGGAAGGAGCCTTGGCCTTAATTAAGGCCCCAGAATCTGCCTGGTGTGAAAATGGGAAACCACGGAAAGCCATCTTCGGGGCTGCCGACAGTAGGGTTCGAACCCACTATCTCCCATATGCAAGCTCACAGGTGCGTGTCCCTAATCGCACGGCCAATTCGCCCGGTTTGATAAATTTTATTTTCATTTCCTGCGTTATTAGGATAACTATACCTGCGACCAATCAGCTGCCAACCTGCTGCCTATCAAAAGGGCGATTCAATTACTCCGTGACGTGTGCAACTGACTTATAAACTTCGCATGTGCTGGCTGGTGGCAAGGTAGGGAGGATATTCAATTTATAAAGACCTGATTTTATTTTTATTTTTACGTCGAACCGACACAGATAGGTCTTACGGCGACGATAAAACTATGTCGTGTTTCCTCTCCCGATTGAGGGATATATTTTGTAGGTTTTAAAGTGTGATGTAACTGTTAGGGCAGGTCCTTCGGTTTTATCAACTGAATTAAGTAGGGAATATCTGTGCCATTTAACGAATTATCGGGTAAGGAGAGGTTCGCCTTATGCGATTTAGCCATGTCAAGCTAACGTAAGCATGTTATGTCAATTGTTTTTTTCAAAAGGATTTTCGAGTGATTTTACCCTCTCTCTATTACCTCGACTAGGTATTTTAGAAATTTAAAACTTTGCTAATCGTTTAGGATTATGGCGTCATTTCACCCTAGTCTAAGCCCCTGGTGTGGAACATGCGAAACCATGGAAAACAATCTACAGGACTACCGAAAGTGGAGTTCGAACTCATTAAATCCCGGATGCAAGCTGATATCTATGTGACACAATATCTTAAGGTTTGGAAGTATATGGTAAATGCATGATTATCTCTGTATATTTCATAACATTACTAAAGGTACCTTAAAAAACCTGCACATTTTATCACTTTAAATCAATGCTGGCAAATAAAAATAACGTTGGGCAATTTTTTGTACTCAATTCCCTTACGTGCATATCAACAACTGCGGTTTCAAGATCGGCCACTTGGCTGTCTTGTTCTGGAAGGTCACAGTAAAGTCTATTAATGAAAGACAGGGAACAACCTAACGGGGTGTGAGTCCCTTGAGTCTGGTCTTTTCGCAGTATACCGCTGATTTTGGACGCCGGGTAGATGACATGGAACCACAATCTTCTCATCAACAGATTATCCGTCTTTAAAGATCATTATTATCTTAAAATACTAACTGATGTACCCACGCTTCGCTACGAAATTTTCAGCAAGACTGTCTTTGTGATTTTCCCAACTGAAATCAACTTGGATCATTACAATGACGTCAGTAGGAATGTAGCGATTAAAAGCAAAGTTATCATATAAAATACTCGATCACACGAAAACTGCACATCTTCTCACTTTTAACGACAGTACTACGCTGTCGATGTAACAGTCCACAGTTACAGAGCTGGAATGACCAGGCCGCAGACAGCCGTGAACGCCCGTCTGCTATTATTTCGTTAAGTGTGTACACTGCTCTTTCTAATCAGTGCCTCAGAGTAGGGCCTGAATAGCTGGAATGCTATGATGAATCAGTGTGTTACGTACTAGTAGTATCAGATAATTTATAAACCAGAGGAAAGGAATGGCAAGCTAAAGAAGAGAGATCTAACTCCCTAGCTACTTCCGCCAATATTCAGGCAGGCTGTCATATTCGGTACGCAGTAGTAATGCCATCTGTCGGAGATGGCTGGCATCAGAAGACACAAAACACATCACAATAAACAATGGTAAATGTAAAGCTATTGTTGATTAATGTCATGCTAGTTGTTTTACGTCGCACCGACACAGATAGGTCTTACGGCGACGATGGGACAGGAAAGGGCTAGGAATGGGAAGGAAGCAGCCGTGGCCTTAATTAAGGTACAGCCCCATCATTTGCCTGGTGTGAAAATGGGAAACCACGGAAAACCATTTTCAGGGCTGCCGACAGTGGGGTTCGAACCTACTATCTCCCGAATACTGGATACTGGCCGCACTTAAACGATTGCAGCTATCGAGCTCGGTGATCAATGTTATGAGCTTCCTATATTGTAGGCCTCACAATTAGTTTTCTTCCGACTGTGATATTAGGGCATCTTATAAAATAAGTTCCTATTGCCGATTTTTCATGCCGATTTTCATTAAAATCTGTTTACCCATTTTCTCGTGACTCAGCGCTGATATGGACTTAGCAACAAAAATTCAAATTCATAAATATCTCTGTTATCATAGCCAGTAAGGTAAAATGTATAAGACATACACGTAATACTATATAACTTCAATTGTGTAATATTTATTGATAGGACCACCAATAACATAAACACTTGAGAATTACATTTTAGGCATTCTCCTAAACTGCTACTTCACTCAGCGTGAATAAATTATTTATGGCCTAGATTGTAGCGACTTATTCCCTGACTTTACATACCGATTTTCATTAAATTCTCTTCGGTTGTTTTCTCGTGATGCCCGTACATACATACAGACAGATTACGGAAAATTAAAAAGTGAATTTCGTTGTTACTGTGGATACGACCGATACAGAAGTACCATTATTTTCAAATTCTGAGCGATATACAGACAAAACTCTTAAGCCCCTAAGCGCACGGCCAACTCGCCCGGTTCACACACCTGTAATTCTGTATGAATTAAAATGCCTGAATAACTCTGTTCTGATATCGCACGAAGAGACAGCTGTATTTGTGGTACTGAGAACGGTGTAAGTAGCTCTCGGTTGGTCTAAACAGGGAAAAAAAAAGTAGATCACACCACAAACCAATTTGGTCAGACCAGCTTTAAGCCATAACCTTGCTGTCTCCTCCCATTAGTTTCGGCTCTTTTGCCGCAAGAACCAACCAACTTTAACAGTCACGAAAACAGGATTTATGACAAAAGATGCAGTACATGTTACCGAGTGCGCTCAAGAAAAAGAAAAGGGAGTTAGGACGTTTCCATCTTATTGTATTCTATCACGACTTGCAGTGACACTGATTGAACGGTACATTCCACTAGACATTACCTCCAATAGACAGGCAGGGAATGCACAATGATTCAAAGACACACGATGAATATTGATAACTGATGGGCAGACAAATAACTGTCGCGGAACGTCTGCTTGACATTCCAGCAGTGACCTTCTCATTATTCAGCTACGGACCCCATGGTCTAAAATTATCAGCGATGAAGAACACAGGACGCATCTTGCATCACCATCATCATTATTAATCGTTTTGCTCACTGCTGAGTGTCGAGACCTCATAACTCTTATCATTTCTGCGTTACAGCCTTGACGAGATGCGTCCAACCAGTGCTTTCCTTAATATGATCTGAAGAGGTGGGACAGTGATCTTCTTCGCCTGATCTAACCATATACTTGCTGTTCTTTCTTTTGGCCTGAAAAAATGGTAATTTCCAAGTTATCTTATAAAAATGTGGCCACGGAACTGAAAACAAAAACACTCACACGGGAAGATGGACGTTTTTGATGCTCAATTCGTCCATAAAGGAAACACTAGTTCTTCTTCCCGTCCATGGTACACGTAGCATTCTCCAGAACAACACATATCAAAGGCAACAATTCGATTTGTGTCTCTAGCATTCACGGTCCAGGTCTCACAGCTGTACAAAAATACTTGAGAACACCAGTGATTCCACCAAGCGCATCTTCGTAGTTTTTGACACTGACCGGTTCTGCCACATCTTAGTCAGAATAACCATTGCAGCACGACCTAGGACAATACGTCTTTTGATCTCTTCTTCACAGCTTCCCGTGCTACTGATGACAGACCCCACGTATTCCTTTAATATCTCCAGGTCCTTTAGACATCCTGTAAGTTGGATTTGACCTTGCCGATAAACTACCGTTAGACTGGTTTTTGCATCTTGCATAATGATGATATCCTTTTTTAATTACGGGGTTTCTCCTATAAATTAGTGTTCCTACAATCTATAGGTCTATATACAGGTCGTTTCAGTGGGCAGACCCACTAATTAAAAGCTGTAGCATTCGACATCATAGTACAACAAAGCTACTGCGTACAAAACTGTCTACGAATGTCTCATCATACTAAATGCTGCAAGAGACCCCCCATTCTCTTCAAGACACAGTTTCGCACGATTCAACATGTTTTTTGACTCACGTTTCAACATGTCCGCGCCAACATTGGTTATTTCAGCCATGATATTTGCCTGGACGTCCTGAATAGTTCTTGGACTGTTCTTGTACACTCTCTCCGTTAGAAAGCCCCACAAGAAATTTCCTGCTATCTAGTCTGGTGATCTTGGAGGCCAATGGTTCTTGGAGATAATGGGGTCCTCGAAGAAGCTTCTGGTGAGTGCCATGGACTCACTGTAGTTGTGGCACTTGGCGCGATGCTGTCCGAAGTATTCCTGCTAGAGTTCAGTATATTTTAATTGCTACATGAAGGCTATGAAAATGTCCCGGTAAACATAATGATTCCAAATAAAATTAGTTCAATGTTTTTCTAAGCGGAAACTGCACATCACATGTCCACATTTTGCTACTGAAGTGGTTGCTCGTAGAAGTAGTGGTGAAGATTTTTTTTTTTTTTTTTTTTTTTGCTAGGGGCTTTACGTCGTACCGACAAAGATAGGTCTTATGGCGACAATGGGATAGGAAAGGCCTAGGAATTGGAAGGAAGCGGACGTGGCCTTAATTAAGGTACAGCCCCAGCATTTGCCTGGTGTGAAAATGAGAAACCACGAAAAATCATCTTCAGGGCTGTCGACAGTGGGATTCGAACCCACTATCTCCCGGATGTAAGCTCACAGCCAAGCGCCTCTACGCACACGGCCAACTCGCCCGGTGATTATTGTTTTAAGAGGAAATACACCTAGGCAACCATCCTCTAATAACATTAATCAGAGGGGAAAATGGAAGGAGTCGGACACTTCAAAAAATGAAGGTATCGACAAAAACAAAGGGCCATAAACGGCGTGAAAATGAATGACTCGCTACGCCTCGCTACCTAATACCGTGGGGATTGGAAAAGAACAGTTGACCAAGGGAGGTCAGATAGGCTAGATGACAGTGAGGAACCTGGCACACGTGCAATGCTAGAGAACACAGCTAAAGATCCCGTTGTCGCCAACCCACGCTTCAAAGTTAAGAGGCCCTGGGGCCCCTTCTAGTCGCCTCTTACGACAGGCAGGGGCTACCGTGGGTGTAATTCTACTGACAGGCGGGTGGTTGTTCGTGGAACTCTTGACGATTTCCTTATGCCCAAATCCTCGCGTTCTTTGAGTTCACGTTCTACGAAGTTAAGGAACCAATTGCAATCAATAATGCATAGATCGGGTTCTGTCAGCTGGTGAACAGCTGTCATTCTGTACGGGACCATATGTGTGTCTCTCATGCACTTAGGAGGTTGAATTCATATCTGCAATATGCACGTAGTATTACTGTCATGCAATGGAGCATGCTGTGAATAAAGTGTTACATTATAAAATACAGATATAGAACAGATAGCTTGAAAATGGGGGAGAGAGAGCATTTATTTACTGCAATTCATTTGTTCGGTACACGCATTAAATAATCCTCGTTGCAATTATTTACTAATACTATTTAAATATTAGATATCGAAAGCTAATAAAGCTTATATTCATTCCTCGAATTATCATCCCTGTTTTGCTTTTAAAAAAAGCATCCTTGTCCTAGATAGTCATGGGATAATCGAAAATTTTTAATATTCGGATAACCTCCATCCGATTATTTAAATATTAGTGTACCGGCTGGTACACCTCTACGCCGCACATTTGAATTTTCCGCCTTAAAGTCCTCCTTTACCGTAAATTTTGTGATTTCGAAGTTGTCAATACTGTGTGCATTTCAACTTTTTTTGTTTTCCATTGATCAAGAAGTGTGGACATTCTCTTATAGATGTATTTAAAAAAATTTTTTAAAAATCATGCACCCTGGTGCGAAGTGAAGGAACCTTTTTTGAAGAAATTTTGTATTCATAAGTTTTCCTATTACTAAATTTCGTACTTTCATTTGTGGGTTGGCAATATTAATCTTTTCTTTCCGCCAGTTTTGAAGTTAGCCAATAAATTATTTCTGTAATTAATTTTTGACCAATCGTGTCTTTCTTCTTCGATTTTGACGTGTAACTTTTAACTAGCCGATAAGAGCATGTGGGTGTGGTTATTTTATTCATGAAAGGTCTCGAATTTTCCTCGAGGGTATAAAAACTGCTGATTTTCTTGTCTCTCGGCCACATCATCAACATTTAATTTAGTGTATGGACGTGTAGCAGGAGGCGGGAAGCGCCTCTTTCTTCAGGCAGCAGTTCTTCAATAACGTAATGGCCGCCTAACATCTTTATTTCTTGCTAACTCAGCAGTTTAACCCGCGGGGAAGGTCCGAAACCTTTACCATGTAACCTGTCTTCCACCATGTAATTTGCCGTCGCTTTTGTAAAACATCATATATCTTTAACTGTAAATCGGGGATAGAGAGTGCTTTACCCTCTCGAGCTCCCCTTCATTTTTGATTTGGGGTGACTAAGTTTTCGTAACCGATTTTCTACTCTTCCTTAATGTGTTAAATTTATTCTGTATACGAGTCACCTCCATAGTTTGGGAATAGCCCCTGTTTCATCGGCCGAGTGCCTCTTAGGTTTTAAGAAGTTTCATTCAGGAGTGCTAGTATACGCCTCCATTCTCTTTGTATTTTGGGCCATTTACTTAACCTATTCTTTTTCTGCTAAGGCCCAGTAGATTGGGTACAAGATACCCCCGTTTCGGTGGTGTAATTTGTGCCTTGATGGCAAGTGATTGTACGGTATGGTATGCCTTTAATAGGCTTGGAAAACTAAGAGCGGGTCAGCTCTTTTATGTATTGGAGATGTGCCTCTAGGAGGCTTGACATTGCTAGAGGGGAGCAAGTGCTCCATGTAATTAGGGGATTTCTGTCCTTTGGTAATATGTGTTTGTGAGCTGAGAGCTCAGGAAATGTAAAAAACTTGGGGCTTGAAGCCCAGCTGGTTAAACTGTCTCTAAATCTTGGCTTTTTCTGGTCTTGTACTACCTGAGTGTCGGTTACTTGTTCACTTGTTGTTACTTGTTAAATTTTCAAATTCTATGTGAAAATTGTTAAGTTTTGCTATTTTCGAAAATATAACCTTTAATGAAATTTTAATGCATATCTCGACTTTGTGGATAGACCCATTCCAGGCCGCACCTTCTTTCACCTCTGCATTCTACGGGTATCCCCGTAACAATTAGAATAACTAATGGAATGAGTTTCAAATATTATTCAGTTATATCACACAGAATAATCGGATGCATCATGAATAAAGTTTTCGGTTGAAGTGTGTAGGATGAATAATCGATTGGAATAAGCGAATAGATAAACTTCTACGAAAAATAGAAATACGACTTTTTTCAAATGAGGGCGCATTTTATGGATTTTAAGTAATGACATCTGAATGCATGACGCATTCATAAGTGTGGAGCATGAGATCTTATTATTTTCGTAAGGCCTATCAGAGACCGTTCGTCCTACTGATACACTTCCTGTAAGGGAATGGAGATAGGTAATTTTAATTTCCGTGTGATGATTTGATGACAACATTAAGATTACTTTTCATTAAGTTCTTTCGAAAGCATTCACTATTCAATTGCCCCAATCATTCGAATGGAAATTAAAATGAGTAGCCGAAAAAATGATCGAATAACCGGAATGATAGAATAAAATGGAATAATCGAATAAGAGATTATTTTGTATTCGATTATTCCATCACTACTCCTAGATGTAGTACAATGCTACATATTCTAGGACAAACATGTATCTTACCCTTCATTCTTTTAGTTAGTGTTTTATTTTATTTTCATGACCTTTTGCCACATATTTTAATATACAAAGAGATTTGCTATTCTTCCCGGTGTTCTTTGTTTAATAATGTTATTTTTTACGTCCCACAAACTACCTTCGATGGTTTTCGGAGACGCCGAGGTGCCGGAATTTTGTCCCGCATTACTTGCCAGCAAATCCAGCAATACGAGGCTGGAGTATCTTACACTCTTATACAGTCAAATGAAAACCGAACACCCGCCATAACACACATTCCTCGCGAAAGATGGCAACACTGGTGTTACGTATCGACACTGCCATCGCTGTGGTAGGAGAGAAGCAGTTGTTGGGTTATGTCTTTGTTGGTGCGCGGACTAGTCTAGTGTGTTCGTCCAGCTGTAGAAATAGAGGCAGGCAAAGAAGAGCAGACACGTGTGGTTCATTTTCTGGTGACGCAGCGTTATGGAGACACTTTGCAGAAACTGTGATGCTCCATCAAGTCAAAACGCCCTGGAATGTTGTCGGATGGAGTCTTCCTGTTGCATGATAATGCTCGCCCCCATACTTCCAATCTGGCGAAGGCTACGCTTCAGCGATTTGGTGGGGAAACACGTCAACATCCTCCGTACAGCCCAGATCTTTCACCTCGTGATTTTCACATTTATGGCGATCTGAAGGAAGACATTCGAGGCCGTCGGTTTCATTCTGATGAGGAAGTGCAAGAGTGGGTGTGTTTGTGGATTCGTCAGCGATCTATCTCTTTCTACAAAACTGGAATTGATCATCTCGTCTCCCAGTGGGATAAAAGTATTAACGCTTTTGGTGATTACTTTTGAATAAAACCATTCCATGGTCACGTTGTAGCGGGTCTTCGGTTTTCAGCTGACTGCCCCTTGTACTTGAGCACTTTCAAATACCACCGGACTGAGCCAGGATCGAACCTGCCAAGTTAGGGTCAGAGGGCCAGCTCCTCAATCGTCTAAGCCACTCAGTCCGGCAGTTTAATAATATAACAAATGTACATAATTATTTCTCTATTTTTTGTTTGTTTTATATTCACTACCCACATATTTAACTCCTTCATTATTTTTCCACAAAATAAACAGTGATTTTCGTTATGTCCCTCTCTCTCTCTCTCTCTCTCTCTCTCTCTGATCCTTATTTTTATAGTATATCCCCACTAGCCACCAGTATAATCTGCCCTCAGTGGAAACCCAAGGGACCGAAAATTAACTTCCGCTGTACACAGGATTCCGTTTCATAAAAGTGGTTAAAAATAACATAAAAATCATAAGTCCATACCTCCGTTAGATAATCCAGCAGTATATATTTACATGATTTTGTGCGGTAGTAGATATAATGACTCTAATCGCACACTTATTTTATTTTATTTTATTTTATTTTATGAAATACTTCCTCTCATGCAGAGGCAGCCTTGCGACAAAGTATACTTTTACATTCATTTCTAGAAGAGAAACAGATATACTTGAGAAAATTTAGATGGTAACCTAGTTGTAACAATGATTTGTTAGAATGAATGAACCCCTTAAAGGTATGCTGTCGATTTCCCCTAACGCTGCAACTGGCAGACATCTGTTTCACCGAGCTCGACAGCTGCAGTCGCTTAAGTGCGGCCAGTATGCAGTAATCGGGAGATAGTGGGTTCGAACCCCACTGTCGGCATCCCTGAAGGTTTTCCGTGGTTTCCCATTTTCACACTAGGCAAATGCCGGGGCTGTACCTTAATAAAGGCCACAGCCGCTTCACTCTCATTCCTAAGCCTTTCCCATCCCATCGTCGTCGTAAGACCTATCTGTGTCGGCGCGTAAAGCAAATAGCGAGACATCTGTTTCCAAAAATTGGCGGCAAAAACGGGAATTGTTCCCCTCGCCCCAATCATCAGACCCACTATGTCGATTTCCTCCAACTGGCATTTCTCCCTGTATTAAGAACCTCTTCTCGACGTTGAAATACGTCTGTTCTTGCTTAGAACCTCCTCACAATGCACAGTAGTACAGTAGCCTACATACACTTATTTGCATGTTTTATGAAAAAAAAAAAAACAATAGTAACACTGTACAGTACTGTCATTTACTTCTTCCAGTAATCCAGAATTGTACGCAGGACATAACTATTCTCGGCAACACCGTTCCCAATTAAAATACGGGCACGGCATATAATGTCGAACTATTCCGCCTCATTTCTCGTTAGAGAAATAGACTGAATGTCCTTTGCTACTGAGAGAGCCTGTTGGCAGAACTTTACATCACAAAACCATCTTCTTCATCGCCATCAATTTCTGTTCCTTTTCTTGGATGTGACGGGTGAGGAACTCTTCAATGTTTTCTGACATCGCCTCTGTCTCACCTTCTAGATCAATGGGCATGTAATCTCCTGCACTGACATTATCATAATTGCACTGTTCGAGTGTTTGTTTCAGAAATGAGTATCTCGGCCACCTGAAATCCATTTGGAATACACATCTACTGATACGGGCTGGGGAAGAAGTGCTCTTCCGTTTCCGCGTCAGACAGGTTCCGCTAAATACAGGTAAACTTAAACGAATATTAAACCACAATTCACGGGATCGGGAAGATTTTCAGGCAAAACTATAGTGTCCGCCCCGCAATGTTAATGACACAAGGCACCACTATAGTATGTGGCGCACGCGAAGTCCTGTGTTTAATACTTAAGTTTCCACTAGTAGCGCTGAGGTGAGTAGAACAGCACTGCTGCCAACTGTCCATTGTTGTTTGAATTTCTTGTCCTGAGGACAGTATGTGCCGCGGCGATAGACAAGGGCCTTTCGAAGGGAGTGTGGCTCCACTGTTCCCATGACAAAGATTGGCCAGGATGTGCAAAAAAATACGTTAAAGCTAATAAGTGACCTTTATTTCTTGCTATAAGCCCGGAGATTAAAGGAGGAATTGAGAAAGTGTAAGGTTACCGTCCGACGACTTGACACTTTGTGGGCCCCTTTAGTATTTTGCAGTGGTTGATAACATCGGCCAATTACCGTGATCCTTGGCAGAAGCAATGGATAATGGCGCCTGGACCACTACTTTAGGTTATAAAAATAAATATACTTCTAGTGTGAGGGGGGGGGGGGTCGGTTGGACTCTGACAGGCGTAATGAACACATCTCTCCTGTAGAATCATTTCTAGGTAAGAATAGCAGCATTGAAACTAACATATTATGTAGTAATCCTTGCAGGGCGGGCTCTATATTTTTACCACTTTCCTGATACGGACAGTTTTTCGCCAAAGTTGAATCGGTAGTTTCCAAGTCTTCATATGACATGAAAAAGATTTTTAGTCGAACAAATTCTTCTTTTTCGCAATACATGGATAAAACAATTTTATTTATAGAGAGTTGACTCAAAATGAGTTTAAAATTAAGTTCATCACCACATCCGAAGTGGTCCCAGTTTGTCTGCAAGCCTCTTTTTTTTTCTTTCTAATGTTGACACACTTCCCTCGCTTCATAGATGCAAGAGAAGCGAGATTACACTGTCACATTAGTCGGGCAGTGTCTGCAAACACGAGGAGCGCCATAAAAGGCTATCGTAAGTCGTAGCGATAAAAATATAACATAGCTGAGAGAGAACAATGAACAATATTCATCCTCCCTTATGAATCACTTCATAAACAATTATGACTAAATATAATGTGTTATGAGCGCTGTCGCACGGTACAGTCCACTACAATTTCAGAAGCATACTAACAAATCCACTCCAAGTACTGTCCAACAACAGTAAACGCACGGCTCCCCTTTCTTCGCTGTTTCTCGAACGCCACTTAAAAAGGGAGGTCGCCATGTGTTTTTTTTTTTAGAAAAGTGTTCGAAGTTTGAGAATTTGCACTTCATTAAAAAAATATTTTTGTCCTGTTCGAGCGTTTTTGCCAATGGGCCTTATTTTGATGAAAATTTAGCGTTCAAAATCTATCCTCAAACATTTATAGCCTTATTCCCGCAGATGTTTCCAAATTGCCCCCGTGGCGCAGTCACTAGCACATTGACGTTGGGATCTTACGGTTTCGAGTTCGAGTCCAACTTTGGTCAGCATTTTCTTTTCTTTTTTTACTAATACAATCCTTATTTTCTTTTTTCATTAATTTATTTGCTGTGGTCTCTTTTGTTTTAGAGCTATTTGCAATGTTTTACATCATTAGCCTATTCCTCCTTGTCGCTTGAACGTGTCGTAAGTTTTATTCATTAGTCAAGTTCAAACAATTCATCGCCAGACTTTCTTTCATTTATTTCTTAATCTATTTACCCTCCAGGGTTGGTTTTTCCCTCGGACTCAGCGAGGGATCCCACCTCTACCGCCCCAAGGGCAGTGTCCTTGAGCTTGAGACTTTGGGTAGAGAGGATACAAGTGAGGAGGAGGACCAGTTCCTCACCTGCTATGCTGAACAGGGGCCTTGTGGGGGGGGGGATGGAAAGATCGGATGGTATAGACAAGGAAGAGGGAAGGAGGCGGCCGTGGCCTTAAGTCAGGCACCATCGCGGCATTTGGCTGAAGGAGAAATGGGAAACCACGGAAAACCACTTCCCGGATGGCTGAGGAGGGAATCGAACCCCCCCCCCCCTCTACTCAGCTGACCTCCCGAGGCTGAATGGACCTCGTTCCAGCGCTCGTACCACCTTTCAAATATCGTGGCAGAGCCAGGAATCGAACCCGCACCTCCGGGGGGTTGGCCGCTAATCACTACATCACAGAGGCGTTCATAGTCAGCCAAGCAGAGAAAATGTGACAAATAAGTTGTTGTAAATAATGTACATAAATGTAAATATTTATTAACAGTGTAAATAGGAAAAACAACAACCAATACTAAAGTATTTGATGTAATCTAAAAAAGTAAATATTGCACCAAACCATAAAATTAAAAGAAAATGAAAAGAAAGAAATAAAAAATCTAGGTCGGATTCGAACTCGTAAACTTCAGTTCCAAATGCCAATGCGCTAGCGACTACGCTGCGGAGACAAGTCGCAAATATTTGCGGGAATAAGACTTTCACAAAGTAAGGCCCATTGGCAAAAACACACGAACAGGAGTAAAATATTTTTTAATGAAGGGCAAATCCTCAAACTTTGAACACTTTTCAGAAAATCACATGGCGATCTCCCCTTGTCAGCGTATACGAAACAGGAATCCGTGATCGTTTTGATTACTCTCCTTTGTCATATGAAATCTGTTTGCCCACATAATGAGAAAAAAGAAATCACCAATGAAATGTCCGACTTGTTGGCTGAATGGTCGGCGTACTGGACTTCGGTTCAGAGGGTCCCGGCTTCGATTCCCGGCTGGGTCCAGAATTTTAACCTTTACAGGTTAATTCCAATGGCTCGGAGGCTGGGTGTTTGTGCTGTCCCCATCATCCCTGCAACTCACACACTACACATAGCTCTATCCTCCTCCACAAAAACATGCAGTTACCTACACATGGCAGATGTCGTCCACCCTCATCGGAGGATCTGCCTTACTCGACTAGAAATATCCACACGAAATTATTATTATTATTACCAAAGAAAAAACACAAAAAACAAACAAACCCCATGGCACTACAGTCCTTGAAGGGCCTTGGCCTACCATGCGACCGCTGCTCAGCCCGAAAGCCTGCAGATTATCAGGTGTCGTGTGGTCAGCACGACGAATCCCCTCAGCCGTTATTCTTGGCTTTCTAGACCGGGAAAGAAAACACTAAATTACATTTTTATACGACGGTTGCTCGGCTGAGTGGCAAATGTGTAAGAGCGCTGACTCCTGAGTCCAGGTTGGTGTGTTCAGGGTGATATCCCCCGGCGGATAAGGCCGGTAAACAGAGTCGCCATGGTCACTCGATCGCCAGCTAGCATCGAACCGAGCGGACGGTCTCTGAAGCACGGTTTCACACACCGTCTAACCTCACAGGCCCTCCCTTCTAAGTGACACATGTGAAGCAAGCGCTACTGCCAAAATCTTTCCTCTTCCACGACTGCAGCGTTTCCTCGTATATAAACTAGTACGCACGTCTTGTAGTTCTATTCAGGGCTTTTAGAATTTTACGTGTCTGATTTTAAGTTCATGGTGAAAGCCAGATTCTCTTTTAACGCGTCTATGAACATAAAATGCATTTCCACAGAAGTGAACAGTCAATGGCAAGCGTGCCCAGGAACATGCAACAAGCCTTCAAGGGTGATGAGTTCTGCTACGAATTAAAGGTTGCCGGCTAGGGATGGCATGGTGGTGGCGACTCTCGGTAAATTATCTTCTTTTGCCTCTTTTTTTAAGCATAATACTTATTACGATGCATTAGTTCATTACTGTAACTCAATCTGAACACTAGCCTGTAACACTCCTCCCAAACAATACGTAACCAGCCATCAGCCGAGCGCGAACTAATTTACCTGTTCTCATTTCTGATGTGAAGTGACTAGGATACGCACACAATTACCGAGTGGCGCTTCTCCCAGATGATCTCTGATGAGACCGAATTCGTTAGCGGCCTAAAATAGGAAGGTGGTCTTGAGAACAGGAAGTGCTACTTGTAAATAGCTTTCTGTATATAGTTCTTCCTCCTAGTCTTTTTCCTAGTTTTACGGGCGTATGCCCTTCCTAACGCCAATTTATGCAAAAGGATGCGTTTACTGACACGGTTGGCAGTGCGGTGTTTGGCGTAACGCTTCTCCTACCGGGCGGGTGAAAGATAGGTTAGACTACAACGCAGATGCAGAGTGATTCTCGGCCCACCGACCGCTAACCGAGCACAGGAGGGGAAGCCAGGGCTCCTCGTCTCTGTATTCTGGAAACGGAGAGGGGCTGGTCCCCATCATTGACTGTCCTGAGAATGGTTTACCATTTTCCTGTATTAATGTTTAATGCCTGGACAGTTCCTAATACAGGTCATGGCCCCCAACCCTCTTACCTTCTCCGCACATGTCCGCTTCCCCCATCAGGGGAGGAATAAAAACATGTCAGTAGTAATCCTAGTACTTAGAGTACAACATGGCGCAGGTCGAACGACTTCACGGTAATAAATAAGGGTTGCAAATGTCGGAAAATTAAGAGCATGGAAGACCAATGGTCTGGATAAGACCACTGGTTTAGGATAAGGTCAGGCCAAACTCATTTGTCTGGATAGATTAGAATAGTGGTCTGGGGAAAAGCAAAAGCTCCCAGATTAGAGCCGTGAAGCAGCCCACAGGCCTCTCAAGATCCCGTGACAAGGTCACTGGTCTCTTTGTTTGCTTTACAATGTGCTTTATGTCGCACCGACAAATACAGGGGGATGGGATAGGAAAGAGCTAGGAATGGGAAGGAAGCGACTATGGTCTTAATTAAGGTACAGCACCGGTATTTCTTTGGTGTGAAAATGGGTAACAACGGGAAAACCATCTTCAGGGACGGATTCGAACCCACGTACGTGATTGCTACGTGACCCAAACCTCCCAGCCACTTGCTTGGGATAGAGAGCAGACGCCAAGAGAATATTTACATATTCGCGGTTCTCTTATTTTCACCGAATGTGGCACAAACTGGGCAATGTCTGAGACAGTACGAAACGTGGCCAGTCAATAGGAACACAGCAAATGGTCGCAGTTGATTTACACAATCTCCTCTGTCAATCAATCACTACTGATCTGCATTTAGGTCAGTCGCCCAGGTAGCCTTTCCTTAAATGACTGCAAAGAAATTGGAAATTTATTGAACATCTCCCTTGGTAAGTTATTCCAATCACTAACTCCCCTTCCTATAAACGAATATTTGCCTCAATTTGTACTCTTGAATTCCAACTTTATCTTCATATTGTGATCTTTCCTACTTTTAAAGACACCACTCAAACTTATTCGTCTACTGAAGTCCTCCCACGCTATCTCTCCACTGACAGCTCGGAACATACCACTTAGTCGAGCAGCTCGTCTCCTTTCTCCCAAGTCTTCCCAGCCCAAAACTTTGCAACATTTTTGTAACGCTACTCTTTTGTCGGAAATCGCCCAGAACAAATCGAGCTGCTTTTCTTTGGACTTTTTTCCAGTTCCTGAATCAAGTATTCCTGGTGAGGGTCCCATACACTCTAGTTGGGGTCTCACCAGAGACAAATATGCTCTCTTCTTTACATCCTTTTACAACCCCTAAATACCCTCATAACCATGTGCAGAGATCTGTACCCTTTATTTACAATCATCTATGTGATTACCCCAATGAAGATATTTCCCTATATTAATACCTAGGTATTTACAATGATCACCAACGGGAACTCTGGGGACGGCACGTTGGGTATCTGGCAAGCAGAGTAACGGGAGAGAGAAAAGGAATGTGTGCTGGGTGCTCGGTAACAACGTGAACCAAGTATATGAGCGTTAGAGTGTTGGTCATACTGATAGGTAATTTGAAAAAAATACGTCAATATCTCTTGCTGTTGTCATTTTATCAGCTGCTAAAGTTAGCCAATCAGATCGCTTCGCGGGCGAATTCAAACGGGCTTTACGAGGCGGTGTTGCTAAATCTGCACGTGGCTTGGTCGGGCTTGAGAGCCTTACCGAGAAACGAGCATCAAACACTAACGCAGCCAGTGCCACCGTAGCGTGCTTGCTATGGGCCGAGCCTATCAGCACGGAGGTCCTTGTTCAAGTCGCTCCCCTGGAGAAGTTTATTTCTTCTATTGGCGCTCTCAAGCCAGTCATAAGCCAGGTGCAGATATAGCAACACCGCCTCGCAAAGTCCATCTGAAGTCGCTCGCGAAGCAGCTGATAAAATTACAACGGCGAGAGATATCTGGTAGTTTTTCTCCACGTTATTTATCAGTATGACCAACGTTCTAACGCTCACATGCCCGGCTCACGTTGCTTGCGACCACCCTGTACATAAGCGAGTAGTTCCCTTCTCTCAAAGATCATATAACGTCCGTACAGATGGTTACTGACGATCGCTACACAACATTTTATGATACGAGGGTTGAGGCATAAGTAACTGCAACTATTTTTACAGACAAGGGATGCGCGATCTACCAGACAAATGGAAATACACAGATGGGAGTGGAAAGCGTGATTTGCTTGTGGAATGTATGAAAAATGCCGAGTAGGTTTGCCAGGTGTAGGATACAAAGCGACGAAACTGTCATCCAAGAAATCTTTGGGCTACGTAATCTTCATTCTCAGAGAGTTGAGTAACCTTTACGGTGAAAATGAAATGGCGTATGGCTTTTTTTTTTTTAGTGCTGGGACTGTCCGAGGACATGTTCGACTCGCCAGGTGCAGGTCTTTCGATTTGACATCCGTAGGTGACCTGCGCGTCGTGATGAGGATAAAATGATGAAGACGACACATACACCCAGCCCCAGTGCCAGTGAAATTAACCAATGATGGTTAAAATTCCCGACCCTGCCGGGAATCGAACCCGGGACCCCTGTGACCAAAGGCCAGCACGCTGACCATTTAGCCATGGAGCCGGACAACATTCAAAAGAGTCCCCTAGATTGTTCACAACTCGTAGCCAAGGATACCAGTCGCCTCGCCATGTATGCATTTTGCAATCTCGTGTTTCGCAGCGTTGTCAATGTCCTCTCGTGTCCGAAACCTTCTCCCTCGCAATGTTTCTTTAACTTTGGGAGATGAGATAAAAATCTCACGGAGACAAGTCCGGTAAGCATGGCGGGTGTTCTAATACTTCCCACTCGCCACTGTTGTCCCATCGCCCTGTACGTGGTACCTGTCCAATACACCACCACCTCGTGCTGTGTACAGGTACTATGAGTCTCATGCTTTCTAGGACGTATGCCCATTGTAGGGTAGCGCCGTGAAAATGTGAGAAAAGAACAGTTGCTATGATTTTATGACTGATGTCCCAACCCTCGTAGTTGTTACAATCTGATCTTGAAGTTATTTTACCAATGTAAACATTTCCCTGCACTTTACAAATCCTTTGGGAATCGTTCCTTTGGTGCCAAAGAATAGACCTCTTATGGCGATTCTGTCAACGTTCATAGATAAAATTAGGTTACGTATGCAACTTGTGCGGCGTGAACTTTATTGCACTCGTGCAATTTAAGAACTTTGCTTTAAATTTAAATGTTTCCACTTACGCAAAAAAAAAGTTCATTTTACGCACAGAATTATATTTCTAAAATAATGTTATCTAATCGGTAATAGTGTGATACGAAAAAACCGAACTTGTAATACCACTGCAAACTTCAGTGAAGAATGCTGCTTAATTGAGTCTTCGTACCTGTATTTTAAGTACTGAGCATTAAAGTGATTTTATTGTATTCTCAACGTGAGATGCACTTAATCTCTACACTATACGTGTACTGTTAACTTAATTGCTGCTTAGATATCGTACAGTCAAAAGAGAAAATGTCGAGTTCTGACAGCAAGCAAGCATCCATTCGACATACCTGTATATAGTGTAGGTATAAATACTGACACCTCTATCACACACAAAAAAAAAAAAAAAAAACAGAAGGTAGAAAACAAAAATCAGAAGGTAGTGAGGACAACTTCTTAATAATAATAATAATAATAATAATAATAATAATAATAATAATAATAATAATAATAATAATAATAGCTGGGCAGATGTAAAACAATGAAAGAGGCTCCTTCAACTCAGCGACCCTGTATGAAATGGGATAAGCTGCAAGAAGAATACGATGTAAAACGTATAATAAAATTATTGTTGTTATTCAAGCCATTCATAACTTCCTGCAACCTCTAACAATAACTGCTAAGTTATCTGAAAGCGTCATAGTAAGTGTTCTTTCAACATCCACTCCGATTCATTTTGTTTTAAATGTTAAATTTGGCGGGGTTGTGGCCAAGGGAGATGGTGTAGGAAAGATGAAAGTGAAGAGCCTAGCTCAGATGAAACCAGTGTGCGACTCAGCTAAGGGCCTCCGTGGTCGCCAGCATACACTCCCAAGTTCTGAGCCCTTGGGGTTCCCCTTTTAATTACCTTTTACGACAAGCAGAGGATACTGTGGACGCCCCAGCAATCCGAGATGTTTCTGGCATTAACGTACAAAATATTTAGGTTTTTTTTTTTTTTTTTTTACAAGTTGCTTAACGGCGCGCTACCGGCCCCGTGGTGTAGAGGTAGCGTGCCTGCCTCTCGCCCGGAGGCCCCGGGGTTCGATTCCCGGCCAGGTCAGGGATTTTTCTCTCGACCTGAGGGCTGGTTCGAGGTCCACACAGCCTACGTGATTAGAATTGAGGAGCTATCTGACGGTGAGATAGCGGCGCCAGTCTCGAAAGCCCAGAATAACGGCCGAGAGATGCGTCGTGCGGACCACACGACCCCTCGTAATCTGCAGGCCTTCGGGCTGAGCAACGGTCACTGGGCAGGCCAAAGCCCTTTCAAGGGCGTTAAGTGACGTGGGGTTTGGTTTGGTTTTTACGGCGCACTGACACAGATAGGTCTTACGGCAACGATGGGATAGGAAAGGCCTAGAAGTAGCAAGAAAGCGACCGTGTCCTTAATTAAGGTACAGCCCCAGCATTTGCCTGGTATGAAAATGGGAAACCACGGAAAACCATCTCCAGGGCTGCCGAAAGTGGGGTTCGAACCTACTTAAATTTTATTTTCCATAACTGTTCGAGTACAACCAGGTAAAATCCCGGAGACACTCACTAATGTATCAATGCAGACGAGTGTTCCAACTACGAATTATAATCAATTTAAAGTGTATTTTGGGCGACGTATAGAGCGTTTAATGCCGATCATCTTTCCGAGTACAACAACTTACGGCACACATCTTGGTTCTACTAGCACGTAGCAGTACCAGAACTCCAGTTAGATGAAAAACAAAAACCTCACCTCTAAAACCGTGAAGCTCCCATTACAATACTCTTCCTTATTACCTAGGTCAATATTTTTAATGCTGATGTGAACCTGTTCAACGAGGAAGGAGTGGTCGCATTAGCATTCAGGTGAGGCTGTCTGATGCATGTATGTGGGCCACTAGGCCTGTCCAGTGAGGAAGACTGAACTGTTCACCTCTGAAAAAAGTCACGGGGTTCACTTTCTCACACTTAAGGTCTTCCCATCACCTAGGGCACGGAGAAAGTATTTCCTTTATGTCTTCAACCACTTTCCGCGGAAGAAAAGATATTTTTATACTTCTTTCCTTTAGAGTGGCAGACGAATGTTCATGACAAGTAGTGTTGGTGCGCTCCCTCGCACAACCAGGGTTACCACAAGGAGCAAGGCGAGGTCCTTAAACTTCTACAATACAAACGGTCAGCACAAACACATCATAACTCTAACAAGGATTAAGGGCATCTGGACGTGTTTTAAGGCCCATTTTATACGTTCGTATTAAAGAAACTACTTATTCCAAGCCTAGCAAACTTTGTTCAAGGTGATTTTTTTTTTTTTTTTTTTTCAGTTCTTCACTCATGTCAAGTAGAAGAGCCCTTCTTGAATAAGAATATAGTTCACTCCCAATTCTACTTGAACATCTTTTACGAGAAGTCAATTCTGTCTTAAACTTTCGGTTTGCTTTCTTGTAAGATACATATATTGTAAACTAAAATACATTTATCTTCCGGAATATTCCTGATAAAGTATTAGAATTTTCCAGGGAGGCGGATACTGACATATTCTATTTCCTATACAAAATTAATTGATTTCGCACCGAAGAAGTGGCTGCACGGTTTGGGTTACGTCGCTGTCAGCATTCATTTGGGAGACAGTGGGTTCGAACCCAACTATTCATAGCTCTGAAGACGGTTTTTCGCGGTTTCCCATTTTCACACCAGGAAAATGCTGGTTATGTACCTTAATTTTTTTTTTTTTTTTTTTTTTTTTTTTTTTTTTTTTTTGCTAGGGGCTTTACGTCGCACCGACACAGATAGGTCTTATGGCGACGATGTGTACCTTAATTAAGGCAATGGTCACTTCCCTTACGCTCCTAGCTCTTCCCTATCCCATCGTCGCCGTAAGAGCTATCTGTGGCGGTGTGACGTAAATAAATAAATAAAATACATAAATAGACACCAAGCTCCAACTACAGGAATAAACCTTACACAGTTAAAGTCCCCGGCTCTGCCTGAAATCGAACCCGGAGCCCTCTGAACCGTAAACCAGTATGCTGACCATTCCGCCAAGAAATCAGCCTAAGGAAATTGCAATAATTTTAGGATATTATAAAATTCTAAATTACATTTATCAATTGTTTATGATCCATTACAGTGGTAGTGTGAAATTATAACCAGAAAAGGCTAATTGCAGAGCAGTGGGGACTGACTAACTGAATAGATTGATTGATATGTGTGAATGATTGGATGAGCTATGAAATATGTAACTGGTTCACGAAATACAATCTGAAAAATACCTATTTAAAAAGACGAAAATTTCTTGATCTAAAACGGGTGTCAAATGATCATAGTAGATAATTATGTCTCCCGGTCAAGGCAATCCACCAACGGCTGTTAATTTCAACAGACCACCAGTCATAAGACATAGCCTGAACGGTTGCTAGGCAACACTGTCTGACAATCAATCCACACCTCACATCACAGCCTGCACGGTTGCAAGGCAACACTGTCTGACCATCCATCCACACCTCACATCATAGCCTGCATGGTTGCTAAGTAACATTGTCTGACCATCCATCGATGCTTTACATCACAGCCTGCATGGTTGCTAAGTAACATTGTCTGACCATCCACACCTTACATCACAGCCTGCATGGTTGCTAGGTAACACTGTCTGACAATCAGTCCACACCTCACATCACAGCCTGCATGGTTGATAGGCAACATTGTCTGACCAGCCATCCATACCTCACATCACAGCCTGCATGGTTGCTAGGTAACACTGTCTGACCATCCATCCACGCTTTACATCACAGCCTGCGTGGTTGATAAGCAACATTGTCTGACCATCCATCCACACCTCACATCACAGCCTGCACGGTTGATAGGCAACATTGTCTGACTATCCACACCTTACATCACAGCCTGCACGGTTGCTAGGTAACACTTTCGTCACACATTTTGCGACTGTAATTTTTCAGATGGTCCCAGCCATTAAGACATATTTATGTCAAAATTACACCATTTAATATAGGTCAAACTTTTCTAATAAAAGAGTCTGTGAATATAAATGCTTAATATTCCCTGAGAAGTTTCGTGAATATCAAGAATTTTTTTGGTGAGAAAGTCCACTTCAAAACATTTAAATATTTGGGTAGGCTCTCGCGTTCAGGTCCCTTTAATTTCAATAGGGGCAAAATTCATGCCTAATACTATCTGCCACAGTTCATCACTATGAACGCGAATGGTAATAAGACACATTTACAAATTCAAGAATTTCTGCCACAACTTCAGGGACAATTTTCGCGGAAGGTAACAAATATTTTTTTAGCAAGTCAATAATACTAGTACTTAGCAATATAACCAGAGCGCATTTTACTCCATTATAATGGGCTTTCAGGCGCACAACATTTCCCCCTTAAAACGTTGAAGTGGTTAGTGCCATATTAATATAAATACAGTATAGTCCTTGCAAGTCCTCTTTGTAGTTTTAGGCAATCAAATAACTGAGCTGGGTTTGATTGTTGTAGCTCTTACTGTCCCTGAGAAAAGTGCGTAGCTAAAGAGGTCACTTTCGGAAATGCAGCCTAATGTTAGCGGATAGCTGAGGGGAGTAGCAGTGGTGTCGCCATATCTTATTAGCAGGGCTAGGATTTTGATGACACGTCATCTTTTAATTTGTTCACAACAGACATTGCTAACTTGTACATGGTAGAAATGCTTAATTTATTAGGTTTTGTATTTTTTTGCCATTTTGTATTTTTATGCTATTCTCTAAATTTATACGTCATTATTTGATCATTTTATGGAATTTATTAGGCCATGTTATAATTCTTGAGTCATTTTCTTACATGTTTGAAGATTTTTTGAAGCATTTTCACGTGTGGTATTGGATATTATTGCAAGTTTAAGTGAATATGAATACGGAGACTTGAGAATCTTCACAACGCTCGGTCAATCTGGGTACTACATGTACACCACTTTACTTCTTGGAAATGTCCACATTCCAGGAGAGACACGTCCAATTTGATAATTCTTCCTCGTGTACAGTCGAGATTTTCTTCTGAAGACGCGGAGCATTAGGGAATTACACCTTGTTTTCTTGACAGGGTAAAAGCTTATTATAATGGCATAAACAGAGGTTATAAAAAAATCAATTAGTAAACTGATTGTAAAATTTCATTTCAAATTTAAGTCATTTTTTTAAAGGTTTCGGATCATTTTACTGGCTTTCCTCCGTCATTTTATAGATCATATTTTAAATATGTTTAATAATAATAATAATAATAATAATAATAATAATAATTGATTTTCGTCCCACTAACTACTTTTAAGGTCTTCGGAGACACCGAGGTGCCGGAATTTATTCCCGCAGGAGTTCTTTTACGTGCCAGTAAATCTACCGACACGAGGCTGTCGTATTTGAGCACCTTCAAATACCACCGGACTGAGGCAGGATCGAACCTGCCAAGTTGGGGTTAGAAGGCCAGCGCCTTAACCGTCTGAGCCACTCAGCCCGGCTTAAATATATTTAGGTCATAAAAATCTTGGTCCTGTTTATTAGTCACTTAAACTACACTTTTGTTGCAATGACCTCACATCCAAATGTGCGTAAAGCGAAGTCGGTTAGTTTTTGCTACGTGCTTTACGTCGCACCGACACAGATAGGTCTTATGGCGACGATGGGATAGGAAAGGCCGTCTGTCATCCGGCGGCCCCGAGTTCGATTCCCGGGCGGGTCAGGGGTTTTTAATTGTAAATGATTGATATCCCTGGCCTGGGGACTGGGTGTTCGTGTCGTCCTTAACGTTCCTTCCTCACATTCAACACTTAACACTTCCGCAATTACAGTTACACGCAGGTTCATAACACATGGTGCAAGCAGTGGCAAAAGACCTTAAGAGGTTGCTAAGAAATGTTTTCAACGTTAAAATCTCGTTCTTAAAATGTTTGTTTTCGGCCTTCTGAAGAGGAATCGAACCCGCGTCCTTCAGGACGTACCAAGCATTATTTCATCGCCTCGGGAAGGCAGCCCCTCGTATAGTAACAAACTACATCAATTTCCGGGCTTTCCTTGAAGATCAATATTTTATGTCTTAAATGAAGCTGTGACTATACAGTACGTATGGCTATAATTCACATATTCCTTATAAAATGGCAGATGGTGCGGCATAGCGCAAGAAGTCATCCGTGGTCTCCCGCGTAGGTTCTCAAGGAACTCAACAACTTCGGAGCAACACGTGTAAACGAACTTAAAACAGTAATACAGAAGGCCTTGGTTGACAAATGTTCACCTCGCCAGCATCTACTGCGCAGTTCAAACACACCGTCTAGTTCGCTGTAGTTTTCTTTATCCACAGGAACTAGCGCGAACGTAAACTTTCTTCGGCATTCCAATCACTGTGTTTAACAGCACCCTCAGTGAATCTGTGGTGAATCCGTTCCTAAGATCGTGGGTTCAACCCAGCAGACAGCGAAAATATAGTATATTCGGCACTCGATATTCTGCGATGTTGGCATGTAAAAGATGTCTGGTGGAACATTTGGGGATGATCGCGAAACTGAGTTGAAACTCAGCCACGGATCATCCACCATCAAATAGAGCAAAACGGAACGTTGAATGTGACACGCAGGCAATCCAAATGGTGTCAAATTAAAATGTCTGCACGCGATTATTATTATTATTATTATTATTATTATTATTATTATTATTATTATTAGCTAAACAACAGGAACTGGAAAAGAAAGGAAAATACTTATGAAAATTCTGGGATCCCAAAAGGATAAAGATATTCGGATGAAAAGAAAATATGAAGACCTCTGCAGCAATATAGAGAAAATTACAGACACAATTAGAATACAAAGACTACAACTTGATGATCATCTTCACAAAATTATCAACGACAGACTAGCTTAGAAAATTTCTGATTATATCTCCAAATGAGAACACACCACCGGTTGGCTGAAAGAGATACGACGGGACCTACAAAGACTGAAGAATACAAATCAGCCGAGTCTGTCAGACTCATTACGCCCACTGGCGTGGAAATGGAATTCCAATTTGACATCAGGTGGTACGGATTGTCCTGGCGTAGATATTTGGCGATTACGGGAAAACCGTTCGCAGGTAGACAATGACGTACGTGGTACGAAATGTCCTAAAAAATCTAGTGATACGAAATGTCCGTACCTCCACTACGAAATGCAGTGTTCTCTTATCATCGCTACCACTTTGTACACGTCTCAGTTTGCTGGTCAGCGTGCGACAAACGGGTGTATAAAGGCCGGTGCCAGGTGCGATGCTTTGGTTGCGGACGAGGCCTAAAGCGGAGCGGATATTTTGTTAAGCCTAAGTACACGCTAAGTGCGCTGGGATTTTGAGATCATAAGTCGTACACTCAGCTACTTCGCTAAACCTCTCAATGTATGAAAGAGACAAGAAAGACCAAGTCTGAGACAATAATAGTACAGTCACTCTCAAAGGGACACACGTAGCCGTGCTCGTTCAATCATGGCTAAACCCAGACCTTTGCCTCGCTCCCGCTAATGGGTTTAGGGCGGACGGAGCAAAGCAATTCCAGCAGACAAAGAGACATTTCACTGCTCTTATTACTAAAGAACAAAGATCTCGCGTATAGCGCGAAATAATGTGCTCTAATAGATCACAGAGCGGACTGGTGGCTTAATTACTTCAAAATTCATGAAAGAACATTGCATTAATTTTGAAAAATACTATGCTCGTGAAAACTATAGAATTTAAACTAGGACGGGGAGATTACTGTTTTAAGGGGGGAGGAAATATAATAATACTGTTCCTTTCACTCTCCACTATGGTAGGAAGAAAAGAGCATGAGAGACGTGAAAATAGAAAATCCTCAAGGGTTCACAAAGGGCTCTGCAGCAGAATTCCTCAACATTTTCAAAAATTTCCATAACCTTAGAAATATCAAATTAAGTACCTTGGGGAACCCTTGCTATCTGGCATCTATTTTGATGAAGGGCAAATTGTAATTCCTATATTTTCAATAAATTTTAGAACAGGTTTCTATATATTCTTCATAGAAACTTTAATTTTAATGTTACAACTTAGAAAACTCGTTATTAACAGATCCATTACTTTAATAATGTATTTATGCGAAAACATTAAAAAATGGTATTGATATCAATGCTGTCTCTGCATAACATTTCTTTGGACTCGCTCTCAGTTAAAAAGGTACACAATTCTTGAAATGCATAATTCTGTCGCCAATGTGATATTTGAACTTATCTCTTTGATCACAATATTTTTTTTCTTTTTGCTATTTACTTTACGTCGCACCGACACAGATACGTCTTATGGCGACGATGGGACAGGAAAGGCCTAGGAATGGGAAGAAAGCGGCCCTGGCCTTAATTAAGGTACAGCCCCAGCATTTTCCTGGTGTGAAAATGGGAAACCACGGAAAACCACCTTCAGGGCTGCCGATAGTGGGATTCGAACCCACAATCTCACGCATGCGAGCTCACAGCTGCGCGCCCCTAACCGCACGGCCAACTCGCCCGGTAATAATTTTCTTATTCGCCTCAACGTTAACAGGCAAAAGTTCTACAACCGTTAACTATAAAGTCATTATGAAAATCAGCACGCTCTGACTTTGCTAGTGATGTCAACTGAAGCTTGTAGTGAGCGAGCGTAAGCGAGAGATCCAGGTGGCCGTGGTATACCATCATCATTCCGTAGCAGCTCATGGCAGCAAGTCCGTACGTCGAATCATCAGCGAAGTTCGTGTGCAGCGTCCACTATAGAAAATGAACTGACTGAGTAAGACTCCTTTTAGATATTGTACACATTTTTGCGGAACTCCGCTTGGGAATAGTTGATCTAGAACATAATATTTTTCGCATTAATTTGCGAACGATTTAGTGAGACACTTTTAAATGTCGAATTAGTGCTCTTGAATACCAGTACACTAGAAGTTCTAGTAGACTAAAACTTGATTAAGTTAATTCCACGTACCATGCTTCAAGCTAGACACAGAACGGGTCGTACTCAATGCAGAAAATATTGTGAATTACTTATCTAGGTTCTTCGAGATACGCATTTTAAACTACGTCACAGGACCGTACGCCAGTCACGTTACTATGACGAAGTACTTCAGCAGTAGTCATCTAGCAGATAAGAGTGGCAGCGAAAGAGACAGAGTATACCTCAACTGAAAACAAAAGCCATTCAACATGATATTGTTGCTCATAAGTTTTAGGCGCTTGGAACTTTGTAGGTCATCATTGTTATCTAAGGTTACCCCCTTTCGGTGATTCAAATGAGGGACACGCCAAATATGAAAGTCTTCCCCTCCGCTAAATGCATACAATGATAAAGCCAAAGTTGAACATGTAACTCTAACAACAATGCAACAACTTCTCCTTCAAAGAATGAACACTGAAATCTAACTTCATGTATTTAAAAAAAAAAAACCATCACCTCGTAGGCGCCCTTCCTTGAGCCGTTTTCCCGTGACGATCACACAGATAAATAATCAGACAAAAACTGAACGTACCCACGTTCGACTTTTGTATTTGTAATCCGAGATGGAAACGAAGTACAAGGCAGAAATTTAAAGTGCATATGTAAAATTATAATCTTGTTTATATAGGAGGTAATTGCGTGTCTTTTGAAGAACATGGAGAAGACTATGATGTATGGTAGACTATGAATTATCTAGGGAATAGGAATATGACTATGTACTGAGTCGAATTGTTCCTCTTTTTTTTTAAAATCGAGATGCATTTATTTCTGTTTCCCCCATTTGGAGGCTGGCAAAAAAGACAAAACTTACAGGAAAAGTGTATTGACAGCTATAAAAGTAGTGTAAAATATATTGTCTATAACTCAGTAAAAATCGCATCACTCAAAATATTTTGAAACTTATGAGGTATTCCTTGCAGCGCAAAGATATAGCTAAGAGCAAATACAAGGGGAATAAATTATTTCTGACTATTGTTAGCGAATTCAGGACTACTACCTCAATGTCCTTAATAAATTGGTTATCCAAATTAAATTTCTTGGAAAAATTGTGAAATATGTGAGTAATGGTGCCTTATGCTCCTTGTCATCAATCCTAATACCTCTGTGGAGTGCAGATGATTTTTCTCAGCATAATATGGAATTGTAGGTTCATACATGTCACATTTCTCGTTCTGTACATCGGGTGGCTGGTACGACCCCCAACTAGAGTATAGTTCCAGTGTATGCGACCCTTACCAGGATTACTTGATTCACGAACTGAAGAAAAAAAAAAAAAAACTGCTCGATTTGTTCTGGGTGATTTTCGACAAAAGAGTAGCGTCACAAAAATGTTGCAAAGTTTGGGATGGGAAGACTTGGGAGAAAGGAGACGAGCTGCTCGATTAAGTGGTATTTTCCGAGCTGTCCGTGGAGAGATGACGTGGAACGATATCAGTAGACGAATAAGTTTGAGTGGTGTCTTTAAACGTAGGAAAGATCACAATATGAAGATAAAGTTGGAATTCAAGAGGACAAATTGGGGCAAATATTAATTTATAGGAAGGGGAGTTAGGGATTGGAATAACTTACCAAGGGAGATGTTCAATAAATATCCAATTTCTTTGCAATCATTTAAGAAAAGGCTAGGAAAACAACAGATAGGGAATCTGCCACCTGGGCGACTGCCCTCAATGCAGATTAGTAGTGATTGATTGATTGATTGATTGATTGATCGATGACATGATGTCTAGGTTCTAATTATGGGGTTTATTATGTACCCATTACTTTAGCCAGGTGGTATGCTTATCATGTCAATCCGGCGGCTTGACCTAGCCTGAGACAATCAATGTATCTCCACGTAGATTGTGTACTGCTTTCCTCTTAGGGAGTCAGCAATCACAGATCTTCAGTACATAGACACCTTCAAAATAACCACGATAACATATAAATATATATATATATTATATATATGTGTGTGTGTTTATAAAATATAATACAGCTGCTGATATACATCCCTTTACATTACAGGAATTAAACAATTCTCACATTAAGTTATGATCAATTTGAACAGGATATAATCACTAACTTCGTGATATAGATATATTGTGAAAGCAGGTCCATGAAGTTAAAATAAGTGTTCAGACTTATTTCAAACGCAAAACTGTTTAGAAAACATCTAGTTTTTGTTGTGATAGCAGACAAACAATATTTTCAGACTCAGCTTCGACAAAATTTGGCTAGTCATGCCCAGCATATTTCATATTACAGGCTGCAAATTTTAATCTCTAATATCCCGTCCAAGCTGATATTTTAACAGCCAGATATCTTAGTCTTTTGCTGTAATTAAGAAGGCAGTGCACAAGCACCCACGTCACCACTGAGATAATCTCTTCGGACGTACACATCACGTGGTTGACGACCAGGACGATGGTCAATAAAACACAAAGAAGACAATGACGCAGAGAGCAATAAAGAGAGGCCAACAAGTTCGTTTTATACGGGAAGTGTTTCGAACAATAGGCTATCACAGTACTTTATAGTGCCAATTTTGAACGGGTCTCACTCTTTATGGGATTGAGCTCTAATTCGGTCTTATGACAAACACGCCGACGCCAGAGGTGACGTGTTTGGTGAGGTCAGACGCTAACAAAAGTAACGTGTTCCATGATTGACTGAGATTCTACTCAGAGACACTACGCACTAAAGAGATTTTAGTTCATCAACATATCAGCACAGTCTGGTGATATTTGAAGGCGCTCAACGTCAATATTTCTGCTTGCTTCCCAGACTATGCAAAAGCTTTCAATACAGTCCGTCATAAATAACTCATGATCATTCTTCGAGAATTAGGGCTTGGTGTGCAGGACATCGGTATTACTGGCAATCTCTATTGGAACCAGAGTGCTGGCATAAGAGTTGACGGTCGTATCTCGAGAGAAGTGTCAATTATGAAAGGAGTTCGCTAAGGCTGCATTCTTTCAGCAGTACTTTTCAACATCTATTCCGAAAAGATTTTTCGAGGTGCACTATGAGGAAAGACTCATGGAGTTGTGATTAAGGGAGTCATCATAAATAACATCAGGTATGCCGATGACACTGCCCTACTTGCAACCCATGGCCAGAATCTACAGGAAGTACTTTATGTTGTTACTGAAGCCAGCAACGCCAAGAGTTTGAAGCTGAATGTAAAGAAGACCAAGTGGATGATTGTAAGTAGGAAAGAATGTGGTATTCAGGGTAGTCTCAAAGCAGGAAAAGACCGGATCGCGAGAGTGGCAACATTTAAATACCTGGGATGTCACATTAATGATGACTGGGACCTTGCTCCTGAGATCTGTTGCAGAAATGAGCAGGCCAGAACTTCTCCTCAGGAACTCCAGAAAACTTTAGACCTTACGGACACGACTACTTCGGTGCTTCGTTTTCAGCATCCTACTATACGGCGTTGAGGCACGTACACTAACTGAGACAATGTGCAAGAGATTGCAAGCGTCTGAAAGTGTGTATGTATCAAAGGATGCTGAGATACCTTGGACAGCTCAAATGACCAGTATAGAAGTTTTGTACCGTATGAACAAAGAACCAAAAATTCTTACGACCAACAAGAAAAGGAGTCGCTTAAGTGCTGCCAGTATCCAGTATTCGGGAGATACTAGGTTCGAACCCCAATGTCGGCAACCCTGAAAATGGTTTGCCGTGGTTTCCCATTTTCACACCAGGCAAATGCTGGGGCTGTGCCTTAATTAAGGCCACGGCCGGTTCCTTCCCACTCCTAGCCCTTCCCTGTCCCTTCGTCGCCATAAGACCTATCTGTGTCGGTGCGACGCAAAAAAAAAAAAAAAAAAAAAAAAAAAAAAAAAAAAAAAAAAAAAAAAAAAGCTAGAATACTTCAGTTATATGATGCAAAACAGTAGATACCACCTTCTACCTACGAGTAATACTCCAAGGTAAACATGGCGCGGGACGAAGTGGAACATAGTGGTTCGGCAACTTGAACCAGTGGTTTGGGGCGTCGAAGCTTACTCTATTCAGAATAGCTATCAACACACAGAAGATCATGCTACTGATCGCCAACGTTCTGCGAGGACATGGCACATGAAGAAGACTAAGAAGAAATACTTCAGCCTCGTGTCGGCAGATCTACCTGCATGAGAAAACCACTCTGGGGCAAAATTCTGGCACCTCGAGCTTTCCCAAAAAAACGTCGAAGTACTTGGCGAGATGTAAAACCAATAGCATTATTAACAAGTTCTGACCAAATTTCAGTTCTTCGTACGGATTTATTAGTAAAGATTAAAGTGGTTAATAAAGCAAAATGAAATATGAATTACAAACTCATTATATTAAATACGAATCCTAAACCTATACAATTTTACATAGATAGAAACACAGAATTTAATACGATGATTGTAATGAAAATGGTCGAGTAAATAAACCAAAGTCCACAGCAGTTCTGAAATACGCATAAGCACATTTTCTTTTTTACAATAATAGCCTTTGGTTATACACCGTTTGGCCAGCTGGTACTGATAGGTGATAGGGATAGGAACGATACTCTGTCTTCTCGCCATGAGGCCAGTCATTGCATTGCTACAGGGTGGGAAGGCCATGGTAGATAGGTAGTATGAAATGGCGTATGGCTTTTAGTGCCGGGAGTGTCCGAGGACAAGTTCGGCTCGCCAGATGCAAGCCTTTCGATTTGACACCCGTAGGCGACCTGGTAGTTGTTAATGGAGTGTAACAGTTACGAGATTATCTTTATTAACTAGTTCAGTTGGGGACTACTGCATCAGGGTTTATATAGTGAGACTGGTGTCTTGTAGAAACTGGATCAGTGCTCTTTAAATGTTGCTATCGTGATCTTGAAGAATAATGTTGATATTTGTGGGAAATGGGATATGTAGTGACCGAAGCTGTGTGAGTAACTTGTTTCATTGCCTTTGGTTGTATCGTATATTTCCTTCTTCACTCAGTTTAACTTAAGCCGACCATCATAAGACTCAACATCGCTTTAAACTCAAGTTACAGTTTAACTCAATCTTCAGTTTAAACCCTCATTATAATAACGGCCCTAAGAAAGTAACAGACACTGAGTGAGACTGCCAGACTGACGAATGCGCGCAGCAAGCGGGTAAATCATATCTCAGTGTCCATGACCTTGGTACCCCTGCTACCCTTCCTCACAGCACATACAAAGTCTCCACTACTTGCCGTGGAGCTATACAAATCGGTAAGCCGCGACGAACGACATTTTTTTTTTTTTTGCGTATTTTCACTAATAACTTTCTTAATAATTAAAGAAAATACAGGCAAGAATTAGCTAATAAGACAACAGGGTTTGTATAAATTGCTTGTTAGAATAATTCCTAGTTTCAGCTGGCTAAAATGGAATAAAAATGTAACGTTTTCTCCACAACGTAGCTTATTCTTCTTCTTCTTCTTCTTCTTATTATTATTATTATTATTATTATTATTATTATTATTATTATTATTATTATTATCTAGTTTGTATCATACAAACACGCTCTATTTACTCATTTAGATTAGTACATTGATTGCAGTGATTTCAGGTACAAATCACTATGATGAAGAAAATTCTCACAGCCTTAGTGTTGGTTTCGATGATGGGGTCATTTGAGAGGGATGGAGGAGGATAGGAACACATGGAGATCGGCGAGAAGAGCAATATGCGACAGAACGATACCCCCCCCCCCGCCAAAAAAAAAGCTCAAAATAAAAATCTATACAACAGTTCTTAGACCTCTCATTTACGGGTCAGAGATATGGGCTGAACATGAAACAGAGGAAGCTCTTCTGGAGAGGACGGAGAAGAGGATGCTAAGAATGATCTTAGGTATCACTCTGAAAGACAAATTAAGGGATGAAGAGATAAGGAAGAGAGCTGGAGTGACAGTAATTAATAAAATTAGAAGAGAGACAAGATGGAGATTCTACGGTCATGCGATGCGAAGAAGCAAGGAAAAGTAGATTTAAAAAATGACAGCAGGATATCCGTTACAGGGAAGAGATCTAGAAGACGTTGAGAAGGACCTGAAGAAACAGCACTGAAAGAGGACACAGCGGGCCAACAGCAGTGGAGGAAACTCATCAAAACAACCGACTCCTAATCGGTGTTTGTGGAGAAAACATTTCATTTTATTCCACTTTCGCCACCTCGAACTAGGAATTATTTAAAAGATGGTGGTGGTGATTATTGTTTTAAGAGGAAGTACAACTAGGCAACCATCCTCTATATAACACTAATCAGAGGGAAAAATGGAAGGGATTCGACACTTCGAAAAATGAAGATGTCGGCCAAAGGAAGACAAGGGCCACGAAGGGCGTGAAAATGAAAGACTCCCTAGCCCTCGCAAACCTAATAGCGTCGGGGTCGGAAAAGAACAAGTGTTGACCAAGGGAGGTTGGATAGGATAGATGAAAGTGAGGAGCCTGGCACAAGTAAGTGGAAGCAATGCCAGGACTAAGCTGAGGGCCCCGTGGTCGCCACCCCACGCTCCAAAGTTCAGAGCCCCTGGGGCCAATTATTTGAAACAAAAATTGCAGAAACCCTGTCGTTTTATCTGCCAATTCTTTCCTCTAATTTGTTCAATTATTAAGAAAAATACTTAGAGGAAATAAGAATAAAATGTCGTTCGTGGCGGCTAGCGCCACAGCAAGTAGTGGAGACTTAGCATGTGCTGTGAGGAAGGTATCATGGACACTTGCCGCGCGCATTCATCAGACTGGCAGTCTCTTCAGTGTCTGTTAGTTTCTTAGTGTGTGGTCGAATACTAAATGACATTTTAATTGCATAATCACGCCGTATTTCTATTTAACTGTAATGACTATGTAATTATTGTTCCTCTGGTGAAAGCTTTATTGTATAGTATTAAATCAAAAAAATCTATTACCACACGTGCATTAGTAGACTGTAAATCTTTACTTTTCTATCGAAATTCACTCAGAGAGCATCAAACATTTTGTAGGTTTTTTTTTTTTTTTTCATTATTGATGTAACCCTACCCCACGCCCACCTCATCCCACCCGGCCGCTATATCCCTCGAATCCGGCTACTTCTTGTTGTCTATATATAGCCTTAGGCAGTTTGTTACAAAGTAACATATCCTTCACATAGGCCCTATGAGTTATGGTCCATACTTTTCTACCCTTTAGTGCGGTGGAAACTCATGTGGTAATCATTCCTAATTCTTGTGTTTAATTGTGGACCTTACTGCTACTTATAGTCGATGTTTTGTTGTGCTTAATAAACAGAATAGATTTATATATATATACTGTATATGGAAGAAAGTGTCATAATATTATGAGTTACGAAAGAATGTTTGCAAGTACTTCGATTCGGAATGAGAAAGACTTGAGCCCTCTTTTGGAGAATAAAAAGTCGTTCAAATATTAATTTGCCACACATTCCCAGACAACTACCCCCATAACTTCCTCATAGTACACTTTTAGTAATGTATTTGTATCTACATTTTCTGATAGCCTACGTAAACAAAAATATTCCAGATGTTAACTTTTTACAGATATAGTTAACATGATTCTTCCAATACATATGACTACCTAGAACACTACCTAATATTTTAGTTAACATCCGTTGTTTGAACTATGTGCTATTTAGCCGAATACTTTTATCATCTTTGCAATTCCTTTTAAAATCAAAGTTTACCACATTACATTTTAAAAAAAATTCTTATCATACTCCGAGATTTCAGATTGCAAGACTAAGTCGTTGAGTATGTCAAAGTGCGTAGGGTATATGGCAAGTGCAACACTTTCCGCTCCCTACAAATAATCAAAGGATGGGCTCATGCGGCCAATCATGCAGGATGTGCTACCTCGCCAAGCGATCTGACACTCACGAGACAATTGCGTCATGACCACTCAACCGGACGGATGGCCTTGGGCTTTCTGACGCCCGCTTTTATACAAATACTGCACTCCCATACAAACACACCTTCCGACTGGTCAGCATTAACAGTGGTCGCTTTCCCAGAAACACACTCAATGCAGCACACATTTTGCTATGCCAACTGGCCAGCCCGAACACGTAACGGGTTACGAACTGTTTAAAAAGGTAAGGTAACAAATAATACATATTTTGCCGATATTTGGTAAGCGTGGTGAAAGTTTGGTGTTATCATGTGATCCGCTGAAAAAATCCGCAGAGGCAGTTTCAAAGGCGTCTAAAATAAAATATTTTCCTTTCCTCAATTCTTGATTTCATCACTTATTTATGTTTTTTTTAAATTTCTTCATACGTTTATTATTTATAATACATGTTCTCAATGCACCGAACAATATTCATTACTTTTTCTCCTGCAATTGCTAACTGATCTCCAAATTCCTTTCCAATCGTTGAGAAGATAGTAAGAGGAATGAGTAGAAGGTTAAAAATTATAAAGAATGAATTAATTACTATAATTACTAAATGAAATGATGATGGATGTATTCCACTCTGCTACACACATGAACGCTTCTTTTTGCTGGTTGCTTTACGTCGCACCGACTCAGATATAGGTCTTATGGCGACGATGAGACAGGGAAGGGCTAGGAGTGGGAAGGAAGCGGCCGTGGCCTTAATTAAGGTACAGCCCCAGCATTTGCCTGGTGTGAAAATGGGAAACCACGGAAAACCATTTTCAGGGCTGCCGACAGTGGGGTTCGAACCCACTATCTCCCGAATACTGGATACTGGCCGCGCTTAAGCGACTGCAGCTATCGAGCTCGGTGCACACATGAACGCCTCATAGTTTAAAGTCTCCTTCGTTCCCAGTTGCACGTATTAAAAACTGTGTTTCTTTCTTTTAACTGGCAGTCTCTTAAAATGCACAGTCGCTCAAAATAAAGAATTACAACATGCTACTGTATAAGATCCTCGCAAGTACACTGTTCTCAGAAACAAGTGGAACCTTTGTTGGTATCCACAAGGTTTGTATCTACATGAGGGCTGAATTATATTTTAATAATAGTTAAAATTAACTTTAGTAAAATATTCAACGCCAAGAACATCAAATGTCATTCAATCATTCTTTTGATTAGTGTACAGTGACGGAGCAATATTCAGGGAGAAAAACAGGAAGAGTCAAATTTATCCACTAATATTAGCTGTGTACCGAAAAATTGTTCATTACAAAAGTTTGTGTAAAATACAATTTACGATCTTTTATTTTACGAATACTACTACTACTACTACAATATGAAACAGAAATACGGGGAGAAGGTCGATAAATATACTCCTCAGGCTATGGAAGTAGCAAGGATCTGGAAACAAGACAGTGTCAATTCTTCCTTTTGTCCTTTCTCCCACCAAAATCATTTCCAGAAAACTTAATGAAACTACAGCTCCCCATCTTCACTCCCAATATGGCACAAAACGCCGCAACACGTCAGAACATTCCTGAATGTTAAGTACGGACCACAAATTGATAAGGCTGCAACCTCTTCAACGAAGATAATAATTTAGGTGTAAATTGTAAAGTTATAAAAATTATGACTGAGCTCTATTTCTTTTCTGTAAAATATCGAAATACGTGCTATATTACCAATTATAAAGTTGTGAAATAAAGGATCATCATCATCATCATCATGATCATTATCTAAAGGCTTTGTCTTGTCGCTGCAACCATTGATCTCTTCTCTCTGCGATCCTTTTCATCTCTCCTTAACCTTGGCATTCTATCATCTCAACTATCTCTTCAACGGTCTTCTTCCGCGGTTTCCTCTGCCTTTCTTTCCCATCACCTTACCTTCGAACAAGTTCTTTATGAAGTCGTTATATACCGAGCTCGATAGCTGCAGTCGCTTAAGTGCGGCCAGTATCCATTATTCAGGAGATAGTAGGTTCGAACCCCACTGTCAGCAGCCCTGAAAATGGTTTTCCGTAGTTTCCCATTTTCACACCAGGCAAATGCTGGGGCTGTACCTTAATTAAGGCCACGGCCGCTTCCTTCCCACTCCTAGCTCTTCCCTGTCCCATCGTCGCCACAAGACCTATCTGTGTCGGTGCGACGTAAAGCAAAAAAAAAAAAAAAAAAAGGAAGTCGTTATGCCGGAGAATGTGACCAAAAACTGACGCTTTTCTCCTTTTTTATCGTACTTATCACATTACACTGACTTCTGCTGCCACGCATCTCCTCTAGATGGCACTACTGCTTCGATTACGACGTTTACGACAGGTAGTACCATATAAATAGCGTTGTAAAAAAGTGATGAATTAAACTCTCGTATTTCTTGAAAAAGTCTTCTGGGGAACGGGAAATGATCGAGAATAACTGATCGATTAGACTCGTAAAGACTGAACGACCATCAATCGTCATGGACGACCTTTAAAATGTCACTTAGCGAGCACTTTACAGCCGGCCAGAGAGGCTTCCCTCAAACGCGCAATAACTGCTACTTCAATTAACGTTAGGGTAACTCGGTTAAACCGGCTCATTCTCTTTTATCATCATATTTCAAATGCTTCTATCCTCTGCATGAAACGGAGCATGTTTAAACTTTCGTAACTTCTTCAGTTGTTGGATACAGATGCGGCGCCCCCAAACACACACTTTGTGGAAAAAACATCCTGGAATATGGTTGGAACTCAACTAACAGATCTGGTAACCAACTCCAGTCCAGCCAATGTTAAGCTAGTAGTAAAGTCAACCTATAGCATTGTAAGCTGTAGTGTTAAGCACTGGAAATACTTAAGTTGTGTGTGAATTTGTATATGATGATGCTGGATTTAGAATGTTGAACTAGTAGTACTTCTTGTAATATTTTCTTTCCATGCCTTTGCTGGCAGGACCTAGTATTTACAGTGCACTATGTCTTCTGGTATGGGCTAGAGCAATTTTGTTCCTTTCATAGATCTGTCTCTGTCTTCTCCTTGGCTTTGACAATATGAAAGTGACCGAGGTATGAGCGATGCTAGTAATGCCATTCCTTGTGCAGCCAGTCCTTGCTATGAATGGTGTGAAAACGTTGCTCATAGGGTCGGTTGGTGCATGCATTTCAGTGGGCTTGGCAGATTGATATGTAATAGCAACTTCTGGCTCGATGAGGAAAGCAACGGGAAACTACCTCACTCCTCATTTCCCTAGTATGCCTCTTCATTGATGCCTAGGCCATCTATGACAGCTGATGGCGGAGCTGTTGAGGATCCAACCAGCCTTAGGGCTGAAGACTGAACATACATACATATTTTCTTTCCATGCATTTACTTGTACTCTTGTTGTTTGCTTCTTTGTTTGTTTGTTTGTTTGTTATTGGGTAATTATGTTAACTTTACTTTATTATCACATTACTGTAAGTGACCACTGCCACCGGGATATTTCCCATTTGCAATGTAATTGTTAATAATAATAATAATAATAATAATAATAATAATAATAATACTAATAATAATAATAATAATAATAATAATAATAATTACAAGTAAAGCAACTCATACGCGGCAAATTTTCCAGTATGTCGCTGACTCCCAAAACCGTAAACGTAGGCAGTGGAATGCGAAATTATTATTATTATTATTATTATTATTATTATTATTATTATTATTATTATTATTATTATTATTATTATTTGGCCTCTTCAGCTATCGTGTTCAGCCATTCTGAAACGATATCGTGACAAAGAGACAAATGCAAATTAACACTACTTTCGACTTTCGGTTTCCTAATCCGCACTAAAAGCGAAATCCTTGATGAAGGTCGACTAACTGGAAGCAAGTGTTAAAGAAATGTAATTCGTTGCGATACGGCTATTTCTGGTCTATCTAGATTTGCAGACTAACGGACACAATACAACAGCTGTGTTAATCAAGTGAGACCGGCTCGAGATCAATAGTGTGACCGTGGAATGATCACGACGATAGCTCGTGGCAGGTTACAGAGCACAAGTGTATGCATACTGTAGCAAGTCCTCTCTCCTTCGTATGGACCTACAGAAAATTGCCTTTCTTTCTGTCCGCAGTTTTGGGCTATAATAATGGTGTGTGGCCTCCGAAAAGGACTGACATAGCTCTTTTCAACTGACGTCTATAGGCGACCTGCGCAACAGTGAAAATGGAGGGTGCCCTTCTAAGGGGAATTCTAATGTTGAAGACGGCAAACAAACCTAGTCCCCGAGTCACAGTATTTAACCAGTGACGATTAAAATCGCCGACTCGGAACATGGATCAGGACTGTAGTTTTGGATGAAGGGAGAGTGGTAATGGTGATTATTGTTTTAAGAGGAAATACAACAAAGCAACATCCTCTATATAACACTAATCAGAGAGAAACAATGGAAGGGATCTGACACTTCGAAAAATGGAGGTATCAGCCAAAGAAAGACAAGGAACACGAAGGGCGTGAAAATGAGAGACTGCCTAGGCCTCGAGTGCTCAAATACCATCAGGTCGGAAAAGAACAAGAGCTGACCAAGGGAGGTCGAATAGGATAGATGAAAGTGAGGAGCCTAGCACAAGTAAGTGGAAGTAATGCCAGGACTCCCAAGTTAAGAGGCACTGGGCCCCCTTTTAGTCGCTTCTTACGACGGGCACGGGATACCGAGGGTGTTATTCTACCGCCGCAACCCACAGGGAGAGAGAGATAAGATTTTATTGCCATAGATTTCACATCGCACCGACTCAATACAGGTCTTATGGCAACGATGCGAAGCAAATGACCGTGGCGCATTTGTCTGGTGTGAAAATGGGAAGCCACTGAAAGACTTTTCAGGGCTATCGACGTAGCTCACAGCTACGTAACCCAAAGCGCGGAGCCGATTCGTTAAAAATAAAGCTAATACTGGCATTCTCAGCAGTATACAGGTAGCGTGACTGTATCTCAACCGGTCGCTCTGGATTCGATTCCCGGCAATCACTAGGATTTCCATTCTGGACTGAGGGCTGTGACAGGGGTTCTCAGCCCCGTGAGCCCAACTGAAGAGCTACGGTATCTGATATGAAAGACAACGGGGTCAAATCCGTAAAATCAAAGTACATGGCCATCTGGATGGGCAGAAGCCGTCTTCGCACGCCAAGACCCTAATGGGCTGCTGTGTTATGGGTTTATTTTCTAAATACAGACATTAGAAACAAAAATAGGCCTGCGTGTTATATCGAGCCAGATCCGTGGTCTAGTGGGTAGCAAGCATACCTCTTAAGCCGGGTATCAAGTGCGCGCGGCAATGTTCGTTGCTTTGCCTCGCGAAGTCGATACCACGTTGCCTCGCGCGGCAAGACGAACACTGCCGCGCTCGAACTTGGCGCGGGTTGAGCCGAATCGGAGCGGTCTTTTGTCCCGCGGCAAAGGGATTTCTGTGCGCTGTGTTCGTTCAGTTGAGACGGGTGTTGGGGTGGTTCTACCGCGGCGAAATGGAGAATGAAATCTGTATAGCTCTGATACAGCTGTATAAATGTAAAGAGATCTTGTGGAATCCTAAAAGTGCTAGTTATCACAACAAAAGTATGCGCGAGGACGCCTGGAAGGACATAGGTGAGGACATGAAAATGTCAGTTCGAGAGTTAAAGGAGAAACTTACAACTTTATTGGCATCATACAGAAGAGAAAAATCCCGGATTAAGAAGTCTCTCATAACTGGTTCTGGTACGTATTTATTAAAATGACTTACAGTATACCACTCGTGATATATGCAATTATGCTAATGCACTAATCCTGTCTTGTTTATTAACAGATGCAGGTACTGTTTACGTATCCAAGTGGTTTGCTTTCAAGGAATTCGACTTCATGACCGACAAAAATACACCCAACGATACTGTGGATACTTTGTGTGATGTACGTATCTTTTTCATTACAACACGCCTGCACGAGCAGTACTCATAGTATTCGCGCGAACTGAGGAACCTGCCGCGCTCGACTCTGGCATCACAAACATGATGTTACGCGTAGCACAAACGAAAGAGTTTGCCGCACTCGAACAGATACGCGCGGCAGCCGCGCGCAGTCGATACCCAGCTTCATCCGGAAGCCTCAGGTTCTACTACTGACCAGGTCAGGGATTTGATTGGTTCGAGATCCACTCAGCCTACGTGAGAACATCTGAGGACGGAGAGATAGCAACGCCAGTCTAGAAGCTAAGAATAACGGCCGAGAGCACCAAGCGATATCTCGTAATATACACGCCTCCGGGCTGAGCAGCAGTCACTTGGTAGGGGAAGGTCCATCAGTGCTACAGCGCCATGGAATTTGTTCTTGTTGGTGTTCCATCAAAATGTAGGGCAGTGTAATATTTAACGTAAATATTATATAAAATACTGTAAACGTAGGGCCCCTCCTTTCAGTCAATCTATAGTCAAACTTCTATAATTAGAATGTCTATAACTTGAATTTTCGATATCCCGAAGGATATGTCAAGCGCAGATGTCATTATTTTTTCGTAATGCGAAGTTGCAGAAAATTACGGTGTTACGTAATCGATTACCCTCTTATAAAATTAATTTATGTAGAAGCAACCTGAACTTAAATCGTCTCCTAATAGAATAATAACCATTCTCTAAATTTTAGAGTGTATTGTTTGATTAGCCGCATGCCATACGAGCTTATACCTGTCTACTACGCAACTCTTAGCACAGTATCACAAAGAGAACGGGCATAGGGAAAAGACGAACTTCTCTTCACAGATATGCATTTGTAAGTATCACTTTTAAGCCATAGTCTAATAAAACTGGGTTATAAACACCGACTTTCAATATGATAGGCGTATGTAATAATATTAAAATTGTAGATGTTGGGAAATACAGTAGCACTGGTGACCACAATTTAGGAAGTAAATCACGATACTGCTGTATTACTACTACTGCTATTATTATTATTATTATTATTATTATTATTATTATTATTATTATTATTATTATTATTTATTATTATTGTACCAGGAGGTACACCTCAACCCCGCACATTTAAAAGAACCGCCTTAAGGAACTCTATCTATGAAACAAAACGTGAAACAGCTACTGCATGAAGTTGGGACATTAATCAGAAGATGTCACTCATAAATAACATAGTATTGTGTTATTTTAAAGTTTCCTAAACTGACTGAATTTATTTGTTTTGTTTTGGTGTACAGCAAGTAGTCTGAACTTTTCTCCATAAATATCCTTACAAAAAACTGAGGTCATGCACTCTGGTGCAAGGTGGAAGAATTTGTGATTTACAGAAGTGTTGTGTTTCTAGGTTTTCATAACTAAAGGATTATTCATTTATTTTGTTATTTAAAGATTTGCAACACTTCCTTCTCATCCCGCAGCTTTTGAATCTGGCCAATTAGAAATGTTTGTATTTATTTTTCAGCCTGCCACAGGCTTCTTGTAGATTTTTATTCGGCCAATAAAAGTGAGAGGCTGTTGTCCGGATTTAGTCCAGAACCTTCTCGAACCATCCCCTCGGGTATATCAGCTGCGCCTTTTTTAAGCTACCTGGTCTTACTGATCGTCGAATTCCTGAGTGTGTGTGTTAAGTCAGGAGGCGGGGTGCCTGATCCTTTGGCAGGCAGTACATCAGCCCAGGTAATGGCCACCAGTTTTCTATCTCTGTAGCTGTCTCCGCAAACTTCTCCGAAGGGAAGGTACTAATCTTTAATTATGTACCCACCGGTTTCATACAAAAATAAACTTTTCCTTGCTAATGTAAAACTTCATAAAGTCTTTAACTGTAAATCGGGGATAGAGAGTGCATTACCCTCTTGATTTCCCCTTCAATTTATCTCCAGGTGACTACGATTTTGTAACTGTTTCTCTTTCTGTAAAGCATTAATTTACCTTCTCTGGGATTAGCCTCTGCATGATCGGGCCACAGGCCCCAGTAGGGTTTTAAACTGAGTTTTCTAGGAGCGCTAGTATACGCCTCTATACATTTTGTGTTTGGGCCAGTAATTTAACCTGTTCTTCTTTCCACGGAGGCCCAGTAGTTTGGGTAATAGACACCTCTATGTACTAAAATTGTTACTTGTAGGCTGGGCCAAGAGAGGCCGAGTAATGTAAATCTATCGTTTATGCAAACTTAAAGGTGGAGCTTGTAAGCTCTTTCGTTGTTATGTAAGAGATTGCTGTAACTTTGAGGGGTGCCTCTGGAAGGCTGTGTTTCTCTGGTGATTGGTAGTGTAGTGTGTTGCCTCAATATGAAGAGGAAAGTGTTGGGACAAAAACAAACACCCAGTCCCCGGGTCAGAAGAATTAATCAGACGCGATTAAAATCCCCGAATCGGCCGGGAATCGAACCCGGGACCCTCTGAACCGAAGGCCTCAACGCTGACTATTCAGCCAATGAGTCGGACCCTTACAACTTACCACCAATTAAAAAAAAAAATTATTGTTACTATTGTTGAGGATGCGAAGTAGTATGCAGGTTTTCCTGTGCTTCGAGTTTTCGACAGCTCCAAGTCATTTTCTGCCTCCTCAAGGACTTTTGAGATAAATCGAAGTTCAACTCTATATTAATAAAAAGAGGCCGACGTGCAAGGATGCAACTGACCTGAGGTCAAAAATGAAATAATGTTATTTGCTTTACGTCCCACAAGGTACTTGTACGGTTTTCGGAGACGCCGATGTGCCGGAATTTTGTCCTGCAGTTCTTTTACGTGCCAGTAAATCTACCGACACGAGGCTGATATACTGAGGACCTTCAAATGCCACCGAACTGAGCCAGGATTGAACCTGCCAAGTTGGGGTGAGAAGGCCAGCGCCTCAACCATCTGAGCACCTTATATACCCAAGATCCATAGAAATATCTTACATTGTTTTGCATATAACGCTCCAGACCGGCAACCGCCACCAGTCACAGCATTCGGCCGTAAAACAGGGTCAAATCCACGTGTGAGAACCAGGTCGCAACAAGGTGAGGGGCAAAGGGACGGAATAATAATAATAATAATAATAATAATAATAATAATAATAATAATAATAATAATAATAATATACTTTCGGGCAATATTAGGAAAAGGAGGATTTCCTTTTGTGGCCATTTGATCCGGATGACTCCAGAGAGGCCAACAATGAAGATATTCCATCATTTCGATAAATATCCCAAAACACAAATGTGATGATGGTTCTTCAAAGTTAAACAGGCTGAGCTGCAAAACACAAGAAACAAGACAGCCATTTCTGGAAACAGAATTAAGGAGTTTGGGAGTTTGCAGGAGAGAGAGAAGGAAAATAAATCTGACTGGCAGGAGGAGAGGAGCAGGGAAACATTTGGAAAGAATGAAGAAATATTGGAAAGGGAAGGCAAGGAGAGGAAGAAAATCATGAAGTTACCTCACGTTGTCCACAGCTGGCCAAGATAGAATAAAGAAAAAAAAGAATAAGGCCTAAGGAATTCACAACACACTTTCAGTTTCACAATGTTACGCAACTGAAGAAGATATTTCTGAAACATTCATTCGTAGTTTCTGTTGTTTTAGTATTCCTCGCCGTAGAGAAAAAGTTCCCCTTTAAGAACAATTTCGAAATTTTGTAAATCCAAACTTTAACCTTCTGTTTTGTTGTAAATATGAGCTTCATACAATCACACTATACATCTCTGGACGACCAGTGTCACGCTTCTGGGAAAGGAAAGAGGTTCAGATCTTCTCCAAACTGAAGCAAAGTGCTGCGCAATATTCTAAGCTAGCGACCTCATTTCACTTGCAAATGTAACACACGTCTGATTCACTGCAGATCACGACACCGAGAAGTACAGTTGGTGCCTATCTTTCCCCGCAAACTTCACTGATGCAACTTTCAAAACACTGCATCATACATCTTACACAGAAGCAGACGCAATATTAAGTTTCGCTTCACGGCGGAACTGAAAAACCGCATCATGGACATGCCATAACATCGGCTGTCCGGAACGAGGAGTTTTCGCAATCACACTGCAATATCGGATTGAATAGCCTATAACTTCAAGTCCTTAGAGCAAACCTACGTAACTGTCATAGTGCTGCAAATCGCATGGACATAGGCATTTTCCTCTTCCTTTCACAGATAATTTTCTCCTTCTTCTTCTTCTTCATCTTCTCTTCACCTCTAAACTGAAGGCGATATCTATCTTCTTGAAAATTATAGATTTTTTTGAAACTTTCTTTTCAGTAGCATATCTAGTACAACATTAGACAGTCTTACTTACCACTTAATGTAATCTTCGATTTTTTAACATTTATGGTATCCACTTCAACGGAAGCAAATGCAAGTGTATTATTATACTGACGAATGTTCCGGAAGTGAGTTTTGGTTTTACTATCTTTCTTTTCTTAACTGGTAATTACAGCATATTATAGTGACATAAAACAGGTGTCGCAGCGGTCAAAATGTGAAGTGGACAGCAATGATGGCGCGTATTTTCCTACAGCAACTGTATTTGCAAATCGCACACTTCGTACCATTTTTTAAAACTCATTTTAATAAGAAATTATCGATATTTATGAAATGAGAGTGCAATTCGTCACTGCTAATATTTATTCTCTTTCTTTTGAATGCTCATTTGTCACGATCGGTTACTTGTGAGCGCCGCAAAAAGGATCTTTACAACTGAAATAATATATATATGATATGATTTTTCCTTAATATCACTACGTTTGATTATTTTATTAATACCATTACTGTTATTATTAATATTGTTTTCATATTACTGCCATCAGTAGTTATTATTAACAGTGTTCCCGGTTAAGACTAGTTAAATGTAAGAAAGGAACTGCATCCCTAAGTTCATTTTAAGGAAGAAGAGATGGATGTCATAAAATGTAAAGAAATGTACGGAGTAACTTTAAAATTTACTGAATGACAAATGCACTAACGTAGTTTATGGCTAGTACTGGTAACATTCAACAGAAAAATGCATACTAGCTGCAGAATTCAGCAACTGAAACTGTTCATCTGTCGCATCTTTCATGTGCACTCTCTTCTCTTTATTTCCATAGTGGGTTCTTCTCTAACCCCCACCCACACAAACTAACTCATATTTACGACAATCCTAGCCTGCCACGCCAGCCCTCTGCCCTTCACTTCACCCACACAACAACGATGTCTGTAAGAAATAAGTATTTAATGTGAAACCGCAGAAATCCATCTTGAGGGCTGTCAACAATGAGGTTCAAACCCACTATCTCCCGAATGTAAACTGACAGCTACGTGATTCCAACCGCGCAGCCAACTAGCTCGCTAACTAACCGTCTAAATATAATTTGGTACGGAATGATATGCAGTGTCACCCTTTGCGCATGCTCGGTCTATAAAATTAAACATCCGCGTCGCAGGCGACTAACGACCCCTGCCAACACTATCATCAACTTCACATTCGCAAGGAACATCTTGGTGGTTGTTTTTTTTTTTTTTTTTTTTTTTTTTTTGGTTATTACAGGGGAAAATCTTTTAAAGACACCACTCTGTGTGGGAGTTGGATTTCCACCAACTAAAAACCCCTGCCCTCTTCACTCAGCGTAGTAGTAGTAGTAGTAGTAGTGATGCTGGTGGTGATGAGAGTGGTTATTATTTTAAGAAAAAGTATAAAACTTGTCACGTAAGGCTATACATTAAAAGACAAATACAGGGCGAGTTGGCCGTGCGGTTAGGAACGTGCAGCTCTGAGCTCGCATCCGGGAGATAGTGGGTTCGAACCCCACTGTCGACAGCCCTGAAAATGATTTTCGGTGGTTTCCCATTTTCACACCAGACAAATGCTGGGGCCACGGCCAATTCCTTCCCATTCCTATGCCTTTCCTGTCCCATCGTCGCCATAAGACCTCTCTGTGTCGGTGCGACATAAAGCAACTAACAAATATATATATCGCCGCTCTATTCCTTTTCTTAATCTCTCATCACTGCTGCCAACTTGATTGGTTACATACTGAAATCACGAGACATAACCATCTACAAATTAACCTCAATGTAAGTATCAATAATGGAAGTTCCCTTCCAAAGTAAATGATAAATAAATGACCAATCAAGTTATTCATAATTAAGTCGGTTTTCAAACTTAATGAGGAATTAAGGAAATACACCCACGGTATCCCCTGCATGTGATAAGAGGCGACTAAAAGGGGCGCCAGGGGCCCTCAACTTTGGAGCGTGGGTTGGCGAGCATGTGGCCCTCAGCTGAGTTCTGGCATTGCTTCCAGTTACTTGTGCCAGGCTTCTCGCTTTCATCTATCCTATCCGGCCTCCCTTGGTCAACTCTTGTTCTTTTCCGATCCCGATGGTATTAGAGCACTCGATGTCGGATAGGATTGATGAAGGCGAGGAACCCGATACAAGTAAGTGGAAAGGGAACATCTTGCTGTTCATCCGCCACTTGTAAATAAAATCAATTTTACTGAACTGATTATCTAACATGTCCTTGATTTCATCTGTCGTGCGATTTTGTCACAAAGACCCAGCGGAACTGAACAGTCCATCAAATGATGATGATGCTTGTTGTTTAATATCTAGGTCATCGGCCCCTAATGGTGTGAGGAGGAACGAAATGTAATAATAGTTAAAATGTTAAAATGTATCCACTGACAAGGATTTAAAACAAATGATGATGAAAAACGATTGAATGAAAACCTACAACCTGTTTTCCAGTCAGTGACCGGCTCAGGGATGGAATGAATGAAGCCCCCATCATGGGGGCGAGGATAGGAATTGTGCCGGCTGCCGAGGCCTGCCGCACTCCCCTGGGGCAATGATTAATGACTGGGAGATGAGATAAAATTATATTGGAGAGTGTTGCTGGAATGAAAGATGACAGGGAATTCCGGAGTATCCGGAGAAAAATCTGTCCCGCCTCAACTTGGTCCAGCACAAATCTCACATGGAGTGGCCGGAATTTGAACCACGGAACCCAGCAGTGAGAGGCCGGCGCGCTGCCGCGTGAGCCACGGAGGCTATGAAAAACGAGTATGAATTTTAAAATAATCAGTGGATCTAATTCGCAATGACTTATTTTATTATAAAATGATGTAAAAATACATTAAAGTAGAATAAAGCAGCGCAATCATATATATCATTCAAGTTAAAATTAAAAAAAAAACATTAAATACAAAACCAAAAAAACTAAAACAGAGCCAGTAGAATAAAACCTAGTTAACATAAATTAAAAGCAGTTAAATAACTCACTTTCAAACACGATCAAACAGGCCAATATCCCTCATAAAACGGATGACGAGGTCTGCTGACTGCTCGTCATGCGTAGAATGACGGAGATGGTGGTACTTGAAGTTCTAGACTACGGCGCAGATCGGCCAGGTCCACGCACTCCGTAAGGATGTGTACTACGTTAAGATGACGTCCGCAAGTCACATCGGTATTTTGTACTTCAGCCTCTTCAGTCTAACCTTTGTGAACTTTATGAACTACCTGTCTGTTCTGAGTTTAGGTCACTCAAATCGACTTTTCCCTCTGCTATGGTACAATATTCAAAGGTTACGCCCTGGAGTCGGTGCGGCGCCGAGAAATTGAAAGCAATTTCGACCTACTTCAGTAAGAATGTCTCTCTCTATTTCATTATTCGTGAGCACAAAACAGTGTATTGAATGATACAGGCTATAACGGTTATAAGACATACGCCTGCACATATTGGACATAATCCGACGTATTGCTTGGCTTTCTCTCACATTAGACAGCTCCTCATCTGACAACAAGAGGCTGAGTGCACACGGTTCCAGCTCTCAATCCGAGACAACAGGAGAATCAAACTCGAGATCTCCAGGTACGAGATTAGACGTCAAACTCTCACGGCTACAACCTGAGTTCAGCTCCAGCGAGAATAACATAAATTCTAGGGGTTCTTATAGGCCATGCCTCTAATGTTTCTGCAGATCTCTTAGCATAACCGTTGTGCAGGCTCGAGTATATTTGTTACTTCAGTAAGTTTGCATTCTTAACTACTGCTGCCTAAAATTCCCGGCTCTAATTAATATTGTCATTGTCTTCCTTTCGGTTAATTTCACATTTACCGGCAATGTCACAGGGAAGGGGGTTGGGGAGATAAAAATGTCGAATTCGATCGTGGACAGTAACCAAGGAAATTCAAGTTTTTGTACCAATGTTAATTTGTTTTTAAATGGACTAGATTTTCCGAAGTTTGATTGCAAGTTCATTGACTTTTACGCAATGACTTTCCGTTCCACAGAATATATATATATATATATATATAAAATAAGAGTTTTGTCTGTACATTGCTCAGAATTTGAAAAGAATGGTATTTCTGTATCGGTCATGTCCACAGTAACAAGAAAATGCACTTTTTACGTTTCCGTAATTTCTGTCTGTGTGTCTGTCTGTGTGTCTGTCTGTCTGTCTGTCTGTATGTATGTACACGCATCACTAGAAAACGGCTAAAGAGAATATAATGAAAATCAGTATTCTAAGTCGGGGAATAAGTCACAACAATCTAGGCTATAAATAATCTTATTCACGCCGAGTGAAATGGTAGTTTAGGGGAAGGCCCAAAACTTAATTCTTAAATATTTGCGTTATTAGTGGTTCTATCTCATTGAAAATTGGTATGCAAAGTCGGAGAATGAGTCACTACATTATAAGACTATACATCATTTAATTAACGCTGAATGAAATGGTAGTTTAGTGGGAGGCCTAAAATTAATTGTCAAATATTTATATTATTAGCGGTCGTATCGATAAATACTACATAACCAAAGTTATATAAAATTAAATATCCGACCATTTATGTCTCATACATTTTACCGCACTGGCTATGATAACACAGATATTCATGAATTTGTATTTTTATTGCTCAGTCCATATTAACGCCGAGCCACGAGAAAATAGGTAAACAGAATTTAATGAAAATCGGTATATAGAGTCAGAGAATAAGAAACTACAGTAAAACTATAAACAATTGTAATCGCCCTGGATGAAATTGTAGTTTAGGGGAAGGCGCCTAAAATGTAATTTTTAAAATACCTATGTCATTGGTCCTATCGAAAAGTACTACATAACAAAAGTTATAGAGAACACAATTTCCGGTCATTTAAGTTTTATTCAGTTTTAACGTACCGACTATGATAAGAGTGGTATTTCAGAGTCAGAAGGAAAGACAGTCTTCCTGAGGATGTAAAAAGGCAGGTGGAGAGTGAGTGTCTACCATTATAATGAAAGCTCGCCAACCTGATTGTGACTGATAATATGCAAGCGGGTCTACCATTACAGTGAAAATTCCCTAACTCAGTCTTCATATGAGAAAAGATATTTGGTGACATCCCCGTCGCGTTTCTAGGGCAACGCTAAGAGCTATGTAATTTCATACAATCTTGCTCACAACGTGTACACTACCTAACCTAGAATTCTGTATACAATGTAGAATTCCGTAGCGAAGCACGGGTACATCAGCTAGTTACATTCTATAACACACAATCTATTTTCCATGAGAATGTTTTTCACTTCAACCCACCTTTTTCATGAGCTACCGGGAAAATGACAGTGCACCCTCTTGCACACGCCCTAACCGCTCGCAACGTCCAAGGGATACAAACAACGCCGATGATATATAATTCTTAGGATACTATTTAACTGTGGGAGAGCTGTGATGGCAGTCCACGTGGAGTCCCGTAGTGGGCGCTGGTCAAGCCTAACTTATGTGGGTCATGATGCAGGTTATGACATCTGCATGCCCACTTTCACCGTTATGGCAATATACACTTCACCTCACGTTCAGATGCTGGCGTAAGGCTCCACTTGACTCTCCTTGCCAAGATGATGATAATCACAACAATCATAATATAGTCTCGGCTACCAAGCGTAGGCATTTAGGATGGCCAGGGTTTCAATTTCGATGTTCTGTGTTGCATTATCAGAGAGCAGAGAAATCGGAAATTATCGGACGAACGACCTACTGCAAGAGTTTTAATTCATTTTCTCGGAATGTTCGCCGGAGGAATTTGACATGCAAGGATAAACAACATGGTCTGTGGAATAGGTTTTTTTTCCGTTCTACAAAAATGCCGACACTCAAACACTAATCCACAGTTGGAATAATAATAATCATAATAATAATAATAATAATAATAATACTTAGTAATTATGACTCGAAACCAAAGCCCTTATCAGATCAAACATTGTGATTTTGGGGACTTTGCGAGATGCGAAGTGGACAACTGACGCAAAGTGGTCGGATGAACGCCGTACTCGATACACGGAGCTCATGAAGACCTACTGGATCAGTCGAAAATTGAGTAAACACCAGAATGTACAATGAAACCTATCGTGGTCCCTAGATGGCAGATAAATAAATAAATAAATAAATAAATAAATAAATAAATAAATAAATAAATAAATAAATAAATAAATAAATAAATAAATAAATAAATAAATAAATAAATAAATAAATAAATAAGTGACATTAACCTTTGTATCCCGACATCTGACATCATTTAGGCTGTCTCCGTGTTAACTGTGTCGTTTAGTTTTACTGCACCACATGGCAGCGAAATGGAAAAACTATCAGGCGACCTAAGCTAAGTTTCAATCAACTTTGTCGGGTGAACATCAAATGTGTCATCAGAGATCTTTGAGACCAGCCTCGTGGTGCAGGAGTAGCATAGCTGCCTCTAACTCCAGAGTTCGATTCTCGACCAGGTCTGAGATTTTTAGGACTGCTACGAGGTCCACTCAGCCTACGCGATTACAACTGAGGAGCTAACTGTCGGTGAGATAGCGGGCCCAGTCTAGAAAGCTAAGAATAAAAACCGAGAAGATTCGTCGTGCTGACTAAGCGTCAACTCATAATTTGCAGGCTTTCGAGTTCAGCAGCACTCGCTTGATAGTCCAAAGGCCCCTCGAGACCGATAGCGTCAGGGTAAGATATATTTGATATACGAGCACCAAACGACGTGGAGTGTCCAATAAACACTGTTCCGCCCTTCAAAAGTCTCTTTACTTCTGCCGGGATAATAATAATAATAATAATAATAATAATAATAATAATAATAATAATAATAATAATAAATTATAATAATCAGTCGTCGGTCTACCAGGTATCCATGATCATTAAGGCGTCACGTCTTTTATGGACTGATACCGAGGTTAGCTGGTTCGATTTCCGTTGGCGGTAAAAAAAAAACAATCACCACGCACAATATTGGCCTGCAGGGTAAGAGAGGTAGTGGTATACAATCTCCCTAGATTGCGTGCCAAAAGCACCTCTCCGCACTGTTCATATCAGGTGAGGGGATACGACGCTGCTGATGACAATTCATCTGTCGGATGGAGACGTCAAGCACTGAGATTATTCGAAATGAGTAGGCTATGTGCCGACACAGCGAGTTCACCCCCTCCCTACTTCATTATAATCACCACCACTCAGAAGCGAAGGCCGCCTATGACCGTCGACTAGAAAGACCTTCACTGGGCCTCTCTGGAAGCCACACATCACTACGTGTGAAATAAAGCACCACTTCAGATACATACTGTACTTTGGAAATGGAATTACAAATAAATCCATGTTAGACAGGTCTACTGATTTATTTTCATGAGAAATAACTTCAGGAGAAAATACAGCACGTCTGCCTGTTCAAGATAACCGGCTAAGAACGGTGCAGTGGTGAGGTGGGTTTTTTTTTTTTTTCTGCTTTAAGGGAAAATACTGTACAACATGATACTATCATTTAGCACAGCAGGAAATGGAAGATGTTCTACCATTTGAAGGTTTTCGGGTATCTCCAAAAGATACAGAAGGCTCACGAAGAGGTGCGCAAGAAATATAATACTGCAGCGGAGGGAAGAAAACAAGAGGTGATCAAGGAAGGTCGGAAAGGAATGATAAAACAATGCCACAACCACCAACGGGCCCGTGACTGCCATTTGCTCCGTAGTTGATACGCCATTTAGGAGTAAGTTCCGGTAGTTTATGTCAATGTGTATGACATTCTGTTAACTGAACTATGAGGTTTTAGAGACGTAGGAGTGTCGATGTTTTGGCAATCAAATGTACCGGATTAGAGCCCAGTACCTTGGGCACGAGGGACGAGCGCCGAATCAAATACACTAAGCAGCCGGTCGTACAATAAAGTAAGGGGAGGGGGGGGGGGCATATTCCGTCCCCGCACCTAACGTCATCCCCCGACAGATTTCCAGTTTGACCGAGCTCGATAGCTGCAGTCGCTTAAGTCCGGCCAGTATCCAGTATTCGGGAGATAGTGGGTTCGAACCCCACTGTCGGCAGCCCTGAAAATGGTTTCTCGTGGTTTCCCATTTTCACACCTTAAGGCCACGGTCGCTTCCTTCCCTGTCCTAGCCCTTTCCTGTACCATCGTCGCCTGTACCTATCTGTGTCGGTGCGACCTAAAGCCAATAGCAAATAATAATAATAATAATAATAATAATAATAATAATAATAATAATAATAATAATAATAATAATAATTCCAGTTTGCACGGTTGGTACTTAATTTTTAGTCCAGGCGCACACGCGTAGCCTCATCCCGTTGTCTTATTGTGGGAGTTAGTTGTATGCACCACGTTTAGTTTCCGTGTACAAGGATGATTCCTTTTTCATGCTAAGCTGAGTTAGTGCAGCATTCAAATTAAGAGCCTGTTATTCCTAGAGTGAGCACTGATATGTGCATGAAATAGTGAACTGCATTTCAGTCGTGAGGTGTAGTACCTAGCGTGTAATCGCTACAGTGAGGTGAATGGCGTGAGTTGCTGTAGCGGAACAACAACAACAACAACAACAACAACAACAATAATAATAATAATAATAATAAATCAGGGAATGTTCGTAATTTCGTCCCCCTTCATTTTATTTGTTATTTATGAAGTTTATTATTATATTCAGATGGGAACACGCAAGCAGTGGGATAAGGAGGCTATGTAAAAGGTTATTAAGACAATGGATTACAGACGTGCAAGTAAAGCGTTTAACATCTCACGAGCGACGCTGAAAGACTATGTTAAAAAGAATACCAAGAAAACAGTTTTCATAATGACCTTCACGAAATTAATTATAGGGGAAGGTTACAAAGAAGAAATATTTCAAAAGTAATTGTATTTTCCATAAATTTGGTAGGGGACGAAATTACGAACAGATTTTTGGTACTTTAATTTTTGTAGTGTTTATGTTTCTGTCAAATATTGACATTGTAACTTGCCCGTAAGTGGACAATATTTTCAGTAAAATATATACCAATTTGTAGCCTTGTCCACAATATTCCTGAATTTCTACAAGTTCAAATCTGATAAGGGCGCGAAATATGGTCCCCCTACCTTACTTGTCTAGCAATAGGCTACTAAACATAGCTGTCGCCTTACACTTTCCACAATCTATGACCATCTAACGGGTACCGACGCGGAAAATATTTCTAATAAATGCATTGCTGATGGTGTTTACTGTTTAGGCAGTAACAGGTCAGAACGCAAACTTACTGTAGAGAGTAACAAGTACGAAGCATGCTTCTAAAGTAAGTACCGTTCTGAAGCACTTCGATCGTCGTTCAACCCATGCGCGCTCAAGTACTTAACACTTGTAGGCTAGTCACAAACGCCATTACGGAAGCATTCGCCCGTATTTACGTTTGTCTGTGCGTATTGAAAATGCCTCCAACAATTAACGGTCCCGCCGAGTGTGAAGTACGCGCTGTGATTCGATTTCTAAATGGAAAAAGCGTGAATGCTGTCGGCAGATTAGTGAAGTGTATAGAGAATACACTGAGCAAAGGAATGGTAAGAAAATGGGTAAGAAGCGTAGAGGATGACAGTCTGACATTACTGAAGACTTGGTGCAAAAAGTTGATGTAAAGCTTCGAGAAAACAGATGCTTTAAGATTACGTCATTATGTTACGAGTTACCTTGAAATTTCAAGGAATGTTCTTTATGAAATTGTGTCAGGATGCTTAGATTATCGGAAGTTGTGCTCACGCAATCCAAAACAAATGGCTTGTCATGCTCACAAGGGGGGGGGGGGGGGAGATTCTTTTGCTTCATGACAATAAGCGACCTCACACGGCTAATCGAACCCGAGACCTCATCGCTTCATTTTGGTTGGGGACAACTTGATCATCCTCCCTAAAGTCGTGACCTAGTGTCTAGCGACTACCGCTTGTTCCTTCGCCTGATAAAGCATATAGGAAGTCAACGCCACGACGACGATGATGATCTAAAAAGGACCGCGCATCAGTGGCTGGCACATCAGGCGGCAGATTACTATGCGGATAAAAATTCAGAACCGGGCTTCGCAATATGACAAGCGTCTTAATATTGTTTAAAAAATGGCATTTTTTGTATATCAAAACGATACTTACTAAAAACACGCCTCGTATCCTCCAGCCTGGGCAACGATCATGCTATGAGCTTTGCATAAACATTAGGGGTTCGACCTACCTGTTAGAACTCCACAGATATGACATGTTACTCTCGCTACATTATGGACGAGCGGAGCAGACGATACTTCCTAATAACACAATTAGTTTCCATTCCAACCGATTACTGCCTTTAAATCCGGGGTCTAGTGATTGAAAACAACAAAATTATCATCTCTTAGGAAAATTAACTGGAGAAAGAAGAAGAGATCTGATTCTTTCAGGAATTTCTCTTTTTGTTTCATTCATACGAATAATTGGTAACTGTCCGCTTTCGTAACGTAACTGTTAGATCTATTAGCTACCGTCCTCGGTGGCCTGGGTTCGATTCCCTGAAATTTACGAACGGCAGCAGGGCTGAAAGGAGCTTCGAGGACGCGAGTTTACTTTACTGGCAACTTGCAATTGATCGAACGAGATTTCAGCTTTCGAAACCTCGGATGGTGCTGCAGTTATGAATCCCATTGCTCGTGCAATGGCTGCAAGGACGCGTGACCAACTAAACCATGACTCTGGTCAATAAAATCACTAGGAGTAAATCCTAACAAGCGGCTGGCAGAGTAAACATCCGGGAAATGATCTCACACGCGCACATCACACGCCACGCCTGGCGCCAGTTCCGTCCTCTCGACACCTGGGTTTTGTCATATAAACTGACCAAAGAACTGGAATACGATGATCCTCAACCCAATAGGACCAACCCCACGAAGCTGATATTTAATTCATTTTAGTGGCTTGAGATATATTTGATCAACATTCTCATGCACTTTTACGATTGGCAGCTCATGTTAGGCGAATGCAATTACTTCCAGAGTCAGACATGTACTTCAGCATCTGGCGAACACTACTATTTCTTCTCAACCCAGAGGATGATGGGTTTGCAGATTCCTTCTTTCTAATGCCAGTCTCTTCACTTTGATCTCATCCTCGAATTCCTGCCTTAGTCTCCATCTCGCATTTACATAGATCGTTCATTTTTCCCTCCATCGTGAATATCACATTAGGTGATCGAACCATACCATTCCTCATTTTTTGCAATTGTTTTCCCCCTTTCGCTTGCTCGAGTTAACACTTGCACGTTAGTCACTCTTCCTATGGTACCTTCAACACTCTTCTCCAGCACCACATCTCGAAAACCTCAATATATTTTTACACTTCTGTTGTTCTTCAAGTCCAATTTTCAGAGGCGTAAGTGGCTAAGCTCCAAATCAAATTTTTGACAAAACCATTCCTAGCTTCGAGTGATACATTTAGGTTTATTTTCTTGAAAAGTGCTCCATCGGCTTGGGCTATTCTCCATTTTATGACAAAACTGTGCTTCTGTTGTTGCGCTCACTTGCACCTTGTGTCCAGACTGACAACCCTCATTATCACTAGGGCGGGCCACGTTTTGGGATCAGAAGCTGCCACCTGGGGGCACGTTCGTCGTTCCAACTTCTCAGCAGCTTCTTTCTGTTCTCCGGTAAAGTTAGTGAAATGTCTCTTGCGTCCAGAATTAAGACCAATGCCAATACATTATCATTCCTTTTTGATTCCACCGTCTCCGAAAATTTGTCTGACTTAGTAAGTCATGAAGCCGCTCATCATCATCATCATCTATTTAAGGCAATGCCTTGTCACTGTAGTCACATCTGACGATCTTCTGCTAGTCTCTTCATGTTGCTATATGAACCACATGCCAGTTCACAGACAGAGTTCCTGATGTATGACATCCTTGGTCGTTCCCTGGGTCTCTTTCCTAGTACTTTACCTCCAATTATGGTTTGGAGAAAAGAGTCATGACACTTGTTGTCTTCCTCTTCTTTATCGTATTTGATAAACATCGGTCCTCCTTTACGTTCTTTACAACAAAGTCATGTGTTTTTTGTAATTCATCTCTAACACCACACTTTGGTTATTTGAGGTTTTGCCGTATCTCCACCGTCTTCACCATAAATTGATTAAGTAACATACATTATGCTGAAATCCGTACCTCGATACGACGCACCGTTTGCCCGCAATAAATTTCCAAAAGAAAGCCTGCACTATTTAGCATGCACATTGCCTGGCTCTATCTTATCCTATATATATAAAGCCACAAGGCTAACTGACTGACTGACTCACTCACTCACTGACATTAATGTTTGCCCACTTCCAGGTGAGCTAGGAACTTGAAATTCGGCAGTCTGATAGCTCTTAGGCTGCAACCGAAGGAAAAATTCAAAAAAGTTGAAATTTTTCATATTTGGCCCCCATTCCGCCCAATCAAAGTATCGGACTGAAATTTACGTTCTTTACAACAAAGTCATGTGTTTTTTGTACTTCATCTCTAACACCACACTCTAGTTTTGTTTCTTCCTGTTTCCCTAATGTGCAGGTTTCACATCCATACAGTAGCACACTCCAAACAAAGGTCATGAGAAATGATCTTCTGATCTCCAAACTGAGATGGTTGTTTAGAAATAAGTTTTTCTTATTTCGTAAGGCTTGTTTTGCTACCACAATTCTTTTCTTGAATTCCGAAAGGGACCTGTTATCAGAGGTAATTACACTACCCAAAGAGGAGAATTCTGTGATTACTTCTATCGGCGTGTTATTTAATTTGATGTGTTTTCTACCTGTAGGCTTCTTTTTGTCTACTATCGTGAATTTTGTTTTCTTTATATTTAAGCCGCTAGGGGTGAAAACATGTTTATGCGTCGGATGTGATCATGCCTTTTAAGTTTTGTTATGCCTCCACGGTACCCTTTACGACGGTTGGCTATTCTTATTCTATTTCTAATCTAGGCAACATCATATTGTAATCTGCAACCCCAACCAGCCTTGTTACAGGAGGTCGCTGCCAACGAGCTGAGAGCCGACAAGGCGACGCGTCTTGGAAGCCAATCAAGAAGGAACTGGAGACGTCCATCCATAAAACTAGCAAGGACACATGTCTGACGTCATCATTTAACAACACCAGGAAACGACCACTCAATACTAATAACGTTATTGGTATTAACGTCCTACTAACTACATTTTTCCACTGAATACTGTAAACTGCTGCGTTTCCTGCAGCACCCGGATTTTTATGACGTCATCATTTAACTGGTGCACCATCACACACATTGCTAACTTGTATGCAAATCTTGATCATCGGTCCTCTGATTGCAGGAATGCGTATTCATTGAGTCATTTTTCGTCATGTTTTTGCCATTTTAATTTTTAGATTTTTTTCTTTTCAATTTTGCGTCATTTAGCCACTTTCAACAATTCGTTATATCAATTTCCTGTCCATAAGTCATTCTTCTTTATTCTCCATGTTTATGCAATGTTGTTGTTTGAGCATCGGTCGACAGACTGGTTTGATGCAGTTCTCCACGGCACACTATCCTGTGCTACCTTTTTTCTACGTAACTACTACATCGAAGATCTGCAATAATACGCTTACCTCGGTCTACCCCTACTGTTCTTACCACCTACACTTCCTTTAAAAACCAACTGCACAAGTCCTGGGTGTCTGAAGATTTGTCTTATCATTCTATCTCTTCTTCTGGTCAAATTTAGCAAAATCGTTCTTCTCTCACCAATTCGTTCAGTATTTATTCAATTGTTATCCGATCTATGCATCTCACCTTCAGCATCCTTCTGTAACACCACATTTCAAAAGCTTCTGTTCTCTTTCTTTCTGAGCTCCTTATCGTCCATGTTTCACTTCCATAGAATGCCACGCTCCAGACGAAAGTCTTCAAAAACATCAATGGGTCAAAGTGAGTAATATTTGTTTTCTTAAGAGAGGTCTCCCTTGCTTGTGCTAGTCTGCATTTTATGTCCTCCTTACTTCTACCATTGTTAGTTATTCTATAACTCAAGTAACAATACTCTATCTTTCCTCATTTCCTAATCTAATATTTCCTGCACCACCTGACTTGGTTCGACCGCACTCCATTATTTCGGTTTCAGATTTATTTATGTCCATACCATTCAGCAATTTCACCAGAACTTCTGCAGACTCGGATAAAATAAAATAACAATATCATCGGCAAATTTGAAGGTTTTGATTTCATCCCCTTCATTTTTGATTCCCTTTCCAAACTCCCCTTTTGGTTTGCTTTACCGTCTGTTCTATATACACACTGAACACGAGAGGGACCAAACTGCAGTATTGTCTCACTTCCTTCTGGAATTCTGCTTCTTTTCCAAAAAAAGCCCTGAATTCTTATCACACCGGGCGAGTTGGCCGTGCGCGTAGAGGCGCGCGGCTGTCAGCTTGCATCCGGGAGATAGTAGGTTCGAATCCCACTATCGGCAGCCCTGAAAATGGTTTTCCGTGGTTTCCCATTTTCACACCAGGCAAATGCTGGGGCTGTACCTTAATTAAGGCCACGGCCGCTTCCTTCCAACTCCTAGGCCTTTCCTATCCCATCGTCGCCATAAGACCTATCTGTGTCGGTGCGACGTAAAGCCCATAGCAAAAAAAAAAAAATTCTTATCACTGCAGACTGAGTTTTATACAGACTGTTAGATAATTCTTCGTTCTCAGTATCGGATTCCGATCACCTTCACAATCTCAAATAGCTTGATCCAATCAACATTATCGAATGCCTTTTCTAGATCTACGAACTCAATGTACGTAGGCTTGTGCTTCTTTATTATTATTATTATTATTATTATTATTATTATTATTATTATTATTATTATTATTATTATTATTATTATTATTATTATTATTATTATTATTATTATATGACACTTCATGCCTTTGCTGGCAAGATGTAGTGTTTACAGTGCACTACGTCTTCTGGTACGGGCTAGAATAAATTTTTTACTTTCACTGACCTGTCTCAGTCTTATCCTTGGGCTCTGATAATATGAAAGTGACTGAGGTATGAGTGATGCTAGTAATACCGTTCTTTATGCAGCCAGTCCCTGTTATGAATGGTATGAAAATATCGCCCATAGGATCGGTTGGTGTATGCATTTCAGTGGGCTTGGCAGACTGACATGTAATAGCAACTTCTGTCTCAGTGAGAAAAGCAGCGGGAAACTACCTCGCTCCTCATTTCCCTAGTATGCCTCTTCAGTGACACCTAGGCTATCTATGAAAGCTGGTTTTTTTTTGCTAGTTGTTTTACGTCACACCGACACAGATAGGTCTTATGGCGACGATGGGACAGGAAAGGGCTAGGAATGGGAAGGAATCGGCCGTGGCCTTAAGTAAGGTACAGCCCCAGCATTTGCCTGGTGTGAAAATGGGAAACCACGGAAAACCATTTTCAGGGCTGCCGACAGTGGGGTTCGAACCTACTATCTCCCGAATAGTGGATACTGGATGACAGCTGTTGGCGGAGCCTTCGGGATGAATACCCAACACACATGTGACACTTATTAATTGTATTCACTCCATTAGGAGGTCAAGGTAATGCGGAGAGTCCACATTATTTTGGGTAATATGTATTTTCCTTCATACTTTTGGGTCACTTTCTCGGTTTTTTTAAAAACAGATTTTTAGCTCAATATTTACGTCTTTTTTCTGGCATTTATTACATTATTAGGTTATGGGCCCAGCTTATACGGACAACAACAGATGTAATTCTGAAACTAGCAATACTGTTTCATTGACAATTCAAATATAATAGCCACGAGATTCTGCAAGGGAGAAGAATACGAATAAGAACAATTTTTTTTTTTTTTTTTTTTTTTTTGCTAGTTGCTTTACGTCGCACCGACACAGATAGGTCTTATGGCGACGATGGGACAGGGAAGGGGTAGGAGTGAGAAGGAAGCGGCCGTGGCCTTAATTAAGGTACAGCCCCAGCATTTGCCTGGTGTGAAAATGGGAAACCACGGAAAACCATTTTCAGGGCTGCCGACAGTGGGGTTCGAACCTACTATCTCCCGAATACTGGATACTGGCCGCACTTAAGCGACTACAGCTATCGAGCTCGGTAAGAACAAAAAATAAGAAGAAACAAAGCGATCTTCGTACAGTGGATGAAGGTCTTTAAGATGACAGAGATTAGCTCTAGGTCCAGCCACCTTCTTTCCCCAGTAAATAACTCGGTAATCATTGTTGCTAAAGGCTTCACGGACATCTATCTCTCCAAAAGTTGAGATCTCATTTCTTCACTTCTAGATACTGGCGGTTTCGAACTACGGTCTTTCGTGTGAACCGAGCGCTCTTTTACCGTAGTCGAACCTCGATATCTCGAACCTCCATTACTCGAATTTTCAGTATCTCGAAGTAACTTCAATTTCCCGGCCGTTTTTCCTATTCTTCACATTTCTCTATTACTCGAAATTCGGTTACACGAATTTCTCGAAGCAAATGTTTCCTCCCTTGAAGCACAAAATACTCTGTAACTCGAATTTTGTACAACATTGACTGTGCAATACAGCATTTGTAGTTTGTGAGGAACAGTTAAAGAAAAAGAAAAAAGAAACGGTTATAGCGATGCTGGGAGCTAATATGACGGGAACCGAAAAAGAAACTTCTAGTGATCGGAAAATCGGCGAAGCCTCGCTGTTTTTCGGGTGTGAATTCATTACCGGTCACGTAACGAAAGCAACCCAGGAAGTCGTGGACGACAGGCTCTATTTACGAACCTTGGCTGCGTGGTTTCGAACCTATATACAGAATCAGTCGAATATAAATTAAAGTGTTTCTCACAGCAATAAATGTTGTTGAAAAGTATGTGGAAGAAAACAATGTTAACAGTAAAAAACAGAAGATACTAACGGATTTTTTTTCCAAAGGTGTTAACGGAGGTATGTTTCCTGTTTCACTACTGTATTCTGTCTTCCAAAAACTTACTTTAATGAGGGTTATAATTAAAGCGATGCCGTAAAATACGAGTTTGTTAGTATATTTTTAAATACTGTACAAAAATACTATATTCAGTGTAAACCCTTATATGATTCAATTACGCGCTCCATATGTTCAAAAACGGTATTCTTTCTATAGCGAGATTTCGATAACTCGAAATAAAATTTAGCTCCCGAGGTGATTCAAGATACCAAGGTTCCACTGTATTTTTATTTTATTTGATGGTGGTTTAAAAATGGTAAACGATTCACAAAAGACAAACAGGGGAGATAACTTGGTGCGTCCACTGTCCGGGGTTTGAGGTGTCGGCTGGAATGAAGGCTATTTAAATTATGTAAAATAGAATACATTCGCTGAAATAAGGTCCATGTAAAGAAACGCCCATTTAGGCAAAGTCCTCAGTTGCACTGCACTAGAGGAGTACGTCGGGCAGCATCTTCAACTGCCGACTTTCATAGCCATTCGCAAAACACTATCGCGTTGAAAAGCGAATACAAATCTCCACGTAGGCATGCAAACTGAGGGCTTTTTTTTTCTTTAATCGGACGTTCTTTCACTGGTTAATTAGCGCCATGCCATCTTTGAAAGGAAGAGCTAAGTCCTGTTCGCCAATAACACTGGGAGTGAATGTGAATGGAGAAAGCATAATGCGATAATAAGGTTTTAGAAAGCGCCGTCTTATTGTGCGCTCGTGGTATAATAGCCAAAGTTACCGCGCGTGTTACGAAAAAAGTAAACAATAATGACGCACGCCTTGGCATCTACTTAACTCTTCGGGGGAGAAAATAAATGGAGCACTGGCCAGTCATGATTGTAACGCCAGTGAAATCTGTCCTAAAGACTGCCTCTATTGGCGACCAATTTTCCGAAGAACCTATTTTATACCTCTCTTTCCGACAAGATCCAGGCACTTTCTTGGTCTGGCCTCTTTTTAAACAGATCATTCCGAGGGATAAATCTACTTAAACCTGGGCCGTAGGTCGTTCAACAGAGTTCCTATTCTTCTGCCATTATCGACATTGACAAGCAGGCAGCCAAAATAGAGCCATTTCAAAATGCCAAAAGGATTCAGTCAAGAAACGGCTGTGTTGCGATTAATATTCCTCTCATACGGACTGCACCCTTAATGGGCCCCACAGAATAAAATTTCACACCCAAAGTTGGCCCCCAAGTAAAGCAATTCGCGTCCGAACTGGATAACATCCAAATTAGTTCCCTAGCACTCCATCGACCCTCCTCCCTCCAACCACCACCCTGCATCAACATTTTCCTTCCCAGTGTAACAGGTATGTGGTAGTGGTGATCATTGTTTTAGGAGGAAGTACAACTCCGCCACCGTCCTCTATTTATGTTAATCAAGGGGGGCGGGGGAGGAAGGAGGAGGAGATGGTGATGGTGGTGACTATTACTTCATATTTGTTTTACTTCGCACATATACAGACAGGTCTTAGAACGGCGATGGGATAGGAAAGGGCTAGGAGTGGGAAGGAAGCGACCGTGGCCTTGATTATGGTACAGAACAGCCCCAGCGCTTGGCTGCTGAGGAAAGCGGAAACCACGGAGAACCATCTTCAGGGCTCCCGACAGTTGGGGTTCGAGCCCGCTATCTCCCGATTGATTACTGTTTTTAATAATAATAATAATAATAATAATAATAATAATAATAATAATAATAATAATTGCTTTACGTCCCACTACTACTTTTGCGGTTTTCGGAGACGCCCAGGTGCCGGAATTTAGTCCCGCAGGAGTTCTTTTTACGTGCCAGTAAATCTACCAACACGAGGCTGACGTATTTGAGCACGTTCAAATACCACCAGACTGAGCCAGGATCGAACCTGCCAAGTTGGGGTCAAAATGCCAGCGCCTCAACCGTCTGAACCACTCTGCCCGGCGATTACTGTTCTTTCTTTTTCTTTTCTTTCTTTTTTTAATGCTAGTTGCTTTACGTCGCACTGACACAGTTAGGTCTTATGGCGACGACGGGACAGGGAACGGCTAGAAGTGGGAAGGAAGCGGCCGTGGCCTTATTTAAGGTACAGCCCCAGCATTTGCCTGGTGTGAAAATGGGAAACCACGGAAAACCATCTTCAGGGCTGCCGACAGTGGGGCTCGAACCCACTATCTCCCGAATACTGGATACTGGCCGCACTTAAGCGACTGCAGCTATCGAGCTCGGTGATTACTGTTTGAAAAGGAAGTACAACTGGGGAATCATCCTCTATTAAGGCGACACTCCGGAGATAAAAATCTATTTTTTGGTTATTTTGGTGATTTTTTTTTTGTGTAGACTGAAATTGAAAGAATTGAGTTTCTTTTTTCTTGTCACGAAGTTATTCCGCTGAATTCAAACAATTTATCACTGTAATAATGCTTTGTTTGCCAATTGTAATTTTACATTTAAATCCCATTTTTCTCCCATAATATTCTCCCAAATGTAACAAAATGTGCACGCTATATGTATCACAGCTATATTAAGAAACCTGCGTATGTAATTATTGATTGCAGAATTTTTTTTAAGTAGCAGGGATTTTTAGGACCAAAATTTTAGAACGTAAACAATACACAAACTTTAGTACGATATATCTCCTTATATAAATTATGTACAGAAAAATCGATACGTAGTGCTTTTAAAAGAAGTATTATCTAATTAATAACGAATTTACATTAACACATTACTTAAAATACATGAGAAAATGGAATTTAAACTTTCAAACAAATTATTTTGGAAAAGGTATTAATTGTATATGAAAGAGATGTTCGTGATATCTCTACTTTTATGTAGGTTACATTCCCACAAAGGTTTCGTGAAAACCCATGCATTAGATTAAAAAAAAAAAATCTCCGGAGTGTCGCCCTAACACTAATCACAAGAAAACTGGAGGGGGTCCCACACTTCGAAAAATGAAGCTGATGGCAAAAGAAATGGAACGGTCATAAAACACATGAAATGGAATGACTCCTAAGGCTCGATATCTAATACCGTCCGCGTCGGAAGAGAAGAAGTGCTGACCAAGGGAGGTCGGACGACAGAGAACAGATGAAACAGACGACAGGGGGCCGAGCTGACTAGCTCGGACGGTAGAGAGCTGGCAGGTTCGATTCTGGCTCAGTCCGGTGGTACAGGAAGGTGCTTAAATACGACAGCCTCGTGTGGGTAGATTCTTCTTCTTCTTCTTGTTCGTTTCTCCCACTTTAGGCTACGATATATCAGTCAAGTACACAACTTAAACGATATTTTGTCACGGATCTGTGACAAAATATCGTTTAAGTTGTGTACTGGTATATCGGTGACAAAGAAGCATGTCTACTTAGGACAATGCTTCTGCAATGAAATGCTGCATTTCTCAGCGATGTAATAGAGATACAAAAAAAAAACTAGGCGAAGACTTGGTGGCGTGTACAGTGAGGAATGCGATACAGTTGACAACCGCAGACATTCACACGGAATAGCAGTATCCTATCGTGTTTCAACCCACGATATTCTCGAGGAGAGTGTCTGGCCTTTTGTGATATCTCGAGAGGCAAGCAGGCAGGCAGGCTCTCTACGTGTACACTCAACTCCACTCCACTCCACATCGAACGCTCCGGAACTTCACAAAGTTGAGGACGGACTTTTTGTATCATACACTCTCTGCCAACGACGACTGTCTCCAGAGAGACAAAGGATGGCGTGAATATCAGAAACAACTTATGTCAATAATTTAGACAAAATAGAACTTCTTGACCAATTTGAAAATGCATTTACGAACCATATGGAAGGAAAAAAAAGTTGAGAGGAATGTTCATTACCTAAAGGTGCTTAGCTTGCATCTACATTTTTTTTGTCAAATTACGAGGAACGCAGGAAATCGGGAATGCGCAAACAGGATATGGAGCGGTCAGGTGGCGCTGCTGTCGATATGTAGTGTGGATTTGACGGCCATCCATTTGAGAATGTTGTTGCTGTGTGGCGTTGAAGTGAAGAGTGTCGATTTCACCGCACTAAAGCATGTTTTCCAATTAAAATCGAGGTTGCCCATAGCAAAAAAGCATCAGAATGTTATCGAGGATTACGTGAAGCCTGTGGCGAGAATGCGCATTATCGTATAGAACGGTTGCACGATGGGTCAAGGAGTTTCGCGCGGGTCGGAAACTTCTTGGAACACCCTCCGTACTCACTAGACACGAGTCCTGTTTCCGAAGTTGCAGGAACCCCTCCGAGACCGCCGATTTCCCTCGGCGCAGTAGGGCGCTTCGTCGCTTTGCCAACGGTCCCCAAGGGCTTTCCGACATTTGGCAAAAGGTTATATAGACTTTGCGGGTGGCCACGTGTTTCTGTTTGGCTGCTTGTTTGTTTGGTTGTCTGTTGGATTTTTTTCTTTTTCTATTTCTTGTGTTGTCTCTTCAGAGAAGGTTGAGCCAGGCTCCTCACTTTAATCTATCATATCTGACATGTCATGATAAACTTTTGTTCTTTTCCGACCCCAACGGTATTAGGTCTTAGGCCTAGGCTGTCTCTCACTTTCACGCCATTAGTGGCCCTTGTCTTCCTTTGGCCGATACCTTCATTTTTCGAAGCGTCGGATCCCTTCCATTTTTATTCTTTGGTTATTGTTATATAGAGGATGGTTGCCTAGTTTTCCTTGGAATCTTCCATTCTTAAAACTTTCTTTTTTAAATCTCTCTATAGTTTCCTATAGCCGGCCCCGTGGTGTAGGGATAGCGTTGCCTTCCTCTTGCACGGAGACCCCGGGTTCGATTCCCGGCCAGGACAGGGATTTTTACTTGGACCTGAGGGCTGGTTCGAGGTCCACTCAGCCTACGTTATTAGAATTGAGGAGCTATCTGACGGTGAGATAGCGGCCCCTGTCTAGAAAGCCAAGTATAACGGCCGAGAGGATTCGTCGTGCTGACCACACGAAAGCTCGTAATCTGCAGGCCTTCGGGCTGAGCAGCGGTCGCTTGGTAGGCCAAGGCCCTTCAAGGGCTGTCGTGCCATGAGGTTTTCTTAATAGTTTCGTATTCTCTTATTTCTTTCTACTTCGCACGTAATAGTAGTAGTAGTAGTAGTAGTAGTAGTAGTAGCAGCGAATTCCCCCAATACTGAAAGAAGTTAAGGAAATAACTCAATTCTTCTGTGGGTTCTTTTTTTTTGTTTGTTTGTTAAATCTCTCTATAGTTTCCTGTTCTCTTATTTCTTTCTACTTTCCAAGTAATAGTAGTGGTAGCAGCGAATTATCTCAATATTCGAAGACGTTAAGCAAATAACTCAAACAATTCTTCTCCGGGTTCCTTTTGTTTTTCCAATAGGCTTTCATTCGTTCCCAGAAGGCTTGTTTACGTTCTGCCGACCACTTTGGTCTGTACTGTCTTTGTTGTGGTTGCTTTGATATAGCTTCCTAATTATCATTATTATTATTATTATTATTATTATTATTATTATTATTATTATTATTCAATGTCCTTCAAACAGCTATGACACATTAGAGAAGCCAGGGCGTGCAGGAAGACAACGAAACCGAGTTCTAGATTTAAAATTCCCTTAAATTCCACTGACCTCAAATGCGATTACACTCAGTATCTTGAGAACTAAAAGGACTAACCGACGTCGGATCTCTAGTCCAGAGACAGTAGAATGTGACAAACTGCGCCTGCGTGGCTTGCAAGTTGGGCAAACAACAAAGCATGGAGGTACAAAGCTGACAGCTGACCTCTTGGCGACCGACACGTCTGTGCCATGACGTAATGTGTGTCACCGTTCTTCTTGCTGTTCCAACACACGAGCGAGCAATGCAAACAACATTTTAATAACATCCAGCCCTTGGAGCCAGAAATGGCGAGCACGTTCAAAACTGACAACTGAACGAACAGTAAAATATTATTACGATTATTATTTCTTCGATTTTGGCCTACTTTGGACCACGGTAAACAAATGACTTGCTGGTTAGTCCTTTTTTTTTCTTCTCGCAGAACTTCATCATTTCGCTGTGGTTCCTCTTCCTGATCTCTGGACTTGTCATTTGGCTTTTCCTGGAACCCCTTGAATGTATCAATTTTAGCTCGAAACATATCTCTATTAAAGATTTCTTTTGGACTGATACCAAATTCCTCCTTGTATTCTTCTTCTTGTTATTATTCTGTCTTCGTTATGCCCATTCAAACAGCGCGTTTGAACTTCTTCTTTGGCCCGATGGTTTTCGCCTTCTTATCCTTCCAAAATCTCCACATGAACGCACTGTGTTGCATCTTGCGTACAGTGGACCACTTCCTACCAGTTTTCTTTTTAGATTTCTCTACTATTGTGCTAAAAGCTCCACGATTTTCTAATGATGACGACCGTGAAGTTCATGTCTTGAGGTCGGTCTTAGTTTCTTCTAGCCAATTTATTTTGACCTATTTTGAGTTGATTACATTAAATAATCTTCTGGTGAGTCTGTCGCTGTCAGGCGTCTCTCGCGTACGGCATCAGTGAACCTGTCAGTTAACGTGTAGAGGTCCGCTGTTCTGCTCTTAATCCACATTCCATTTTCTCTCGTGTGACCATAAATTTTCCTGAGAATTTTCCTTTCTTGCTTTTCAATTTTTATAATTTTAGAGTGACCTCCAAGGCATGTGGTTTCTGAGGCGTATAAAGCTACCGGCAAAACAACTGTCTTGTAATGTCGTAATTTTGCGTTACGTGATATGACTCTCTTGTTGTAGTAATTCCATGTTAGTCTTGTACGCCTTATGGAGTTTAGTGGCTCCTTCTATGTTTGCCTTACCGTCTAGTCCCGATGGTAGTACGATTTCTCTAGGGTATTTGAAGGGCACCAGTGAAATTGAGCCATTTTCCATCTCTAGCGGTTTTTTTTGCAATGTTAATGTATATTTTCCAAGAATTGGATTTTCTCGTACGATATCTGGAGGCCTGCTTTTTATGCTATATTGTGTAATTTCTGTACGGCGTGTCTGGTTTCATCTTAGTATTATTTCGAATGGGCCACCCGAGGACCAAGATGTTAAACTTTTCCGCTTAGAGAGGAGTTAATGTTTGCCTATTACTCGCTCATTCTCTGGCTATGTTTCTCCCTTCTTTCCTTTGTCCAGAGGGCGTCTGTTTTCTTACTAGGTGGGTCTGTCCTGAAACCTCTTTTGTTTGATTCTTCTCTTGTGAGGTGCTCGGTTTCAGTTACTCACAGTTCCTATATGTCTTTCTTCACTTCTGCTAGCCATGGTGTTCCTATCTTCCATGCTCTTCCATTAGTTGGGTTCATCCTCGTGACATGTTCATAGAAAGTCAGACGCCTCTTCCTGGCTACGTCTCTGAATTCTTTATTATAGCTCCTGGAATTTGATCGGTCCTATACCTCATTCCACGTGAAGAAAACAGTATTGCTCTTATGGGAACAAGGTTGCCATATCGAGCTGCTCTACTCAACAGCATCACGGGAAAACTGAGGCATGATGATGTGTGAAACTCGGTATAAGTTCAAGATGAAAGGTAGAAGGAAGTAAGCTGAATATAATATTCATGAACTCTAGGGAATTGAAGAGGGGCACGGGGGTTACAGGGGCTCAGTTTGATGTTCACAGCATAACGGCAAACCAACAATATAAAGTACATTATAATATTCCTTAATCATTAGGAATTATGGGCGTCCAAAAGGGGGTGTGTTCGCTTGTTGTAGGTCCATAACAGCAACACTGTTTTCTTAACGTGGAATGACCTATAGTATCTTCCACTCCTGGACCTCCAGTTTGCCCAACAGTCCTTTCCAGTATTGTCCGCATGGCTGCGTGGTTAGCGTGTTGGCCTATGGTCCAAGGAGTCGCGGGTCCAATTACTGACCAGGCCAGGGATTTTTACTTTCATTAGTTAATTCCTATGGCTCAAGGGCTGCGTTTGAGACGTTTTCAGCATTAGAATTCATCACAGCATTCATTATCATAGAGGCGCAGGTCACCTATACGGCGCCAACTCGAAAGACCTGCACCAGGCGTCTCCGGAGACCACAACATGCTATTATTATCATTGTTACCTTGTATTTGTGGAGCGGAGAGGTGAAAGAAGGTGAGGGCATGAATGGGTCGATGTAAGACAATTAGAAGATTAATTTAAAACTTTAAAATCCGAGCTATATTTCTTTCTCTGCTATTTTTGGTTTCTTTTCAGACGTTAAATTTTAACAAACAATTCGCTAAGCGAAAACAAGATTTCAGTTACAGAACTAGCTCGTTAGTTTAGATACAATGTAGGAAAAATTAACAAATTGCCAATTAACAATCTGAGGCTTAAAGCTCCGAATTTACAAATGTGATTTGGGCACTACTGCTCCATTCACTCCATAATCAAGGAGATGAATTTCCCAATTTCTTTTCTACAAGTTTATCTAGGAGGGCACTCCCAGAACCTTATGACATTACAGCCTTCCAAACGCACCATTCAACCATTGAGAGTTATGTATATATAAAACAGAGTCCTGTAAATATGTAAACGACATGATGAATGAATAAATACTACTACATTAATAGAAAAAGCGTCTTCGCTCTATAAAATTTACACTTAGGAATCTATTTCCAGAAATTCCCAGGCCTATCAAATGCACAACCTACATTTTACAAATTCAAGCGATATGCTCAACAGTCTAACATCTTTACATAAAATAAATGAAATAGGATTTCACAGGGGTATTGAATACCCATTCTACCAGGCATTTGTAAAAAAACAATAGGTTAAAGTTACTGGCCCAAAAATAAAAACTGTCTGGAGATGGACACTTGCAATTCGTGAAATTTGAAGAGAAAAACTTAAAACCCTATTTGGGGTTATGGCCCGAAGTTACCTATGCTACTGAGGTGACTAGATGGTGAAAATATTTAAGTTAGAGGTTACAAATAGAAAACAGTTAAAAAATCATAGTCACCTCAAAATGAAGTGGGAACACGAGAGGGTAGCTCACTCTCTATTCCCTGATTACGGTTAAGTTATTTTGACTTGTTTGAAAAGTACATTAGAAGTTTGAAATTCACATTTTAGAAAATTAAAGTTACATTATTAAAGATTGGAAACCTTCCTCTCGAGCTAGCTGTCAAAGATTATCACTTAGTGAAACCAGGGCTGCCATTACCTTGAGCTGATGGACTTCTCGACGATGGACGAGGCACCCCCGCCTCCCTTCACAAACACACACACTAGGCTAGAGCGATGAATAAGACAACCTCGTCGAAAATGTGCCAGCTTTTATACCCGAGAGGAAGGTTCCAGAAAACTCTGGGCTAATGCCCGACACGCCCTAATTTTGATTGGGTAATTAAATAAATATTAGACCCTGTTTGAGTGGCTAAAAAATAAACGTAACAAAATTTTCTATTGGCCAACATCTTAAGTTGGCGGGAAGAGTTCGAAGTGTTGTAAATTTTAACACACCAAAAACAAAGAATAATCAACTCAGTTTAGGAAACCTAGGAATACACAATTACTATATAATTTTAGTAGTCAATATTCACACCAGAGGGCATAACATAATTTATAGTGGAGACATCTGTAGGAAAATGTGCAAACTTTTTGTATTTGTTGTTGCGCGTTTTAGTTTGTAGATGGCATTCTCCAACTCGCTTAATTTCGGGTTTTGTTCGAAACCTCTGTAGACCTTCAAGTTTCTTCTTTACAGGATCACGTTGAAAGATGTCACCACGTAAGATCCCCAATTCTCGTAAATCCTTTTCTAGCACGGTGAACAAGACCCGTTTAGTCTTCTCATTCAGAAAGTATGCAAAGATTCGAGTGGACCATCTTTCTGGTCTCATTCGTGTTGAGTAACCACAGAAAGAAATCCTCCTTTTCCTAATAATGTCTGTTGTTTTCTCCACATGCAGGTATACTTCATGATTGTGCCTTCTCCTATATTCTCCATTTTCCTTTACTGGGCCCAAGATCTTCCTTAGAATCTTCCTCTCATTGGCTTCTAGTTGTTCTGCCAGAGCTTCCTCATTCATTGAGAGGCATTCTGCTGCATACTGTAGAACAGGGGTTTCCAAATGGCGGCCCGTGGGCCGCATGTGGCCGGCGAAGCCATTTTTGCGGCCCGCGAGAGCACTGTAAGAAATATTGTGAAGAAAAGTCACAAAAATATTGATTAATTCGTTCAAAAACGTATCAATTTTTATACACTTTTTAGACCCAAGTCAGAACTAATTATTCTTTAATACTAGTTCCCCTTTTCAAGTATTCACTTGTTCTCAAGAGATTATTTTTTATTTTAAAGCATTTAAAGTATAAATTTCTAGTAATAATGTTAATTTTTTTGTCCCACTGACTACTTTTGATGGTTTTCGGAGACGCCGAGGTGTCGAAATTTTGTCCCACAGGAATTCTTTTACGTGCCAGTAAATATAACGACACGAGGCTGACGTATTTGAGCACCTTCAAATACCACCGGACTGAGCCAGAATCGAACCTGCAAAGCTGGGATCAGAAGGCCAGCGCCTCAACCGTCCCATACACTCTTCCCGCTCTAAATTTCACTCTCTTATGCAATTTTAAAATAATGTTTTAAGCAATTAAAATGATCAATTCCTTATTTCAATTGAACTATGCATATTATTTCATAATGGTGCTTCTGTACAGTTTGTAGAATTTTACGAAAATTGGCCTATTCAAGTGCGGCCCGCCAACACAACTAAAGTATCCAAAATGGCCCTCGAGCCCTTACAAATTGGAAACCCCTGCTGTAGAACTTCAGGTCGTATTACTGTACAGTAATGTCTAAGCTTGGATTTAAAATATATTGACCGTTTGTTGTAGATTATTATTATTATTATTATTATTATTATTATTATTATTATTATTATTATTATATCACTTTTTTCACAGCACTTGGCAAGTTTGCGTGGCGTGTGCGGATCCTTTAGCCTAAAATCGTCCAGGGACTCGGTCAAATGCTTTTGATACCGCCATGGTCTGAATCAATTGAAAATCCATTCGAAACAGTGTTCATTAAACCGACGTGCAAGAAAACGATCCTTAACACCTGGTCTTTGGCCATTAACTTGACCGGCGACGGCTTAAGTCACGAAATAGCCATCCGAGAGGATTATCAATCGTCGAAGATTCACACGAATCCCTCCATGCGAAGATATGGAAGACGGAAGTTTCGAGAGCAAATGATATAATAAAATAAAAAATAAAAAAACTAGTCACAAATTAGAGGTAATATGAGTTGAGAACTATACCGAGCAGTGTGGCTCTACGGCTACGGAGCCAAACTCTGTACTTGGCAGACGCGTGGGTTCGAACCCCACCGTCCGTCAAATGCCCTGAGAATGGCTTTCTGCGGTTTCCCATTTTCACTTCCAAGCAAATGCTGGGACTTCCTATTCGAATCCTTACCCAATGTCATTCACCATTCATTTCACCTTCATCAGCTCCTCAATTTGAGGTCGATGTCAGGAAGGGCATTCGGGTGTAAAAACATGACAGTAAGATTCATCTTACCTCATCGTCGACCCCGTATCAAGAAACGAAACGAAGGGTTAGACAAGCCTGATTTGAGCACAATGTTCAGATATGTATTTGCACTTACATCGATGTTGGGTCGAGAAAAGTGGTCCAGATGGGTTCTCTTGAGTCCAAGCTGGTAGATTTGATCCTGCCTCAGTCCCCGTATCGGTAGATTTACCAGCACGTAAAAGAAACTCGCGAGACAAAATTCCGGCACCTCGGCGTCTTCGAAAACCGTAAAAGTAGTTAGCGGGACGTATAACAAATAACAATGTATTATTAATAGCTGAGCAGAAACATCAGAAACAAGTCTAAGAGAAGAGCACCGAGCCTAAGTACAGCACTTCATTCTAAATTCAATAAGAATGTGACCAGCATTATTTATATTAACATGCAAAACTGCAATCGCGAAAAGAACACAGCCCGACCGAACATTTTAAAAATCGCAACCATTTAACACGGTATGTAGTTGAATTTAAGGTGAAAGTAATTTCTAGATTAGATTATGCAAACAGTCTTATCACATCAATTTTAAAAAAATTAAAACTATTAGGTACATAATTGTATTTTTGACCAAGATTTTGAACCACATCAGCATTGATAAATATTGGTGATGTAGTCTGAAGTCTGTAGAAAATGGGAAGGAAACAGTTTTATGTTAGTAATGCAAATAAACAACTGCAAATGTCGGTTGTTCAGGTAGCTTGCACTCAACTGGTACGTGCCGACAAATTTATTATCCCCTACAGCACAAGAAACGAAGTCACCAAACAGGCTCAGAGCGGGAGTTCCCCGCTGCAAGGTCAACCTCAGAAGTGGAACATGCTCGAGGAGATCTCGCGGAAATACAGAAGTCAGATCCTGAGTTGCCAGATCCAAAACAATATTTCGGAAGATAGGACTCGAAAATTCAAGATGATGTTTCGAAATATTCAAGACTAGCTGTAGTACCCGGCGTTGCCTAGATATTTTCTGAATGTTTACCTTTAAGATTTGTATTACCAGTTAGTTATGTGTGAAGTGAATTTTTATAGAATTCCTTTTTGACTTGCAGATTGATATCTTACGATCTATTTATGTAGTTTTAGAATTATTAAGATGTGTTTCATTTCAAGTTTTAGATTATTTAATTTTCGAGTAAAACTTTGCTCTTATGGAAGCTCAAATCGACTGGGAAGTATTTGATCCTGTCAAAAATTAATAAGTGATAACTATATGTATTTATCCGTCGCACTATAGATACGTTGTACAGGATTTCAACTGTCAATGAGACTGTCCCCCTCGCGCCCGCCCCCCTACACCCCGAAGAGATTAAAAAATCTGGATTGTCACCATTCATCTCAGTGACACCATAACTGTAGATTCGACACTATTTTCGATTATTTTATATCTCCCTCCCCACTCACACCCACCCCAAAGTGGGCTGAACATGCACTTTAAGAAATGAGTGTCACTATTCATTTCAGCGACCACGAAAGCTATGGATTCGATTTGCCCGTAAGGGTGCTAGAGGTGTCTTACCCCCACGCAGTTTGTCTCCTGATACTAAGTCATAAGTGTACCAAATTTGGTTGAAATCGCTCCAGTTGTTTAGGAGGAGATGCAATACATACATACATACATACATACGCTACATACATACATACATACATACATACATACATAGGCTACATATACATACATACATACATACATACATACATACAAACAATGGCATTTATATATATTATTTTTATACTTCACCAAAGGAGTCCTATGAGTGTCTTACACAACAGTACAGTTTCTGTACTTTCCTTTGTTAAAGAGAACTATTAAAATCTTACCAGCCAACAATTCACAAATTTGACCTACACCACTCTGGTTCTGACTGGTCCGCATAAGAAAATAATGCCTGGTCGATACAGGGCAAGTCTGCTTCATTCAATATCCAAAGCAAATAAAATAAAACCACAACAATTATTTGAAAGCTGTTTCATATACGGCAGAATGGTTTGATAACATCTGGTGAATCGGTGATTTCATATCGTTTAAAAAATAAAAAGGGAAGCATTCCCTGAGAACTTAATTGTTTGTTACTTAATTTGTTATTCCCTGGGATGAGTGATACTACGCTGCAAGTTCTGTAACGTATCATTAATGCCTTCAATCTTCACCGTTTTTCACAAATACCACTAATCGTAATTAACTAAAGCAGTCCTTAACATCTTTCTTTCTAAAGCAGTATGCAAAACACATATTCTTGTATTTATCAATCAGAAAGCCGCATATTTCGTAGACAATTTTGTTAATTACTGCTATATTTTGATATTATTGGAGTCCAAAATAATGCTTTAGTTTCAAACTAGACAAGATGAGGAGCGAGGTAGTTTGCCATTGCTTTCCTCACGGGGCCAGAAAATGCTATTGCAACACGACTGACCCTATGAGTAAACCTTCCATAACACTCAGGCGTACTGAATGGCATTACTCAGCATCACCCACACCCCAGCAGCTTCCATATTGTCACAGCCCTGGATGAGACTGGGACTTTCATCTTGCCTACTGTAGTACGCCTCATTTTGGCACGCCGCCATCGGTTGTTGCGATTTCCCCGCAACCGCATAACCTTTGGTGATGTTATTGGAGGATCCAACCAGTGCCAGAATATTAATGAAAGTGTTTGTTAGTCGCTTAGCAACCCGCTAAGTACAGAATGTATTGCGGGCTAGTGTAAGTCTTCCTCTACAATTATTGGAGTGGTCATTTAGTGACTTGATTTCAGGATTACTTGAAGTTGACTGAACTTAGAGACCTGTCAATGTTCCATGATTCACCGGCAGGTCATTCTGGAGAGAACAAAAAAATAATGAAGCAAATCGCTTCAGTAGAACGGCCGTACGGACTTCTTCTTATGACGCCGTCTTACAGGCGAAACGGCAGCACGGAAGATTTCTATCGACGTATGTCCATACCACCGCTGCAAGTCTTTCAGCCAGGAATTTCTCCGTCTTCCCAAAGATCTTTTCCCATCAATCTTCCCTTGAATGATCAGTAGGAGAAGTTCATATCGTTCACCTCTCATGATGTGCCCGAGGTAGCTGAGCTTACGCTCCTTGATGGTTATGAGGAGCTGTTTCTTCTTGATCCAAGATGTTGAGGACTTCTTCATTTGTCTTCTTTCCTACCCAAGATATTCGGAGTATTCTTCTGTATAAGTTTTTTCAGTAATTTTTAATATATAGATATATAGAAAATTTCTGTTTACATTCACTCTATAGTGCCCGAATCAAATTGCAGTAGCTACTGAGCTACCTTGAATTGTTCATTACTCTCAATTTAGCCTCCCTCTCCCATGTGTTTTACAAATGAAGTGACGTAAACAAGTCCTGAATGACGGCAAGCGTCACAGGATGGAAATAGTAGCAAAGTGAGTGAAGTCACAGCGATGGAGCGGTGTATTCTTTTGAAGTTGGCATACACCGCCACTCCCCTGTCCCTGTGTGAGTGAGTGGTAGACCGTTCATCAGAGGTCTACATCAAACGACTTGATAACCTGATTCGTGGTGCAAGGTGACTGCAACTCAGCTTTCAAACTATCATTTAGCGGTCACCCTGATTTAAAGTGATGTTAAACAAGGCCCGTAGTACATCGCACTGTTCTACAGGAAATAAATAAATAAATAAATAAATAAATAAATAAATAAATAAATAAATAAATAAATAAATAAATAAATAAATAAATAAATAAATAAATAAATAAATAAATAAATAAATAAATAAATAAATAAATAAATAAATAAATAAATAAATAAATAAATAAATAAATAAATAAATAAATAAATAAATAAATAAATAAATAAATAAATAAATAAATAAATAAATAAATAAATAAATAAATAAATAAATAAATAAATAAATAAATAAATAAATAAATAAATAAATAAATAAATAAATAAATAAATAAATAAATAAATAAATAAATAAATAAATAAATAAATAAATAAATAAATAAATAAATAAATAAATAAATAAATAAATAAATAAATAAATAAATAAATAAATAAATAAATAAATAAATAAATAAATAAATAAATAAATAAATAAATAAATAAATAAATAAATAAATAAATAAATAAATAAATAAATAAATAAATAAATAAATAAATAAATAAATAAATAAATAAATAAATAAATAAATAAATAAATAAATAAATAAATAAATAAATAAATAAATAAATAAATAAATAAATAAATAAATAAATAAATAAATAAATAAATAAATAAATAAATAAATAAATAAATAAATAAATAAATAAATAAATAAATAAATAAATAAATAAATAAATAAATAAATAAATAAATAAATAAATAAATAAATAAATAAATAAATAAATAAATAAATAAATAAATAAATAAATAAATAAATAAATAAATAAATAAATAAATAAATAAATAAATAAATAAATAAATAAATAAATAAATAAATAAATAAATAAATAAATAAATAAATAAATAAATAAATAAATAAATAAATAAATAAATAAATAAATAAATAAATAAATAAATAAATAAATAAATAAATAAATAAATAAATAAATAAATAAATAAATAAATAAATAAATAAATAAATAAATAAATAAATAAATAAATAAATAAATAAATAAATAAATAAATAAATAAATAAATAAATAAATAAATAAATAAATAAATAAATAAATAAATAAACAAACAAATAAATAAATAAATAAATACAATTTTATTTGAGAAACCTATGTTCATTTGTAGATACTAGATTTTAACATTCAGAAACTAAACACAAAATACGGATAGATAAAGCGGGTTCCACACTTCAAATACCTTGATGATAAATTGTAGAACCAACAGGGTTAGAAAAGGAAGCACAGGAAGTTCACCTACACAAACTCAAGAGAGCGTACTGGAGAACATGCGACATCTACAATAAACAAAGCATGTTCACAAACACAAAGATCAGGCACTACAATACTGTGATCAAATCTGAAGTTCTGTACGCGAGCGAAAAGCTGATACTCAATATAAAAGGGGATCTACAGCACATTCTGAAGAAGAAACGAAAGATCATGAGGAAAATTTTTGGTCCAGGAAAAAAATTAAGACGGATACAGATTGAAATCCAGTAAAAAAAAAAAAAAAAAAAAAAAAAAAAAGATAAACTGTACAACCTCGCAGCAGATAGGCTACTAGAAAATGAAGATTGAAATCTTATGGACACGTTCAAAGACTCCCAACAACAAGGCTTACACACACGATCATGGCATCCAGCAGAAAACTGCAGAGTCTACCATGGATCCAAGAAGTCAAAAAGGACCCGGACAAAACCCAGATAGATATATCAGAAATATTAGACATAAATCTGTTCCGTAAAAAGTAAACAGTTGGGTAGTGCAGCCAGTGAATGAAGTTCCAAGGAGACCAAGGAACCAAGTGGAGAGATGAAAGGAAGAGAGCCCATCGAGAAAACATGAAAGCCATACTGAAGAACAAAAAGGCGAATCATAAAAGCACTGCGTGATCCAATAGGGCCCATACAATAATAATAATAATAATAATAATAATAATAATAATAATAATAATAATAATAATAATAATAATAATAATAATAATCTAGACTGTGACGCCGTCTCTCAGGCCAGGAGATTTGTGTCGCATAAGGTGAGAGGTTTGACGGCCGTGGAACTGTTCCGGCATTCGCCCTAGTGCAGGAGAATGGAAAACCACGGAAAACCATTCTGAGGACAGCCAACTGTGGTGAACAGCCCCTCACCGTCTCCCGAATACGCGTACAGCCACGGTAGAGCCGCAGCCACCCTTCCTCTGATCGGTTGGCCAGACGGAGTGCAGAGCTGTCGGACGGTGGTGGTGATTATTGTTTTAAGAGGAAATACAACTAGGCAACCACCCTCTATACAATACTAATCACAGAGAAAAAAATGCAAAGGGACCCGACACCTCGAAAAATGAAGGTATCGATCAAGGAAAGACAAGGGCCACGAAGGGCGTGAAAATGAAAAACTCCCTAGGCGTCGAGTGCTCTAATACTGTCGGGGTCAGAAAAGAACAAGAGTCGACCAAGGGAGGGCGGATAGGATAGAAAAAAGTGAGGAGCCTGGCACAAGTTGAAGCAATGCCAGGACTCAGCTAAGGGCCAAGTGGTCGCCAAACCACGTTCCCAAGTTAAGAGCCCCTGGAGCCCCTTTTAGTCGCCTCTTACTGCAGGCAGGGGATACCGTGGATGTTATTCTACCACCCCCACCTACAGGAGGATGACACTTGGTGCTCTTGTCATGCAAGTAAAAAAGAAGTCTTGCTGACATCCTTGTTCATGATGAACTAAACACAATGCTTGCATTTCGGTAAAAATAAGAAATATTAATTTCTATAGCAAGTAACAATACTGTGCAACATTTCTCAGAAGTTGTACAAACACTCTCGAGTCTTGGCCGAGCCAATATGATTACTCTAAAATTATCGAGCTAGGAATTCAAGATCTTTTGAACGAATATAGTAAGTGTTTTTATATTTTCGAAAGAAACGAACAAGATGGCTGCTCAAGTGGAACTTGAATTGATAGATATCCAGCCCTCCTTAGCGCTGCAATACTCTTTAAAAAAAGAAAGACATTCGTAGACTTTTGGGGAGCAAAGGGTACTAAAACATTCCAAACACTGCGAATCTTCGGGTATGTTTGGGGCGAACTACCTGCGTGAAATGTCAGAAGAAGAAAGCACGATCATGATTCAGTCATTTACACCCGCAGGACTGTTTACGTGTAGCTACAAGCGACTTCTGCCCGGACACCATTGCATTTCTGAATATTATCCACACGACCGTATCCGACTACTAGTTGTAGTAATGTATGAGTTTCACTTTGACTCACTGTGTATCTCCCGCAACCCAGTTTGAAAGGAGTTCGTATTGTGAGCTGAAGCTGCATCTACTGTATTTACTGGTGAGTGTGTAAATATAAATGTATTTCTTCTTCTTCTTCTTCTTCATCGTTTAGGCCTACGATGGCCTACGTGGTTCTTAACTCTGGTGAGCTCTTTTCTTCCTCTAGTGCTATGGATGTCTTTTCTTTCTTGAGCCCATTTCACTCCTACTCCTGGACGCAGTGATTTAGTTGTTAGTGACTGGAGAGAGTCAGATGTCTTGACTAACTTTCTGAACTTATCTCGGTTGTAAATGTCAATGTGATCAATGTTTAGGTATTGTAGGTCTTTCCGAACTAAATTCGTCCATTTGGCATTTGTTGCTTTCCCTCTAGATACAGTGTTGAAGATCCTTAAAGTGAGTCTCTGGCTGTCCATCCTGACTACGTGACCATAGAACATTAGTCTTCTCTTCCTCATACTGTTGTAATGCTCTCTATTTTACTGTACAGTTCCTTGTTGTACCTGATTCTGTACCCAATCTCCTTCTTTAATGGGACCCATAATCCTTCTGAGGATCTTTCGCTCTTTCAGTTCCAGTTTTCTGAGTTGTCCTTTCCGGGTCATGTTTGGGCATTCTGAGGCGTACAGTACAGATGGTCTTACTACGGTGTTGTAGTATCTAAGTTTAAGATTCAAGGAGAGGGATTTAGACTTGTATATGTTCTTACAAAGATGATACGCTCTTTCTAATTTAGTGCATCTACTCTTCATTGCAAGGTCCTCATTAACATTTGGGGTTATCCATTCTCCAAGATAATTGAATGAGTTGGCGTTGTGTATTATTTTATCCCCCAAAGAAATTAAGTTGGGTGATTATCTGATGTTGGTCAGAAATTCTGTTTTACTGACAGCGATCTTCAGCCCTACTTTAGCTGCTATGCGTATTTATTTATATATTTATTAAAGCTGTTCGATTCTATAGTGTTCGCATGTGGGTGGTGCTTACCGTATTAAGACTTGCGTTACAGCATTCACGAACCAAGCTGGCCATCAATACATTTCTTTATTCGTTATATGTGAGTGTTTTGATTCTGCCTTGCTTCGAATGAGTTCTCAAATACCTTATACATCCTGCCCTTAGCCTTGCTTGCCAAGTACTTCGTTCTAGACCTCTAGGGCAGTCGTGAATTCAAAGCTGAGATTGGTGTCAAATCCCTGTCAAATGGGCGAGAAGCTACTGACTGATTCCAATACTACGGCTGTCGAATTCGAATGAATATTGTATTAAATGTGAAAATCAGTAGGAGAAAGGAAAAACAAAACTGATAATATTAGTAAATAAATTCAGGTGACATCAAGGTATACAATGAGTTTCACAATTCGGTATTACATCAGCGTGCAACAACAGCGACCACTTGGATGACATCACGAAACAAAAAAAACACGACCGTATCCGACAGGTGTGCAGGTAAGTGGATTAGTCGAGGGAGCACAAACCCAGGAGAAGGGAAGGTTCCACTACTTCCGGCTTTCAGCTTTATCGCCAAGATTGCTGTCACCTAACACTGTTCTACACAAGGCAAACACTATACTGCGAAATAGTTTTACAATAGGAGTCAGTGTTGCCTTTCCTTTCGGTTCCATCAGTGCTTGTTCATAAAATGTTATAGTTTTCATGTAGGACTACAGTGGAAACTTTTACTGTGACATCACTATTTAACGACGAATTGGATACAACGGCGAATTATAATGATCCCGTCTAAATCCTATAAAAACACTGTATTTAAAAAAAATCAATTAATACATCACTGATTACGACATATCGTATAAAACAGCGTATCTTTATCACATTTTCGAAGAAATGTGTCGACTATAACGTCCATTGTAATTTTTGTTTGTTACGCATTTGGGGATTGCTGACAATAATGCAAAGTTTATTTTCAAACTCTTGTTTTCAGTAGATTGTAGATGATAATGCTTGTTGTTTAAAGGGGCCTAACAGCTAGGTCATCCGCCCCTAATGGTACGAAATGAGACAAATGACACAAAATTCATCAAATGACCAGAATTCAAAACGTGATGTTGACGATGATCATGACGAATGAATGGATGCGTATGAATTTAAAATAATCAGCGGATCTAACTCACAATACTGAAAGATAAAAATAATTCCAAAATCGAACCACTGACTAGAATTCAAAAACATGGCGATGAACAATGATTATGAACTTAAAACAATCAGTGGATCCGACCCGCGATGCCCCACCTTCCCAGAAACTCTCTTAAAACAATAGTATTACTGACCAAGGGGCTGCTTCCAAAGCATAATCCTGAATCGATGATGCTTGCTGTCTAAATGGGTCTAAAATCTAGGTTAACAGCCCCTCATAATGGTACGTATCACTAGTTAAGTAGAACCATGGTATTTCTCACGTTGCGGAACTAATCAAAAGTAGCGTAGACTCACGCTCTTCCACACGTAACTCACAAGTATTGTACGTCGCACAGATAACGCAGACCTATGGTGTTTCTCACATAATGGTGTTCCGCAAATAGTGGTACTAATTATAGGTACTGTAAACCCACCGTGAACCACGCTCTGCTGCTACTAAGCACAAACCTATTGTGAGCCTAACATAATGGTACTACTCGCAAGTAAAGGCGACCCATGGTGTTCACGGCGTGATGGTACTAATCACAAGTAGTTTTATGGTTCTAATACGATCATCCCTTGGTCGCCCCTTTCAATCGCCTCTTCCGATGGATACCTTGGATGTATTCTTCGTCTGCGTCCTCCACCCACAGGGGGTTTAGTAGATTGTAGATTTCATTCAGTCTGTCTGTTAAATAGTCGAGGCAGGCATCGCTGTGAAGATATCACAAAAGAAAGATAAAGAAGTCACACACAATATGGCGATTACAAAACGGGGAAACAAGAAAGCATCGCGAAGGAATTGGGTTTTGGATGTATCACACCCAACGATTTCTACCCTTTGGAAGTACAGAGAGAACATCTCATTTATTTTCCAAGACTGTGTGTGACATTAATGATTAATTTACATTGTTCCTATTTCTTTCCTCACGTATTATTTTATATTTTTCTGACATATTGCTCTACGTACTGTGTAAACATCAGAAGAAAAATATCTCTCAGTACCATTCCACAAGCACAGTATTGCAAACACAGTACTTATTTCACTTGTGTTTTCTGAACTTTTAACTGTATTCTGTTAATTAACTACGTAAGCATGCAGCCTATAACTTATAGCAACAGCAAAAAAAGGATGGGTTGTGCGATTATAACCTATAACGACTGTGAATCGGCAGTTTCTTCGGAGTCGTTATAACCGGTTTCGACGGCACTTGATACTGATTTTGTTCATTCTCATGGCGGGGTAGCGCGACAAACATAACGTTACAACAAAAAAGCTGTGGAGGTGAGGGATCTGTCCGAGGAGGTAACGAGAAGGAACATATTATTCTTGGCAGAAGAACGAGCACGAGCAGGCTAAGCCAACGGATGAAGTACTGACGAAAGAGACAGAAAACTTGAAAAAAATAATGGAGTTGTGTAGTTGCAACCCAAAGTTGGTTAAAACGAAACTAGTAAGAGGAAGAAAAAGAATTCAATCCGAGGTGGAAAAGGATTTACAAGAATTGCGGATCCTATGTGATGACATCTTGCAACGTGACCCTTTAAAGAAGAAACTTGAAGGTCTACAGAGTTTTCGAACAAAACATAAAATGAAGACAGGCAAGACATGGACGAAGAACGGAAGAAAGCTCACCGAAGGAGGATGCGGGGGTAGTGGGCGGTGTTAAAGCTCAATACAGGAAACGGTTGAAATAGCGTGGTCGATAGCTGGCCGAAACGAAACAAGAAGAATTGAAAATGATATAATAATTAAAAGATATGTGTTAATTTCACCGCTGCAAGGAAAAACATAGAATCATGGACATGTTTCTGGGCTTACAAGACAAGAGGGCGAGTACAGATTCTTTGGATGTTGCTCTCTTAGTAGCCTCGTACGACATGCAGGCGAGATAATGAGTTCCAATAAATCGAAAGAAACAATTTTATCCTCCTTCCTCAGTCTTCAGAATTTTAATTTTCTCGTTAAAATATTTCGCCATTGCTTTGTTTACAGCCTCTCTTTATACGTATAATACATCAACATCTTCGAAAAACATGCCTTTCCGTCCACCAAAATGGCGTCGTTGTTCTATCCATATGACGTAGGCCTACACTGGTTGCCTGGTTACGGTGTCGGCTTTTTGGTCGACGCTAAATTGCTTACGATAACTCCAGTTAGACACCAACCCAAAAACATATCCCTGTCAAAAGTCAAGACATCCTTCGAGGAAAATATTCACTCAAGCAGACAAACAACAGTGTAGTTCAGAAGAAAAAAGAAGTGACTTGAATTTAAGTAGGCTTACACAACGATCAGCTTTGTTTCAGACAGTAAATTACGTGTGATATTGCATGTTTTAATATTGTTACGTTCGGCTTCATGGCTGAATGGTTAGCGTGCTGGCCTCTGGTCACAGGGGTCCCGGGTTCGATTCCCGGCAGGATCGGGAATTTTAACCATCATTCGTTAATTTCCCTGGCACAGGGACTGGGTGTATGTGTCGTCTTCATCATCATTTCACCCTCATCACGAAGCGCAGGTCGCCTACAGGCATCACATCAAAAGACCTGCACCTGGCGAGCCGAACATGTCCTCGAACACTCCCGCACTAAAAGCCATACGCCATTTCATATTCAATATTGTTAATATCATTAACATTAACTTGATAAACTAAACATTATATTTCTTAATAATAAATTGTTTATTGGATTCTATAAAAAAAGGCGACACGGACAGACTTGTTACATTGTATGGGGATATCCAGCGTGTGCAAAAATTTAAATACCTGGGAGAAATACTCACCCCCAATGGAGATGAAAAGGAGGGATTAAAGGAGAGGGTGAGAAGGATGGAGCTGGCATTCAGACTATGTCATGACACCTATAAGTCCAAGTCTCTCTCAATTCAGGCCAAGTTAAAACATTACTGCACAGTGGTTAGAACAGAGTGCCTTTATGGAGCAGAAACCTTGACGAGGATGGCTGACCCAGTCCTTGAAAAAAGAGAAAGAAGATTCTTGCGAAAAATCTTAGGCCCTAGAAAGTCGACGAGTGACCCAAACACATTCCGGTTAAGATCGAATTTGGAGCTCTACAAGACAGTAGAAAGAATCACGACTGTGATGAGAAAAAGGAGACTGACGTTTTATGGACATATCAAAAGAATGAACCCTGAGAGATTGGCCAACAGGATACTTCTTCTGCAGGAAAGGTGGAAAAAACAACCGGGATGGCTTACACACGTGCACAATGACTTGGCAGAAATAGGTATCAAGGAGGAGGATATAAAAGAAAGGACATCATTTAGGAAGAAGGTTGCGGGATTGAGGGATGCGTCTGAAGAGCAACATGCGAAGCCACGGAACATCTCGGTGGAAGAACGAGCAAGAAGAAGTCAAAGACTCAAGAATCTTTGGCGAGAGTGTAAAGAGAAGGGTATCAGTCTGCGTGACAGAAGGAAGATTGTGTAAACGTGGCCCACAGGTGGCCGTATCGATCAATAATAATAATAAATTGTTTATTAAAATTATACTATGCAAGACACTTAATTCCATGACATCGAATTGTTGTGTATTTAATTAATGCCTCAGCAACCATAATTTTTTAAACCTGTAACTCGTATGTCAAAATAATAATAAAATCCTTAAAATTGACTCTGGATCCTTAAAATGACAGTAAATCTAAATAAACAGGACTATCATATTTTAAGCAGTATTAGACTAAATTCCAACCGAGAGGCCTCAGCATTTTTTTTTTTACAACTGGCTTTACGTCGCACCGACACATACCGATGGGACAAGAAAGGGCTAGGAGTGAGAAGGAAGCGGCCGTGGCCTTAATTAAGGTACAGTCCCAGCTTTTGCCCGATATGAAAATGAGAAACCACGGAAAACCATTTTCAGGGCTGCCGATATAGGGGTTTAAACCTGTTATCCCCCGAACGCAAGCTCAACGCTGCGCACCCCTAACCGCACGGCCAACTCGCTCGGTCTCGGCGTCTCTGCTGTCCCCAATCAATATTATATTTTTGTCACAATTCCAATGTTCGTAGTTAATTTTATATGGTGCACTTCAGAATAATTTTGTTATGGATGGATTTTTTTCATTTCATAGCTCTCAATGCCTCTTTCCGTACATGTGTATCAGGATAGGACGAAGTGGCTAGTCCTGTCTAACCCTAAAAGTTTTAGTCTAGTCAAAAGCTTACACAGTCTTACTGCTCGACGTAAAAGTCCCCGCGTACGACAGGCGGGTGTATCAAAGGAGTGGTTCCACTCCCCCACTTAGTATCACAACCGGATGTGGAGCGATAGGTGCGTCAGCTACATTAAGCCATTATCACGCTTCAAGTAGGCAAAAGTGGGATAAGCTATGCCATCCACGTACAGAAACCAGCCTTCATGACTCATGGTCTTATTATAAAGACCACGTAATATGTGATTTGGATGGGGGTGTTCACGACATGACTTGCAGCCAAAAGACCAAACCTTGTGTGTATCTAAAGACGGTACTACTCATGCACCAAAAGGGATGATGAATTGCGGCATTAGACTACCTTACTCCCATAATTTGGCTAATTTTGGAGTAATGAAATGTAATATTTAAGGCGGTAGATCCATGGTAAAAAGATGCTCCTCCTTCAAGAGGTTTCGTTGCAACTGTGGCAGATATCTTCAGTGAAATGACATGTGGTAACATGTCACTAAAGAGGTCCCCTGCAATTGTTGAAGATGTGTCTGGAAGACGGAGTTTCTTCAGCCTCCTGCACTACCGGAAGTTTTAGCCGGAAGATTTCACATTCCCACAATCTGATCAATTTTTGATTGCTGGAGTAAAATCTTCAAGACTCCAGGCTTATGGTCTAAAATTTGCGTTCTTTCTAGACGTTTCGTCTGGAACAGCTACAAGTACCTTCGGTGGTATGACGCGGGGTAAAAGTCGTTACCTTCCTACCGCGAATCCCCTTCCAGTGCTGGTACCGACAAAACAGTCCTACTTATAACACTTTCTCGAGAACCATCATAAAAAAAAGTAACCACTATGGGAAGTTGGAATCGGTATCGTTGCTTCCATCTGTCGACAAAGAAAATGGACTATTTCGTAAACAAGTACCAATGTCTTGTGTTGCAGTACGCGCCATTTCGTTTAGGACACACGTTGTTTTTGCGCGACTACAATCATACATTTTTGCGATTTCCGACATAGAAGACATCTTTCTGAACAAAGCTTTCTGATCAGCTGCACTCAATGAAATGTTGCGTTCCACTAAAAAAAAAAAAAGAAGTGAACAAACATTCTGCCTTTATTACATAGTAAACATTATATCCACCTTTGGCAAAAAAAAAAAAAAAAAAAAAAAGTTTATTTTCTGATTTTCATCCTTAGATTTTAAATTACCGGGATGTACAACACGCTTTACCTGATTAGTCAGGTCGTTTTTGCCGTCATGCGCAATGTTAATATCACAAGAGCACACGGTACAAAAGGCAAATTTGTCACCTTTCCTCGATTTCAGCATACATGGGAAACTCAAAGAACACGTTTCCCTAAACACCTGACGATAATGTTTTTCCGTAGATTTACTCACGATTACCGATAAACAAACGATAATAAGACAAAATAAGCAACAATCACAGTTCACGTTACTCCACAACTACATAACCTCAGCTTTGCAATACGTAGCAATAAATATGAAGCAAATTAAGCGACGAACATAATGCACATGTTTTTCTCGTACGAACAACAAGACACGCTTTGTAATTCGTGATGTAGAAAAAGGAACAATGTTTTTATACAGGGCGGTAAAGGTAATTATTGAACGATTCAATGCAAAGAACAAGCAAACTGTTAGTCAAGAGCCAGCATCTTTCAACACAAACAAATCGGTATCGATCGACGGGAATACAGGACACATCTCGTATTCCCAGTCGACGAGTGTAACGACTGGATGAATATATATTCGATGGATCGAATATTCGTTTGTCACACAGCATGTATCGGCGGCTTGAGGAAGCTGTTCTGGCGCGAATTTTAAAAAGAAGATCTTAGTACGTAAAATCGTAAAATATTATAGTTCAGCCGTGAAACCGTAAAACACACCGGCTTTCCGTAAATTTTACGGTACGTATTTGCTGCAATAATCCTGTGCGGGTGGGGGCGGTAGAATAAATACATGGTATCCCCTGTCGATCGCAACAGGTGACCAAACGGGGCCCTAGGGTGTATCAACTTGGAAGTATGGGCTAGAGGCCGCGGATTCCCAGCTGAGTATGGTATTTGTTGTGCCACGCTCCTCACCTACACCTTTCCTATCTGACCTCCCTTGGTCAACTCCTCTTCTTTTCCGACCCCGACAAGGCCTAGGGAGTCCTTCATGCTCACGTTTTTTTCTTCCTTTTACCGATACCTTCATTGTTTGAGAGGTCGGACTTTTTCCACTTTCCCTCTGAAATAAAATGAAATGGCGTATGGCTTTTAGTGCTGGGAGTGTCCGAGGACAAGTTCGGCTCGCCAGATGCAGGTCTTTGGATTTCACTCCCGTAGGCGACCTGCGCGTCATGATGAGGATGAAATGATGATGAAGACGACACATACACCCAGCCCCCGTGCCAGCGAAATTAACCAATTACGGTTAAAATTCCCGACCTTGCCGGGAATCGAACCCAGGACTCCGGTGGCCAAAGGCCAGCACGCTAACCATTTAGCGATTAGTGTTAACAGAGGATGGTTGCCGAGTTGTACTTCTCATTAAAACAAAACAGGGAATAAGGCACTACAGTCTAGGCTATAAATTTTATTCACGCTGGATGAAATGGTAGTTTAGGCGCCAAAAAATTTCATTTTTAAATACCTATCGGCATGTTATTGGTCCTATCAAAAAGTAACTTAATACATAACAAACGTCATAGAAAATACAATTTCCGATCATTTATGTCTTATAGAGTTTTACCGTTTCTTCCCACACCTGTGACGTCGCGGGTGCGCACTGTGTAGCACATGTAGCCTTGGCCATGTTTTAGAGCCGGATGCCCTTCTTGACGCCAACCCCATATGGAGGGATGTAATCACTATTGCGTGTTTCGGTGGTAGTTGGTAGTGTGGTATGATGTCTGAATATGAAGAGGAAAGTGTTGGGACTAACACAAACACCCAGTCCCCGGGCCAGAAAAATTAATCAGAGGCGATTAAAATCCCCAACCAGGCCGGGAATCGAACCTGGGACCCTCTGAACCGAAGGCCTCAACGCTGACCACTCAGCCAATGAGTCCATTGACCATGATAATAGAATCGATGAATTTAGGCTGTTGTTGCTTAGTCCATATCAACGTCAAGCATTGCTAACATGGCTATATTGTTCAATTGTGTTAACTGGCGATGGTTTTTGCCATGATTGTCTTAAGGTGTAAAACGACGTGGTCATCGGTCCATATCGACAAAGAAAGTTGCCAAGATGATTATAAAACAGGGAAAAATCGCAGTAAATGAACGATCACTTAGAATAAGGCAAGAGGAAGTCATGAAAGAAGGAAAGACTCCCTTTACATTAGATGCCCTAATATCACTGAGTCGAAAGAACACTATAGTTCAGTTCTTGAGTTTCGACTTGACATTTGAGCGCTGCCTTTCGGCGGAGGCTGAGTGAATTAATAAACAGCCAATCACAGGCAGCCGATCGCTCCGATAGAGCGCGTTAGACTTCAGTTCCGGTTACCAGTGTTGTCGATCTGTTGTTTTCTCTAACCATGTGCCATCAGCTGTGTGTTGCATTGTGCTCAATTCTTTCTGCGGTCTTTGTCAGTTCACTCGGTCAAAGCACCAACACTGGCGGTTGAAGGAGCACAGTATTTCGGTTCGCGATAACATACAGAAGGGGGAAACACGCGCATCTTGAGAAATAAAAAGCCCTATGTTGTATGTCCGGCGCTCCCTTCTCGCTCCGCCAGCCAGCTACACGCGCGCCAAGTGTCATTCTTCTAGCCTCGACGCGCAGCCCTCAGTGCGCGTGCCTGAACAGTCGTGTGTGTACTATAAAGAGGAACCCCAGCCTGTCCAGATGCCCAACCCAACGAAGATAATAATAATAATAATAATAATAATAATAATAATAACAATAACACGCAGGAGCTTCGAGTTCTAATATGGAATTGCCAGGGCGTCAGGTCCAGGAAATATGAACTCGAAGCCTTCCTAGCCGCGAACTCAATACACGTAGCTCTCCTAACAGAGACCTTCCTCCCTCCGGGGAGGAAGTTCACTATAAGAGGCTACAAAATGCACAGAAGCGATAAGGCTAACAAAGTTGGAGGAGTGGCAGTCCTGGTAAGGAAGGACATCAAGCACATGGAGGTAGACATACCAGAGCTGGTCACGCTAGAGGCATGTGGAATAGCCCTACCAGTGCAGGGAACACTCATAAATGTAATAGCAGCATACTCCAGACCGACAAGCCTTAACACTCAGGACATAGAAACAGTACTAGGGCTAAATCGAAACACAGTGCTAGGAGGCGACTTAAACTCGAAACACGCCACCTGGGGATGCCTGAAACCAAACCCAGCAGGCACAAGGCTGTATGACCACATGCTATCCCAGGACTATGTGGTAACAGCCCCCAGTGAGCCCACGTTCCTAGCACCGAACGATCACGTATCCGACATACTTGACATAGCCCTACTGCGACATATTCCTCAAAGGCATAGCATTAAGGTAGTGAACGACCTGGGGTCGAGGCACCAACCAGTGATATTTACACTAGATGCGAACCCAGAGGAATATGAGAAAAACCCCAGACGCCGGCTCAACTATAAAGCAGCCAACTGGGGCAAATTCGAACGCAAGCTAGACACACTCCTACAGGGAAGCGAAGGCATGCTAATAGACAGCACAGCCCAAATTGACGAAGCAGTCAAAACCCTCGTAGAAGCAATTCAAACAGCCACAACTGCGAGCATACCGCTAAGCAAACACAGAGAAACACCTCTTTTCGAGATTCCAGCGCACATTAAAGAGTTAATACGCAGGCGCAACAGTCACAGGCGTAACTGGGCTCGACATCACAGAGACGAAGACCGCGAGATGAAAAACGAATTAAACACGGAAATACAAAAGCAACTACTCGAATACAGGTCGGAAAAGTGGAACAACCACCTCAAACTTTTCGACACCAACACCAGGCCAGTGTGGAACTTAGCGAGACACTTCACGCGAGAACCACACAACATCCCTACCATCAAGGGACCTAACGGCCCGGTATACGAGAACCGTGACAAAGCCGAAATCATAGCGGACTCCATAGAGGCGGCTTTCACCCCAAACGAAATACCATCTGACCCAGCCTTCATCAGGCAAACTGAGGCAAAGGTAGCAGAATTCCTTGAAAACGCACCTAAGCCGGAGGTTAAGAGGACAAATATACACGAAATTAAGTGGATTATAGGTCATCTTAACTCCAAGAAGGCGCCAGGCCCAGACGAGATCCAGAACATAATAATTAAGAAATTAACTCACAAAGCCCTAACACTACTTACCAGCATCTTCAATGCAATGTTCAGACTACAATACTACCCTGAACAATGGAAAAGGGCTAGGATCCTCGTATTTGGAAAACCAGGCAAAGACAAGTCAGACCCCAACAACTACAGACCCATCAGCCTTCTGGACGCCCTCAGTAAAGTATTCGAGAAAATACTACTGAAAAGGTTAATAGGGCATATCAAGGAAAAAGGCATAATTCGCAACGAGCAGTTTGGCTTTAGGAACGCACATTCTGCCCCACAACTGCTCACTCGATTCATAGAACAAGCCACCATAGGTCTCAACAAACGAAGAGACACAGGAACGGTTTTCCTTGATATCCAGAAAGCATTTGACAAAGTCTGGCACGAAGGCCTACTAGCGAAACTAATAGACCACGAATTCCACCCAGGCTATATAAGACTTATTAAATCTTATCTGGAGGGCCGAGAGTTCAAAGTAGACGTACATAACACGCTGTCAAGTACTCGCAGGATTAGAGCGGGCGTAGCCCAAGGGTCCCTTATCGGCCCAATCCTCTTCGTCCTGTATACAAACGACATGCCTACGACAGAACTCACTACCACACACCTCTACGCTGATGACACCGCTATCTCAGTTCAACATCCACAGCTAGCGTGCGCTCGAAAGAGGCTCCAAGTAGCACTAAGAACTCTCGAGCCTTGGCTAACGAAATGGCGCATCAAGGTCAATGTTGACAAGTGCCAAGCAGTGCTGTTCACTAAGAAGAACAGACTCACACGCAAACCAGTCAACATAAAAGCGCTAAAGCTTTTCAACGAAGATATAGTGTGGCATGACAAAGTCAAATACCTAGGAGTAATCCTAGACAGAAAACTCATGCTACACCACATCAATGATATTCAAAGAAAAGCACACATACGACTTAACCAGCTATATCCTATACTGAACAAAAAGTCCAGTATTAAAACGGAAGTAGCCATAAACATGTATAAGGCCTTAATCAGACCAATAATCATGTACGCGGCCCCAGCGTGGGGGTACACTGCAATGACGAACCTGGATAAGCTGGAATTAATACAAAATAAATGCCTACGAGCAGCGACCAGACTCCCTTTCGACACGCCAATACGCCAACTACGCAGTATTGCGAAAGTCAGCTCAATAAGGCACCAAATACGTAAACAGACACTAAACATGTACAGAAAGTCATGGAGTAATAAGATCAACCCGTTAATAAGCGGGATCGGACGCTACGACGTTGATCTGTACAAAAAGTATCGTACACCGAAGCACATTCTGTTCAGCCACAGGGTTGGGTGGGCGAGGGGCCGATAGCCAACCCACTCCCGCCAAGCTGACACCTATATACCACATACACCCACACACTGCAGACTCCTATGTAAATATGTAAATATGTTTCAGCTGTCCTAGACCCAGGGACCAGGCGAGGAAGATTGACAAAAAGTACAACTTAAGAAGACGACGGCAACGCAGCCAGACGGCCAAGGACGTGTCAATCCACCCCCGCCCCCCTACAGAGACATGGGAGCGGAACACCAGCCCGCGCCCTATAAACAGCACTAATATCTATCTGTTATCTCTTTCCTATCTAGGTTGTAAGCTGGACATGAGAGCAGGCAAACAGCCGGCACTCCAATGAGAACTTGTATATACATATGTTATTAATAATCTTAGTTTTAGATCTGCAGTGACAAGTGTGTTCAAACAACACCGCATAGAGGGACATCGACAGGAGGAAGAAGATAGCCCCTTGCATGCAAGGCTTGGCTCTAATTCCCCCCCTCTCCAAAAGGAGACTTGGCACCAGGGACTGCTGGCTGCTGGACAATGGGACGAGCCTGTGGCCTAAAGCCCAGACGCTAGCAGACCCGAGCCGACCCGGCAGTGACAAGAAGGACTGATCCCCATAATAACAAAAATTGCAAGGAATTGGTTTATGTTTGTGCATGTTACCTGTTCCTAACTAACATAACCTCTGGTCTTTTTCCAGCCCACATCCTTGCATGTGCTATCAAAAGATGTCAGGTTTTACATGTAGGCTCTTTCTTCTTTCTGCCTATGTGGTTTTTCTCTGACCCTTCAATACCATACCTTAACACTATCCAACCAATACAAACTTTGCCGTGGTAGCGAGTCTGACTCGGAAACCGGCAGATACTCCTTGTATCACTTCCCACTCTTCCCTGCTATCTCTTTCTTCTTCTTAGAAATAATAGCATGTCGGAGGCCATGTAGATTGAGTCGATGGTCACGCGGGGGGAGCGGGCTTCGGGGGCCCCCCCGAAGAAAAAAAAAAAAAAAAAAAATCCAGATGCCCACTTGCCCCGGTGTCCAGCTCCAGAATACACCCTACGTCGAGCACGGAGGCTACTCCTCTTGAAAATGTGCTTCGGCCAGGTGGACTGAATTTCTGGCAGTACGAGGTCTCACCTCTGGTCACCGCTCCTCTTTCCGCTGCCTATATCCAGTCATACTATTACATACCGTTATATTTCCCTAATTAATGCAAGCTCCCTTGGTTTCGCCAAGTAAGAATTCTTCTAACATTGAACTTGCCTTTATGAACTCAACAAGGAAGGACTTTCCAAACATTTATGTCAGTACTTCGGATAGTTTTCGACTATCGACTTTTCTTATCACAAGGACTATCTTTTCGAGATAGAAGTGGATGTACATACTGTAAATTTGTATATAGTGTACCAAAAGATAGACTCATTCTCAAGATTCCTAATTCACTTGCTTCAAGTTAAATTTTCATTTTATTTGTGTAAATAGTGTATTTTGCATTTGAAGCGAATAATAAAGTTGTGTTTTGTAAATCTCAACCTTGGTTACAACACCCTAGTATCCAGTTTACGTGCTGGATGAAATAGCTAGGAGAGTGAAACCTCAACAGATGATGACAATGCCGATAGTGACTCAGAAATGAGGGGTGTATTCTGTTTGTAGGGGGTTTTTTTTCCTTCCTTAGGAGAAATTGAATCTATCATTAACGCGAGCTCTCCTAGATGGTGAATAGAAATTTCATTTCATTTTCTCGCGTTTTATCTGTTCGACTGATGATCATAAGAGGGACGGGGCACGGCGCTTCAGAAAGGTGAAGATCGTGGACAATGCTGTACCATTCTCCTAGACATGTTCTACTATGGAAAGACCGGGGTAACCTTGTAGAGATCGATGAAGCCAAGTTTGGTGCCAGCCTCGACACGGGTCGGTAACTCTCTCGTGTGGCATTGTACAGCTTCCATATCCTGACCATGGAACTCGTATTTCTTCTTTTATTTCACTTCCCAGGTTTCCTCTCAATAAAAGACGCCTCACGAACGTCGAAGTTTAACGAAACCACACCGCTGAATCAGACGAAGCGTCTACCATTGCAAAACAAAGACGATTCAAGAGGGAATATGAACGTCAACGTTCTGAAAACATGAATTACACACATTGTTCAGAGGGGCTTCATTGGTTAATTCACTGATTCGGGGTGTGTGTACCGTCTTTTTCAACATAGACATCACCCTACATCGCGCAGGTTACCCAAGGGAGCCAACCCGAGCCTGATTTGCTTTTACGTCGCACCGACAGATAGGTCTTATGGCGACGATGGGAAAGGAAAGGCCTAGGAATGGGAAGGAAGCGGCCGTGGCCGTAATTAAGGCACCGCCCCAGCATTTGTCTGGTGTGAATATGGGAAACCACGGAAAACCATCTTCAGGGTTGCCAACAGTGAGATTCGAACCCACTATCTCCCGGATGCGAGCTCACAGCTGCGCGCCCCTAACCGCACGGCCAACTCGCCCGGTATTTAAGAAGATAATGATGATGATTATCGAAATGTGAAGAAAAATGTGGGGGGGGAGGGCGGGAACAGTCATCCGAACAATGTCCGGGGGTTGGGAAGGAGTCCGCCAAGCCGGAAGAACAGAAAATGTGGCGGGCTTTCTTGTGTGTGTGTGTGTGTGTGTGTGTGTGTGTGTGTGTGTGTGTGTGTGTGTGTGTGTGTGTGCGTCTCTCTCTGTCTCTCTCTCCCAGGGCTCTGTTACTCATCTGTTTCCGAGAAATACCCGATGAGTCGAAAATATTTCCACTGTACTACACTGGCGGGAGAAAAGGCGATCTGTCATGGAGGCGCAATTTGCCCCCATGTGAGAGAAAAAACTCTCTCATCGCTAATAATTATGATAGTCAAATGGCTTTGATGAATTTAGTTACTGAAAAAGAGAGAGAGAGTGAGAGAGGGGGGGGGGGGAGGAGAGAGCTGAACTTCGCAACAAACGGGCCTTTTCGGGATTGAATTTAGATATTAATTAGTGGAAATACAGTATTTCTTGAAAATTTGAAGTAGGCCGAAAATTAGGGAAGTAACCAGTCAGAAAGGTCGTAAGTGAGCCATGGGACGCGGTGTTTGAAACGAGTGTTCGGCTTCTTGGTTCTTACGACCCATTTTAAGAGTAGGATATCTGGGTCGGTAGACTGACTAACGAGGATTCTAGATTTGGTCATACTGGACGAGTTGGCCGTGTGGTTAGGGGCGCGTAGCTGTGAGCTCGCATCCGGGAGATTGTAGGTTCGAACCCCACTGTCGGCGGCCCTGAAGATGGTTTTCCGTGGTTTCCCATTTTCACACCAGGCAAATGCTGGGGCTGTACCTTAATTAAGGCTACGGCCGCTTCCTTCCCATTCCTAGGCCTTTCCTGTCCCATCGTCGCCATAAGACCTATCTGTGTCGGTGCGACGTAAAGCCAAAAAAAAAAAAAAAGATTTGGTCATCTTCACTACTGTGTTAACCTGAGATCACAATGTTGCTAATACTTATCAACAGTAACATAACAGTGACTTGACTATTATTGTCAGATGAATACTCTGTCCACGGCCGACTAGCTATACTGTGCTGAGCTAGAGGTACGCATCAAGTCTGGCTCTGTCTCTTCTGCTGCTACTAATCTCTGCCAGTTGGCGTTACAACCGCAACGGTACAAAAACTACCTTGCAATCTGATTTTTGTCGCACCGACACAGATAGGTCTTATGGCGACGATGGGATAGGAAAGACCTAGGAGTTGGAAGGAAGCGGGCGTGGCCTTAATTAATGTACAGCCCCAGCATTTGCTTGGTGTGAAAATGGGAAACCACGGAAAACCATTTTCAGGGCTGCCGATAGTGGGATTCGAACCGACTATCTCCCGGATGCAAGCTCACAGCCAATTTTGAAGTTTGAAATTAAACTTCTGATCATTCTATATCTACCCATTCATGCCCGCACCTTCATCACTCTGTAAATCACAATATTTACGAAATAATAATAATAATAATAATAATAATAATAATAATAATAATAATAATAATAATAATAATAATAATAATAATAATAATCTTTTTTTCAGCTTTTACCAGTTTATTTCTGGAGCCACCAGGCTCATTTTAGTTTTGCCTGGTTTCACGAGTTTCTCCGGTGCACCCCTCATTCCCACAATTTTCTTCCTAAAAGTTGTTCTTTCCTGTGTATCTCCCTCCTGGATTCCCATTTCTTCGTTCTTACGCCATAACGGTTGTGCCTTTCAATTACTATTATTAACCATTGAATCAAAAAATACTCAGGAGCCTGGAGGATTACGCCCATACACAAGCTGCCCAGACCAAAGCCTGAAACTAACAATGGAATATTACGAGCGCAGAAACAAACTGCTCTTTACCTAATTCACAGATTTCAAAAAAGCATATGATAGTATCCACAGAGCAACACTTTTAAAACATCCTCAGATCACACGGGCTTCATCCCAAATTAATCAAAATCAACGAACTAACTTACCGCGAATTCCAAGGTAAAGTTCAGAGAAGTGCCAAAAGCTTAAGTATACAATAAAAACTGGCCTCAGGCAAGGTGACGGATTATCTCGACTGCTTTTCAATATATTTATGAATATTTTACCTGATACATGGTCATTACACCAGATGGAAGAGAGAGAGAGAGAGAGAGAGAGAAATCGATGAAACTGTGAAGGACCACAGAGAACCAGGGAGCGAGTACGTCTCGACAAGCCGCCGACAACCGCATGTCCACTGGTGCCTGGACATTTCGTACCACCTAGGTCGTTATCAACCTGCCAACGGTTTTCCCGTAATCCACAAATTTGTACGCCAGGTCAATCCGTATCACTCGATGACAAACTGGAATTCCATTTCCACACCAGCGGGCGTAATGAGCCTGATAGACACACTTTAGAAATGAAAATCCACAGCCTGTTTCCAGTCATTCGACCGGGTCAGGAATGGCGAGGATAGGAATTGTGCCGACTGCCGAAGCCTGTCGCATTCCTCTGGGGCAATGATATATGAAATGAAATGATATTTGAGAGTGTTGCTGGAATGAAAGACGACAGCGAAAACCGGGGTAGCCTACCCAGAGAAAAGCCTGTTTCGCCTCCGCTTTGTCCAGCACAGATCTCACATGGAGTGACCGGGCTTTCAACCACGGAACCCAGCGGTGAGAGGCCGGAGCGCTGCCGCCTGAACCATGGAGACTTTCACATTTTAGAAATCAGGAACAAAAATAATTTACATATGCTGAAGAAAAATTTTATTTTAATAATTGTCCTTTAAACTCTACTTATCCTTATCACTTATGTTTATGTAAATATTATCATAAGAAAACCGATTTTTAAAAGTATAAATCCCGAAACAAAACAATACAATACAAATATACGTCGTGTTCGGGTGCAATGTGTCTGACGAATATAAGGATGGATAATATTACTATTATTGCGAATATTTATAAACTGCATTATTTCACTCTCAAGTAAGTGAAAAGATCCTGATGAACTGGCTACGCGTAAACAGAAAGCTACTGAAAGGTGGAAGTAGCTATAGAGCGTTCCAACCTTAAATTGCAGTACAGCGTAGATGGAGCGCGCTGTTGCGAAATCGACTCGTGAAGATCACGCTCGAGTGTGACTCAAACAGGGCGTTACAGTTCCACATTTTTCGTTTGTAATTTTGTAATTTTAACTTCATTCATTCATAAATTAATATTTGTAGGGTGGTAAAATAAATACAACGTACCTTAATCACTGGCGTTGCTCTCAGACATTGGACGTACACCTTCTATCCTTTCTGCAAGGCCTGATGTTCCCGCGTTGGATGAACCGGCTTCGGGAGATGAACTTGAGGATGATACGGACGATGAAGAAAGTCGTATTAAAAAATTTTCATCGTCGACATCGTCCTGTAATTCGTCTGCTTTCCACAAATCTCTTTCATTTTTCTTTACTTCGTTCACGTAATTTGCCCAATTGTCTTATGTTTTTATGGCATAAAAATGTTAGTTCAGCATTATGAACAAAACCATGTTCATTACCCGCATTTTCCTTGCATTTTTCTGCCGTCCTTCTCTTTTTTTGCTTTTTTTGCGGTAGTTCGCAAAGGACCATGTGTGTGTGTTCCTTCCTTATAGCATAGATTGTTCTTTTGGAACAACCTGTAGCTTTAGCTGTTTCACTGACTGCGCTGCTCATAGTCATAGTCTTTAAAAAATAATCCAGGACACTCATTATAATATTGCTTTCTTTTTAATTTGACGATCCATTGTACATCCTTCTGCACTTTTTCTTCGAACTAATAACCCCCCGCAAGAGCACAAACTGACAACTACACAGACTACACAAACACAACAAACACAATCCACTTGTCCTCAAGAACTATACATTTATTACTGATCTTGTCCGGCCCCATGGCTTAAATGATTAACGTGCTGGCCTTTGGTCCAGAGGGCCCCGGGTTCGATTTTCGCCCGGGTCGGGGATTTTAACCTTCATTGGTTAATTCCAATGGCTCGGGGGCTGGGTGTGTGTGCCGTCTTCAGCATTAGAATTCATCACAGGTAAGGCCACATTCTTATAGACGCGCAGGTCGCCTATGTGGCGTCAACTCGAAAGACCTGCACTCGGCCTCCTCGGAGGCCACATGCCATTAAATATTATATATATCACTGATCTTTATAGAATCAATCTTATAATACTGATAAAATGAACACCACTGCACACGGCTGTCCGTATATTTAAAAGCTCAGCCAGCCGAGTCACTCGTGAAACGTAAACAAACGAGACGTTCTCCCCGTCATAAATTAAGAGATAACGAGATAAAGACTTGAGGTATGATTTAAAAATAACTTCCATATCCGAAGACCGTTTGCTTTGCTTTAACCACGCCATGATCCTTCTGCACTTTTTCTAAGAAATTAGATCCCCACGCACGAGCACGAACTCACGAACCACACAAACGAAATACACTTGCCCTCAAGAATTGTATATATGTCACTGATATGTATTTAATCACTATTATACATACTACTGACGAACTGAGCACTGCACTGCATGCCACTGTCTGGAAATGTTAAAAGCGCATATTTGGGAGATCATTACCGTACTTCAGCCAGCCAGCCAGACAGCCAGCCAGTCGAGTCACGCGCGAAACCAAAATTCAAGGATATATTCTTCCTATCACAAATTAAGAACTAAGCAAAATAAGAACTTCGGGATTGTTTTAAAAATAACTTCCATATCTGAAGACCATTTGCCTCGCTTTGACCCCCCATGTAAATTCAATAGGAAAGGCGCTGGCCAGCGACTGACTTTTTCGTGCCTGCACATAAAATTCCCGGAACATGACTGAAAATAAACGCATATAACTGCATTTTGTTATTTTTTAAATGTAAAAATAAACTTATCTACATCGAGCTGAAATGTTTCTTTACCAGCAGTGAAAAAATTAGGAAAATTATGAATATAAAATAGGAGTTATGACATGATAAGTTCTATGCAATGAAGATTTTGCATTTGGCGAAACTTTCCATTATATTGCCATTTTCACACTAAATTATTTGTTTACATTTTTTTTGTTAACGGCATCAAATGCGCCTTGAAATTCTGTACACAACACGATATTCACCCATTTTAAACGATAACATTCTGATTTACGGATATTTGGCAAACCCGCTGCATTAGAGTAGGACAGCGCTACCCGCAAAACACGGGAGAAGGAAAGAGACGGAATTATCCCATTACTGCTGTACTGCAATTTAAGGTTGGAACGCTCTATAGGTCCCAGCGAATGACGAATAGGAATTAACACGTGAGCCAATCAAATCAGTTGCGCTCGACGGAAGCTTAACATCAGTAGTGCGGAGGCTTCTGCGCCACTAGTGGACAATGGATATACAAATGAATACATTAATTAGGTTATCGTTTTTACTTCCCACTCTTTCAAGTGGTGCGGAATGTCCTCCCCTAAATATTTTGAAGTCATTAGTTGACCCTTCGCAGGTAATCAGCCGGTCAAGTGGTACGAAATTTCCTAGAACCATGTCCACTAACATGCCTCAGAATCTCAGGAGCAGCGTGAGGAGTCGATAAAAATGTAATCATGTACATGTTAAATGATTGTTCCATTCTTTTTAATATAATGGCTGAATACAAGGGTGACCTCCACTAATCAGACGTCATGGCTTTCAGAGTGCGCTGTAATGAGTGTAGACGACCTCCGGTTCCAGGAAGGCGTTGCGTGCAGCACGCCCCATATTCTAGGAATCACCAGACGAGATGGCACGTCGCATCAGCTGACTGGAGTTCCCTCAACCTTCCATCTATCTCGACGCAAGGCCATGTTCCCAGATTGCAGTTATTTACCGAGCCAGGCAAAAACAAATCTCACGACCAACAGCGGGTGCACTTCAAAGACGAAGATACGTTATGTGTAGAATCAGAATCAACATGACACGATTTCTCATGTGTTTAAATCCCAACTACTGGTCAAGAAGCGAACCACGTCTGTCTAGCTGAAAATTCTTAAAACAACAATGTCTACCATCACCATCCTGTTGCTCTAGGGGTAGAAACTACCACCTGCTTCCAACTTCTGTTTTAGAGTTTAAAACCCTGACGTTAATGTCCCAGAAAGCAAAATCATCTCCGTACAGGCCATGAAGGCCCTTTGAGGGGTGGAAGGTAAAGGCTTCCACTATCCGTAACCTCAGCACTTGATGGGGTAGAGGGGTTAGCTCTATGTCCGGCCGCCTTTGCCTGCAGGAATTAACCTGGTACTCATTTTTGGTGTAGGCTGGGTGAACCTCAGGGCCATGCTCACCTCCGGATGTAGAAATTTACTCAAATTTTTCGACTTCTTAACGGGGAATCGAACTTACGTCCTTCCGGGTGATCCGCCCCGGCCAGGCAGCCCCTTCAACGCCCCAGAAGTTGACATTAATTTTCACCATGTATTTCATACCATTACATTACCATATCTTCAGAAACGTGTATCTTACTGTAATGTAAGTTTGATAAAAAGTAACGGAAAATGGTTGGCGTTAAGAACAAAACCAAACCCCATGGCGCAACAGCCCCAAAGTCTACCAAGTGACCACTCCTCAGCCCGAAGACCTGCAGATTACGAGGTGTCGTGTGGTCAGCACGACGAATCCTCTCGGCCGTTATTCTTGGCGTTCTACAGCGCGGCCGCTATCTCACAGTCAGATAGCTCCTCAACTGTGATCATTAGACTGAGTGGACCTCGAACTAGCCCTCAGGTCAAGGTAAAAATCCCTAACCTGGCCGCAAATCAAACGCGGGGCCTCCGGGTGGACAGTAGAAATAAGAGATGTTCGGGTTAGGTTTTCACCTTCTGTTCTGGAGCTCATAACGCCGATGTCAACTGCTGTTCGCTTGTCTTTTGCCTCATAGTGGTGGTGTTGGTGATTATTGCTTTTAGAGGAACCACAACTGGGCAACCATCCTTTATTAACACCAATCAGAAAGAAAAAATGGAAGGGATCCGACACTTCCAAAAATGAAGATTTAGGCCAAAGAAAAAGCGTCAACATGAAATACTCCCTAGGCCTCGAATGCTCTAATACCGTCGGGGTCGGAGAAAAACAAGGGTTGACCAAGGATAGATGAAAGTGAGGAGACTGGCAAAGTAAGTGGAAGCAATGCCAGGACTCAGCTAAGAACCCCGTGGTCACCAATCCACGCTCCCAAGTTCTCAGCCCCTGGAGCCCGTTTTAATCGCCTCTTACGACAGGCAGGAGATATGGTGGATGTTATTCTACTGCCCTCACCCACAAGGTTCTTTTTTTACATCATGGAACCTGAACATTATCTTGAAAAATGTATCTTCCTGCTATAAAAAGGCACTTGTTAGCGGGTAAGCCAACTGCTAAGTAAATGTGCGAAAATCATCGGTCGCCGAAGACAGATCTGGTTTATTTTGCCATCTGGTAGACTGAAATGGAACGTCCAGATTGACGTACAGGCAGCCTAGACGGCTTCAAATTAAAATTAAATTATTGCTGCAATTATAAACACTACACAGTTACGACAGGCACACAACAATAAGTAGGTTATTCACAAACACAGAGTTACACAAAAGAAAATATACAGGATACATGCACGACCAACATTGGTTCATCGCCAAATTAATATAAACAATCAATCAGTTAATCTTTGAACAAAGAAGACCATTTAATTAACCACAGTTCAGGAAATACGAATACAAGATAACGTAGAGCTTTCCGTTCCGAACGAGTGGCCGACCTAATTTATATACGTGCTGGAAGGTCGGGAGGGACATCGCGCTCTTGTACGACTTCCTCGTTGACGCGTTTCGCAAGGAAAAAGAGCAACTTGTTTCCTGGTACAGCCAATTGAAATGCGGCACACTTTAATGAGCCCCCCCCCCTTAACCGCCAAGGCCGAGCGCGAGATTGTCTCGGTTCGCGTTAAAACAGATAACGCATATTATAGTATTATTACTACAACTAACCTACTACACAGCGGAGGCGGACAACTCAAGAGAAAAATTAAACTCTCACGCTTGGGGAAACATCTAGAAACATTCAAAAGTAGAGGTTTTTTCTCGATCATTGTTTTTTAGATAGGGTTGAAGACAAAATCATTGCCCTACTTCTTTCAGTTATTATTATTATAATAAGTTGATCAAATATCACATCATGATCAATTATTAGCACATTTTTTTTATTGCGCTGTACTTCAACATCAAGAAGACTAAGATCATGTTGACAATGTATGCGGGGAAAGGAAATTTGTGTCAATTTGCAGAACTGATAAACACTGGAAACTATAACAAAATGCGTTCAATATCACTTTAGTAATGTTGGAACTTGTGGAGCTTCTGTTGATTTCTTCTTTAGTTACGGTCTCGTAGGACCACGGGCAGCTTTGTCACGGTTTGGGGTTTCTTCTTCTTCCCCTCCTTCCAGAACCTCTTATCCTCTCTGTCCTTCTGTCCCGTCCTTCAGCTGATATTTTCAGTATCCTCATCTCTTGTCTCCCCACTGATGCTTCTCAATCCTATTCCTGTACCTTTCTCTGTCACTGAGCTCTGGCATACTGGTTGATGTGTTCTGTGTCCCTTCCACCTTGATCCCCATCTCAGTCCCGTCTTTCCACTCGTCCTACCCGATGTCATTCTCTCCACGTCCATCCTGACCACATGTCCAGCAAATCTTGCACTTTTGAGTTTTACTTCTTCTGAGATCGTCCTCATGTTTCGGTACAGTTCGTCTTTTCATCTTTGCTCCTATATTTCACCTCCTCTTTTTGGGCCCAGTATCTTTCTAGAAATTTTTCTGCTCTGCCCCATGCCTTTCTAGTGCCATCGTTTCGGCCGTACACAGCACCGCGTTCCTCACTGTTGCCTTGTAGTGCCTGAGTTATGCGTTGCTGATATGTTTCTTTTATTATACACTGAAGGTACAATCAGTCACAAAAGTCTACATACAACACCAGTGTTCACTCTCAATACTTCTTTGCACCTCCATCTGAGTCTATAATAGCCTGCAGTCTTCTAGGCACAGATAACACAAGATGTTCTGTCATCGATGGAGTTATTTCGCACCATGCCCTCTTCAGTGTATCCTTCAAAGTATCTTTGTGATTCGATATTTGCGAAGTATTCTTTCGACTTCAGCCCAGATATGCTCGATTGTGTTTAAATCGGGTGACTGGGGTGGTGAGTGCAATTGTTTAGGAACGCTATACAGGATCCGTTCTCGGACGGCGCGAGCAGTGTGTTTTGGATCGTTATCCTGTTGGAAGATCCATTATCATCCAAGCCCAAAACTTTTTGCAGACGCCTTCAGATGTTGTCGTAATATGTTGAGATACTGGCTGTGATCCAATAAAAGCCTTATTCCCCACCCCAGCCGCCATTGATCTCCATACCATCACAGTGCCTCCACCATGTTTGACGGTTGGTACAAGATTTTCAGTTTTCAAAGCTTCATTTGCTCTAAATACTTTGCAGGGACTTTCATCCGTAAAGATAACTCGTTTCCAAAACGTAACATCTTTCCTCTTCCTCCGATTCTGTTCCGTAATAGAGGTTTACGTCTTGCACTTCGTCTTCGATATCAGTTTGCCCGTACAATGCTTCTTGCAGTTTCGGGATGTACAGACTTATGTGTAGTGTTTGCAATATCTGTCGCTATTTTAGGGGCACTTGTTCGTGGATTGGACTTCACTGTCTTCAAGACATTTAATATGCGCGGACGGCCAGAACGTGATTTATTCATCACAAAGCCATTCAATTTGAAATAGCGCACAATTGTTTGAACAGTTTCACGAGTCTTCCCCACAATCTCCGCTATATTCTCAAATGATCTACTTTTCATAATGTAATTTCACTATTAAATTACGAATATCCATAGATACTTCTTTTCTAGGCATAGTTACTCACTTTCCCTCCGCACTGTCACGAGTGAACACCTCGATTGCTGGAGCATGGCGTTCTTTAACCCTCGCAAGATGTAAACAGTGGACTAATGCACAGGTGTATATTGACTATTGTGAGATGCGCTTTTGCAATTTATTTGTTTTCCCAGAAATATTTTGTTGAACAGGACATGTATGGGTAGAATACATGATTAAATTGTTTAGAATTAGTTTACGAGAGTTAAACAGGTAAATATCCTTCCAATATCCTATATTTTGAAATTCTAGGTGGTGAATGTAGACTTTTGTGACTGACTGTAGGTAATCCTCATTTCTTTCACCCTCTATTTTATCCCATTAATGCTCCTGTTCCTTCTTGTTACATATTCTCCAAGGTACTTAAACTTTTCTACCTTCTGCACGGTGCCTTCTGATGTCTTCCAATTTCCGATGGTGTTTAGAGTCTTTGTCTTTTCGCAGGCGATCAGTAGCCCTACACTTGCTCATGTTGTCGAGTTGTTTCTTTGCATCTTCTTCCGTCTCTCTTGCTATGGCGATGTCGTCAGTAAAGTATACGCAGTTTACCCGTGCCCTTCTATCCTTCTTATCCCCCGCACGTGTCTTTAATATCGCCATATTTTCATCTGCTGTCCTTCACTGTCTGATGACTTCATCCAGTGCAATGTTGAATACCAGTATTTCATTTAACAGTTCTGATGTGGTGCCATCTAGTCCTCTGTTCTGTTGATAAGTTGTATATCTTCATATAAGAAGGGAGTAGGAGTGTAGAGGAACCCTCTACCCATATACAATCCCTTAAAGTGGACATACAACACCACAATCGGGAAGAAACTCCGATATTGGATCCTCCAAGTGGTAAAAGAAAAAAGAAATGTCTTATGCCTGGTTGCCATCAGATATTAGCAGCGGTTGATGGATGGTCATGATCGGGAGACATATGTATGGTCATTTTATTTTCGCAAAGGGAAAAGAGCTTTTTTTTCGACTTCCTGGCGAGGAATCGAGTCCACGCCCTTCCGGGTGAACCGAGCACACGTTTACCACCTCAACCAGGCAGCACCTTCCTCCAAGTGGTGCACAAGTATGGTGCTAGAATGAGGTACTTCGGGTGGCTTTGGATTCCACACAGCACTCAGAAGGCGAGAAAGTGCCAAACACACCGCAATTGCTAGCAAGAAGCCAACAGTGGATCTGCAGGTGGTAACGTTAGTTTCACTGTTCGCTCCTGTCTCGGTATTGTCGCGGTTAAAAAATGTTATTTCTCCGCTCTTACTTAACGGGTTGAGATAAATATAAAATCAGATAAGTTCTCAATGTTTCTATGTTGACAAGTTTCATAAAAATTATCGGATATCGTCTCCGCATCGAGTCTACTACCGATACCAATCTTCTCACAATTGCGACATAATCGAATGTAAGAACAGATGTTAGTACAATCTTAAAATATTATCAAGATGAATACATGGAGATTTCATCTTGCTTGGTTCTGAAATTAATCGCTACACCTCTTGAAGACAAGCAGCGCGTAGCAACTGCTAGAAATGCAATGATAAGCTTGAAAAATAGGTGGAAGTGCAGAGACATCAGTGGGAGAACCAATATAGATTGGTGAGTGCCATAGCTTTCCTTAATGCTGCAAAACATGGACCCAGACGAAAGCTGACAGGAGAAGGATGTTCGTTATGTCTGGTGAGAACACCGTGGCCAGCTAGGAAAGTTGGCTAAGTCCAACAGTATTTGAAAGTGCTCAGATAAGTCAGCCTCGTGTTAGTAGATTTAGCGTACAGGAACTCCTGTGGGACAAAATGTCAGCCCACGCTCGTTTCAACTGTGGAAGTATTGAAGATTGTGGAGACGATTTGTTCAAAAATAAATATTATTAAAATTGGAAAGACACATTAAAATTTTTTGACATTTAAAATAAGATCTTCGAAATTTTGTTAAAATTGCAAGTCATAAGACAGATAAAACAGTTAAACTGTCCATATTTCTCTTGTTGATGTTCTTGGAAAATATCAGTTTTGCTTATAAAAAGATACTGGGCCCAAAAAGAGGAGGTGAAATATAGGAGCAAAGATGAAAAGACGAACTGTACCGAAACATGAGGACGATCTCAGAAGAAGTAAGACTCAAAAGTGCAAGATTTGCTGGACATGTGGTCAGGATGGACGTGGAGAGAATGACATCGGGTAGGACGAGTGGAAAGACGGGACTGAGATGGGGATCAAGGTGGAAGGGACACAGAACACATCAACCAGTATGCCAGAGCTCAGTGACAGAGAAAGGTACAGGAATAGGATTGAGAAGCATCAGTGGGGAGACAAGAGATGAGGATACTGAAAATATCAGCTGAAGGACGGGAGAGAAGGAGAGAGAGGATGAGAGGTTCTGGAAGGAGGGGAAGAAGAAGAAGAAACCCCAAACCGTGACAAAGCTGCCCGTGGTCCTACGAGACCGTAAGTAAAGAAGAAATTTTAATACTATTTATTTCTGATATATTAATGTTAATTTATTATTAGCTGATGATGTCCCTTAGGGGACGAAACATGTACTGGATATAATAAATTATATATTGTATTGAATAGGCGGACCACTTAATTATAATATTTAAGTTTATCTTGAATATTCATTGATTGAACGATTTGTTCATTCACGGAGGCTTGCAGACTGTCTAATGGACATTTGCATAAAGTGCGTCCACTGGTTGCTGAAGCCCTTGGAGTCAATACGTACGTGGTTTATGTTTTAACTAGCGACACGGTTAGTCAATAAACGTAATCGCTCTTTAGGCTGGCAGCAGTTAGATCAACCTCCCTAGAACCCTGATATTGCACATAGTACCATCCGTGTCTGAAGAAGCTCCTCGACGGCAAGAGTTTTCACACCGACGACGAAGTGAACACGTCGATTTAGAAATGGCTTTCCTCGTATGTGGCAAACTTCTACGATGACAGTCCACGAAAACTTGCCGCACGTTACGACCGGTGTTTCAGTAAGCATGGCAGAAATTATGTGGAAAAGTAGCTAAAGGCATGGAGAATGGAATACAACAATAAAAAGAATGTAGCGGTACTAATTTTATCGACAAATGGTCCTTAGTTTAATACTTAGCCATAATATGTATGTATGTATGTATGTATGTATGTATGTATGATGTAGGGCCTATGTTGGTTGTCCAAAATGCACGACACTATGCCCGTATCCACATCCTGAATTCGGTTTTGGAGAGGGGTACAACAGTTAGTAAATAATGTATGTCATAATCATCTTTACATGTGATGACCAAACTAAACACGCGCTTACACATACCTTAGATTTCGTACTCAGCAAATTCCGTAACCTCCATGGTTAATAAATGAACTGCGCTGCACAGCAGGAAAACAGATACTTACCTGGAACATAAAAAAAAAGAAAAATGCCACTTAGAACATGAACAATTTCAACCACACAATACGTTATTTTACAAATGCTCTTTCGTAACTGAAGATAACACCTTCTAAACTGTAATACTGGAACATCAAAACTGGCACCTAAATAGCACCATTTCACAAGATATATAACCTGATAATTGTAGCCGAGCGATGATAATAATAATAATAATAATAATAATAATAATAATAATAATAATAATCAGTGAAACAATGAAAGAATACTCGAAGAAAAGGAAAGAACAACTAAGGAGGAACAATTGAAATTGTAACGTGGTCCTTAGAAGGCCGTAACGCAAGAAGAAGAAGAAGAAGAATAACAATAAACACATACAGAGAAGGTATCCAAGTACACACATCTGGTCACAGAATTAAAAACCATGTGGAAACTCAACAATGTTATAATAATTCCAATAGTGATTGGATGTAATGGTATTATACCAAAGACACTACACAGTAGCATTTAAGGACTAAATCTCCACCTCTCTCACTTACAGAGAATTACTAAATGCAGCACTCCTGGCCACTTGCCATATAGTAAGGAAGTTTACTGGCATGAACCATCCACCACATACAGAGGACTAATGAAAACCGTCTACTAATTATTTTATGTATTGAAGATATCCTATAAATATCTGTCAAATTTCTTTTTCAACGCTGCGTATTTACTAAATCGTACTTCTTCCATGTACATTGTACCGTAGCACATAAACCCTTGTAAAATTGTGAATTATATAATAATAATAATAATAATAATAATAATACATAAAGATTAGACACTAATCAAATGCAGGAAGTAGATACATATTGTTACTTGGGTAGTAGAAGAATATAAAATGCAGAACTATCGGGGTTGACAACGGCAGTAGTATACAATAACTGAAACATTATTTTCTCACTCATAACAGGAATGAAAACAAACAAAGAAACAAACGAAAGCACCACACCGCATTGGTATTGATGGTATTGATGGTGATACGATTTTAAGGTAAACAAAGCAATCACCTGAAGGGGCAATTCTGACACAGAACGTAATACATACCGTACTCAGCTGTATACTGTATTTCATAGTCTGTTGCAGTATACAACACCGCTTCACAGCAACGTTTAGCGGCTTGCCGATACAGTCGAGCGCTAGGCTATTTTATTTAATCTTCGCCATGCAGCGCTCTATAGCCGATTCTGCTGAGTTATTTTACATCATTCCTCACAGGAGCTCGCTGCATAAGGAATAGGATCACGAACATAGCTCATACTTCAATAACTTTTACACAGTCAAAGCAAAAGATGAGACTGAGAGAGAAAATCTTGATCTAGATATGATTACCGTATTTTCTTTTCAAACCACGCACTTAGTAAAAACTGTGGAACAACCCGCTATCGCACACTTTTTCACTTTTCTTTAAATCATCAGTAAATGTACTTTCTGTACATTTCCGTGGTGTAGTGGTTAGTATGATTAGCTGCCACCTCCGGAGGCCTGGGTTCGATTCCCGGCTCTGCCGCGAAATTTGAAACGTGGTAAGAGGGCTGAAACGGGATCCACTCAGACTCGGGAGGTCAACTCAGTAGAGGGGGCTTTGATTACCACCTCAGCCAACCTCGAAGTGGTTTTCCGTGGTTTCCCACTTTTCCTCCAGGCAAATGCCGGGATGGTACCTAACTTAATGCCACGCCCGCTTCTTTCCCTCTTCCTTGTCTATCCATTCCGATCTTCACATCCCCCCACAAGGCCCCTGTTCAGCATAGCAGGTGAGATCGCCTGGGCGAGGCACTGGTCCTCTACCCAGTTGTATACCCGAGCCGAATTCTCACGCTCCAGGACACTGGCCTTGAGGCGGTAGAAGTGGAATCCCTCGCTGAGTACGAGGCAAGAATCAACCCTGGATGGTAAACAGATTAAGAAAGAAATGTACTTTCTTTTGTGTAACTTCATCTTGTTAACGTATGACACCCTTGGAAATGATATTCAGGCGTAATCTACCGCTGGCCACTAACCATCGCATGTCTAATACAATCAACAAGATGTTCGCAGATCAGCCCGTGTTGTCAACCGCCTTTGTGAAAGAGGCGTTAAGCCACAGTGAAAGCGCGCTAAGTTATTACGTTATCAATCAACAAATATCTATTCCTGTTACTGATTACAAAATGCGACATCATTACATAGGCGCTAACTTATTCATATTTCATTTTAAAATTATAACAGTTTCATTCGTTCGCCGATTAAAAACATTACATTAGTCACAGACAAGTTATTAAATTAGTAACACTGAATGTTGTATGTTGGGTATTCAGCCCGAAGGCTGGTTTGATCCGCCAAAGTTCCACCAAAGGCTAGCACAGACAGCCTACGCAACATTGAAGACAACGTCGAAATCTCTTATTTCATGTTTTCAAGGTTACAGAATTTCTGCAGAGAACACTTGAACTGTGCACAATTACTTTTCTCGAGAGAACGCGGCAGTCAAGAAAGCTGATAAAAGCTCAGGTCGCTGGACTGCCGCGGGCTGAGCTCGAACTAGCCACCACAAACTAGTAGCGACGTACCTCGAGCCGGCCAACGGTAAGTTAATCGTTTGTTCTCGTAGCTGCCACAGTCCCATTACGAGTGTGTCAGTCAGCTGGTTAACGGGACCTTCATCTCTGGGCTCGCGCCAACTTCTGTCAACAATGGTTGTGCCGTCCCAATCAACAGAACGACAAAAACTTCTCCGAGGTTCTCAAACTGTAAGACGCAATCCCAAAGGGGTAGGTGGATGGAGTGCTGCGAAACAGGCGCACCATACCTTTATTATTATTATTTCTAAACTACAAAGTGTGTACAGATTCACTTAGAACATATATAATGAAATATCCATATCTCAAAACGCAAAATGTAGGCATTATCACTGATTGAATCTGTAGAATAGCAAGAGAGATTTTAAGGACAATTTTTTGCACAAGTCTGATCAGGGGAAATCTGGATGATAAGGACCTGTACTAATGCTCAGAGAAAAACACACACACAGTTACGAAATGGCGTTTGAAAGTTTACTCATATATTCTCAGAACGAGTAATCAGAGATCGACTAAAGAATTCTGAATCGTGTCCCACAAACGAAAGTAAAAAGTATTTGGCTGATCGAAATTAAAAAAGATCGTCAGGAAACAGGCATCAAAGACTCCACTATATTAGACTAATATAAGTTCAGTCGACTATCACCGCTTTACATACCATATAATAATAATAATAATTACACACGTGTCTAAACAAATTAGATTTGAAATGCACAGCGTAATATCAGCCCTGCCATACACAAACTGCCAGGCTTAGCTGAGGACAGGTCATCAAGCCATACGGACATGATCACTATCGACGATCGCACCCTAGGTATCGCCTGCTTGTCGTAAGAGGCGACTAAAAGAGGGACCAGGGGCTCTAAACTATACAGCGTCGGTTGGCGTGCACGGTTCCCTTCGCTGATTCTTCACATTCATCTATCTTATCCGACCTCCCTTGATCAACTAGTGTTCTTTTCCGGCTCCGACAGTATTAGGTGTGCGAAATCTAGGGAGTCTTTCATTTTCTGGCCCTTTGTGCCCTTGTCTTTCTTTGACCTATACCTTCATGTTACCGGGCGAGTTGGCCGTGCGCGTAGAGGCGCGCGGCTGTGAGCTTGCATCCGGGAGATAGTAGGTTCGAATCCCACTATCGGCAGCCCTGAAGATGGTTTTCCGTGGTTTCCCATTTTCACACCAGGCAAATGCTGGGGCTGTACCTTAATTAAGGCCACGGCCGCTTCCTTCCAACTCCTAGGCCTTTCCTATCCCATCGTCGCCATAAGACCTATCTGTGTCGGTGCGACGTAAAGCCGCTAGCAAAAAAAAAAAAAAAAAAAAACCTTCATGTTCCTAAGTGTCGGACACTTCCCAACTGTTCCTTCTGATTAGTGTTAGAGGATTTATTTTTTTAAATTTTCTCTACGTCGCACACACACATATAGGTTTTAGGCGGCGATGGGGCAGGAAATGGCTAGTAGTGTGAAGGAATTGACCTTGATTAAGCCCCAATATTTGCCAGCAGCGAAAATGGGAAACCGGGAAAATGGGGTTCGAACCTACGATCTCCCGAATATAAGTTAACAGCTAAGTGACCCTAACTGCGCACCCACTCGCTTGATGTTAATAATGGTTGCTTAGTTGTACTTCCTCTTAAAACAATAATCACCACCACCACAATCGCGCACAACGAAAGGTTTCATTACTGATTCTAACATAAGAATGGAAACGAGTGACGGTAATCTAACTGGTGGTGGTGGTGGTGGTGGTGGTGGTGGTGGTGGTGGTGGTAAAACTGGGCAATCATCCTCTATTAACACTAATCAGAGCGAAAAAGTTGGAACGGGTCCGACACTTCGAAAAATGAAGATATTGGCCAGAGAAGGACTAGGGCCACGAAGGGCTTGAAAATGAAAAACCCCCTAGCCCTCGGAACGTAAAAAGGTCGGGGTCGGAAAAGAAAGTGAACTGACCAAGAGAGGTCGAATAGGATAGATGATAGTGAGGAGCATAGCACAAGTAAGTGAAAGCAATGTCAGGACTCAGCTAAGGGCCCCATGGTCGTCAACTCACACTCCCAAGTTGAGAGGCCCCGGGGCCAACGGTAATCTTAATCGCACTCTGCCACATCGGAGGTTTTCGGCGAAGGAAGGATGAAAGGACTAGGCCGCAGAAATTGCCTGGTGTGAATATGGGGAAACCACGGAAAACCATCTTCAGGGTTAGCGACAGTGGGGTTCAAACCCAATATCTCCCGAATACAAGCTCAGAACTTCGCGACCCTAACCGCACGGCTAACTCGCTCAGTCTACTGTTCTTCGTCGTCGTCTTAAACCTTACCGTCATGCAACCTTAGCGACGAGCCATTAAAATGACGACGGACGTCATCACAGAAATGTAGAGGGCAGATTTTTGGACAGAAATCTCAGTCCACGATGCCACGAGAAGGAAGGAAGTAACCTCGCCCACGCCCTGCGATACACCCTCACATGATTAGAGCAAAGAGGGGATGATCATCGCGTTGAACTTCCCCAGCACCACCACCACGGCAAGAAGCACCGATCGTGATCGGTGTCGAGATTTGTGCGGCAGTGGTAGGAGTAGAGAGGGTTTCACAAGTGTTTCCGGGTATAAGATAAGGGGTGTCTGCCAGCATATGGCAGCTGCTGCCGCTAACCGGAAGTAGGAAGGCAGCCGTCCCGGAAGTGCAGCGCTCACACCCGCACAGCACAATCGAGTCGGCCTTTTGTTTTCGCGAAACCGCGTTCACTGCAATTGCTCTCCCTGTCCCCCCTTCCTCACACTTATGTTTTATTTGCGAGGCATGTCATCCAGTCTAACAATACACTCATAAAACTGCGGTGAGAAAGCGCCAAACATTGATCCCCGAAGTGACGAACAGTTAATCTCTTAAAAGAAAAACACCGGGAAAATATAGCCGACACCACGAGGAAAGGACATAATGCAAATTTTTAAGTGAACATGAAATATGGAATTGTTGTTGTCCAAATCTTGTCCCGTTTCTCTAAGAGCTCTTGTATGAAGTGTACTGAACCTTCGCAGCGATTTTTAACGACCGGATGCCCTTCCTAACGTCAACCTCACCAAAGGAGTTAATGAGATTAAATTGAAGAAGTAATATATGACGGTGACCAGTGTAACGAAACTGTTGCAAACTTTGAGGTGGAATGACTAGGGAAAGAGGAGACGAATGGCTCGACTAAGCGGTATGCTCCCAGCTGACAGCAGAGATATTAGACGATTAAACTTAAGTGGATTTCTAAAAGTACTAAAGATCATAAAATGAAGATAAAGTTGGAATTCAAGAGGACAAATTGGGGCCAATATTCATTTATAGGACGAGGAATAATTTATCTAGGGACATGTTCGATAAATATCCGACTAACTTGAAATCATTTTAAAAGAAATACTAACCAACTGATAGGGAATCTACCACCTGAGCGTCAGCCCTAAATACAGATCGTTGGTGATTGATATGCCCTGGCCCGATATGAGCACTGCGGAGAGGTATCTGGAATTTAATCCAGGCTTCTGGAAAGCAATCTAGTGATTCCAAATTGTATACCATCACCTCCTACCCTACGTTTGCATTTATAAAAGTGTTTAATAGCAAGAAAATAAGTACATACTAAAGTGCATATTTCATCACTTTTTGCAGCATACTTGCATGCTTATGTCGATGATTTACACAGAATATACATCCCATGTCTAGTTATCACTGACCCCACAGAGGGAGGTAGTAAGTTTAAGATGTAACGCTGGCCATACATTTTATAAACAATTCCTTGAGCAAAGAGTGTCACAATATTATTCGCAGTTAAGCAAGACGCTTACTGCCGCCGGCGCTATTAATCAAGCCGACAGACTCCTCCAGACCCGGAAGAGAAAAATTTCCGCAACAATAGAAAGCACTTCCATAATGGAGACAGAAATGGGTCATCTCCAGAAAATACGGAGCTCAGCATATCGTTCTCACGCGAGGGGGGCGTGAGCAACTTCCCTCTTGTTGACGTCACGAGCCTTGTAAACCTGAGATTAGCTTCCGAGAGGGTCTGTCTTCGATCGTCGACCGCGATACAGCACGGAAAAAGGCTAGTCCACTAGAAACTTTCACTAGACCCGGTCCTTGACAACAAAGATATATCTCTTCTTGAGGCAGTAAATCAACACTATAGCGAAATAACACTAGGGTTTTAAAGATTACATGCCTCCGTTCTCTTAAATCAATAAAATCTTAACGACGCAGTGCTTCAGAGTGTCTTTCAAGGGAATTGTCATCAAATTCTCTTACGAGAAAGCAATCTATATAAATACAATTATAAATCAACCGCAGAATAGGCTTTCTTTGGTAGGCATGGAGTTGCAGTTGTTGTTTGGGTCAACAGTGCATAGACTGGTTCGATGCAGCTCTCCATGCTAACCTTTTCATTTCGCCGGGCTGAGTGGCTCAGACTGGCCTTCTGACCCCAACTTGGCAGGTTCGATCTTGGCTCAGCCTGGTGGTATTTGAAGGTCCTTAAATACGTCAGCCTCGTGTCGGTAGATTTACTGGCACGTAAAAAGAACTCCTGCGGGACAAAATTCCGGCACCTCGGCTTCTCCGAAAACCGCAACAGTCGTTAGTGGAACGTACAAAAAAACAATAACTTATTATTCTCCTTCATTTCTACATACCGACTGTATTACATCCTACATCTACTATAATCTGCTTGATATATTCATGCACGACGGGAACAGTTCGTATAAATATTCAGGAGACTCCCTTAGAACTTTACAGTACCTAACAAAAGTTTACGACCACCAGCGAATATCAGTTAATGAACCCCTGACTCTATATTTGTTGTATGAATTGGTCTAAAAATATTTTGTCGCTTAATCGTGTTGATATGCATATTATGAAAAACAACCGTTGAAATATCGAATGAAGTTTAAGAGTTATAATTCTTCAAACATTTTGAGAACCTATAAAACTACCCCACTTCTGGGTGTAAAGACCGGCCTATTCACTAAACTACAGAAGGTATGTGGCTACTTTATTTTTCCTACATATTTTTTTTTTTTTTTTTTTTTTTTTTACAATCGGCTTTACGTCGTACAGACACAGATACGTCTTATGGGAGAGGAAAAGATTTAGGAGTGGGAAGGAAGCAGCGGAGGCCTTCATCAAGGTACAGCCCCAGCATTTGCCGGGTGTGAAAACAGGAAACGACAGAAATCCATCTTCAGGGCTGCCGACAGTGGGGTTCGAACTCCCTATCTCCCGAATACTGGATACTGGCCGCACTTCAGCGACTGCAGCTATCGAGCTCGGTTTCCAAATAACTATCCAACGTAGTGTATATTGGCATAAAAGCCGAAAGATGAAAGTATCATCGGATCTTTCTATTTTTCTGGGAATGTTCTTTTTGAAATTTCTCATGTAAATAACAAAAACTAACACCATATTTAAAAATGCTTGAAAAATCTTTGGAATGAGCTACCGTCATCGAACTTCCATCCCTCACGTAGTTCAGGCTTCGACCAACAGATCGCAGGTGTCGATACATATAACAGATGTTATCGCTGACCGGCGTCGTATCTTTGAGATTACAATCACCGTCCGAACTGGGAAGTGTGTTTTGTGAAAAATGTAGAGAAAACGACCCAGTGATATTTTCATTTCTAAACTTTTACGGCAGTAAGGGCGTTTGGAAGTTGGAAGTTTGGGGGGGGGGGGAGACAAAAATTTATAGACAGCAAAATGTACCAGGATTTAAGGGCTATAGTGGAGGTGGGGGGGGGGGGGAAGGAGGATATAAAAATTGAAAGAAATATAGCTACAAGATGGTAAGTTTCTTTTAATGCTCTCCGAGCGAATTTCAATAGAGACGTAAAGATTGAGAGTGCCAACTTTAGTGTGGTAATAGTAGTACTATACTATAAAACTTTCACCAAAGGGACAATAATTACAGATGTATTAAAATTAAATAAAACTTCGGCGTGAGTTTACAATTAAAGTGTAATTTAGTATTTGACTATACACTAACAAAATAACAAGCACTAGATAGAACTACACTGACACATTTACTGAGCGAGATGTCCGGTTCCATGGCTGAATGGTTAGCGTGCTGGCCTTTGGTCCAAGGAGCCCCGGGTTCGATTCCCGGCTGGGTCGGGGATTTTAACCTTAATTGATTATTTCCGCTGGCTCGGGGACTGGGTGTGTGTGTGTCGTCCTTAAGTAGAAAACGAAACGAAAACAAGGAAAGAATGTGAAAAATAAGAAAATATCGGTAAAAAAAAAACTGCCAGAAAGACGAATGCGAGCGGCAAGCGGGTGAATCATACCTCTGTCCATGAGCTTGGCAAAAAATATACCCCTGCTACCCTTCATCGCAGCACCGTACTACGCACTATTGAGCTATATGAATCGGTTAGCCTCAACGAACGACATTTTCTGAGTATTTCCACTAAGCATTTGTCTTAATAATTAAAGAAATTAAAAGAAGGAATTAACTGAAAAAGGGATTGTACAAATCGCTTTTTATATAATTTTCAGTTTCAGGAGATTTTATAAATAACTTTTAGATTCTTCAGTCTGTAGAAAGTTAAAAAGGTCAGGTGGCTAAAGCTGAATAAAAAATATTTTTTCTGGTCAAAATGCAATCACCGCTACTGGCAGTATAAAAATATAAGTAGGCGTATTACCTACTTAAGGTTAGTGAACAGGGTGGTCTTTAAAAACAAAAAGTGGGGTCCTTTTTTTTTTTGCTATTTGTTTCACGTCGCACCGACACAGATAGGTCTTATGGTGACGATGGGATAGCAAAGGCCTAGGAATGGGAAGGAAGCGGCCGTGACCTTAATTAAGGTACAGTCTCAGCATTTGCCTGGTGTGAAAATAGGAAATCACGGAAAACCATCTTCAGGCCTGCCGACAGTGGGATTCGAACCCACAATCTTCCGGATGCAAGCTTGGAGCCGCGTGCGTCTAACCGCACGGCCAACTCGCCCGGTCAAGAATATTTTCAACCACACGCTCGCACATACTTCCAAACTGATATTCACGGCAGTGACGACACCAACGTAGATTAATCTATAGCAGATTTTAAACAATGTACTTACAGTTTCATCCGGTGACGCTTCGTGACAGTACAGTCACGGTTTTCACAAAAATACACTGGGACCAATTATTCGTCTTTTACTTAAAAAGCCTAATCTAAAATAATCAGAAAAATTTAACTGGTAATTTACCGTCCCTGAAGTTTTATAGTTTCATCAACGACAAACGAGGGAAAATATTTGTCATTACGTGTAACACACGTTATATTCATGAAGAATGCCATAGAACTCGCGAAAACTTCACCTATAACCCAAGAGGAACACTACAAAACTTCACTATATACCACTATCACAGATAACCATTCGCACTTAACTCTGTGTTCATGCTGGGCAACCTAAATATTCTGCGGCTATCGGCACACACACGGTACTCTACACATGCCATCAATGAATTGCTCGATAACACTGTATACATGCCAAAACCCAAGTCTAAAATATATTCTTCCATATTACAACTGATTTCATATACTGGCTCTATTGTGTGGCGCTAAAGACTTCGAGTGTCAAGTATTGAAACTAACACCCCTTACCTAAGCTAGCTGCTGTGTCACCGCAAACTGCTGTCGGGGGAGGGGCCACAGCTCCGCCTCGAGGAAGCTCCAAGCGGTTCTAGGACATTTCGTACCACTTGACGGGCTGATTACCTGCGAAGTGTCAGCTAATGACTTCAAAATATTTAGGAGAGGATATTCCGTACCACTTGAAAGAGTGGCAAGTATTGCGAAGTAAAAACGACATCCTGACGAATGTATTATTTTGTATATCCATTGTCCACTACTGGCGCAGAACCCTCCGCACGGTGTGACCATTACTGGCGTTAACCTTCCGTTGATTTGACTGACACACGTGTTAATTCTCATCTCGTATTTATTTGTCATTCGCGGGGACCAAGCTCCTTCCACCTTTCAGCAGTTTTTTGTTTCCGCGTGACCTTCAAGCTCATATCGGCCACTTCATCAAAATATTTTATTTTAGTTACCTGATAATGAAATAATGCAGTAGTTTATAAATATTCATAGTAACAGTAATATTATCCGTCCTTACGCATGTCAGGCATATTACATCCGAACACGATGTATATTTCTATTGTATTGTTTTGTTTCAGAATTTATACTTCAAAAAATCGACTTTCTTATTGTAATATTTACGTGAACATAAGTGATAAGTATAATCTAAGGGCAATTATTAGAATAATGTAGAAGTTTTCTTTGCTAAATGTTGTAAATTATTTTTGTTTCTGATTTCTAAAGTGTGTCTGTTGTTAAGCTTATTACGCCCGCTGGCGTGGAAATGGAATTCCAATTTGACATCAAGTGGTACGGATTGTCCTGGCATAAATATTTGGGGATTACGAGAAACCCGTTCGCAGGTAGATAACGACCTAGGTGGTACGAAATATCCTCAAAAACCAAGTGGTACGGAATGTCCGTGGTACGAAATGTCCAGACACCCATCCAAGCGACCTTAAATTCCGCTGGGGTAGCTCTTGATCGCGCCGGCAAGGAAACCCAGCTCGCTGGAGAAGCTGAACTGCGGCATTGCGAGCGGATTGTCGAGACAGCTGAACTTGGCTTGGCTTAGATGTTCGCAATTTTTTAAACATTATAAAAAGCGTTCTAAGGAACAATTAGAAAATGTCAATACAAAGTTCTTTACCCCAGCAGCGCTGGGGTAGATGGGGGTTCAGTGCACACCACTGGTTCAAATGTTGGTGAACTTCAATGGTCGATCACTTTTATGAATGGGAAACACGTAAACAAATAAGGGACTAAACACCGTTATTACACATAGGAAAGATGACAGAGGATTTTTCACTTCACGGTATCATGCTTGTTTACGAGTCTGTATTCTTTGTTTCAAGAACAAGCGAGTGTCGCCGAGCGCTGTGAAGTGTATCACAAGTGGAACCACGGAACTGCGGCCAAGCAAGCGTTTCGTGTGGCTTGTCGCAGTGGGCCATGACACACCGCAACACGCTGCCTGACGGGCTCTTTCTTGCAAAAATCTCTCTCCTTCTTTGAACAACGAACGCAACAATTATTGTTTCCCTGGAGCCAGGATATTGAAGCAACACCACTGCTGTGTCGAAACGAACAACACAGCTTCTTGTCGTAAGCCAAACATCCTGTCTACTCTCCATCACCGGCAATAAAAATGCACTTTTTTTTTCTCTTTTCCTTTACAATGAGTCAGTCTCATGTCTCTCTTTACAACTGTAACGTTGGTTGATTCATGACTCAAATACAAACACTTCCAAGACGCGCGACAACAGTCATATACCCCAAAACATTTCTTGTTTGCGATAATTTTACTCTATGTATATAAATACATTTAATGTATAATAATAATAATAATAATAATAATAATAATAATAATAATAATAATAATAATAATAATAATAATAATAACGTCACTACGGTTCACATGTTTGGTTCACACTTCGTTATTAACTTGTAGGGTCCGACTCGCTGGCTGAATGGTCAGCTTTCTGGCCGTCAGTTCAGAGGGTCACGGGTTCGATTCCCGGTCGGGTCGGGGATTTTAATCTTCAATGGTTAATTCCAATGGCCCGGGGGCTGGGTGTTTGTGCTGTCCCCAACATCCCTGCAACTCACACACCACACATTACACTATCCTCCACCACAATAACACGCAGCTACCTACACATGGCAGATGCCGCCCACCCTCATCGGAGGGTCTGCCTTACAAGGCCTGCACTCGGCGAGAAATAGCCACACGAAATTAAAAAATAATTAACTTGTAGGTATACAAACGCCGAAGCAGGCTCAGTTCAATGTTCGTCTGTCATCACGGGGAAAGAGCTTAACAGAAATTCACAAAACTCGACATTCAACCTCAAGGCTAGCTGGGCTGTGCACTAGGCTATTATATTATTTGATGTTGGGTTACACAGCTGAGTGGTCAGAGTGTTCGATCCTCGGGGTTCTGGGTTGGATTCCCAGCCGGATCGAGCGATTTTTAACTTTTACTGCCTTTAGTTCGGGGACTAATTGCTTGTTCTGTCCCCAACATTCTAACAACACACACCTCCATCATTCCTAAACACGGCAGATGGCGCCTACCCTCGCCGCAGCGTTATCCTAACTAGTGCTAGCAACAGCTACACAGAAGTATTTTTAATAATTATTATTTGATTGGTTCACAGCAGTGTAGTAATACAAAGGAGCCACACAGAAACTGTCAAAGTTTTCAGTCGGGTGATGCAGGAAATATTAAATTAAGAGATGAAATCTTAAAGGAAGGTAAGTAGATGAATATTGTTACTAAAGATGACAGATGTAAGGAGGACATAAAATGCAGACTAGCACAAGCAGGGAGGCCGTTCTTAAGAAAAGAAATTGACTCACTTCGAACACAGATATAGGAATTATAAAGATATTTTTGAAGACTTTCAGCTGGAACGTGGCATTGTATGGAAGTAAAAACACGGACGACAACTAGCCCAGAAAGAACGAGAATATAAGCTTTCAAAATCTGGTGTTACAGAAAGAGGGCCTTCCTTGCTTGTGCTAATATGCATTCTTTGTCTACCTTACTTCTGCCATCGGTAGCTATTCTACTATAGTCCTCACGCTCAAAGCATACCCACGCGGTATCCTCTGATCTCAAAACTTGGCCCACCCTGGTAATAATGAGGGTTGTCATTCTGCCCGCCCTAGTGATAATGAGGGTTGTCAGTCGGTTTCTTTCCTCTGGACACAAGAGGCGCGTGTCGTTTAAAAGGCAAGTGAGCTCTGTCAAAAGCAAGGATGTCATATTTTGCGTCGATTATTTAAACATGTTAACATTTAATTTATTCTAAAGTCAAAATATAAATATAAAAACTTGATCATAAACCATAGCACACACCGATATCGCAGAATAATTTGTTTCGTGGTTAACACGTGCGGTGGTCGCAGATGTTGAAAGAAAGAAAGAAAGAAAGAAAGAAAGAAAGAAAGAAAGAAAGAAAGAAAGAAAGAAAAAAAGAAAAAAACAGGAAGAAGGAATTGGCAAATAAACTCGACAAAGACTAAACTTAAATTGATACCAAAGTAGGCCTATTAAAATATTATACGCAATTTCATGCTGCTAATATCAGTGTCTCGCTTTCAGTAAAGAAAGGAAAAGTACAACAATTATTAACAATTTGTTTTATGTCGCACCATCACAGATAGGTGTTATGGCGACGATGGGCTAGGAAAGGCCTAGGAGTGGGAAGGAAGTTCCCGTAGCCTTAATTAAGGTACTTCCCCAGCATTTTCCTGGTGTGAAAATGGGAAACCACGGAGAACCATCTTCAGAGTTGCCGACAGTGGGGCTTGAACCCATAATCTCCCCGATGCAAGCTCACAGCGGCGCGCCCCTAACCACACGGCCAACTCGCCCAGCAAAGGAAAAGTAAAATCACGAACTACGGACTGGGATGATAATAATAATAATAATAATTGTCCGCCTCTGTAGTGTAGTGGTTAGTGTGATTAGCTGCCACCCCCGGAGGCCCGCATTCGATTCCCAGCTCTGCCACGAAATTTGAAAAGTGGTACGAGGGCTGGAACGGGGTCCACTCAACCTCGGGAGGTCAAATGAGTAGAGGTGGGTTCGATTCCCACCTCAGCCATCCTGGAAGTGGTTTTCCGTGTTTCCCCCCTTCTCCTCCAGGCAAATGCCGGGATGGTACCTAACTTAGGGCCACGGCCGCTTCCTGCCCTCTTCCCTGCCTATCCCTTCCAATCTTCCAATCCCCCACCAAGGCCCCTGTTCAGCATAGCAGGTGAGGCCGCCTGGGCGAGGTACTGGTCATTCTCCCCGGTTGTATAATTTCCAGGTGTGATTCCCATGGTCTCCACATCACTGCAGGAAGTGAAATGAAAAGCAACACACTTCACAAATAGTAGCAAAGAAATAATCCAAAGCTTTCAAACAGCGAACAAAGCAAGTGTGAATTGTCTGAGCTGAAAAAAGAGACTGACGTCTATTTAACAAGAGGTGCATTGGCAACAGAGTCGTGAGGATTTCTGAAGGGGAATGCGAACTTCCGTTTTAAAGCCCACTGTCGTCATAAATCACCCCCTCTGCTAGGCCCGTAAGTGGCCAGGGTGATCAAACGTTTGCCGAACTCTTTGAATGCCGTTGGGTACGCTTTGCCCGTCTCAGCTATACCATACCTTAATTCTGCCATCGGTAGCTATTCTACTACCCAATTAAGAAGAGTACTTCCTTTCAGACTTCATTTCTAATATTATTCTAAATTCTAATATTTCCTGCATCACCTAATGAGAGATTAGACAATTCCTGTTTGGCTCCTTAATATTGCTACACTAATCAAACAATTAAAGAAAATACGCCGTGAGACTGTTGCTCGCAGGGTGCAGCACTTGTAAGGATGACTCTCCGACGAATTCAGCGAATTAAAGCGATGAGCTCAATGTAAAGCAAAACAGATTTATTTTGCGATGTTCGAAACTCCAGCGAAATTCATAGAAAAGTCGTTCGGTATCTAATTGGTTGGTAGAAGTGGAATATAGCTACCAAATGCTGCAGCCATTTATAATTCCAAGGAACATTCGTGTTTTTGAAAACCGTGCTTTTCTTGCAGACTTTTTTTTTAATTACGAGGTACCAATTGTCCATATTCCCATTTGCTGATTTCGGACATAAAAGAACTAACGGGTCGGATGAACGCAATTGATTCTTCTCTATACTTTCCTCCACCTCCCTCGAGGCCTTCCTTGTGGTCTCCTTCCGCTAGGTTTCTCTATAAATACTTCCCTTTGAATTCGGTCTTCCCGCATTCACCTCATGTGTTCAAACCATTTCAGTTTCCTTCTTGCTGTCCTGTCCTTTTGAAACTCCAATCCTCTTTCTACTCTCTTCATTTCTGATTCTGTCTTTCTTTTTCCTCCCTCTAAGGAATTACTTCTCGACTACCTGAACTCTACTCTCATCTGCTGTCCATGTACCTGCTGCATACCTCAACATCGGTACAACACGAAACTTCTTTGCATTTCCATTTGCTTCTGCTTCTTGTATTGGCTTTCCAATCTCCTCAGTTACCTTCCCATCTTATGTGATAACACTTCCCAAGTCTATGAAATATTTCATAACTTCTATAGGTTTTCTATTTTCTTCTATTTCCCCTTCTTTCCACCCTTCCTACATTTTGTCATCCCCTGAGTAAACCAGCCTGCACCTTTTGATTGTTTTCTGATCCTGATTTACAGTAGCTTGTCATCTTTGTTTGATTGGTCCATGTGATCTCGTTCACCCGACTTCCCAGATGATAAGGTGTCTTTGTAACAGTGTTATATTCCGAGTCAACTCAAGTCCTAAGCGATGCCTTTGATGTTAAATGTTATATAAAAGCCGCATATATTACCCGCCAGGTTCAGGACGAGAGCCCAGATGCAGAAGAGGAAGGAGGGGGAAGTGTTCACACGCGGAAGGATATTTTCTTCAGTTCTTTAGTTGACTACCGGTTTAAAATCAAAGGAACCACTTAGGACTTGAGCTGACACTTACCATCCGGAGAAATACTTACCATCGCATCTGCTTTCTCGGACCTTATCAACAAATGATGCCACGCCAATAAGATGCCTGATGGCTTTGGGAGGAGGCGGGGTCGAACTCAGTTCCTCTCGGCTGCTCCCTCTCATTCCGTATTCTTTATTCTATATCCAGGATCCTATGAACTTCACTATACTGTAATTTCCTTCAATGGATTTTATATAACACACACAGTAACGGAACTGCAAACACAGTTCAAAGTAGCTTCGAAGTCTTTCCAGTATTAACTATAGAGAATCACAAATAACCGAAGCATCCTCATTTCTATGGTGTGTAGGGAGTGTTTTGCTCTTTCAGTGATAGTTCAGAACTCGGATCCAAAAATACATTTACTAGAAACACGTTAGTACTTTCCTCTCACAAAGAACTCTTGGGATGTCTCACCATTTCATCCATGCCGAGTTTATCCTCACCCGTACGTCTTTAGCCAGATGACGGGGCTGTTTCTATGTGCTCACGTTTCAATATGCTGACGCACAGTCCAAACTGATTAAGTCACTCACACCACGCTTCCACTTGACCTTGCAGATCCTTCTGAGGTGAGGTAGTACAGGCAATCTTCACATCATTACCATCCAGTATGGTCCATGGAACATTCCTATGTAGGTCTCGGGTAGAGAATGAATAACAGCGGTGATAGTATCGATCCCTGGGGTACACTGTCACAGGGAAGCTGTCAGATAATCCTTCATAACACTAGCATATGGCTAGTAGTGTTTGCATAGAACATATTGATACAGCTGATGATGTTTATGGCGATCCCACATCAGTTGGTGGCGCACACGTTCAAAGAATTTGTCCAAATCAAAGAAGGCTATGTGGGGTGCCATTTTCTTCTCTTGACATTTATTCCAACAAGTGATGACCTATAATGATGGCAATTATAGTCAGATGAATTAAATGATCGTATAAACAATGAGTACCGTTTAATTTAATCGGAACGCGTTTCTCCTCGTAAAAACGCAGTGTTAGCAGATCCTGTCATCATCAGTAACGTTAGGTGGGAAATGTTACACCCGCCCTGCTAGTGACAGCAAATTGTTGTGTGTCTGGACAGTATGTAGTCGTGACCTGTGAGGGAAAAAGCCATCAGCGTGTACACTTGACCTCCTCCTGCACCCGTCACAGTGGTGTTGGTTCCTAGAATACAAGACAGTCCAGGCGAGAAATACACAGTGACAGTGTGAAATGGCGAGGGTGTTGTTAATCAGCCAGGCTTGGGGAATAGGCGGGGTCGAACTCAGTTCTCCTAGGCCCCTCCCTCTCATTCTGTATTCTTCACTCTAAACTCAGGATCCTAGGCTATGTACTTCATTATGATTTCCTTTAGTGGATATTATATGACACAGTACGGAACTCCAAAAACACAGTTACCATATAAGAGTGCTTTAGAGGTCTATCCAGTATTAACTATTTAGAATTCCAAATAACGCATTTGTAAATAATAATAATAATAATAATAATAATTGTACCGGGCGGTACACCTCTACGCGACTCAAGTTCAAATCTTGCGCCAATTGAAACTTCTCTACTGGAGAAACCCGGAACTTTAACCACTGAACTAACTCTACTAGTTATCAGAAGAGGTCACTGAGTGTTTTTGATTTGCTTTTGTTTTTCATTGATCAAGAAGTGTGAACATTCTCTAACAGATGTCTCTACCAAAAAAAAAAAAAAAAACTATGGTAATACACTCTGGCGCAATGGAATGAACTCTCTTGAAGACATTTTGTATTCTTAAGTTTTGTCTTTACTAAATTTTGTTCTTTTATTTTTTGGGTTGGCAATATTAATCTTTCTGTCCGCCAGTTTTGAACTCAGCCAATCCCGAATATCTTTAATTAATTTTTGACCAATAGTGTCTTTCTTCTTCGATGTTGATGTATAACTTTTAGCGGCCCAATAAAATTGAGGGGGTGTGTCTACTCATTCTTGAAAGGTCTCGAATTTTCCACGAGGGTATAAAAACTGCTGATTTTCTTGTCTCGGGGCCACTTCAGTAACATCTAGCTTAGTGTGTGGATATGTAGCAGGGGGCGGGAAGCGCCTCTTTCTTCAAGCAGCAGCTCTTCAACAAGGTAATGGCCTTTTAACATCTTTATTTCTTGCTAGCTCAGCAGTTTAACTCTCGGTTAAGGTTCGAAACCTTTAATATGTAATCTACCACTTTAAAATGTAAATTCCTTTTTAGTCTATGTGAAAACTACAAATCTCTTTTACTGTAAAGCGGGGATAGAGAGTGCTTGACCCTCTCGAGCTCCCCTTCATTTTGAAATTGAGGTGACTACGTTTTCATAACCGTTTCTTCTCTTCCTTAATGTATTAAAGTTTTCTCATACGAGTCGCCTCCCTAGCTTGGGATTAGCCCCTGTATTATCGGCATAGCGCCACATAGGTTTTAAAAAAAACTTTAGTGTAGGAGTGCAAGTAATCGCCTCCATTCAATTTTGTATTTTGGGCCATTTATTTAACTCGTTTCGTTTTCCTTTCTGAGAAGGCCCAGTAGATTGGGTACGAGGTACCCTGTACCATTATATGTGTGCCTTGAGGGCAGTTAGTGTGAAGTCTGCTTATGGCCTCCTGATAGGCTTGAACTTTGAGAGCGGGTCTGCTCTTTCCTAAATTTGATCTCTGTGTGCCTCTAGGAGGCTCAACATTGTAATTAGGAGCAAGTGCTCCTTGGCACGATGGGGTTTTCTGCCCCTTTGTTGAGTTTTGTACCTTGGTAAAGTTGGGCTAATAGCTCAAGGATTGTGATTGTGGGGCTCGAAGCCCGGACCTTGTAATAATCCCCTAACATTTGTAATTTCTTTGTATCTGATTTTGGCTTGTTGTTGACTTGTTAAGTTTTCAAATTCTATGTTAGCATTGTTAAGTTTTGAAAATATAACCTTTGTTGAAATTTTAATTCATCTTTCGAACTTGTAGTTAGACCCATTCCAGCCCGCACCTTCCTTCACTTCTGCTGATCCACCAAAACACGGTAATAATTGTACCGGGCGGTACACCTCCATGCCGCTCATTCAAATATTGCGCCAATTTAAACTCTTCTACAGGAGAAGTTTGGAACCTTGAAAGCTGAACGAATTCTACTATTTCTTAAAAGATGTCACTACTATAAATTTGGTAACCTTGTAGTGTTCTGAACTGTGTCTATTTTGATTTGTGTTTGTTTATTCCGTATCAAGAAGTGTGGACATTCTCTTCTAGATGTCTCTACAGAGAAAAAACTAGGATTACGCACTCTGTTGCAAAGGAATGAACCTTCTTGAAAAAGTTTTGTGTTCATAAGTTTTTGACCTTACTAAATTTTGTTCTGTGGTTTGTGGGTTGGCAACATTAATCATTTCTACCCGCTTGTTTTGAATTTAGCCAATCCCGAATTTCTCTAATTAATTTTTGACCAATAACGTATGTCTTCTCCGATATGGATATGTTGCTTTAAGCTATCCAATAAAGTTGAGGGGTGTGTGTGTGCTCATTCTTGAAAGGTCTCGAATGTTCAACGAGGGTATTTAAACTGTTGATTTTCTTGTCTCGGTGCCACTTCATCGACATCTTGCTTAGTGTGTGATTATGTAGCAGGGGGCGGGAAGCGCCTCTTTCTTCGGGCAGCAGTTCATCCACAAGGTAATGGCTGTTTAATAACTTTATTTCTTGCTAGCTCAGCAGTTTAACCCTCGGGGCAAGTACGAAACCTTTCTCATGTAACCTATCTTTAAAATGTAATAGACATTTGGTAAAATTTCGTCTCTTTAACTATAAATTGGGATAGAGAGTGCCTACCCTCTCGAGCTCCCACTCATATTGTTTTGAGGTGACTACGTTTTCATACCGTTTTATTTCTCTTCGTAATGTAATAAAAGTTTTCTTATCGTGTCACCTCCTTAGTATGGGATTAGCCCTTGCGTAAGCGGCCTAGTGCCAAGTAGGTTTTAAAAGTGTATTAGGAGTGCAAGTTTCGCCTCCATTCTATTTTGTATTATGGGCCAGTAACTCAACCTGATGTATTATTTTCCTCATGTAAAGGCCCTGTAGGTTGGGTATCAAATACCCCTGTTTCTTGGTGTGCCTTAAGGGCAGATAGAAATGAAGTTTGTTGTAGCCTTTGATAGGCTTGTAACATTGAGAGCGGGTCTGCTTTTTTTCTTAACACTGTAATCAGGAGCAAGCGCTCCTTGTACTTAGGGGTTTTATGCCCTTCAGCAATGGTAGTTGTGAGCTGAGAGCTCAGGAATTATACTTGGGGCTTGAAGCCCAGATTTTGGTAATAACCCCCGGAATCTTGTAATTTCTTTGTACCTGATTTTGGCTGGGTGCTGACTTGTTATTTGTTGAGTTTTGAAAGTCTATATGAAAATTGTTAAACTTTGTTGTCTGTTGAAAATATAACCTTTGTCAAAGTTTTAAATTAACTTTAATTCTGTAGTTGAGACCTATTCCAGCCAGCACCTTCTTTCACCTCTGCTGATCCACCAAAACACGGTAACAATAATAATAATAATAATAATAATAATAATAATAATAATAATAATAATAATAATAATAATAATAATAATAATAAAAGACCAGAGGCTTTGTATGCAGCAGAATGTCTTGCTATGAACAAGAAAGATCTGATAGAATAATTGGAGATTAAAGAAAGAAAATTCTTGGTCCAATTAAAGACAAAGATGAATATAGATGGCGGCATAACCATGAGCTGTATACTCATGTCCAGAAGATCTCTGAGGTCATATGGAAGAGGAAAATTGCATTTTATGGCCACTTGCTAAGAATGAAAGCAACACGATTATCGAACCAGATCGTTACCTATTTTAAAGATAAGAAGATCCAGCCAAATTGGTTCAAGCAGGTGGGAATTGGGGATCACTTATGAAGAACAAGAACGCAATCCACTCACTCACTCAGGAGGAAACTAAAAGACCACCACGGTTTTTAAGAAAGCCGAAAGTTGAAGACGGGAAAGACTTGGACGGAGGAAAGAAATGAGCAACACTGGTAACGAATGAAGGAGCACTGGGCAGATCAAAGCCTAGAGAAGAAATAGTAGGCCGAAACGAACAAATCATCATAATAATAACTGGTACGGAGTTATCCGTGGTAGTTAGAGGTGAAAGAAGGTGCGGGCGGGAATAGGTCTCAACTTACGAAATTAAAGTTAATTTAAAACTTTAACAGAGGTTATATTTTCTTTTCAAAATCAACAAATGACAACAAATAACACAGATGTAACAGGTACCAAGTAGCAGGTTAACAATTACAGAGCCCCAAGATTAATTTCCGAGCTCTCAGCTCACCACCACAATAGTTACAGGGCAGAAAACCCCTAAGTCAGAGGAGCACTTGCTCCTAATTACAATGTTAAGATGAAAAGAGCAGACCCGCTCTCAATTTTACCAGCCTGTCAAAGGCTCTAACAACCTTTATTCCTAACTGCCCTTAAGGCACACATACCGTGAAACAGGGGTATCTTGTACCCAACCTGCAGGGCCTTCACATGAAGAAAACAAATACTGGGTTAATTAAATGGCCCAAAAAACAAATTGACTGGAGGCGTAGCTTGCACTCCTACATGAAACTTCTTAAAACCTAGGTGGCACTCCGCCAGTTATACAGGGGTTAATCCCATACTAGGGAGGTGACTAGTCGGCAAATAAGTTTAAGACTTTACGAAGGAAGAGAAAAATGCTTACGAAAACATAGTCACCTCAAATTCAAAATGAAGGGGAGTTCGAGAGGGTTAAGCACTCTCTATCCCAACTTGCTGCTAATTTACATGAATACAGTAAGGTTTACATTAAAAAGGATTCGAACCTTCCCCCGCGGGTTAAAACTGCTGAGCTAGCAAGACATAGAGATGTTAACAGGCCATTACCTTGTAGATGAACCGCTGCTTGGAGAAAGAGGCGCTTCCCGCCCCCTGCTATATAAGTTCACACACTGCGAAAGATGTTACTGAAGTGGCCCCGAGACCAAGAAATCAGCAGTTTTTATACCCTCGTGGAAAATTCGAGACCTTTCAAGAATGAAAAAGACACACCCCTTCAACTTTGTTGGTAGACAAGGAATTACACATGGAAACCTGAGGAAGAAGGCTATGATTGGAGGAAAATTAATTACAGAAATTACCGATTGGTTAAATTCAAAACTGGCGGAAAGAGAAGGGTTATACTGCCAACCCAAAAAATGACTGAAAGAAATTTAAAGAACAAACTTATGAATACCAAATTTCTTCAAAAAAAGTTCCTTCACTTCGCAATAGGGTGCACAATCATAGTTCTTAAGTAGTGCCATCTAGAAGAGAATGTTCACACTTCTTACTACAGAGCAAACAAAAACAAATCGAAACAGACATAGTTCAGAACACTTCAAAATTTACAGTAGAGACATCTTCCGAGAAACTTTTGATTTCATACAGATTGTTAAAGTTCAGGCTTCCTCCTGTAGAGGGATTTCAACTGGCGCAATATTTGAATTCGCGGCGTGGAGGTGTAACGCCCGGTACAATAATAATAATAATAATAATAATAATAATAATAATAATAATAATAATAATAATAATAATAATAATAATAATAATAATAATACTAATAATAATAATAATAATAATAATAATAATAATAATAATAATAATTTCTTGGTTCAGGGTACTTACAGGGGTTAGACAAGGCTGTAATCTTTCACCTTTGCTGTTCGTAGTTTACATGGATCATGTGCTGAAAGGTATAAAATGGCAGGGAGGGATTCAGTTACGTGGAAATGTAGTAAGCAGTCTGGCCTATGTTGACGACTTGGTCTTAATGGCAGATTGTGCCGAAAGCCTGCAGTCTAATATCTTGGAACTTGAAAATAGGTGCAATGAGTATGGTATGAAAATTAGCCTCTCGAAGACTAAATTGATGTCAGTAGGTAAGAAATTCAACAGAATTGAATGTCAGATTGGTGATACAAAGCTGAAACAAGTAGACACTTTAAGTATTTAGGTTGTGTGTTCTCCCAGGATGGTAATATAGTAAGTGAGATTGAATCAAGGTGTCGTAAAGCTAATGCAGTGAGCTCGCAGCTGCGATCAACAGTATTCTGTAAGAAGGAGGTGAGCTCCCAGACGAAACTATCTTTACATCGGTCTGTTTTCAGACCAACTTTGCTTTACGGGAGCGAAAGCTGGGTGGACTCAGGATATCTTATTCATAAGTTAGAAGTAACAGATCTGAAAGTAGCAAGAATGATTGATCGTACAAACAGGTGGGAACAATGGCAGGAGGGTACTCGGAATGAGGAGTTAAAGGATAAGTTAGGAATTAACTCGATGGATGAAGCTGTACGCATAAACCGGCTTCGGTGGTGGGGTCATGTGAGGCGAATGGAGGAGGATAGGTTACCTAGGAGAATAATGGACTCTACTTCTCTTCCCCTCCATAGCAGAGGTAGACCAAGACGACGATGGTTAGACTCAGTTTCTAACGATTTAAAGATAAAAGGTATAGAACTAAATGAGGCCACAGCACTAGTTGCAAATAGAGGATTGTGGCGATGTTTAGTAAATTCACAGAGGCTTGCAGACTGAACGCTGAAAGGCATAGCAGTGTATAATGATAATGTATGTATGTATGTATGTATGTATGCATAATAATATTAATAATAACAATAATAATAATAATAATAATAATAATAATAATAATAAAAAACTACGGCTACGGGGCGAAGCTCTGCTTCGGGAGACGCGTCGGTTCGAACCCCACCGTCGGCTGTCCTGAGAATTGTTTTCTGCCGTTTCACTTCCAGGCAAATGCCGCCAAAGTTCCAATTCATACGCTACGACGGTATTCAGGTACGATGCGATACGAGTGGGAAGGAAGCGGCCGTGGCCTTAATTAAGTTACAGTCCTAGGATTTGCCTGGTTTGAAAACGGTCAACCACGGAAAACCATGCTCAGGGCTGCCGATAGTGGGATTCGAACCCACTATCTCTTGCATGCAAGCTCACAACTGCGCGCCCCTAACCGCACAGCCAACTCGACCGGTGATATGTTGTTTAGCCTACGTAAATGCATAAAAATGACTAAATAATAACGCACAACAAAGAAAAATTATTTAAAAACAAGGAATTGATGTAACGAAGTGCTGAAAATGACAAAATAATGAGGCAAAATTGAAAAACATGACCTAGAAGTCAAAAGTAGCAAAAATGACGGAGGAATGTCTTAATAAATACTCATTTCTGTAATCAGGGAGCGATGATGAAGATTTATATGCATAATGCGCATGATGCACCAATTAAAAGATGGCGTATCATCAAAATTCGGAGGTCGTGGTAATTATTGCACGTTGAGGTATCCGTCCAAGTACTGACCACCTCCAATGCTGCTTAACTGCGGTGATCGGACGAAAACCGGTGTATTGCCGCTGCCATATGTCGAGTTGCGGCCACCAATATCCTCGGACGTAAGAAATGGGAGTCAAAGTAGGACTTTTATTTATTAAACTATTTTGTGTTATAATAAACATCCTGAGCGGTTTCACATTTTACAGTTAGCTTCATTTTGTTCTCAATCTGAAATGTCCAAAATAATGTTACATTAGTCCCCTCTCCGCTAGTATAAGGTTTGAGAGCCTGACGAATCTTTCCTTTTCACCTTCTTTACCCGTCCATTTATTTTATCGCTACCTTCATAATTCGAAGGGTCAGATTTCTCCTGTTTCACTTCCAATCATAACCAGGAGCGGTTGAATATTCCGTTGTACTTCCTCGTAAGATAATAATCACCGTCACCACAGCGGTCTCTGATGAATTTCCAAGTCCATCTATTTCTCAAATTCAGAATGTTTAAGAATGTAATGACTCAAATCCGGAAACGGGTGATTGATCAATTCTGTTCCGCGAAGGTCTTTCTAAAATTGATAATGAAAAGGGAAACAATACAATGCGTCAACGCTGGTCTTTCCCAGGCTGGTTTCTCACAATACCATAGATTAGGGCACACGTTTTACGAGGGTAATTTTCGAGACTTGATACGGTATCTCTTGGCAATTTTATTTATCCTTACGACCTACCGTGAAAGTAAGCGTGCTTACGTATTCACCATTGTCCAGCCTGATTACGAAATGACATGTGACTGATTACTGTTTGCTAAATGACGAACACAACAAAGGCCTGGCTATTTTGCATGTTCTACTTCCACAACTTTCGCATTCTGCGTCATCGCTTCTTTTTCCTCCGCCCATACCATGTACGGTGCTACAGTAATGTTCGTGTGATCACAGTTTTTGGAGGAATGTGGAGGATTATATCGCTGGTGCTCCAGAAAGGAGGATTGCGTCTGAAATTCAACGGATTTGAACTTTTCACAGTTACTTCTTTCCTGTGTTACAAAGATTCAGATATTCTTGAAACGGTGATGATGAAGCAGATATCGCTATTTGGTGACGAAAGGGACATGTTCATCACCAAAGGAGACAAGTATGCATATTTCTGTTCGCACGTCATATGGTGATATACGAAATGGATCAAGTGACTGTCCTCCAAGCAGAAATGTATCTCGAAGATCTGTTTCCTTTTATTTTCAGAATTTGTAACATTTTACCAAGATCTTGAGACAACATTAACCAGATGTTCTTACAGACGGAGACGAAACAGAAGAGTTTTAGGTTGCCATTTTCGGCAAGTTCTACTTTGTAATTACACTGTTGTAATGTTCTAAATTACCATCGATTTCAACAAAATGAAAATGGACTCCGTTTTCCTTCAAAGATTACCAGTCAATTTCACTAAGTAGTCCATTTAGAAAAACTTGTTATGATAATGTAAACAGAATGTTGAGAAACAAAGAAAAGCACATTCGAAGTCCAGCAATGCAGACAGATATAAGATTCTTGTTGATTCCTGTTATATAATGTTACGTGTTAGGCTCCTTTAAACTACAAAAATAAAGTGGGACTGTATAGAAATGTAGCTCAGAGTACAATAAAAATACTATAAATTGGGTGGACATAACCCAAAGTTCGCGTTTGCTTAAAAACTGAAACTGAAAACAAACAGGCTGTTGTAAATTATTACATTTTTACTGAAGGTTTCGTTTACACTAACACAATAATCAACAGAAACAAAAACCAAGAGCAAAAGTGATTTGCAAAACGTAAGTTTTATTGGCTTATGTTGCTCACTGTAAAATAATACAACGGAAATAACATCTTGAAACATAGCATCAACCTCAGGATACCAGAAGGACATAACACTACTTGCATCTGTACCTAACTTTGCAATCATTTCTACCATGGAAACAACACGATCAGACACGTTATTTGTAGAGCCCTGCACGAATGCGGATATCCGCGAAGTTAATGTCTTGGCGGATACAAACTGTAAGGCAGTGCGGATAATTTTACTGATAATTTCTGAATAATGAAGTTTATTTATTGATTTTCACTCAGGTATACTCTTGTTTTTGCTTGTGGTTAGGCGACCCTTGACACTGGCATGGGAGAATAGTGATATATAAAGAGCCTTGAGACCATAAAGAAAAAATATGAGCTAAACGTGGCTGGCTCCTGTCCTCAATTAATGGAAGTCAAAAACAAAAGTCAATACGTCGATAGTTTTCGCAAGAGGAATCTGTGACTGCAGGGGTCCTGGTGCCAGGTGTCAGGCTCATTGTATTATATTAACAGATCTATCCGTTTCAATATATTGCGTGTAATATACTGTAGTTAAATATTTACAATATCCGCGGATAAACATTTTGCGGATGCGGATATTATTTTGTATATCCGCGCAGGGCTCTAGTTATTTGTAGCCCTGACACTAAAAGAGGTACTAAGTGCTTATATGGCGGAAAACAAGTAAATTTTATTTTGACGTGGACTTCATATGTTTTGCAATTGGGCTTATGCAGCGTGACCAAAAGTCCGTTAACATTTGACGAATGTTGGAGGTAGAGAGGTGATAATTCACACACATAATTGGCATGAAATCGGGTTTTATTGACACTAAAATAATGCACACAAAATGGCCAACACACGGCGCTTAATACGACACACCAGCAATAATTAGCGTAACAATTGATGTTTAGCAACGACGATATTCTTTATAACATGTGCTCGACATGTCGGCCGTCATTCATCAACAATATCTGTCGTCCAGGGCCAATGTTATTTACAGCATTGTACAGCATATCCCTAGCTATGGTGAGAAATTGCCATCGGATGTTGTCTTTCAGCATCCCTGATTAGGAACTTCAGGTAAACCCACAACCAATAATCAGACGGATTGAGGTTGGGAGACTGAGGAGGCCAAGCAAGACATGCCACGATTGCAGGCGCATCTGACGCCCTCTCACACGCACACAGGTCTCATGGGGCATCACTCGCGTGTTGCTGTCACCAAAACTCCATGCCTTGTCAAGCATGTGTGGCCATTTGTACATGGCGTATTGCTGTCCAGCGCCATCTGTTGTTCATTTTGTGTACTCTATTCTGATGTCAACAAAACCCCGTGTCATCCCAATCATGAGTGTCAATTATTACCTCTCCACCTCCAATATACCGTGAAGTATTGACTCGTCAAATGCTAACGAACGTTTGGGACACCCTGTACATAATACCACTGCAGTATTCAATCAACTTGCTTAATTCAGACACTCTCCTATCGTTCCTGTTATGTGCACAAATATTTAAATGGTGATTCATGTCTTGCTCTTCTGAAAAGTGTGAAATATTGACAATCCTCTTTAAACGAGTTCGTAACGTGCCCCATACATAACCAGTGTGCATTCACAATAATGAAAAATACACAAAGAACGATATATTCGTACACTCACTGCAGTAGAGTTAACAGGGCGTATCATCATCACATTTCACCAAACCAAATTAACACGAAACTTCCACAAATAAATTTGCAAATTAAATGTTAGTGCTTCTGTTAGTCTCACGTCCACCCACACTTTACCAGGAAAACATTGGGGAGTTCCGAGCGTAATTTATTTTGTTTGTATTTAATACGGTCGATGTTTGTAAATTTTGTATTTGTTTGTATGAGAGCGGTCTATCTACGACCTGATGATATGACTTTTTCCTCGGAATTCAACGCCACAAAGTTATACTAATCCATTCATTCACAAACCAGAAACAAGAAAAAGGTTTCTATTTAACTAGCGTTTTCTTTACTAGTAATCAAAGCACCGCTTTTTGGTTGGCTATGCATAGAAAAAAATCATACATTTAATTACTTTCTGTGGGCACAACGCTGTTAATTTAAAGAAAATATAAACTAGTTTCTATTTTAATTAATGAACGTAGGTTTTCGTGGCTCATTGTATTGAAGTAAATAAATATAATTATCTGGATTAAAGCCACTTATTTATTACTAAAACAAAGCCGAGCTTTCCGCCAAATTACACTGGCCTTCATCAGGGCATGTGAAGTTCTGCTTCTGACAGTGATCAGAGAAATTCTTGAAAGAACGTGGAAGTCATGACCATACTATCCACGACTCCCCACTATCTGGACTCAGGTAACATCGCGCTGTGTTGTGGTAGCTGGAAGTGAAGTTACTGATTCACCGCCCTCTGTCAACAGTTCCTGGAGTGCGTCGCGCTGTGCCATGATGGTGTTATGCATGCATTTATGGAGAATAGATCTCCATGTATTTGATAATTTGCAGCCGCCTTCCCTGTTGAAGTTATTTGGGCGCAGCTCTATCTTTCTGGGTTCCCTGAAGTCGAGCATAGAAGTCTTTTACAGGCGCGAAGACCCTCGCCTGGTCAAAGCGGATTTGATAGTCTGTATTGTACAAGTGTTGCACAGGAAAAGCTATAAGCCAATCCGCCATAGCAGAACACTATCAGTGCAAGCTGCGAATGGTGGGACAAAACCGAAACAACAGATTGTTAACAGAGAACGTCGCATTCACGGACGTCCCAAAGGTGAAATGAAACCAGGGACCTTCCACCTCCATCTATGCACGTATATGATATGTTTTTCGTCAGCAGCCATGCATATAGGTTATGTGTACATTCAAGAGTTCCGGCGGCAGGATCACTTTGCAGAATTGGCACTTTAACGAATTTTATACAGAACTTTGTAAGTGGGAAATCCTGGGAACCTTCATTACGAAATGTTATGAATAAACAAAGACTTACTTCATACTTGTATCACTTTCTAAAGACATTTCACATGGCACTTACATCGTTCCCGAAAACTGTAAATTTGTTGCACTTCTGTGTGCAAATGAACTACACTGTACTTGGGAGAAACGTTGGACAGGTTTTTAACATACAGAAGCCATCTTAAACTAAAACGCTGTAATAACTACTCCTACGTCAGGCTGGAATTTCTTGGGGAGCGGATGCAAATACATTAAGAACAACAGCTCAGCCGAGTCGTCATCGTCATCCCCATGTTCGATGCATTGAGCCGTAGGCTCAGTGCGAGAACTTTTGGCCCATCGACCTTACTGGTCTTGAGTGCCATGACGTTCAAAGTGATCCCATTATGTTAACGTAGTTGATGGATTGGGATATGTGGAATCTATGCTCGTTCGATGGCCAGAATGTGGCCGGGCGCACGTACAGTAATGTGCGCTGTGAGTGCATGAGCATGTCTTAATCGTGCGAAGAAGGTGAAGCAGACAAACAGACGGAGGTCACCCATCCAGTGAGTGACCACGCCCGATGTTGCTTGACTGACGTAGCAGTTTGTTCCAGTGCTTTAAAGGTGAGAAAAAATCTGGGATGTTGATGATGCGGAGAAAGCTTACGAGACGTCTGGGTGGGAGGCTGGTTAGGGCTTGTTCGTGAATTGGCGGTTGGCATATACTTGGTAGTCAGGAGGTTATTCCTTGGAGGGTAGCGGATGGGTAGATTAGTTTAGGATAATCTGACGGCTTGGCATGGCGGGTGGGTGGTACGGGTTTTGGGTCGACAGTAGCTTGATCAGTAGTAGGTTTACTAGGTTGTTTATATCTTGGCTGGGCTGGCTGGTGTTGGTATAGGTAAGAGGTACCGGGTTCGGGGGTGGAGCGTTATTGAGGTTTAGTGTAGGGGGAGGTGGGTTGTGTGTATGTAAGTGTCATGACTGGTTATAGTGTGCTTTAATTGCCTTTTTTTAGGAATGAGCATCCAGGGTATAAAGCGGCATGGCTGCCTTGGCAGTTGGCGCACTTCGCCTGGAGCCGCGGTACCTTGCATACAGTGTGGCGCTGATAACTCCCACATCTGTTACAGCGGGTTGCCTCTGACCAAGAAGCTGCAGAGTGGTTTAATTTAAGGCAATTACAGCATTGCGTTATGAGAGTGGAGCGAGGATGTTGGTAGGTTCGAGTTTCTGTAGTGCGGGTGGTGTGCGTTGGTGTTGTCTTTAGCCTGGGGGCAGGTTTGCTACGCCTCCTCCCAGTCTGAGTGTACACTGTTTGAGTGTCCGTGCCCGGTTGTGAGACTGATTGGGTCTCGGTCCCGGGTTCGGTTTCTGGTAGGTTGGGTGGGGGGAGTGCCGTGCCCGGTTGTGAGACTGATTGGGTCTCAGTCCCGGGTTCGGTTTCTGGTAGGCTGGGTAGGGGGAGTGCGTGTGTAGTATGTGATTGTAAGTCTTCTGTTTGTGTTGGTTCGCATGAGAGGGTGTCAGTATCTGGTGGCAAAGTGACGTTAGCCTGGGTTGCTGTGTGTCCAATGGCACTGCGTGTCTGTGTGAATTTACTGAGATGACGTGCCTGGGCGTAGGTCTGTATCATTCTGTGTTTGATGGCCGGAGTGGTTTGTGTCATTTTGAGCCCTAGTAGCGGTTTTGTTTGAGTTTGTTTATGTACTGTTTGTACACTGCTAAGTCGTTCGACTTAACAGTGCCCACACTCAGCCAGTAGACATCCGCTCCACCAATCCATGCTTCGAGCTACTCCAACTCAATGGTTACCAGTGCTCCACACATGAGAAGACAGAAGGTCCTCTACGAGTATGGTCCAGGATGCTGTTGAATGAGGCACTCTGTATTCATGAGGATGTTGGACAACAAAGAACCACACCTTAAGTCTCGCCAACCTGCCTGGAAGACTGCTGTGAAACTAGCTACTCCAACTCAGTGGTTACCAGTGCTCAGTAACACACATCCTCCACACGTGAGAAGACAGAAGGTCCTCTACGAGTATGGTCCAGGATGCTGATGAATGAGGCACTCTGTATTCGTGAGGATGTTGGACACAAAGAACCACACACCTTAAGTCTCGCCAACCTGCCTGGAAGACTGCTGTGAAACTAGCTACTACAACCCCACCGTCAGCTGGTCGACAGAATGGACGTCACCTCCACCTCGTGGCATAGTGGAAATTAACAATCCCTCCTTAAAGCCCGCAGGACTCAATCTGCCCCGCCGTAATTGGTGTTTAAGATGTGGAGAGGGAAAAATTGCTTCTACTCTATAAGGTTGGGGGTGGTAAACTTCCCCTTTCTGTGACTGCGGAGAAGTCCAAAAAAAAAAAACACACATTGTGCTAGACTGTCCACTTCGTGCCTTCCCTGGAAGCATGGAAGACCTTCACTCAGCAACGCCTGAGGCAGTGCAATGGATGCAAAATCTAGACTTCCTCCTATAGTCCAGTCCGAAGTGATGTAAATGCTGACGTTAACGTGAAGTTATTCCTATTTTCTGTTGCTGTGTGTATTAGGCATAATATAGTTAATCTAATCGGACTACTTTTTTACTTCTAGGTGTACTTTCTATTACTTTGGTTAGTCAAATAATTCTTATAGTCTACTAGTATTTAAATTATTGTTATTTTGTAATTTCTGAAGGTTGTCATGTAAGCATCATAAGCTAAACAAAATAAATAAATAAATAAATAAATAAATAAATAAATAAATAAATAAATAAATAAATAAATAAATAAATAAATAAATAAAATCATTATTTTAAACTAAATGACCGCTGGAAAGTATCGACATGTAATTTAAAAATATTAGTTTCAAAGTAATATTGTTCTCTTAACTTTACCACGATTTTTTGTCTGGGCACTTATAGCGTTTCCCAGTCCCACTTCACAACTGCCAAGCCAACTTGAAATGTGATTAAGTTACAAATCAGGTCCGTGAGTGCAATTCGTCACCATTGGAATGTTGGGAGTAACACTAAACAGCAAAATTAAGCGCCTTAACTCCTCCTCAGTACGTACATGGTGATGACAGTCGAGGACAGGACACCGAAGGCCCTGGAAACAAGACACAGGCTATAAATAGCCAGCCTGCTCCTATATAATCAATCTCAATGTGCCAATTAAGAGCGAGTGTGACGCCTGACCTGCTTACGTCACACAACCCTCTACCCCGGCAGACCTGCGGCGACACCGCCTCGCCAACCATCAGTTTCTGCACCAGTGGGTCCACGGCAAGAATACGAGAAGCATTAAAAATCTCGTTCAACTTCTTCTTCTGCATCTAAGGTGGCCTGGCATATTACGGTCACTAGACCAGTGGGTTGTTGTCGATCTGTGAAGCTCGATTCTTATACCGGTGTGTACAGGGTGACCAAAAAGTCCATTCATTTACGTTTGACGAAGCAATACTTCACGGATTGCACATGATTGGCATGACGCGGAGTTATATTGACACCAAAATAAAGTACACAAAATGAGCTACAGATGGCGCATTCATTGTTGCTATAATCGTTATAATCCACCTCTTATTTCTTCACCAGACAGGATCAAATAACCCTCTAGGTTTAAATAGAAACTCGGATAAAATTCCATTTCATCCTTATTTCACCTTTAAGGACATTTTTGGGTTTATAGCATAACGATCGAGGGTTTTTTTTTTTGCTAGGGGCTTTACGTCGCACCGACACAGATAGGTCTTATGGCGACGATGGGATAGGAAAGGCCTAGGAGTTGGAAGGAAGCGGCCGTGGCCTTAATTAAGGTACAGCCCCAGCATTTGCCTGGTGTGAAAATGGGAAACCACGGAAAACCATCTTCAGGGCTGCCGATAGTGGGATTCGAACCTACTATCTCCCGGATGCAAGCTCACAGCCGCGCGCCTCAACGCGCACGGCCAACTCGCCCGGTCGATCGAGGTTTAGCAAATACGGTATTCTTTATAACACGTCGGTTGTCAGTTATCAGCAATACCTGTAGTCGATGGACAACACTGTGAACAGCACTGTACAGCATGTCTATAGGTATGGTGAGAAACTGCCGTCGAGTGTTGTCTTTTAGTAATCCTAATGAGGTCGGAGATCGCGGTAGACTTCCGACTTCTTGTGTACTTTATTTTGGTGTCAATAAAACCCTATGTCAAGCCAATTGTGTGTCGATTATTACCTCCCTACCTCCAACGTTCCGTGAAGTATTGCTTCGTCAAATGTTAACGGACGTTTGGATCATCCTGTACAGTCGTTCAATTAAAAAGATTGAGCGTATGGTATTGTATGTTCCTCGCGTTTAACAATTGATCCGAATTAATTTAAATGATTAACTAAATACAGTGATTTATACTAACCGGGTGGTTTTCTGTCTGCAACTCCTCTACGTTCCAAATGCGAAGGAACTGTGGGAGCTTCACTTACCATCACAGCAGATGTTCGAAATGACTGTCATCTTCCTGCAGATACAACGGTTACCGTCCCTCCATGCTTCTGGTAGCTCGCCAGGGTGCGAAATCAGAAAGAAGTGGTGGTGGGGAGAACGAACATAGGGCTTAGCTACCAGTGTCTATTTCAGGCAGTATCCGGCGGAGGAGGGGGTATAAAATTTCCCTGTAATTTTATTATCCCCCCCCCCCCCGCCCTAGAAAAGTGTAAATTTTAGATCTTTTTGTTTGAATTTTGTTGTTATAACGAGAATGATAACCATTAGAACGTTATTCCAATCAGCCGAGAAGTTTATGAGAGACTGTCGCTTTCTTAAGAAAGGCCAGACGAGGCGCGATTTTTCCTGATGTATTGCTTTCTTAGTGGAACCTTCCTCTATCAGGGCTGTGTTGAATGAACAAATTTGTCGGTTTGTACACTGCTTAATTAAGTGAATATTGTCCTATTGATACCTATCGAAAACACACCATCTCTAAGAAGTACAGGAGTGATTTAAGCTCAAGCTACTTAGAGGGATGACAAAGGAGAAGAGATTCAAGTAATTTACATTTTGCCAGGGTTTCAGATGGACTTGTCAGAGTGAAACATGCATAATAGGCTGTAGGTCTGGATTGCCACTGCTCAAACTCTGGCAGTCGTTTGAACTATTATTGCTGATGTTTTTACGAAAATATGCACAGAAAAATCATTAATTTCAGTAATAAATTATATATGTTCTACATTTCCCTCATTATTTTATAATGAAAGAATCCCCCCCGGGCAATTTTAGTGGGGGAGCCTTTGAGATAAAATAGTCGGTGGGGGGATCCCTCCCCCTCCCCCCCCCCCCCGCGATTTCGCACCCTGTAGCTCGCTGCAACATTTCCTTGATTATTCCATGGATTTCAGGTCTTCAAATCTTCAACTGTTCGTGGTCGATTAGCATATACTTCATTCCTTGAGATAATCCCACAGGAAATAATGATCTTGATGACATTAAGTCTGGTGATGTTGGCGGCCACAAATTCTTAAAGATAACTCTATCCTGAAAAAAAAAAAAAGAGCTGCAGATCAGAGCGAGATCCAGCTGACGTGCTAAAAACAATCCTGAGTTAGCTCAATGTCTTCGGATGAAGTTATGTCTCCCACCGGAAAAGCCAGGACTGTGTTCAACAAAACGTCCTGGATTGAAATTAGCCGCAAAAATGATTGTGGAGATATTTAGAGATTCTCAAATGATATTAAAGTGTTCTTAAACTACGTGTGAGAGTATTGGATCGTATATTTGATTCTTTCGTGTCCAGTATTATTTTCTTTCAAGAGTTATCCGAACCTGTCGTTACTTCGTTACTTATTCATGATAGTTCGGAATGTTCTTCGAGATTGTTCTCTATCCTTCGGTGACCTTCTTACCGAGATAATACGTCTAAGTTAGAAAAGGCTGATGTTCTTCCTTAAGTCAGCTGACGTGGAATTATGTTAGTCGAGCGTTTCATTCGCGTGTTGATATGACTGTGTAAATATTGCAGATTAATGCAGATATTTACTGCCATTTCACATGTGTTATTTAAGAGACAGTCAACGTCGTTTCACATTTCAGCGTTGCAAATTGTTCACTGTTTTCGTTACGAGAGCTGAGATTTTTCTTTAATTTATGACAGACCATTTGAATTACTATTTCACAACTTCAGTTTAAAATTACGATTTAATTGGACTAGAAGTGATGATAGTCATGAAAAGATATTTATTTCTTTTGCGCCGATTCAGTTCTAGAACGAATTATCACACTAATTGTGTTCAATAATTTAAGCAATTAGTCGATTAATATTTCAGCAAATTGAATTTTGATACGGTATGATTTTCTTACCGATTTTCTTTGTATTTTCCAGATTTGGTCGAGAAATCAAGATCTTTCTCACAATTAAATTAGATCAAATTGTTAACTTAAATCGCAAGAAGCAAATACATTGCATTGATTGGCTTGTTAGTGTACCATCCCATCTTGATTTATATTTTCTTTTCGTACTTCAAGAGCAAGACTCGACAAGTGTAGAATTCCATGGATCAAAAGGGGAAAACTGACTCAAGGTCAATTAAACTACTACGAATGAAAAAAAAAAAAAAAAAACAGTTCTCTAGAATATGATGAGATGAACCCTCTTTGATATATAAAAAAAAAACCTTGTATATGTGTCTCGGTCAGGGCCTTTCATCAGTACTTCACATCGCAGCATGCTCTAGCTTGGTAACATCACACATTTTGTACCTCTAATATCAGACTAGCCCCAGTCGTGACACATTTATGTCGAAAACACAGTAGAACCTCGATATCTCGAATCACCTCGAGAGCTAAGTTTTATTTCGAGTTATCGAAATTTCGAGATATAGAGAATACCGATTTCGAGCATGTACAGCACATAAGTGTATCATATGTATCTACGAGCTTTTACTGAATACAGGATTTTGAACAGTATTTAAAAATATACAAACTAATTCTATTTTACGCCATCACTTTAATTATTATTCTTACTAGAGGACCCGTGCGCTGCTCCACAGCCTGTCGTGGTCATATTGTTTCTCCTGCCCATTTCAATAATTTTATGAACATTTAATACCGATAATATAGTTTATGGATTTTCCAAAAATAAAAAATGTGTTTATTTTTAAAGAAGATTCCAAATACCAATTTTAACGTCTGTAACATCTTCAGTTGTACGATCCCGCCCGTATGTGTGTCTAACCCTACAGTTTTCTTTCCCAAACAGTAAGTCATAATATGTTTACCATACCGATTGGGAACGAACTTTGACTTAAAAGGCATTCAGAGTGTCACAGTTCATCTCAGCTACCCCAAAAACTATGAATTCGTCACTAATATCGTCATTTTCGGATTTTTAAGTTTCACCCCCTTCCTTTAGGGGTGCTAGGGGTTTCTTGCCCCTACTGTAATTTTTCCAGATAAAAGCAGATATAAGTTTTAAGGAACACATCATAATCTTCACATACTGTTGGGTAGGCAACCCACTGATTGGACTTGTCATGCGGTTTACTTATTTTCCCCTATTATTTTTTTTCACCCCTTAGTGCCGAACTACCGATCAGATTTCGTTCAAACCACTTCATAATCCCTCTCAGATATAATAAGAACAAACTGCGAAAATTTCAGAGAAATCGCTCCCGTAGTTTTTGAGTCTATTAGCTTCAAACATACCAACATCCAATTTTATATATATATATATAGATTATTGTAACTTTTTAGAAGACAGGATGCAGCACATAGAGTCGTGAAACAAGAAACAAACCTCCGTTAACACCTTTGGAAAACAATCCGTTAGTCTCTTCTGTTTGTTACAGCTAACCTTTCCTTCCTTCACATTGAAACTTCTCGTCAATACCACGCAGCCGAGATGCAGCTTGTCATCCGCGACTTCGAGGGGTTGCTTTCGTACGTGACCGGTAATTAATTCACTCCCGAGAAACAGCGAGGCTTCGCCGATTTTCCGATCATTAAGAAGGTTTAGTTTTTCGGTTCCCGCCATATTAGCTCCCAGAATCAATGTAAACCTCTGTTTACTTGTTAACTGTTCCTCACAAATCACAAATGCCCTATTGCACAGTTAACGCTGCACAAAATTCGAGTTACAGAGTATTTTTTTGCTTCAAGGGAGAAAATGTTTGCTTGAAGAAATCGATAAATTCGAGTAACCGAATTTCGAGTAATAGAGAAATTAATACACGTGAAGAATAGAAAAAACGGCCGGGAAACTTCAGTTATTTCGAGATACTGAAAATCCGAGTAATGGAGGTTCGAATGTAACTGAAATTTGAAAATATGGCGCTGTGTAGCGGTATCCTTCCGAAGTAATTAGCCAAATGCCCCACATTTCTGAAACAATTTATTAGTTTGTTACTTTACAAGTGTGTGGTACGATTGTCGAGTAGAGAAGTCAGAATATTTTAGCAGCCTATCAACATTCGCTTCTGCTTCAAAGTGGGGAAACATTTCACTGTTGTGTGAGGAAAATATCCCAGTACGGAAGAAAGCGCGGCAGGTTCAGGTCGAACGTGAAATTGTTGTTGATGGTCTCATTTATTTTTTATTTTTACATCATCGGGACTGTGCAAGACGAATTCCTACCTGAGGGGTCAAACGGTGAACCGCTGGCATGATCACGAAGTCTCGATACGTTTGAGAGAAAATTGTCGGGGGGGAAAAGGCCAAAGTTGTGGAGAAAAAACTTCCAGAGCCTCAACCATGACAAAGTGCTAGCTCACGCAACGGCAATGATTCGTAATGTTTTGAAGAATACATGGAAACAACCGTGCTGTCCCATCCACCCGATTACCTGACCTAGACCTACTGACCGGACCTAGGCCCTGTAGGCATTTACATCAGCAGCTTTCATACTGCCACAACCATACATGAGACTAGGACTTAGGTGGAGGCTACATTTTGCTTCGGCCTGTACCAAGAGACAAGATGTAAACAGATTTATTGCATACAATTTTGTTTAACGTTTTTAACGTAATAATACTTCTTCTGTTACGCAGCGACGTGAGGTTAAAATTACTTCCTAAATAACGTATTGATGAAAGGAATTAAACTGAAAGAAAAATGATGATGTACAACAGGCATTAGTAAGGATTTCAATCAGGACAGTATTTTATACAGTGTCAATTTAGGTTTCCAACTTGCGAGTGAAAAAGTCACCAAAGGATTTACTGATAAAAGAATTTAGTGGATATCGAAATTCTTTGTAGAATAGAAGACAGAACGGAAGTCAGACTAATTCCTCATGGATACTGTATTTTCTTTAGGTTTCCGTCTTTTTCAGCACTAAGACACATTGCCTGTTATGTAGGCCAAGGAGTAGTCGAACTTCCAGGGCGTCCCCACAGCCTACCGGAAGAAAGAGAAAGGAACTTTTGTAGGGGTCTTGTATACCATTAATTCCACTCATCGTGACAAGTGAGAGGAATTCGCAACTTCCTTCCAGCTTGACCCAGTAGAACAAAGAGCGAAATCACACATCCAGTTCATAAACTAACGACTTCTTAGTGACGAAACAGAGGAATAGCAGATCCTTACTTTCCTTAATTAGCTTATATTAAATATTTGTGCCAAATTCAGCAATTTCCACCAATTCCACTTCCTTTACCATAAAAGATCAGAATAAAATATATTTATTTTTCTTTTTAAATTTTAATTTCGTGTGGCTATTTCTAGCCGAGTGCAGCCCTTGTAAGGCAGACTCTCCAATGAGGGTGGGCGGCATCTGCCATGTGTAGGTAACTGCGTGTTGTTGTGGTGGAGGATAGTGTTATGTGCGGTGTGTGAGTTGCAGGGATGTTGGGGACAGCACAAACGCCCAGTCCCCGGACCACTGGAATTAACCAATGAAGGTTAAAATCCCCGACCCGGTCGGGAATCGAACCCTGGGCCCTCTGAACCGAAGGCCAGTACGCTGACCATTCATCCAACGAGTCGGACTTTATTTTTCTTGATTAACTTATAAGGAACACCTCTGGCAAATTTCAACCCTCTACCTTTGTGAGCGCTGCGAAAATTAATCATTTTGTAATTATAGTAGATACGGCAGGTCTGATCCTGGTTAATTCCCGTGGTATTTGAATGTGCCAAAAAAAAGTCAGCCTCGTATCGGTAGTTTTACTAGCACGTAAAAGAACACATGCCGCACCTCGGCGTCTCCGAAAACCGTAACATATTAATTTTATCAGTTAACCCAATTTCACCTCTCTAATCAAAAACCATGAGAATGACGCATCTTAACTTGTCCTAATTAGCTTATGAGGAACGCCTGTGCCACATTGTAGCCCTCTAACTTTGTGGAAAGAGTGAGAATTAGTGATGAACGAGTCGGGGCTTTCGCTTTTATACGGAGAGAAGATGCAGAATATGTCTACTGTTTCGGTCCAGTTGTGGGTCCCGCGGCAAAAATCCGTGTGTCCCAAGCGGAATTTCGAAACCGAAAAGGATAGCAAAAATACAAAAAAAAAACTGGCCTGAAAGAGAAAGGTGAAAAAGACTCGCAATGTAGGAGTAGCACTCCTCCCTCTTACCCGTAGGCTCCGGGTTCGATTCCCCGCCAGGTCGGAGATTTTTGCCTTATCTGCGGGCTGGTTCGAGGTCCACTCAGCCTACGTTATTACAACTGAGGAGCTATCTGACGGTGAGATGGCGACCCCGGTCTAGAAAGCCAAGAATAACAGCCGAGAGGATTCGTCGTGCTGACCACACAACACCTCGTAACCTGCAGGCCTTCGGGCTGAGCAGCGATTGGTTGGTAGGCAATGGCCCTTCGCGGCTGTTGCGTCATGGGAAAGGAAAAACACCCTACCCAAATGTATTTCAAGGTCAGACGGCGCAACGGTGCGTGGCGCGGTTATCCACCACTTTGTGGTGAAATCGGAGATAGGAGCATGTGGTCCAATTAGTATACAACTGGAGACCGCGACACGATAGCACGTACGGCGAGGAGTCATTCAGTATGTGCATTTATTTATTTATTTATTTATTTATTTATTTATTTATTTATTTATTTATTTATTTATTTATCGTATGGAAAGTATATAAAAGAAAAAGAAAATTTACAATATTTACTACAAGGACAAGAATGTGGTAGCGTTCACATTTACAAATCAATGTCCAGTTGCTGTAGCCATTCTACGAAGGGAGGTGTAGCACCGATGACATCTCGGGCTGGTCCATCATACTTCCTCAGAGGACACTCCTCAATAATGTGCTGCACTGACTGGAAAGAGGCTCCGCAGTCACAGGCAGGGGATTCTCGAGCGTGGCCTGTTCTTAGAAGGTTGAGGTTAGACCATTGGTGTCTCTTCAGGTGAAATCGTGGGAGTCCAGTTGTGGGGTCATGGAAGCGTTGGTGTTTCACACGTGCAGAGCTCCAGCGTTGACGCCATTTTCCCTGGATATTGAAGCCAGTTACGTCATGCCATATTGGGTTCCTTGATTTAAGACGAGAAGGGGGTAGGTCAATAAGGACTCCATGGATTGGGAGATTCTGTGGATGATCAGGATGGTGTCACTTTCTCCACTCACGTATAGTTGATTCCTGTCGTCTCAGTTCCGAAGGTGGTATGTTACTGATAGATGTAGCCATGGGATTGGGGTGGGTTGTAGTGTGCCTGTTATGGTTCTCACACATTCGTTCAAATATTCAACCGCTGGATAAAGCATGGCGAGGGCAGTAGTGCGTAGTGAGGATACATCAGCTCCCCATGTAGTCCCAGCTAGTTTCTTCATGATGTGTTGTAATATTCGAGCGAAAACTTGACTAGGTGCCCGAAAAACTGTGAAACAGTTTATAATTCTGTGAAAATATCCGAAATGACTTTAGATGGAGGCGGTATCCCCTGCCTGTCGTAAGAGGGACTTTCATTTTGGGAGTGCATATCGACTACGGGTCTGGCATTGTTAAGTTCCTCGCCTTCATCTTTCTCATCCGACCTCCCTTGGTTAACTCTCGTTTTTCCCGACTCCGACGATATTACGCTTGCGAGACCTTCCCTTTCTTTTGCCGATACCTTCATTATTCCAAGTGTCGTTTATTTCCCTTCTGCTTTGTGCTAATAGAGGATGGTTGGCTAGTTGTACTTCTTCTTAATACAATAATCACCACCACCACTTAACATAAAGAAGGTCCAAGGGAACCGCAAACAAAAACAAGTAGAAGCTGAACGTAGGCCTACCAGGATAAAAATACATGTCATAGAAATGTAAGTTCTGGTTAAAAGTCACAACACACTCTTTCATATTCCAATTATTTACCAAGGAGGTTTTTAAATCATATGTTACTTCCTGGAGAACTGATCAACAGAGTTGGGATAAAAAAAAATTCTAATGTAAAGCTGTCCAGAACACGTGAGTGCAAATAATGTCAATCTAACAAGAGGCTATTGAAGACGCAGTCAAACATATGTCTCTAGTTGTAACTGTATTCATCCAGTTTTATTTCCACATCTTCACATAGCTTTCATCAGAACACGAATATATAACATCAGCTCCAAAGATTTAGCAACCGTTTCTCCATACATAGCGGTTTATTCTAACGTACTTCCTGGTCTATATTTACAGAATATTGCAGTAACAATATGAGATCAGAAAAGGAGATCACATGAACTTGGAACTAACGGAAGGGGAAAACAAGGAAACCTCCACTGGAATCAGCCACTGGGAAATTTCCTACACAAGGGTAGCCAAACTGTTTCTCTCCGACAACTTTTAACACGTACAAAGATTATGACACCTGATTCCAGCCTCTAACATTTAATTCATCTGAATCATCCAACCCTCGGCTAAATCACGCAAATATCAAGCTTGCGAACAAGAATGTAGAACGGTCCAAAAAATTCCCCAATGTTGGAAATGCATCATCACTGGACCAGAAAGTGGTATTATAACACGATTGATCCTGTGGAAAGCACATTTCGTAACACCGACAAGAACTAATCGTGACCCGAATGTCAATATGAGGAAAGGCCGGCTGGGAGGTTACCGGCCCGACTCACTCATCTCTTCCAGGAAATACCTCCAGAGCTTTCAGAGTGTCACATCTATAAATGGGACTGGGAATTCGGTCAACAGACATGTATTTAAACATACTACAGCCATCAAGACATAACAATAAGTCGATATTCTACTGTACGGCTCCTGAATCTCATCTCCTCAGCGGTTTTGTCTCCTTTTCTGATTGTCCATGCTTCACTACCGCACTAGCTTATGTAGTAACTAGGGATATTTTTTGATGGATGCAGTACTTTTTTATCTGTCTGTTGGTACAGGCCAGAGCAATTTCCAGTCTTGTCCATGGCTGTGACAATATGGAAGCTGCTGGGGTCTGGGTGGTGCTGGAGCACAACCACTGCGCCTGAGTGTTATGAAAGGTGTTGCTTATAGGGTCCGTCATGCTCCAACAGCACTTTCTCGCACAGTGAGGAAAGCAACAGCAAACTACCTCACTCCTCATCTTGCCTAGTACGCCTCGTTTCGGCTCCACCCCCGGCTGTTGCGTTTTCCCCGTAACCGCACAACTTTTGGTGGGGCTATCTGAAGATCCAACCAGCCTCTGGGCTGATGACCTAACAGACAGACAGACAGACAGACAGACAGACAGACAGACAGACAGACAGACAGACAGACAGACAGACAGACAGACAGACAGACAGACAGACAGACAGACAGGCATAGCATAATGCTAACAAGTGTTGTTAATCCTAAAAAACAAAAGACACTAAACCGAGAGAGCTGGCCGTGCGGTTAGGGTCGCGGAACTGTGAACTTGCATTCGGGAGATAGTGGGTTCGAACCCCACTGTCGGCAGTCTTGACGATGGTTTCCCGAAGTTTCCCACGGGGCTGTACTTTAATTGAGGCCACGGCCGCTTCCTTCCTTCTCCTAACACATCTTTGCCACAAGACCTGGCTGTGTCGGTGCGAAGTAAAGCGAACTGTAAACACCGACAAGCACCAAAAGATAAACTAACATACAGGGTCTTTATTTATGCTTGGCAAGGGCTTTCTCGCTCGACCTTGGCCGCCAGTGATGGTTCAGTTGCCGGCTACCGTGCGTGCGTATGTACGGCAGAATACGGTGCTCAAAACCATTATAATGCCCATGTTTATGCTCAAAATCATTATCATGCATTTATCATGCATTTTACTCACCATTTTTACCGTTTATGCTGGAAATGTTCCCCATGCGCTGCCAAACATACAGCAGCTCCTAATGAAGTTTTCGGTTACTCTACCAAGTTCTTCAGCACTGATGGATGTAATTGCAGCTCTTATATTGTCTTTAAGTTTATCTAGTATGTGAGGGTTCGAACCCCACTGTCGGCAGCCCTGAAGATGGTTTTCCGTGGTTTCCCATTTTCACACCACGAAAATGCTAGGGCTGTACCTTAATTAATCCCACGGCAGCTGCGAGCTTGTATCCGGGAGATAGCGAGTTCGAGCCCTGAATATGTTTTTCCGTGGTTTTTCATTTTCACACGAGGCAAATGCTGGGGATGTACCTTAATTAAGGTGACAGCCGCTTCCTTCCCATTCCTGGGCCTATCTGTCTTGGTGCGACGTAAAACAAATAGCAAAAAATAATGTTACGAATGACTTTTCAATCGTACAGCTTGACTTTCATGACCAGGCTCCCTGTCTATCATATCTGACATGGCAGACTGAACGCCCTTCCACAATTATGTGAAAATTGTGCCAATATCTGTAATAATATTCGTGAAAAACTTTACTAAACGAGTGAAAAATTGTGTCAATAGCTCTAATAAAATTCCTAAAAAAAATAATTAAAAAAAAGCAATCCAAGTAAATGCAGAGCTGTGTTTAGATTGTTTGTTGTTTTTATTAAATATTAGTATTGTATTCATTTCTAATAACGTCCAGCTCTTTGGCTGAATGGTCAGCGTACTGGCCTTCGGCTCAGAGGGGTTCCGGGTTTGATTCCCGGCCGGATCGAGGATTTCAACCGTTTATAACTAACACCTGTGGCTTGAGAACCGGGTGTTTGTGGTAGCCTTAACATACATCTACATTCAACACGGTCACACTACCGTCACAAAAAAACACATATTAGCGAATACGTCCGTCCATATATTGCCGGCAGGAAGGGCATCCGGCCCTAAAAATGGCCTTAATCCATATTAGTACCGACCTCCAGACGATTGGGAACGGCTCAGGAAAGATATGCATTTATAATAATACTGCAATCCGTGGGGTACCGAGTGATCAATTCATTTGTACCTAATTTCAAGAGGTTGCGAATGTTTATGTGAAAGGCAGTAGCAGAATTCGCACGTGGTTCGACTTTCAGCATGTCAAGTCTCAAGTTCCCTGAGAAAGAAAAATTAATATCCACAGCCTGTTTCGATCGGGTCAGGAATGGAATGAATGAAGGCTCCATCTAGCGGCGAGGATAGCAAATTGTGCCGGATGCCGAAGCCTGTCGCACTCCTCTGGGGCAATGATGAAAGAATGACAGATGAAATGAAATGGTATTGGAGAGTATTGCTGGAATGAAAGATGACAGAGAAAACCAGAGTACCCGGTGAAAAACCTGTCCCGCCTCCGCTTTGTCTGACGGAAATCTCACATGGAGTGGCCGAGATTTGAACCATGAAACCCAGCGTGCTGCCACCTGAGCCAGAAAGTAGATTTAAAATCGAACCAGGCCTCCCCATAAGAAGCGCTACTCCCGCAGCAGGAGTCAACGTTGATGTTAACAAAAGAAAGTCCTTCAAGTATTTAGCCGGTGACGGAAGGGAACCTATGCAGAATCTGTTCATCAAGGACCGGAGTTTAACCCAGGTTGTGGTCAAAAGGCATGACGCAATGAAACCCGGAAGTAACACCGGAACCGGAACTAAGCCGGCGGCTGTACGCTTCCTTCTCTCGCTAAAGAGGTCACACAAAACAAAACCGCTACAGCAGATTGAGGCCTTTGTTTTCTCAAAAAGAACCTATCGATATCCACCGCGGCGAAACAAGAACGAACCGGAGACGTCCTCATTTGTCCAAGATCACGAAATGGAAAATTTATGCCACGCCGTGCAGGAAACGTTATAAAGCATTGCCGGAACCCAGTAAGATCGAAAATAAGACCAATGAAGCGTGGGACTTCTCCCAAACTTATAACTAAGGCTCGTATTTTATAATCTAAAATCTCTAGAAATATGCATTAATCTAAGTCCTTAAAATACAAAAAAGATAATATAAAACTTGGAAATATGATTCAAAGGATATTAAATATTGTCCAAAATTAGCTTAGGAGACCAGAAACTTCATTTAACCATAATAATAACAATGTATGTTGGGTATTCAGCCCGAAGGCTGGTTTGGTCCTCCACAGGTCTGCCAACAGCAGTCATAAACAGCCTAGGCGTCACTGAAGAGGCATACTAGGGAAATTAAGAGTGAGGTAGTTTCCCGTTCCTTTCCTCACCGAGCCGGAAGTTGCTATTATATATCAGTCTGCCAAGCCCACTGAAATACATGCACCAACTGACCCTATGAGCAATATTTTCACACCTTTCATAACAGGGACCGGCTGCATAAGGAATGGTATTACTAGCATCGCTCATCTCAGACACTTTCATATTGTCAAAGCCAAGGATAAGACTGAGACAGGTCAATGAAAGTAACAAATTTATTCTAGCCCATGCCAGAAGACATAGTGCACTGTAAACACTACATGGCCAGCAAAGGCATTCATAATAATAATAATAATAATAATAATAATAATAATAATAATAATAATAATAATAATGGCGTGTGGCTTCCGTAGAGGTCTGGTGCGGGTCTTTAGAGTTGACGCCGTATAGGCGACCTGCGCGTCTGTGAGGATGAGGCCCTACCTAGGATGATTTTTAATTATGAATACGGCACAAACACCCAGTCCGCGAGCCAAAGGAATCAACTAACGAAAGTTAAAATCCCCAGATCAGGTCCGGAATCGAACCCGGGACCTCTGTGACCAAAGGCCAGCATGCTAACCATTTATTCATGGAGTCGAACATAATAATAATAATGTGTCTGTGTGACGGCTTATCTCCACTCCTTTTCAACTGTATCTTGGAAAAAGTTGTGAGAATATGGAACGAAAAACTGAAGCACCATAATATATTACCACTTATGCTGGGGAGAAAGAACAAAGGTGTTGCAATAAATTGCCTAGCATTTGCAGATGATTTTTGCCATATTCTCTGAAAGCCTGACTAATGCAGCAATACAAGTAAATCTTCTGGAAGAGAAAGCCAACATGGCAGCTTAAGAATTTCGGCAAAGAAAACAAAATTCATAACGAATAGGTATAAAAAATGCTCCAAAATTGTTAGGAACAGATGTTGGTTCAATCGAAAGGGTAAAGCAATTCAAATATATGGGCGCAACAATCAAGGAAAATGGTTTGGAAAAATCTGCTACAGAGGCAAGAATACACAAAATGGAAAGAGCATATAGTATAACAAAAAATACATACAACAAAAAATGTTCATCTAAAAATCTTAAAATAAAGCACTACAACACAGTTGTGAAACCAGAATGCTTATATGCCAGTGAATGCTTAGTACTCAATTATGAACTTGAAAGATTGGAAGTACTAAAAAGAAGAATTATAAGAAAAATATTAGGCCCTTTAAAAACTACAGAATTGTGGAAATTAACAAGTAATAACCAAATTTATCAGAACATAGAAAACATATCTATAACAGTACGGAAGAGGAGACTGCTATTTTTTGGACAGATATCATATTTACAGAGCGTACGACAGTAGACTGACCAAAAAGATGTTCACGTATCTTCTTTGGAAGAAAAAGTCGTCAACAACCACCTGGAAAGAAAACACCTCAGAGAAGAAGAAGTAATGGGAAGACAAATTTTCAAGAAGAAAGTTATAAAGATGGAAGGATTCCAACGGAGGGAGGCAAAGAAAACCGGCACAAAGTGGTCTGAAGAAAGAAAAAAGAAGTATAGTGAAACAATGAAGGAATATTGGAAGAAAAGGAAGCAACAACAGTAAAGGATGAAGAATTGTAATTGGAATGTGGTCCCTAGCAGAGGCCCTGACACAAGAAGAAGAAGAATAAGAAGAAGAAAGTGGCTGTGATTTTTGAAATAACAAAGAAAAATACAGAAATATGGTTTTTGTAAATACAACAGATCGTACTTTTTTTCTGTTTACGTAATTAGCCCTGAACTTGTACACTTAGCCCATACGCACTTTGGCGCCATTTGAGCTTGCCATATCTGGCATAGTGCACTGTAAACATATTTCGCCAGAATGATGTCGGCTTGAAAGCCAAACAGCAGTCTATAATGAAGATGTATAAAGCGGCATATTTTATTTTACCAACGGTGTTCACTGACCTCATTAATTTTTGCACAAATAATATCCTCCATTCAGACAGCCCGCATGAGAGAAAGCCCTATTATTAAAAACGAAAAGAAATACAGTACCCAGTTTGTTCCCAACGGGAAATGCAATGGAGTTCTTGCCCAACATACGGGCTGCTACGTGTCAGCTGGTTGTTGGTTAATCCGCCATTTCCTTCCGTTCGCTCTCACCTGTCAGCCGATAAGGACATTGCCCCACACGCTGAACGGGTTCAACCCTCACATTACCACTACGAACCACACAAGAACAGAGCGCTTTGCTGGAAGGAGGTCGTGTAGGCTTCAGCACCTATATCCAGTGGGGATGGCTGAAAAATAACGCAGCAGTTATTCTGTCACAGTTACGTAATTGTAACGGATGTAAATATAATGTGTTACTCTTACTTTTCGTAACGAAAAAATCCAAAAATGAAAATCTCTCTCCACGTCGTGACTTCTAACAGGGAAATAATGAGTAGTATGTTCTTCCCCACCTCTACAGTCCATTGTCAACTATCTTCTAGTATGTATGTTGGGTATTCAGCTCGAAGGCTGGTTTGATCCTCCACAGTTTCCCCAACACCTGTCATAGTTAGCCTAGGCATCACTAAAGAGGCATATTAGGGAAATGAGGAGTGAGGTAGTTTCCCGTTGCTTTCCTCACCGAGCCAGAAGTTGCTATTACATAACATTCTGCGAAGTCCACTGAAATGCATGAACCAACCGACCCTATGAGCGATATTTTCACACCATTCATAACAAGGGCTGGCTGCATAACTTGGTCACTTTCATATTGTCAAAGCTAAGGATGAGACTGAGACAGGGCAATGAAAGTAACAAATTTATTCGAGCCCATACCAGAAGACATAGTGCAAGCTAAACACTTTAATCCCCTTCTCATTCTTAAATCATAACCAACGCCGGTTTTTTTTTTTTTTCAAAACTTCAACTACAAACTCACATCTATAGGATTTGAACTGGAACTAGTTAAGCAAATATTTCGGTTACCTGTAGAATTTGTGAAAACTTCTTAATAAGCCTCTAACAAAATATGTCGTAACTAGGGAACCCGTGCGAGAAATCTCACATATTCATTAGTATGTGATGGAGTAGCCCCCAGGTGAACTAAGGAATACGCAAATCAGTACAATATTAGTCAGTCTTACTTACCACTTAATGTAATCTTTGATTTTTTTTTTTTACATTTATGCCCCTTGAACGGAAGCAAATGCAAGTGCAATATTATACTGACGAATGTTCCGGAAGTAATTTTTGATTTTACTATCATTATTTTCTTAACAGACAATTACCGCATATTATAATGGCCAAAACGTGAAGTGGACAGCAATGATGGCGCGTATTTTCCTACAGCAACACTATTAGCAAATCGCACACTTCGTACAATTTTTAAACTCATTTCTTAAGTAAATTATCGATATTTATGAAATGAGAGTACAATTCGTCACTGCTAATGTCCATTCTCTTTCTTTTGAATGATAATCTATCACGATCGGTTACTTGTGAGCGGCGCAAGAGGGATCTATACTACTGAAATAATATATATGATGATTAAGTCCCTGCAGAAAAGAATAACGTGTTTTTTTTTTAAATCGTCCTTCACTCGGATGCTGACTAAGACAAAGAATATACAAAAACAACTTCATTCAAAAATTAATCAATTTAAATTATGTGTCAGTCTCGCGAATATAAATGATGTTTGAGTATCAAAAGAGAACCCCTGAGCGCTTTCAGCCCCCTGCCGATGAACTTGGAAGTTATGTTGAAGGTCTTCATCAGCTCTATCGTCTTCTTAGGGACTGCCCCTCTCTAGACCCCTCACTTCTACGTCGACCAGCTCGTAGGTATTCATATAATACGGCACTGTAGGCAGGTAGATAGACTTCTCTGTCTACTTCGTCTGGTTGGTGGGACTGCGTTTCAAATCTCCAGACGAAGGAAAAGAAACACACGCATCCAATTTCTCCCCACGCCTTCCTTAGGCGTGAACGAGGTGTCACTATTCATATCACCTATCCTGAAAACTATTGTTTCAACACTAACATTGCTTGTTTTCCATTATTTTTACATCTCATCTTCTCTCCCCCCCCCCCCCCCCCCTAGCGGGTGTCTTTTATTTTCATTTTTAGGAATGATATTTGTTCGTGGTGTCGACCTCTAGATATTTTTTGCCACTACTTGCACCGTATGTAATGAACCTGCGTGTAATTGGAATTACGGAAGTGTAGAGTGTTGAATGTGATGAAAGGAACGTTAAGGACGACACAAACACCCATATTAATCATTTACAATTAAAAACCCATGACCAAACCGATAATCAAACCCGGGGCCGCCGGGTGACAGGCGGACGCGTTGCCCACTACACCGCGGGGCCGGACTAGGGGTCTCTAACTCCCACAGTTTTTTTCTTTTCTTTCAGAAAGTCATGTGTACCAAGTTTGGTTGAAATTAGTGATGGGATAATCGAATACTTTTAATAATGGAATAACCTCCACCCGATTACTTTTAATATTCGAATTCGAATGGAAAAATTCACTACTCGATAGCCTCATTGATTCTAATGGAGTTTCGGATGGATAATAAAAAATAATCGAATAATAATCGAATGGAAAACATATTCACTATTCGACTGCCTCATTCATTGGAATGAATAGTCGAATAATAATCGACTGGGTATAATCGAATAAAATGAATTAATCGAACTAGCGATTATTTTGTATTCGATTATCCCAATCACTAGTTGAAAAACCTCCAAACGTTCCAGAGCTATGTTTGAAAAAACACACACATATCTATATATATAAAATAACTTGTCCTGACTGACTGACTGACTGATTCATCATCGCCGAGCCAAAACTACTGGACATAGAGGAATGAAATTCTGGGAATACATTCATATTACAATGTAGGTGCTCGCTAAGGGAGGATTTTTGGATATCCGTCGCTAACGGGGTTAAAAGGGGGAGGGGTGAATTTTTAAAATGAGTGTATCTATAACTCGAAAACTGAACAGTTTAAAGACATGAAATTTAGTATTTGGAATCTCCATTAAAAATAAAGAAATACGTATTTTTTTTATTTTGGGAAAATCGCATTAAGGGGGTTATAAAACGGGGGAAATGGGTTGAACACCTTTTATCAGGAGACTTATATCTCAGAAACTGAAGATATTACAGACCTGAAAATTGGTATTTGGGATCTCTTTTAAAAATAAAGGAACACATATTCTATTGTTTTTGGAAAATTCAATTAATGGGAGGGTGAAGAAGGGGGTGAATTTTTAAAATGAGTGTATCTATATCTCAAAACTTTAAAAAGTTTACAGATTTAAAAATTGGTATTTAGAACCTCCTTTAAAATAAAGGAACACGTATTTTTTGTTTTCGGAAACTCCCAATAGGAAGGGTGAAAAGGGGTGAAAAGGGGGGAATGCCGTTAATGAGGTTACTTATATCTCTGAAACTGAAGATATTACAGACCTGAAAATTGGTATTAGGAATCTCTTTTAAAAATAATGAAAAATGTATCCTTTTTGTTTTTGGAAAATCCAATTAATGGGGGTTAAACAGAAGTGACAAATTGGGGTGAATTTTTAGAAAGACTATATCTACAGTATATCTCAGAAACGTAAAATTTTACAGACGTAAAATTTGGTATTTGGAATCTCCTGTAAAAGTAAAGGAACATAGGTGATTTGTATTTGGAAACTCCACTTCAGGCGAACTAAAAAGGGGTGGCATTTTAAAATGAGCATTTCTACAGTATATCTCAAAAACTTAACATGTTACCGAAGTGAAAAATAGTATTTTTATCTCCATTAAAAATAAAGAAACATGTATTTTTTGTTTTCTGTAAAACCACTTGGGTGGAGGGTTAAAAGTGATTGAAAATGGGGTTGTGTTCTTTTAATTAGGATGCTGATATCTCAAAAACTGAAGATGTTACAGACGTGAAATTTAGTATTTGGAATCTCCTTTAAAGTAAAGAAATACGCATTTTTTGTTTTCGGAAATCAACCTAAGGTGGGGGGGGGGGAAGGGAATTGAAAAATTAGTTGAATTATTTGTATGAAGATACTATTATCTCAAAAACGGAAGATTTTGCCGACGTGAAAATTAATATTTGGAATCATGTGTGTGTGCTAGGGGCTTTACGTCGCACCGACACAGATAGGTCTTATGGCGACGATGGGATAGGAAAGGCCTAGGAGTTGGAAGGAAGCGGCCGTGGCCTTAATTAAGGTACAGCCCCAGCATTTGCCTGGTGTGAAAATGGGAAACCACGGAAAACCATCTTCAGGGCTGCCGATAGTGGGATTCGAACCCACTATCTCCCGGATGCAAGCTCACAGCCGCGCGCCTCTACGCGCACGGCCAACTCGCCCGGTCCAACTGATTTTACTGTTCATAATGTACTTATTCTGATCATAAGCTGATCATTTTTAATCTTTCTTGGGTTCGTTTTCAAGATTTCTCAAGGATTTGATCCATATTAAAAATGCTTCTAGGAAAGAAAGAATGAAAAAGGGGGGAACTTCGCCGTAATTTCTCAGAAAACGAGTCAGATCACGAATTTTGGCGGATTCTCTCAAAAAACGAGTTGGATCGCGAATCTCGGCGGATTATATATAAAACGTTAAGTATTCAATTATAAATTTCATTACAATACCGTAGCGAAGCACGGTTATCTTGCTAGTTTGTACATATATAGACTACAGGTGGTCGGAAGGAACGTGAACAGGGGAGGCCCTTTATGAACGTTGTCATACTGATAATTAATTTTTTTTAAATCTATACCTCGTGCTGTTGTCATTTTATCTGCTGTTGAACTGAATCAATCAGATCGTTTCGTGCGAGAATTCAAAAGGGCTTCGTAAGGCGGTGATGCCTAATCTGCAGGGGCCTTAAGACCAGCTTGAGAGCACCAGTCGAAGGAAATAACTTCGCAAAGAGAGGGATTTGTAAACAGAGCTCAGAACTGACAAGATCGCACCACACGGTGACAAGGGCTGAAAGCAGTGCTTAATTTCTAAACTTTTAGGTGACGGAATGCAAACCCACACCACCGTTTGGGCAAACCTATACTCCGCAATGTTATTAACACGAGGCAACACTGTGTGGCGCTCCCGAAGTGATTGTCCTTTGTTTAATACTTAGGTTTCCACTAGTAGCGCTGAGGTAAGTACAGGTGACTAGAATAGCACTGCTGCCAACTGTTGGTTGTTGGTTTCATATGGCTATACATTTTTCCCTTGCCGTGCGGGCAGTATGCGCCGCGGCGATAGAAGAGAGCCTCTCGAAGGTAGTGTGACCCCGAAGGAGTCACAGCTCTCATAACAGAGATTGGCCTGGATGTGCAAAACTACGTTAAAGCTAATAAATGACGTTTATTTCTTGCCGTAATCCTCGAGATTAAAGGAGGAATTGAGAACGTATAAGCTTATCGTCCAACACCATGACACTTTCAAAATTCGCGCGCCTCTTCAGTCGTCTTTCTTTCTTTCTTTCTTTTGCAGTGGTTGATAAAGTTGACCAATGCCCTTGATTCTTGGCAGAAGCAATGGATAATAGCGCCTGAACCACTACTTTAGGTTATAAAAGTAAATATACTTCTACGGGCGGGTGGGTTGGACCCCGGCAGGCGTGACGAACACCTCTCCTCCAGAATCATTTTTAGGTAAGAATAGCAGCACTGAAATTAACATATTATGTAATAATCCTTGCGGACTGGACTGTACATTTCTACTCACATTTTGCCCTCCTTTCAAGCATACTCCCCTCCCCTCCCTCATAAATGTCACAAGTTTTGATATTTGAAAATTTGCTATCAAACTGTATGAAACATGTATGATGTTCCAGTAACTTTTTTTGAGGAATCCCCTTAAAAGCATTGTGCGAAAGGAAATTCCCTGGCTGGAAACCCACGGTATGTTTGTATTTGATGCCGATTTCTCGGCATGGCTCACGAGCAGTTTTAAGTCACGTGGAGATATAGCAACATCACCCCGCAAAGCTCATTTGAATTCGTCCGGGAAGCGACCTGATTGGCTAACTTCAACAACTGATGAAATTACAACGGAGTGATATATCGAATTATTTCTTTCAAAATATTTATCAGGATGAAAAACCTTCTAACGCTCATATATCCCCTTCACATTGTTTCCTATAACCCTGTATATAATTACAGACACGGGTTGCGACTGGAATCGCCAAGAGTCGATTCCATATGCCTGAGAAATCGGGTACCCGATTCGGGAATTGATTCTGACGATCTAGTAGCACCATGTATGATGCAGATACGTAAACACGTGCAGCACGAATGTGTTCTGCAACGTGACTTCGTCTTGGTTTATAACCAAGTCACTCTACAAACCACGCCTACTCTCATTCCACGAGTTATATACTCTAATACGACTGTAATTTGATCAGAATATATGATTCTCTGTCCGAAACTAATCAAATTGTACGGATTATCAATAAATAAATCAAAACTTGTGTGGGGGTGTCCGGCTCCATGGCTAAATGGTTAGTGTGCTGGCCTTTCGTCACAGGGGTCCCGGGTTCAATTCTCGGTAGGGCCGGGAATTTTAACTATCATGGGTTAATTTCGTTGGCACGGGGGCTGGGTGTATGTGTTGTCTTCATCGGCGTTTCATCCTCATCACGACGCGCAGGTCGCCTACGGGAGTCAAATCGAAAGACCTACACCTGGTGAGCCGAACATGTCCTCGGACACTCCCGGCACTAAAAGTCATACCCCATTTCATTTTTTGTATGGGGTTTATGACATAATATAATTATTATAACAAAACACAACTGTACTAAAGAGACAACCTTAGCTAGTGTTAAGCAGTGATGAAAACAAATATAGTAATTCTAACAGTCTCCCATCACATTTAGTAGTAGTATGAAATGTTCATTGGGAGTTAAATGTAAGGGAAGACAGGTACGCTATCAAACAAGTTGTGTACTTATTAGAATGATATGAGTTAATTTCACAGACTTCATACGTTTACACTAGCGATATTTGTAAACCACATTAGAAGCAGAATACAGTATAAGCATAAATAAGCATAAGTTATGTGTAATGTGTAATGTTACTTCCAAACTACCAAGTTAAATTATTTCATTATTATGGGGCATAATTCATTCATGACAACCAATAAGACATTTAGATTAAATGGGTGTTATAGCAAACTATACTTTATGTAAAAGAAATAGTAAATATTGTTTATTCAAATTTGTCGCATTTATAAACGGACAACGCTCTAGTGAGTGCGCCCAGAGCACTCTGGTGACGTCATCGCGTAACCTAGGGCTCTATAAAGACTAGGTATGCTCGCCCGCCATTATGGTTCATTCCTGCACTGCGTTGGTAAGGCAGTAGACCGCCCCAGCCTTACATATCCCTCTTTTTTTACTGTTCTCGACGCTAGAAAATAATGCTAAACTAACATACTGAAAAAATACTCATTCTCAGTATTACTCAAACGATTACTCAACATAAATATTAGTATATTTCGTATATTATTGTGTAAGTTTTACTCGAGACGGTGATTGTAAAAGCAAGGTCGTTGATAATTAGCCTTTTAATAAACAAACAAAATAGGCATGTACTCACACTGGAGAAATAATAGAACAAATAGCTTACTAATAAATCGTTTAAAAAAATTATATTATTGATAAGCAAGTTAGATAGGTTGTTCGTAAGCTATGCGCCGCGCTACCGTGTTATGAAATGAGGGACACCATGGTATTGATATAGGCTACTGTCATTCTTAAATCGTGAAATTTGACGAGGTAATTGGTCAGTGTCGAAGATATATAAATTGTGATAGAAGATTTTGATACAACCTGATCTCAGTCGGTATTTCATACTTGCGTGAAATTGATTCAGCGCTCTATTCAATGTTGTCTAAACAATAAGAAAAATATTCTTCGAACAAATATAACGCTGAAATGTGATGTACGAAGACGAACACATCCAAGTAACTGGGATTCTGTAAGTTTTTTCTTCTAAAATTTAGCCCCTTTTCTTATTTACCAGTATTTAAAAAACATTCTATGTGCAAAATAAACTTAATTTTTGGTCAGTGATTCTTTCTACAAATTGCTTTACGTCGCACCGTCACAGATAGGTCTTATGGCGACGATGGGACAGGAAAGGGCTTAGCGTAACCGATTCCTCGCATGCGACATTGAGTGCGACCTCGGAGTCATACGAACCGATTCTCGCGATTCCAGGCGTCATTCGCGCACATCACTATATGATTATGTAGATGACTCAGGGGAGGGCCGGGCTGAGTGGCTCAGACAGTTGAGGCGTTGGCCTTCTGACCGCAACTTGGCAGGTTCGATCCTGCCTCAGTCCGGTGGTATTTGAAGGTGCTCAAATACGTCAGCCTCGTTTCGGTAGATTTTCTGGCACGTAAAAGTACTCCTGCGAGACTAAATTCCCGAAATTAGTAAAAGTAGTTAATGGGACGTAAAGCAAATAACACGTTATTATTTATGTTAGTCTGGAGAGGACAAATGTCAGTCGTTCTCTTGATCCAACAAAACGTTAAGACTGCTTGAAATAACGAAGGGAAGATCGCCTTCTAGCAAGAGAGGATATGCTAATTCCAGAATGGACAGAAATGTTCCTTTTCACAATTTGATTTACGTCGCACCGACGATGGGATAGGATAGGACAGGCCTAGAAATGGGAAGGAAGCGGCTGTCACCTTAATTAAGGTACATCCCCAGCATTTGCCTCGTGTGAAAATGAAAAACCACGGAAAAACATATTCAGGGCTCGAACTCGCTATCTCCCGGATACAAGCTCGCAGCTGCGCGCTCCTAACCGCACGGCCAACTCGCCCGGTTACAGAAGTGTTGTATCCAGAATGTTGGCCATATGGTGCTGAAAGGAATGTTGTTTAAGTTCGATGAGACTGGAGCGCAGTGTTTGAGTAAGAGGCTAAGAACTCCTGAGTGACAGGCTGTGAAGAGGTTTTCGTGAATTCCTGACAAGAAAGTGCCTGATGCACTATCGCAGTTAACTGATACTATGAACAGCATTCCCACTTCTACTACTGAATACGAGCGTTTCTTTTCCAAGAAGAACCACCACTCAAACACGATCTTCTTTACAAATGAAGACTGTGAATACACTGATTGTTCATGAAAGCTGGTCGGGCATCCTCTGCGTGTTTTTGAACCCGTAAGTTAGTTAGTGGTTCCTGAAAGTTAGGCATCTAGCAACGAAATGGAAGGTACGATTTTTAATTGAGAAAAATACTGTAAAAAAAACCTTCAAAAGCCTGGTATATTCCGATTATCTTGAGTTATAAAATGAGATGTTCGACTTCCAGTAAACTGATATTTAGAAGACCCGTTTTTAAGGTTTTTATTTATTTTATTTACAGCTTGTTTTACGTCGCACAGACACAGATAGGGGAGGGAAGGGAACGACCATGGCTTTAATGAAAGCATTACCGCAGCATTTGCCTGGTGTGAAAATGGGAAACCACGGAAAACCATTTTCAGGGCTGCCGACAGTGGGGTTCGAACCTACTATCTCCTGAATACTGGACACTGGCCGCACTTAAGCGACTGCAGCTATCGAGCTCGGTGTACTTTTGTTTAATAGTGTGTTGTTTAAAGGTGTTATATATTATATTAGATATCTTCCTACAACACTTGCAAGCTGCCACAAGGACAAAGAGTACCTTAACATATAAATATTATTTCACACTCTTCTTTTAGTACTAAAATGAAAACAAGGTGGTTGTTAAGGTCTATAAGTGAGGTTTCTGAAGATGGCTACCGAACCCTTAAATGCGGTGTTCGACAGATGGAAAAGCTTTAGTTACGTTTTCCTTACAAATTCCATAGTCTCAAAACGATAATAATAATAATAATAATAATAATAATAATAATAATAATAATAATAATAATAATAATAATAATAATAAATGTGACTACGACCAGATGAAGAGCACAAACGACACCTTCTCAGAACAAGTATCGTGACTTTTGGGGCTTTTCGGGATGAGAAATGGACAACTGGTGCATAGTGTCGGATGAACGCCGTGTGATCAAATGAAAACCTACTCTTATCAATCATTGAATACACGTCGGAATGTATAATGAAACTTATCGTGGTCCGTAGTTGGCCGATTAGCGAATAATAAATAAATAAATAAATAAATAAATAATGATAATAATAATGTTACTTTGTCACGCAATCAAATACAGTACATACAATATGCGACAGTCTGCGAGATATCGAGACACAGCGATTAGAGCTCTGTCTAGCGGAGTGACCTGGAGTTACTAATTCTGTCATCAGAGAACATGTATTGGTTTGTGACGGTTTAGGCGTTAATTATACGCTTGCAGTAAATTGACATAAGTAAATAGTAGTGTGTGCCATTCCTTTATATCTCCTCTCAACATGAGTGGAAAGATATGTGCTGTGTTTGGCTGCAATAATTATGAAGTGCTGAAGGATTCGCGGTCTTCTTCCGTTTCCCTAGTGACAAGAAAATGTAAGTAAATATTGTGCTTGCATATATATTATTCCAGTGACACAAGATTTTTGTAGTACTTCCTAAACTTCTGCCTTGCGCAACCCATATTTTAACTGGCTTAAAATATAGTAAGCTTATTTTATTGTATACTGCAGTAGTTAACCTTTAATACCGATGTGTTGTTGTAGGTGTGATCTGTGGGTTTTGATTTAATTCAGGAAAATACATATGCATATGTGTGTGGCTGGTTGTGTTCCAAGTTACCCCATTTGGAATGCCGTAATGCGTTATCAAACACTGTAGAAAATATGGGTGACTTAAGAAATGTACATATTTTGTTGAAACAAAATTAGATGAAAATTTGCTTTACCCTAATGTAATGGCAAGTATCGCTTATAGAGAAATTTCGAATGTTTTGTGAGGCTAAATTTATAGATTTGCTTTCTGTTAATAGGCTTCAAGTTAAGACGAAAATCGTACAGCTCTTAAATGTTAACTCACTGAATCATGTGTGTAAGGAATGTGGCGATATTTTCATTGAAAAGTGTCTTAAAGTGATGATACAATGTTTTTTAAATGAGAAAAAAAGACTAATCTAGCCATAGAAGTTCAGGCAGGAATGCTAAGGCTAAAAAAGTAATGCAAAAATGAAAGATCAAGCACCTTTCACAGCAGTCCATATTGATTATATGAGTAATTTCAGTCTTTGCTGTTAAATAATTCTTCATTCATTTATCCAGACTTGCTTTAGCAACTTTGAAGTTAATATCTTAATAATACTTTCTTTCTTGACGTAATTTATCTATCTGTTTCCGTATATGAATTTCCATTGATATTTGAATTTAGCGTCTATTTCCAGGTCACGCCACTAGGAGCGCCACTTGCGAATTTCTCCCATTTTAATCCGGAAGTGTCGCGTATTCTCTCTCCCGTATTTGATAGAACAGAAGGAGTGTTCTACGGACACTTGTTGAGGATGGACAGTAACACACTAACGAAGAGAAAATTTGCATTCTTCGGGAAGAGGGAGAAAGAGCTGAAATGGATGCGAGAAGTGAGGTTGGACTCAACGAAGATGGAGGTTCCGGAAGATTATATCGTGGACAGGAATCGATTTAGACAACTGGTCGGAAAGTTTCGCGGTTTCCAGGAGACTGGGGAAACACTAGTGAGAAAAGCGAGATCTTATGCAGAAGAAATAAGTAGGAGAAAAAACGAAAATATATTGGCAGAGAGTGAAGGATGAAATACTGCAAAGAATGTCAAACATGGTCCATAAAAGGACAAAACGAAGGAGAAAAAAAAGCAATGTTACTAGGTTTTACGTCCCACTACTACTATAGTTTTCCAGAGATGCCGAACTGATGGAATTTTGTCTGGTAGGAGTTCTTTTACGCGTCCATAAATCTGCCGACATGAGGCCGGCCTTCAAATACCGACGGACTAAACTGGGATCGAACCCGCCAGCTTGGGCACACTAAAGGTTCCCGTGTGAGCCTCTACCTAGTTGAAGCAGTAAAGGCGAGCTCGCTTCACCCGGACGAATGTGGGTTCGATTCCCCGTTAAAAATAAAGTAAGAAAAATGTCCACTTCTGGAGTACCATATGGTTACGAATTTCACTCAGCCTACTCCAAAAATGAGTACTAGCTTAATTCTAGGAGTAAATCAGACCAGGTGCAGAGCTAACTGCTCTATCCCAATAAATATCGGGGTTACGGATAGTGGAAGGCTTTACCTTCCAAGCGTCCAAAGACCTTCGCGGCCTGAACGGAGATGGAAGAAAATATCTTCCGGATAATGATCGCAAACTATATTTCAATTCATTTAACTTGGTGGAAGAACGCCCTCTCTTCTACTGGCCAACACAAAGGATGTAGACCTCAGCATGTTCTAAAACGAAGACGCAATGAATCAAGATCTCGTGGGCCTATCTTCATCGGTTGACCTCGAGATTAATTTATGTGCCATGCAAATGGCTGGATTCGCTTGGCGCCAACACTGTTATGATACGAAAGTGGCTAAAATTGCCCACTCTCTTCTCTGTATACGAAGCGGCGTACGGCACTTGCTGTATCCCTGTGCTGAAAGAGCTGGTTCGTATTGGTCCACTGCCTGCGTAAGGACGCATGGCACGTGCCACCAAGCGACAGTGGCGCCCGCGGTCGCACCGAGAACTAACTAGTTACAAGATGACAACGGAAGGTGTCGCGCCACTTGTACTGCATCTCCTCCCCAGGCAACAGGACTTGAATAGAGACATATATAGCGCAGGACATGTAGAAAATAATTACAGCGGCAAACCCTCACGAATATAAATGTAAGGTATATGCAAGATAAAGATTTTAACACTCATCCAGAAAGAAGTGGTTTGGGGTTCAGATCTCCGATGGACCAGAGACATATTTTCAACCCATATACCTTGCATAAATTAACTAGCGGAAGACTAATTAATTCAGGTAAATTATGTCTTAATTCATACTGTATTTGTAGCAGACTCCTTCGACTACAGCCAAGCAACTGCATTACACCAATGGAACTTCCTTACCTCCTTAATTCCCCCTCAATACATTCTCAGGATTTGATTTTAAAAGATACTCCGGACTTTCAAGAAACGTTTAAGGCTCTGAAAACTATAAGCCGTCGCTTTGAAAGAAATGAGTTCCCCACCGGATGAACATATGCTGACGTTTGCATGCTTAAATTGTTTTTCTTCTGATTCCCAATTATGAATCCGCTATTTCAGCCCCTCGGGAAGTTTCTGGATTTATTTTAAATATTTTTTTTACTTTAATTACCGAGCTTTAAGTTTCTACAGTGCTTCCCAGTTCCTAATTCATTCATTCATTTTTTTTAAACAAAACTACACGGCGCTACAGCGCTGTAGGTTATGTGATGCGTGATAAGCAACACCCGAATTTTGATATGTTACTCTTTGAATAACGCATCACAGATATTGCTAACTTATAACCAAATCCTGTTCATGGCCTCCAGATTACAGAAATGCATGTTTTTATAAAGTCTCTTTTTCGCCACTTTTCTATTTTATTTTTAGAGCAATTCTCACTTTTTGGGTCATTATCTTGACATTTTTAATTGTTCTAGTGACTTTTAATTATTTATCCATCTTTTGCGTCATCATTAGAGCAGTTTCCCTATCTACGCACCCTACCACAAAGTTAACGTGAATGTTCATCTTTGGGCGTTTAGAGTACGATTATCTTAATATAGTAGCATTATATTCCTTTTCAGATAATTTCTCTTTACTGGTCCGCTTCAATGGCTAAGTGGTTAGCGTGCTGGCCTTTGGTTGTTAACCATAATTGGTTAATTCCGCTCGCACGGGGGCTGGGCGTATGTGTCGTCTTCATCATAATTTCATCCTCATCACGATGCGCAGGTCGTCTACGGGTATCGAATCAAAAGACCTGCATCTGGTGAGCCGAATTTGTCCTCTGACACTCCCGGCACTACGCCATTTCCATTTCTCTTTACGGAGGGCCGATGACCTAGCTGTTAGGCCCCTTTAAACAACAATAATCATAATCATCTTTTTACGGACTACATGGTGTCAAAACAATTACGACCTATAGATCTTCTCACATTTTGTTTCTAAGAAAACCCGAGATTCCAAGGCAAAGAAATGAAAAATTGTAAAATAAAAATTATAAAAAGTAAAAAATTATGAATATTGTTTATGCCTAAAAATGTATACAACTTAGTTTTTAACAATAAACTTGAGGTCATTTTTGATCCGGGTCCATATCATCAGTCCGGCAAATCATCTCGGCCGTTATTCTTGCCTTTCTAGACGGAGGCCGCTATATCACGGTCAGATAGCTCCTCAATTGTAACCACAATGGGCTGAGTGAACCTCGAAATAGCCCTCAGATCAAAGTAAAATTCCCCGACTTGGCCGGGAGTGCAAACCCGAGACCTCCGGGTAGGAGGCAGGCACACTATCCCTATACCACGGGCCCGGTTCTTAAAAATACGTGGATTTGTATTATTTTACTGAAAAATTAAATGATCATACAATCAACAACGAGGCGATAATTCAGTCAGTTATTCACCTGAAAGGAGTCAGACGATTACGTGAAAATATCAGCTTTCTGTTCAATCAGTTCAATCGGCTGCCATATTAGAATGGTTCTATGCGAGAAACCCGTACAATTTGCACGTTTACCGAGCTCGATAGCTGCAGTCGCTTAAGTGCAGCCAGTATCCATTATTCGGGAGATAGTGGGTTCGAACCCCACTGTCGGCAATCCTGAAGATGATTTACCGTGGTTTCCCATTTTCACACCAGGCAAATGCTGGGGCTGTACTTTATTTAAGGCCACGGCCGCTTCCTTTCCACTCCTAGCCCTTTCCTATCCCATCGTCACCATAAGACCTATCTGAGTTGGTGCGATGTAAAGCAACTTGTAAAAACAATGTACGTTAAGGAAATCATCTTCGCACCCAACATTCTCTTAAAACTGATATTAGATGAAGGAAGTTAAAAAACATGATGTTGTACTGGTACACAAACTTGTTAAAATACTTCTTCTGTAAAGTAAGGACGGGAAAATTCGGCAGATTTCCATCTAATTTCGCATGTTCTGCAATCTTCTTGAAAATCGGACGTTTTTCCAAAATTTCGGAGAATCTCGCAAGGCCTCGTACGACATGCAGGGGATACCAAGGATGTATTCTGCCGCCCCCATACACAGGAGGGAAGGTTTAGTACTGATGACCCACACTTCATTTCTTGCCCGGCTCCGTGGATAACATGGAGAGAAAAGACTTTTACGCTTGCATTTATATGTACAGTACAGAAAAATCTCACATTGGTCACAACAGTCCCTAAGGGCCATTCTACCGGTGATTTCTATGAGATTTTTAAGGCTTCGTCTAAAAATGGTCGTTGGCCTTTAACCGGGAAAGTCTGCAGCTCTGGAGTTCGGTAAGGCGTAATCCAATGGAGCACGAGCTTATTACAGTAACAGTGAAGGAAGTCCCATAATGCAACAGGAACACGTGGCAGGTAAATGGATTACAAACAAGCAGGAAGAGCAGCCGACAGGAAGCGCTACGAATGTGAGCTTAACAGAACAAAAACGAACAAGTTAACGACTTTTTCTCGACGAATAATAATTTCGTGTGGTTATTTCTTGCTGAGTACAGCCCTTGTAAGGCAGACCTTCCGATGAGGGTGGGCGGCATCTGCCATGTGTAGGTAGGCTAACTGCGTGTTATTGTGGTGGAGGATATAGTGTTATTGTGGTGTATGTTGGGGACAGCAAAAACGCTCAGGCCCTCGTTTTCCCGATGCCTTTATTCTTCGGAAGGTCCAATTCCTTCTACTTTTTCCTCTGATTAGTGTCCAGTTGTGCCCCCTCTTAAAACAATAATCACCATCATTACCGAAGCCAGTGACAAGAAGTTATAATAAAGTTATATTCCATAGGGACCGAGTCCACTATCTAACCGATATTACCATCGAGGTCACTCAAAATATTCTTTTAGCGAAGGCAAATGAGTGGAAACGATCCTTTCTTACACAGCCACGGTTCCTGCCCGCGGTCCTACGTACCTCGCGTGCACAAGTTCACTCGAATATTCTATTCTGGAGTGTTGAATTAACGATCTGTTCCTCTTGGAGCTTTTATGGTACGCTACAGGTCAAGGAAGTTTCATGACTCGTCCATGTGCCTTCGTTCCATTCGAGATGGTTCCACAGAAACATTAATCAGTACTTCTCTGCTGATCGTATCGCTACTATGAAATCGAAAAGCAATGAAAGTCTCGAATCCCGAAAATAGTTTGCTGCGGTTGTACAAAATAACGAGTTCCCTTTGTGGATCAGTGAAAATGTGTCGAGCTCTGGTTCAAACCCGGCAAAGTTTGTTGGACTCTTGAAGGTCCAGTTCCCTCCTCTTGCCTCTATGCTCTTCTTTACATCTTTCAGCCATCTGTCCCTCGGTCTTCCTGTAGGCCTCGTTTTCTTCAACTCCATTTCCAACATGTTTCTTGGTGTCCTCTCTTCTCCCATTCTCTTAACATGTCCATACCACTGCCGCTTCATTTCTTACTCTGTCCATTTTCGTTAAACCTATTCGACACGTCTGAAACTTCGTTTCCACTGGTTGTATTTTACTTTTATCCCCCTCTCTTTCATCACCCACATTACTGATCCAGACGTCAAAATTGTCACAAAATAAGTCTTGTAGATAATTTCTTTACATCTCCGTGGTGCAATATATGTATTACAATTAAATAGAAGAACAGCGTGATTATAGATTAAAAATTCATTTAGCATTTGACTACACACTGGGAAAATAACAGACTGCGCGGCTGAGTGGCTCAGACGATTGAGGCGCTGCCCTTCTGACCCCAACTTGGCAGGTCCGATCCAGGCTCAGTCCGGTGCTATGTTAAGGTGCTCAAATACGTCAGCCTCGTGTCGACAGATTTACTGGCACGTAAAAGAAGCCCTGCGGAACTAAATTCCGGTACCTCGGAGTCTCCGAAAACCGTAAAAGTAGTTAGTGGCACGTAAAAACATTACAAAAGAAGTAACAGACACTATACAGAACTGCCAGGCTAATGAATGCGCGCGGTAAGCAAAAATACTCCTGATATCTCTTGACGCAGCACATTGCTGCGCGGGCTCCACTACTAGCAGTGGCCCTGCACAATTCGGTTAGCCGCGACGAACCACATTTTGTGCGTATTTTCGCTTGGCATTTGTCTTATCAATTAAAGGAAAGAATTAACAGAAAAGACAAAAGGGTTTGTACATTTTTTAAATTCCTCGTTTCAGGCGGATAAAATGGAATTTACAAAATTCTCCAGAAAGTGTGGGCGACTGCCCCCTCGCTACTAGTCGCCCACGGATTGCCCACTCACCCCCTCCCCCCCCAAAAAAAGCCTTCTCTGTCATTTGGTGGAGTTAAAACGGAAATGAGGAGGAGGGAGCCTTCGAAGAATGAAGAATGAAGGTATCGGCTAAAGAGAGGAACTGGCCATGAAAGGCTCTCCACGCCTCGGAAACCTAAGATCGTCGGGGTCGGAAGAGTTGAACAAGAGAGGACAGATAGATAGATTAAAGTTGAGAGTCTGACACTGTAAGTTGAAGCTATGTCAGAATTAGCTAGGGTCTCCTTTCAATCGCCTCGAGTATGTATTCTACCGCAGTGGGATAGTATACAGTGCCTAGGAAGATTTGGTACTGATGTTCAACATTTTTCTTGCCCGGCTCCGTGGATAACTACTTAGTATGCTGGATTTTGATACGAGGGGTGCCGGGTTGGACTGCCGGCCGGGTCGGGGTTTTTAATCACTGATCATTTCCTTTAGCTTTTGGACAGGGTGTTTGTGTCGTCTTCAACATCAGAATTGACCCTAGCCATCCTAGTAGACGTGCAGGTCGCCCCTGGGTGTCAACTCGAAAGATCTTCACCAGGCCTCTTCGGATCCCACAAGCCACTATTTATTTACTTCATTTCTTAAAGAAAAATACTAAGTTTTATCCAGAACATCTTAAAGCAGTTGTTTTGTTAGCTAAATAACGTATTTCCTCATTCAAACAATTAATTGCATTTCCTTCAGAAAGCTGTCATAACTGAAAAAAACAAAAACAAAAAAAAAACCCTGGCGCAACAGACCCGACAGACCATGGCCTACCATGCGATCGCTGCTCAGCCCGAAGGCCTGCAGATTATGAGGTGTCCTGTGGTCAACACGACGAATTCTCTCTGCCATTTCTGGACCGGAGTCACAATCTCACCGTCAGATAGCTCCTCACTTCTAATTACGTGACTGAGTGAACCTCGAACCAGTCCTCAGATACAGGTAAACATCCACAGTTCTAGGCCCTTCGGGCAAGCAACTCAATGATGAAAGCAACGTAAGGATATGAGCTACGAATTTTAGGTAAATAAAATATAATAAATTATGAGAATATATTCTTTATTTATTCCTATACGTTACAATCCTCTCAATCAACATTATCCCGCCGATTAGATTAGCAGTTCGCCTTTATCTACCACTGCGAGCGCTAATGTGAGTCAATGCATCGTTTCACTTAAGCCCGTATAACTACATTCGGTGGACATTTTTCAAAAAATCAAAAAAACGCCTGAGGGTATTGAACCAATGAACACGTTATAGAAAGAATTATGTAAATAAGTTAATTTGGCTAGGATTTGAATTTAAAAAACGAGAAAACAAGCGATTTGTTTTTCTGGAACTGCATTTGGGCCGGAAGTGATTTCCAAAATTTGTTTTTTAAGCTTGATAGAGCTATCCCAGACTCACAATTTGAAACCTTTTCCAGGCCCTTTAGTCCTTCAACTTTCGGCACAATTGAGGAAATTGTTTAATTTTACGGTTTTCCTAGTATGGGGGCGACTTTGTCAGCTAAGAAATGTTTCCAGCATTAAAAGTCCAGTGACCTCGTCGGGAATCGAAACGGGGGCGTCCGGTTAAGAGGCAGGCACGCTCCCCGTGCACCGCGGGCCCGGCATATTAATTGGAAAGTTTTCCCATAAGTTTCCACGTGAAATAGAATCTTTAATCAGCACTTAAAATTCCAATTCAGAATGTACTGTATATCTCTAGTCGCACGGAAGCTGAACGGTGAGAAAGTGGCCCGATAACTTTTGGAAATGTGTTCGGAGGACCAGAGCGGAAGGAAGTGAGGCAAGGCCAGCCAGGCGTCACGCTCGGAGGTGAAAGGTTCTGCCCGGCAGAGTGATGGAGCAGAACACGGCCATTATCGCCAGCGTCCTAACCGCAAATGATCGCAGCCCACTCCAGTCCGATCGCAAGCAGGCTTCTACGTGACCACAGCCCTGGAACCTTCAATTTTTTTTTTTTTGCTAGGGGCTTTACGTCGCACCGACACAGATAGGTCTTATGGCGACGATGGGATAGGAAAGGCCTAGGAGTTGGAAGGAAGCGGCCGTGGCCTTAATTAAGGTACAGCCCCAGCATTTGCCTGGTGTGAAAATGGGAAACCACGGAAAACCATTTTCAGGGCTGCCGATAGTGGGATTCGAACCTACTATCTCCCGGATGCAAGCTCACAGCCGCGCGCCTCTACGCAACCTTCAATTTTATATGGTAGCAACCGACTAGGATATGAATTTTAATTTCAAAAATCCTCGATGCCTTGGCCGGGTTTCGAAACACGGCCTTTTTGGTGAAAGTGGTGGTGATGATTATTTATTTAAGAGAAAGTACAACTAGGCAACCATCCCCTATATAACACTAATTAGAGAGGAAAAAATGAAAGGGATCCGACACTTCGAAATATGAATATATCGGCCAAAGACAAAGAAAAGCCATGAAGGACGTAAAAATAAAAGACTCCCTCGGCGTCGACACACCTAATACCGTCGGAGTTGGAAAAGAACAAGACTTGACCAAGGGAGATCGGATAGGATAGATGAAAGTGAGGAGCCTGGCACAAGTAAGTGGAAGCGATGCCAGGACTCAACTCAGGACCACGCGGTCGCCACCCCCACGATCCCAAGATGAGAGACACTGCGGCCCCTGTTAGTAGTCTCTTATGACAGGCAGGGGATACTGTGAGTGTTATTGTACGTCAGAGATGATCCCAGATCACAAATGAACCCATCTCAAATCATAGATTAGTTCATAATGCAGAAAAGACCGTACGGAATGTTGAGATAAAATAGCTCTTCGATCAGGTTTTGCAGCAGATTAAAGCGTTGGTTGGTTGGATTAAACCAAAGAAAAATACCCATGGCGTAACAGCCCCTGAGGGCCATGGCCTGCCAAGCGACCGCTGCTCAGCCCGAAGGACTGCAGATTACGAGGTGTCGAGTGGTCAGCATGTCGAATCCTCTCGGCCGCTATTCTTGGCTTTCTAGACCGGGGCTGCCATCTCACCGTCAGATGGCTGCTCAAAACTGTAATCACGTAGGCTGAGAAGACCTCGAACTAGCCTCCAGATCCAGGTAAAAATCCCTGACCTGGCCAGGAATCGAACCCGACACCTCCGATAAGAGGCAGGCAAGCTACCCCTACATCGCGGGGCCGTCACTGGATAATAATAATAATAATAATAATAATAATAATAATAATAATAATAATAATAATAATAATAATATCAAATATACAGAGTGTAAAAATAAGGTTTGCACCCGGGAGATAGTGGGTTTGTGCCCCACTGTCGGCAGCCCTGAAGATGGTTTTCCGCGGTTTCCCATTTTCACACCAGGCAAATGCTGGGGTTGTACCTTAATTAAGGTCACGGGCATTCCTTCTCACTCCTAGCACATTCCTATCCAATCGTCGCCGTAAGACTTGTCTGTTTCGGTGCGACGTAAAGCAAGCGCCCAAACTTTCAGAATGCACTGCTCACACGTAGAAGAAGATATGTAACATGGTCAGGGACCGGTAACGCTTTATTTCCATTCAACCGACGGTGGAATTCGAGCCCACTCGTCTCCCGAATGCAGAACTTGGCTCAATAGACGTAGCGCGTTAACACGGGCGGCTACTCTGCTCTGTATTATTAATACTATTAATTTAACACAAGATTTATAACGAATCAAGAAAACTAAAGAGAAAAAAACAAAAAAGAACACGTCTTGAGAAGAAGGAATCTTTTCCTTAGTACTGTATATTCGCGCCTCCCGTCTTTGTCGTTTTTCAATGAGTTTACACATGTCACAAGCAATCTGCACCATGGCCTCCTCCAACACACCCATAACTACAACTCGGCCATCCTGCTACTCATCCGCCTCGGATGGTTTCATCATCTCAGCACAGGTAGAAGTGCAGTTAGGTCCGTCGTGAGTACCTTCCTTTACATCATACGTGTCAATTTTCCTTCCTTTTGCTCATCTTGTATGAACCTAGCTACTTGGGTTTAAGTTTCAGGCTTGGTCCCATCTGTGCTCTCTTGAGCTGCAGTCAGTTCTCCGACAAGATATGCTGTCGGTTCCTTTCTTCTTGAAGTAAACTGTTTTCTGTTTTCTTGCTGAATTTTTAAGATAGCTTGCTTCGCTTCGGCGCGTAGTTTCTCTCTTGAAGCTACAAAACATAACTTGGACTCTCTGGATTTGAATATCTTCCTTGGTTCTCATTTTTACTCCAGTTAGCAGCTCAAAGGGAGTTGTTTCAATACTCCTCTGATAAGCAGATTTTTTTAAATTTATTAATTTATTTATTTATTTATTTATTTGGGAAACCAAAACAGCGAGAAGCCGAATTACAGAGTTCCGCAATGAAATACATATTTACAATAGAGTAGCACATGGCAAGCATAAAGAAAAGTGGAAGAATAATGACGAAAAAACATTAACGATAAATATAGAGGAAAAAATTAAAAACTAACATAATTAGAGACACAACATACAAAAACAAAAAATAAAGGCTAAAGAAACAACGAGAAAAATTGTTGAACGTAAAACGAAGAGAAGAACTTATAGCTAGGCACAGTAAGATAAATACAGATATAACACTTAAGTAATGGTGTAGTACAGTAAAAAATAAATATTATATTATGTACAAAAGAGAGGACAGCAATGAGAAGAGAAAAAAGGAATATGAAGAAAATGAACTAGGTTAAGTTAAGGAAGAATCGATTAAAGGAGGCATACGAAGAAAAAACGTCCAAGTTCCTGTCAGAAGATAAAGAGTTAAGGAGGGTTGGTATGCTGATTTACGTCGCACTGACACAGATAAGTCTTATGGCGACGATGGGATAGGAAAGGGCTAGGAGGGGGAAGGAAGCGGCCGTGGCCTTAATTAAGGTACAGCCCCAGCATTTGCCTGGTGTGAACAAGGGAAACCACGGAAAACATCTTCGCGGCTGCTGACAGTGGAGTTCGAATCCATTATCTCCCGGATGCAAGCTCACAGCTGCGCGCCCCGAACCGCACGGCCAACTCACTCAGTGATAAGTAGAACTGAGAGTCGGTTGCACCTTATCGATATACCTACACCACTAGTTGGGATTGTCAATAGCTAACTTTCCAAGAACTGGGAGTATGGTGGAGTTAATCCTTTCGACTTGGCCATTAATCCAAGTAGGATAAATAACAGGCGGTTGAAAGCTACGTTTCTGCTCCAACCCTCATTTCTGCTTGTTGGTTCATTGAATGTTCACTCTGCTCATAATCACAATCATCATCATCATCATCATATTATTATTATTATTAATATTAGGGTATATGAGCATATTTACGTCCGATAAATGTAAACAAATACGATCCAATAACTCTCCTGAGTTTCCTGTGTAGTCCTTACGTAACACATTACAAATCGAAATAAGTTCTTGTCTGGATTCTGAACTTTTTTCGATTATCATCAGACTCCACATAAAATGAAAATTATTTAAAAACACGTAGCCTTTTCCTGTTATTCCTACCACCATGATTTTCAAAAAGGAACATGTGCAGCGCCTTAATAACCTTGCCTGGTGACTTGCTAATTACTACATTAATTGTCTTAATTTGGCCTATCGCCTCCATGTCATAAATGCGCTCTAAATCACTACTGTAATGCAGAAATTCTACCTTCAACACTGAATCGTCTTCTTTCTTACCTTCATCGAGACATAAAATGATTCAGGTTCCTTCAAGGCTGTCGGCGATACTTAACCTAATTCGTCGGGACTGGGTATTTCACATTGTTTATTCGTCTTTCTAATGTATTTCCGCGTCGTTTCTCTCTTACGTAAACTTCTTCTAACAAATGCGTCTTTAAAGCAACAACTTGCGTACTTAGCTTGGCGTCTGGTTTTGTACTTACGCACGACTTCATCTTTCGTCTTTATTTGATCGTCTTAAAAACATAGTAAGAACTTTGTTGTAATTATGCAGAAAGGAGGTAAACCATAAGGAAAATCTCTGAATTGTTCCTAGTTTTCTTAATGACGTGATGGTTCTTTCACTGGGCTGCAGGAAAGTTACAAGACGCACAATTATTTCCACCTTAAAATTAGTTAAGGGTTAGACTTTACCCCTTCGTTTGTTGGAATTACAGCTGCAGACTTCCCCGGAGAGTGAAAGACGTGCTGCATTCAACGAAGGATTATAATAGATACAGTTATCTCGGGACATCCACAAGAAATGGCCAGTTTACAGACGGAAAATGCTTTGGGAGGTTCATTGAGGTTTACTACTTTAGTGTAAACTACCGTTCTTACGAACTACTGATATTTAAAGTCGTTTGGTGAACGAAAGTATCCGTTTCCAAACGTAGAAAAGTGGACAGTGTGCCGTGCCGCAAGGCGCAGACCTCTCGTTAATTGGTAAGTTTATCCCAAATAACAAGAGTATTGTTTACTTTTGTCAATTGTATTTGTATAGCGTGTTAGGTTAATGTTTGTATTGTCGAATAGCCATGCGAGAGGTTGGTTAATTGCTTGGTGATTGAAGAAGGGGTGTGTGGATGTTTTTGTGTTAGGCAAGGACAGGGAGTTCGGGGTGTTGGAGAATGTGCACCGCGGTTCGTTTAGGAATCTGCCATTCGGCTCGCCCGCAAATGAAGTTGAGTACCCCTGCTCTAGACCTTTCTTGATCCCAAAGGAGCCCGCAAATTACTTATGGAGTTCTATTTATCACAAGAATCAAGAAAAGTAGAGAGACAATAACATAAACAACCGGGCGAGTTGGCCGTGCGGTCAGAGGCGTGCAGCTGTGAGCTTGCATCCCGGATATAGTAGGTTGGAATCTCACTGTCGGCAGCCCTGAAGATGGTTTTTCGTGGTTTCCCATTTTCACACCTTAATTAAGGCCACGGCCGCTTCCTTACAACTCCTAGGCCTTTCCTATCTCATCGTCGCCATAAGACCTATCTGTGTCGGTGCGACGTAAAGCCACTAGCAAAATAACATAAACAATACAAATACGTCTTGACAAGCACCCAACTTTATCTTCGTACTGTACATTCGCGCATCCCCGTCTATTGCCTTTTTTCAATGAGTTCACACATCTCACAAGCAATTGGCACCATGGCCTCCTCTAACACACCCATCCCCACATTATTATTATTATTATTATTATTATTATTATTATTATTATTACTGGTCAACTCTTTGGCGGACGTTTGGTTCAGAGAGCCCCACGTTCGATTCCCGGCCTGGCCAAGGACATTAACTGCGTATGATTAATTCTTAAATCTCGGGGACTGGGCGTTTGTGCTCGTTACAATGCACCACATTACTAACCACCACAGAAACAGGCAATAGTGAACACATCCCCCATACAGGAGTCGGGAAGAGCATCCGGCTGTACAACACAAAAAGAATTCACATCAGGTGTCGACTACAAGAAAATGAGAAAGATTATATTCTTCTTCTTTTCTTACAGTTTATTCCCACACATGTTGGGTCACGTGTGCGAACTGCGTCGCCGGATGCCCTTTTTGACGCCAACCCTATACGGAGGGATGTAACCACTATTGCGTGTTTCTGTGGTGGCTGGTAGTGTGGTATGTTGTTTGAATATGAAGAGGAGAGTGTTGGGACGAACACAAACACCCAGTCCCCGAGCCAGAAGAATGAATCAGAAACGATTAAAATCCCCGACCAGGCCGGGAATCGAACCCGGGACCCTATGAACCGAAGGCCAGTACGCTGACCATTCAGCCAACGAGTCGGACAAGAAGATTATATTCTGTTATACACATTTTCGAATAAGCCCATTAGGAGCTCTGCAGAGTAATTACAGGCGTGCATTTGCCTTCTTTTGTGCCCACATTTCTTTCATTCCTTTACTGTGGGTTTCTTTTCTGTCTTCAGACCAAGTTGTTCCAGTCTTCTTCTTCGGTCCTTCCTCTTGGTCAACTTGCCATTTGTGAATTTTGGAACTAAAGATTACCCGGTTTTGGACATCTGCTGGTGTAATTCCTACCTGTTTCAGATCGGTTGTGATATCGCCAATCCATTTTATTGTGTCTGTTTTGACTATACTCCTGTTTTCATAGAATGTATTATCATTATCATCATCGTTACAGAAAGGATGGAATAATGATTAAGTAAACACTAGGAACAGTTGATGCAGTCCATCCAGGAACTCGCAATAAGCTTACGAACTCGGGGATGATACTTCTCCACGACTGTCACTATAAAACAAGACACTGATGATCAGCAGATACCGGAGACTTCATTCACTTACAAAAAAAGGACGGAGTGAACTCGTCCTGTCATACCATATGTTTCTAGACCTGTCTAGACAGGTACTGTCTGTTAGCCTGGGAGAGAACCAAACTTCTTCCTTTCTGGAAAGACAAGCTTGACATTCTATGCAGACAAAGAATGACTGTAAACAATGTCAGAGACTGGAAAGACAATAGTGTGACACAAAGACAGCTGACACAGTTCAAAAGAAAACATTTACCATGAATGGGATGCCAATGCGCCAGCTCCGAGGTATATGGATAACATGTCTCAGGTTTTATTCCCGACCAATTCACGGATTTGAAGGATTTTAATACTGACGTATGGGAACGAACGGAGTTCGCCTACCGTCATGAGGGAACCAACTGAGGAGCTGTACATGACGTCACGCTAGTCACGTGATCCTCGAATGTTTGCAGGGCATCTGGATGGTCACAACACTCAGTGGCCTACTGTCACAAGTTCTCTCTTATGCACCAGTGACATTTTATAAGACAAGTGATAAGCTTTAACAGCTTCATTTCAAGTAATACTAATCCCGTATTGACTATAATCAATCAATGAATATTCAAGATAAACTTAAATATTATAATTAAGCGGTCCGCCTATTCAATACAATATATAATTTATTAATATCTAGGACATGTTTCGTCCCCAAGGGACATCATCAGCTAATAATAAATTAATATTAATATATCAGAAATGTTAAAATTGGAAAAGACACATTACATTTTTTTTGACAATTTAAAAATAAGATCTTCAAATTTTGTTAAAATTGTAAGTCATAAGACAGGTAAAACAGTTGAATTGTCCATATTTCTCTTGTTGATGTTCTTGGAAAATTACCAGTTTTGCTTATATAATCTTAAAATATCATTTGTTGTAAACAGCACACACGATTTGTATTCCTTGGTGAAAGGTTTGTTGAAACTTAATAAGCATTCCTTATATGGTATACTAAAATTTAAATGCTTCAGAATTTAAAGTCAGATCGGGGCCGTGATGGTAAAGTTCTGTGTGGTAATGGATATAATTTTATCTGACTTTAAATTCTGAAGCATTTAAATTTTAGTATGCCATCTAAGGAATGCTTATTAAGTTTCAACAAACCTTTCACCAAGGAATACACATCAAGTGTGCTATTTACAACAAATGATATTTTAAGATTATATAAGCAAAACTGGTATTTTCCAAGAACATCAACAAGATAAATATGGACAATTCAACTGTTTTACCTGTCTTATGACTTACAATTTTAACAATATTTGAAGATCTTATTTTTAAATTGTCAAAAAAATGTAATGTGTCTTTTCCAATTTTAACATTTCTGATATATTAATATTAATTTATTATTAGCTGATGATGTCCCTTAGGGGACGGAACATGTCCTAGATATTAATCAATTATATATTGTATTGAATAGGCGGACCGCTTAATTATAATATTTATCTTGAATATTCACTGATTGATTTTTTATAAGACAACAATTATCCAGGTATCATTCCTGACTGGCTGCTTAGTGTAGTTGGCATCGTAGGCCGAAGGTTGCGGGATCAAACACAGACACAGGTGCTCGATAAAAACATACATCGGGTAATTAGCTGGCATGATGAACATGAACACAGGCATGTGAAATGAGGAACAACTATCAATGCTAACATTCCTATATAATAACAATATTCACAAACAAACAGAAAAAAAAACAGAACATTAATACAGCTTGTTTCTCAAATACATTTTTGAACGAGTCTTATGCAACGGAGTTTTCAACAATATCCACAAGTAAAAAAGAAAAAAATAGAACATGATTCAAAAATAAATATTCTGAAGGGATACATTTTATTAATACATGTCCTATTACTGTATATTATGATACGAAATGTGAAAAGCTCTACCACCAGACGTACCGCCTGAACAGTCTCCATTGGGAAATGTAGTTCTCTGCTCTTACCCACTGAGCTATGGTTGCCTAAGTCATGTTTGTTATATTGTGCTAGCATTTTTTTTACAATTTGCATTACCTCGCACGTACACAGTCTTATGGCGACGTTCGTTGAGAGAGAGAGAGAGAGAGAGAGAGACACACACACACACACTTGGGACATGTTATCCGTACGGCATGGGGCAGGCTAATTGGCACCCCATTCATGCTAAATGTTTTCTTTTAAAATGTGTCAGTTGTCTCTGTTAATCACTACCCATTTGCCTTGCGTCGCCCCGACATAGATAGGTCTTATGGCGACGATGGGATAGGAGAGGGCTAGGAGTGGGAAGGAAGCGGCCGTGGCCTTAATTAAGGTACAGCCCCAGCATTTGCCTGGTGAGAAAATGGGAAACCACAGAAAACCGTCTTCAGGGTTGCCGACAGTGGGGTTCGAACCTCATCTCCCGGATGCAAGCTCACAGCTGCGCGCCCCCAACCGCACGGTCAACTCGCCCGGTTATCATTAGCCATCAGTGTCTTATATTTATATTCAAAACTATCATCAGTCACAGTGAAATCGGTATTGTTTTCCTTACTAATGAACTAGATTTGCCGCATTTTAAACTAGAACTTGTACAATATGGACCTTTTTATGAAACAAAATAGAAGAACGACTACAGCAGTGGAACTGAATTGTTCCTTGCAACTACGGGAATACACAGCCATATTTATAACCAAAAACATGTGAGAAAACGCCATTCCAGTTTTATCATATGTACATTTTAATGCACTTTTTACTATGATTTTCTAGAATTGACGTACACCTTAAATGTTCTACCAGACAGCGGCGAGGAACCCGGTACTGTACGCGGCCGAGACGATAACACTAGAAAGGCACGGGGCAGAGAAAGTGGAGAAAGAAAGAAAGAAAGAAAGAAAGAAAGAAAGAAAGAAAGAAAGAAAGAAAGAGGAGGGAAAAGATGGGAAAGAAAATCAAGGGATGAACTGTACCGAAACATGAGGACTATCTCCGAAGAAATACGACTCAAAGAGCAAGACATGTAATCAACATGGTCATGAAGAGAATGACTACAAAAGTATGGGAGTTATCGGGTAGGACGAGAGAAAAGACGGGTTGTCGAACTCCGGAAGGACTGGACTGAGATGGTGATCAAGGTGGAAGGGACAAAGAACTAGAGAAATAAATATACACCAACCAAAATGTCAGAGCTCAATGACAGAGATAGGTATAGAAATAGGATTGAGAAGCACCGATGGGGGGGACAAGAGAAGAGGATACCGAGAATATCAGCAGAAGAACGGGAGAGAGAGGATAATAGGTTCTGGCAGGAGAAGAAGAAACCCCAAAGCATGACAAAGCTGCCCGTGGTCCTACACAGGCCGTAACGAAAGAAGAAGAATAATGACGTAATTTGCTTTATTCATTCATGTTCTTAAAATAAACTTAAAAACAAACATTTTGACGATTTTGTTACGACATTTAAGTCGTATTACAGTAATACGCACAATATTCGACATATTCGTAAGTTGTGCACATTGTAGCTTATAAATATGGCCATGGGAACATTTCGGAGAATGTGACCTGATTATAGCCAACTAGACAAGTTTTTTTCTTTGAATGCTATTTGTTCGGGGCGTCGACCTATAGAGATTTTTTGCCCCTACTTGCACCATATGATACGAACCTCCGTGTAATTGGAGTGTTGAATGTGAGGAAAGGAACGTTAAGGACGACACAAACACCCAGTCCCCAGGCCAGGGATATTAATCATTTACAATTAAAAAAACCCGACTCGGCCGGAAATCGAACTCGGGGCCGCCGGGCGACAGGCGGACGTGTTGCCCCCTACACCGCGGGGCTGGACAACTAGACAAGTTACTTTTACAGAAAGAACAGTATTCTAAAACTCCCAATTAATGTAAAATCTTTAATTACATAGAAATATAAAATTTGGGGTGTACTGCACCCCGCCCCTGTGTTTACATTCTGAAACTTGGTGCGTATGCTTGAGGGTTAAAGTGGAGAATACATTATTTTTATTCCATTTTAGCCAGCTGAAACTAGGAATCATAGATGTAAGGTAAGGGTGTATTCTCCCCGAACCTCCGCAGAGGTGTGCTTGAGCCGGAGTTTACGTACGGTAAGGTGGCCAGTTCCTTTCCGCTTCTCCATTCCCTTACCCCCACCAACAGCGCGTGGCAACCCATCCAAATCTTGACCACGCTCAATGTTGCTTAACTTCGGAGATCTCACGGAATCCGGTGTTTCAACACGGCTACGGCCGTTGGCTGGAATCATAGTAATAATTTTAAAAAACTCAATGTGTACAAGCTCTGTTGTCCTATCAGCTAATTCTTTCCTTTATTTTCTTTAATTATTAACAAAATGATTAGACGAAATACGCACAAAATGCCGTTCGTCCCGGCTAAACGATTTGTACAGCGCCACAGCTAGAAGTGGAAACACCGGCCGAGTTGGCCGTGCGTGTAGAGGCGCGCGGCTGTGAGCTTGCATCCGGGAGATAGTAGGTTCGAATCCCACTATCGGCAGCCCTGAAAATGGTTTTGGTTTCCCATTTTCACACCAGGCAAATGCTGGGGCTGTACCTTAATTAAGGCCACGGCCGCTTCCTTCCAACTCCTAGGCCTTTCCTATTCCATCGTCGCCATAAGACCTATCTGTGTCAGTGCGACGTAAAGCAAAAAAAAAAAAAAAAAAGTGGAAACTGCATGAGTATGAGGAAGGGTAACAGGGGTGTATATATATATTTTTTCTAGGGGCTTTACGTCGCACCGACACAGACAGGTCTTATGGAGACGATGGGACGGGAAAGGCCTAGGAATGGGAAGGAAGCGGCGGTGGCCTTAAGTAAGCTACAGCCCCAGCATTAGTCTCTTTAGTGTCTGTTAGTTTGTTAGTGTGTAGTCAAACACCAAATAATTTTTAATTGTATAATCACACCGTACTTCTATTTAATTGTAATACATGTCCAATATCGTTCATATGGTGAAAATGTTATTGTATAGTATTGAATCAAAACATCTTTAAAAAATATTATTAACGCACTTAAGTTGGTGAACTGTCAAGGTGTCGAAATTCGCTCAGGGATCATAAAAAACTAAACACTTTGTAGTATTTTTTAAGTGTTTGTTGTCAGTACATGTTTGCCCCCCTCCCTTTCTAATTGCCGCTACTGTTCATCAGATAGACATTATCCAAAACACTGGCTGTAAAAAAAAAAAATAAAAAAAAACCAACGGAACTGTGTTTGCTCATCCTCTGACATCAAAGAATCAGCCTGCTCGATATTCTCATTGTTGTGCCGCGAATAGACGGCGGTGAAAGACAGTCGGCCAGCTGTGACTGGTTCCGCTAGCTCCCGCTAGAGGTCAATGCTCTGGGCTGCAGCTTCTACTGCACTACGTGATACACCACCATTCACTCCCTTGTCGAAGATTCGTGCTTGATACTTCCTTTTACAAGCGAATTGGGAACATGCATCATTTTCAAAAATATTTTTTTTGAAAAGTACACCAATGAAATAGTACGTAAACGTATTACATTGTAGTATGTTGCCTTGTTTTCTACCATTAAAAAAATATTTAATAGTGCCTTTCCGCAAGGCGAGTGAAACGGCCTCTGACGTAAGCGGCGCGCTGTGACGTCACGATCCAGTACCGCATGGAGATCTACCAGCCGTTGTGCATCAGCCGTTGCTAAAAGCCGATTGTTTATTATTCATGATCGCGAATAACTGCGAAATGACAGAAGAAACGTTCAAAACAGCACAGTCAGACAATCTACCATGTGTAGATGTCATCATTCTTGAAAAATGTGACTTTTGTGGTGGCAGAAATTCGCGGATAACAAGCAAGTTTGTAAGTGGAGTCTTTTATATACGTGCAATGTACTGTAACCCATAGTATTAGGATAACAACTAACCTGGATAGATATCACATCACTTTCAACATTTCCTTCTAGACTGATTCCCCTATTAAAGAATAACATTACATTTTCGGGCTTTCAGCATTAGTAAAGTAAGAAATCGGATTTCAGCACCAACATAAACATATAGGTAGCATTATAGTACTAGTCCGCTTCTGTGGTGTAGTGGTTAATGTGTGCCACTCCCGGAGGCCCGGTTTCGATTCCCGGCTCTGCCATGAAAGTTGAAAACAAATAGTACGAGGGCTGGAACGGGCTCTACTCAGCCTCGGGAGGTCAACTGAGTAGAACGGTTTCGAATTCCACCTCAGCCATCCTCGAAGTGGTTTTTCGTATTTTCCTACTTCTCCTCCAGGCACCTAAGGCCACGGCCGTTTCCTTCCCTCTTCCTTGTCTATCCCTTCCGATCCTCCCATCCTCCAACAAGGCCCCTGTTGAGCATAACAGGTGAGGCCGCCTGGGCGAGGTAATGGCCCTCCTCATCAGTTTCATCACCATACTCAAAGTCTCACGTTCCTGGACACTGCCCTTGAAGTGGTAGAGGTGAAATCCCTCGCAGAGTCCGAGATAAAACCAACCCTGAAGGATAAACATTAAGAAAGAAAGAAAGAAAGAAAGAAAGAAAGAAAGAAAGAAGGAAAGAAAGAAAGATCATAGTACTATAGGGCTATAATCTATCATTCCTAAAAAAAAAATATTTATGGTTGGGACAACTGGCCTACCCACTTCCGGGGCCCTTGAAAGAGAATTAAATATCTTTGTGGAGGGAAAAAATTAAACATGATAAAGACAAATATGACTTCATCTAGTTTTCACAAGTCGGGCTGAGTGGTTCAGACGGTTGAGGTGCTGGCCTTCTGACCCCAACTTGGCAAGTTCGATCCTGGTTCAAACCGGTGGTAGTTGTCAGCCTCGTGTCGGTAGATTTACTGGCACGTAAAAGAACTCCTGCAGGACTAAATTCCTGCACATCGGCGTCTCCCAAAAATCGTAGAATTAGTTAGCGGGGCGTGAAGCCAATAACATTAATTACATTTGACTTTTAACAAGCTGAGCATATCAGGAAAGAAAAGTGTCCTGGTGACATTTTAGTCGCTCAATACAGGAATGTCTTTGGGTGCTGTGACTTTTACTTTTCTTTTCTTTTTATTTTTATTTTTTATTTTTGCTTTACGTCACACCGTCATATATAGGTCTTACGGCGACGATGGGACAGGAATGGGAACAAAGCGGCCGTGGCCTTAGGTACAGCCTCAGCATTTGCCTGGTGTGAAAATGGGAAACCACGGAAAACCATCTTCAGGGCTGCCGGCAGTGGGGTTCATAACCCGCTATCTCCCGGCTGCGAGCTCACAGCTGCGCGCTCCTAACCGCACGGCCAACTCGCGCGGTTTTTTTACCCTTCGGTTTATTGACTTGGCTTGTATAACCTAAAACTTAGGCTAAGTAGGATAATATTTTAAACACCTACATCACTATTTTCACCTGTGTGCAATTATGTTATTTATTTCATTAATATTATGATAATTATTATAATTGAGCATTGTTAACTTATAAGACCCCAACAGACAAGCATTGGTTTTGTGTAGAGTTATACATTTGTTAAATTCACGTTGTTTCCTTTCATGATGTACACGCCTATTCTTTGTTACATTATAGAGTATTTAGATATAGCCTAAATTTCTTTACCAATTAAGCTCTTCAATAAAGACATACATAACTGTTCCATGCCAAGATATATTGGTAGAATTAGAGCTGTCAAAATGGTTCATAACCCCTTTGATTTATTATCTTGACATGGATCACCCAAAACATAGGTTAGGTTTGGAGAATACTTTAATAATCAGCATTATTTAATGCACTGTTTATTACTTTCATATTCCAAGATGTAATTGAAGCGTTTAAATAAAGCATCATACATTAAAATTTAAAGTTTTACCACTAGAACAAGCTGACATGGAAAAGTGATTTGAAAATTCAAACAAATTCATCTTACGTTAAAATCTTAAAAAAAATAAACTGTAGACTTTTCCGATATATCACCAGCATTTCTCCGGCTCGCCAAAATCCATTTCTCCCTAGTTTTAGCGTCTTTGGAACATTTATAAACAATTTGTTCGGTATGGTATGCGATGTGCTATTGCACATCGGAACTCTACACCATTTATAAGTTTTCTGCCTCACTGTCTGCGCAGGATTCATTTTAAGTCTAAAATATACCACTCAGATTATTATCCATTGTATAGACCTCGAATTTAACCATACCAGACACTAACATAAAGTAGAAATACGCGAAGTGTATCCTGCTTCTCACAGCACACTATGTGTTATTTCGTCTGCTAATTCAGTCAACCTGTACGATGACGTCAGACCAATGAGATCGCGTACTTGCGTGACGTGACATTTTCGTAGATTTTTATCATGTTTGGAGTTATTATTTGTACATTCTGATCACATTTTTGAATTCTGCATGAAATTTTGAATCAGATTAGCATATTTTTAATTAAAACCCCGGATCATGCATGTTCCCTATTCAAAACGAGCTTACGATCTTCGCAACAAACGTCATCCACTCGTAATCCTAGCAATGAAAAATTATGTCTGATAAACTAGCTAAACGTTTGTTCCAGCGCAACTGTTGTTGTTAATAATAATAATAATAGTAATAATAATAATAATAATAATAATAATAATAATAATAATAATAATAATAATAATTGATGTGATGCGAAAAAGGAGGATTACTTTTTATGGACACATGGCCCGAATGAATTGAACACGGTTAACCAACCGCATTTTCACTTTCCTCCAAGAGAAAAAGGCAAAGTGGGCATGGTTCAGTGAGATACAGAAAGATATGCAGGAGATTGGGATCTCATTTGAAGATATCCAGGAGCGTGTCCCACTTAAGAAAAAACTCCAAGAACATCAAAGTTTCCTACCAAAGCCGAAGATGAAAACTGGAAAGGCATGGACGGAAGAGCGAAAGGAGCAACACCGTATACGAATGAAGGAATACTGGACCAACATTAAAGCTGAAGGGAAATAATTGTAATGACGTGGTCCTTAGTTCGCCGAAACGAAATAATAATAATAATAATAATAATAATAATAATAATAATAATAATAATAATAATAATAATAATATCGAAAGTATGGAGGACTTCCTTTCGGGTATGTCGGAGAGATGCAGTGGTATTATGTCGTCTTCAGATCGGCCACGATATAGCAACGCACTCCTACTTACTGAAGGGTAGAACACACTCCCAGTTGTACTTGCGGCGGTCATCGTACCGTGAAACACATCCGTACGGAGTGCGTGGACCTGGCCGATCTGCGCCGTCGTCTAAAACTTCCGAGTACCATCTCCCTCATCCTACGAGATGACGAGCAGTCAGCAGACGCATCATCCGTTTTATGACGGATAGTTGTCTGTTTTACCTCTAATAAAAGTGTATTTTCTATTTGTTTTCCATTTTTATTTTATTGTACACTACGTTTTATTCTACTAACCCTGTTTTAGTTAGTCTTTGCGTATGTTAATGTAGTTTTTTACTTTTAATTTTAATAATGTCGTGTTCTATTTTAATCTATCTTTTATATTTTTTATAAGAAAATAAGGCTTTGCGATCTAGATCCATTGATTCTTTTAAATTCATGCTCATTTTTTCATCATCATTTGTTTTAAATTCTGTTCAGTGGATCTATTTTAAAAATTGAATTATTATGACATTTCGTTTTAGCTCGTACCATTACGGGCCAATTACCTAGATGGTAGGTCCTTTAAACAACAAGGATCATCATCATCATCATCATCATCATCATCATCAATAATGACATCACCAGCCTAACTCTTGAGAGTCCGTGGAGCATATCTGAGGTGCTATTAAAAATATAATTTTCTTGACGAGTCATGTCCTATACTGAAGTTATCAGCAGTGACACTCAGGATCAATGCTCGGCCCGTAACGGTTCACAAGGAAGACTTACAACTTCCCGAAAGGAAAGAAGAAGCCAGTTCTAGTGCCAGGGACTATTCTCTCGTGTTGCACGCCGAGCGAGTGTCAAAATCTCTACTGTGAAGTGTGACCATAAGGCAAGGTGCAGTAGGCATAACACGGAGCAGATAACCCAGCAGCAGGGAAGCCATGGAAAAACACCGCTCAGCTGACCGCATAGAGGAGACAAAGGGAAGGCAAGGAGCCTTTTACAGAAGCAGTCCCCGCCGGTATGGTGCACTGCTGTCTCACATCAAATGCTGATGACTCGTGGGCGGACGTTGGTGAGATATCATTTTTCCCTGTGCATTAGAGCGTTGTTCAGTAACATAGAAATCCATTCCATGGCTAAGTGGTTAGCGTGCTGGCCTTTGGTCACAGGGGTCCCGGGTTCGATTCCCGGAAGGGTCGGGAATTTTGACCATCACTGGTTAATTTCGCTGGCACGGAGGCTGGGTGTATGTGTCTTCATCATCATTTCATCCTCATCACGACGCGCAGGTCGCCTACGGGATTCAAATCAAAAGACCTGCATCTGGCGAGCTTCTCCTCGAACACTCCCGGCACTAAAAGCCATACGCCATTTCATTTCATGCCGTATGTTTGGTAAAAATCTATTCATTTATTCACTTTTTTATCCTGCAGTTCTTGATGCAAAGCTGATATTGTATCGTAGAAGTCAACAGTATTTTTAATTGCAGTTCTATATAGGACGGTTGTCTTGTGAGCTCATAGTTTAGTCTCGAAGGAGCGTTTTCTGCCAGGCAGAGACATTTTTAAGATGCACAGCCTTCACTCTTTCTAATGTAGCTAGACTATCCTTCAATCGGTGTTCCCAGATGACGTCTTTGGCGTATGCCATGATGAAGCCTATTTGTACGTAGATTTTTTTTCTCTTAGCAGTATGTCAGGTATTAGGGACGCTCTGCCATATATTGAATATATTTGGAAGCTGGGAAAGGTTAGAGAATCAAAAAGTGATCAGAGAAAGTGCATACTCTCTGGCTTCACAGGTAGTTTTCAAACATGGCTGCATGCAATGAGAAAATTACTAAGGATGAAAATCACATATATCTGAATATTAATGAAAGTGTTAGTCGCTTAGTACAAAAATGTATTGCGGGTTCAGGTAAGCCTTCGCCTGCAATTATTGGAGTGATCATTTAATGATTTGATTTTGTAATTACTGAAAGTTGGCTGAACATACGGAGCCTTATCAATGATTCACCGGCAGGTAATTTCGGAGAGAATAAAACAAAAATGAAGAAAATCGGTCCAGCAGAACGGACGGACGGATTTGCCAAAGCTGTTTTAGTAAACGCTTTTAAAATAATAATAATAATAATAATAATAATAATAATAATAATAATAATAATAATAATAATAATAATAATAATTCAACATGAAATGTTCAAAATGAATCAACCCGCCAACGCACTGAATATCGGTAGAAGAGCCAGGAAGTCTTCGCACCCGTATCAATGATAATGAAGTGCATTTTGTTTTGAATATTTTATAAGAAACCATTTCATGTGGTATTCTGGTGTGTGTTCCCCATAATTACTGTAGAGTTGTAGAAAACGAGTTCTAACACGGAAAATAAAGCGTTTACGGACCCATGCACATATAACATAATATTCTCTTCTTCTACATGTAAGGAATAAATCCTTAAAGTTTGGCCGTACTGTTACATACCGTATAAACCTTAGTGTGGGTTTAAAATTTATTCTGTTCATCATAATGTGAGCCTGCTGATCAGCTCGCACAATTCCAGGAGAAAATAAGACTATCCTACACGTGTGTGCGTTTCTCCTCCGCTACACCGCCATACAACAGTAGCTGGGAGATTTTTCTTTTTAAAGCGGAACACAGAAGATTAGTTTAAATTGGTTTTAAGTACAAGATATGACAGTTGTTATGTTAATGTGCGTCTTTAGCCGTCTGACCTAGTCACTGATAATTGTAGGGGGAGGAAGTGTTGGTTGGTTGGCCCAATTACAGGAAGACAATGGAACAACAACAACAACAACAAACATTCTATTTTCTCAGGTGGGCCAACCTATTGTAATGACCTCTTATGCATGGATACTGAGCAAAGAAATTCTAGCGATAAATAGCACAGGGCTTCCCTTTCGTGTCCGCCGGATAGCAGACATTACTCAATACTTGTTCCTGCAAGACAAGTCCAGCCTTCCTCGACTTTCTTCCGAACTCTCACTTGCACGGTAGCTTTAAGTCACCAAGCACACTAAAAAAATGGCAACAACAGAGAGGAAAAAGAGACTAAGAACCTAATTAGGTAGTCATCTACACTCCACCCAGATCGTATCTCAACACAGTCGACTGACATTGCAGTGCGCTTAAAATGCATGAAACCCCGAGTCAATAGATGTACTAGCACAGTGAAGAGCAAAAACTCGGCAATCCGAGGTTTCTTTAACATCGAAATAAACCAGTATCACACACAACAACAACAACAAAAACAGATGATAATAATAATAATAATAATAATAATAATAATAATAATAATAATAATAATAATAATAATAATAATAATAATAATTGTAGCGGCTGGTACACCTCTACGCCGCACATTTGAATTTTCCGCCTTAAAGTACTCCTCTGCAGGAGAAACTCTGAACTTTAAAAACTGGATTAATTCATAAGTTTCTCAGAAGATGTCACTACCGTAAATTTTGTGATTACGAAGTTGTCAATACTGTGTGGATTTCAACCTGTTTTGTTTTCCATTGATCAAGAAGTCTGGACATTCTTTTATAGATGTCTCTACTAAAAAACTATGACCATGCACCTTGGTGCGAAGTGGAAGAACTTTATTTGAAGATATTTTGTATTCATAAGTTTGTTCCTTCGCCAGTTTTGAACTTAGCCAATCCAGAATTTCTGTAATTAATTTTTGACCAATCGTGTCTTTCTTCTTCGATTTTGATGTGTAACTGTAAGCTACCCAATAAACGCCTGTGGGTGTGTCTTAATTATTCATGAAAGGTCTCGAATCTTCCCCGAGAGTATAAAAACTGCTGATTTTCCTGTCTCTCGGCCACTCGAACAACATCTAGCCTAGTGTATGGAAGTGTAGCAGGAGGCGGGAAGCACCTCTTTCATCCGCAGCAGCTCTTCAACAAGGTAGTGGCCACTTAACCATCTTTATTTCTTGCTAGCTCAGCAGTTTAACACGCGGGGAAGGTCCGAAACCTATCTTCAAACATGTAAATTGCCGTCACTTTTGTAAAACTTCACATATCTTTAACTGTAAATCGGGGATAGAGAGTGCTTTACCCTCTCGAGCTCCCCTTCATTTTTGACTTGAGGTGACTACGTTATGGTAACTTGTTCTTCCTTAATGTATTAAATTTTCTTATATGAGTCACCTCCATAGTTTGGGAATAGCCCCTGGTTCATCGGCCTAGTGCCTCTTAGGTTTTAAAAGATTTCTTGTAGGAGTGCAAGTACTCGCCTCCATTGCGGGCCACTAACTTAACCTATTATTTTTCTACTAAGGCCTATTACGTTGGGTACAAGATACCCCTGTGCCTTGAGGGCAGTTAATAGTAAAGTCCGTTGTGGCCTTTGATAGGCTTGAAAAATTGAGAGCGGGTCAGCTCTTTCTTGTATTTGGATATGTGCCTCTAGGAGGCCTGACAGTGCTAGGTGGGAGCAAGTGCTCCATGTAATGAGGGGATTTCTGCCCTCTGGTAATATGTGGTTGTGAGCTGAGTGCTCAGAAATTATAAAAATTAGGGCTCGTGGCCCAGATCGTTACAATATCTCAAAATCTTGGCTTTCCTGGTATTGTACCTAATTTGACTTGTTGTTACTTGTTAAAATCTGAAGTTTTATGTGAAAATTGTTTTGCTATGTTGAAAATATAACCTTTAATGCAATTTTAATCAATATCTCAGCTTTGTAGTTAGACCCATTCCAGCCCGCACCTTCTTTCACCTCTGCATTCCACGGGTAACCACGTAATAATAATAATAATAATAATAATAATAATAATAATAATAATAATAATAATAATAATGATAAAAATAATAAAAATAATAATAATAAACTTTCTTAATCCGCTTACCCACCAGGGTTGGTTTTTCCCTCGGACTCAGCGAGGGATCCCACCTCTACCGCCTCAAGGGCAGTGTCGTGGAACGTGAGACACTGAGTCGTGAATACAATTGGAGAGAAGGACCAGTACCTGGTATGCTGAACAGGGGCCTTGTGGGAGAATGAAAAGATTGGAAGGGATAGGCAAGGAAGAGAGTAGCTAGAGGGTGGCCTAAAGTTAGGTTAACATCCCGGCATTTGCCTGGAGGAGAGAAGTGGGAAACCACTTCGAGGATGGCTGAGGTGGGGATCAAACCCCCCCACCTCCCTCCACGCAGTTGACCTCACGTTGGTGAGAGGAGCGCGTTCCAGCCCTCGTACCACTTTTCAAATTTCGTGGCAGAGTCGGGAATCGAACCCGGGCCTCTGGGGGTGGCAGCTAATCATGCTAATCACTACACCACAGAGGCGGACAATAATAATAATCTCACGTACAGTGTGGATATATTTTAATTTGACGCCATTTAATGTTATTTTTTTACGTCCTATTAACTATTTTTACGGTTTTCGGAGACCCTGAAGTGCCGGAATTTCGTCCCGCAGTTCTTTTACGTGCCAGTAAATCTTTTCTTTGCAAGCTGCTTTACGTCGCATCGACACAGATAGGTCTTATGGCGACGATAGGACAGGAAAGGGCTAGGAGTGGGAAGGAAGCGGCCGTGGCCTTAATTAAGGTACAGCCTGGTGTGAAAATGGGAAACCACGGAAAACCATCTTCAAGGCTGCCGACAGTGGGTTTCGAACCCACTATCTCCCGAATACTGGATACTGGCAGCACTTAAGCGACTGCAGCTATCGAGCTCGTTACCAGTAAATCTACCGACACGGCAGTGACGTATTTGAGTATCTCCAAATACCACCGGAACTGAGCCAGGATCGAACCTGCCAAGTTGGGTTCAGAAGGCCAGCGCTCTACCGCCCGAGGTACTCAGCTCAGCTGATGCCATTTAGGCGGCCTGTGTGCCAATTTTTACGATCCCTTTTACTCGATCGGTTATCAAAGAAAAGGATGTCTGCTGGCGATCAATGGTTGAGTTTTCTATTGCAATTGTCGGGTTGACACCAAATATGTCACCGGAGATCTTCTACATCACGACATCTCATGCCATGGAGCACCGAATGTACTTTTACCCACTCTTCAAAACATCAGACTATCTATGCGGGGTTTGAACTCGCTATCTTGAGATCCCGAGGACGACACTCTACCACTGGTCCACAGAGGGAGCTTCGACTGGTTAGGAGACAACTGCCCATCCAGGTGATCATATGGTCTGACGCGGTGATTAACTGGTTTGGGTCTCGTTGGTGAGAATAAAATCATTATCATACTGTTGGCCGGCAGATTGGAGAGAGCGATTTCGGTATAAAATCACTGGATTGCAAAATTACAAGAACGAACTGGATCGAAAGAAAGAAAAAGCTGGAAGTTTTAAGGAAAGTCCATGAGGAGAGAAGATTACTAAATAAAATGGAAGAGATTAAAAAACAAAATTGTTGGACATATTACCAGACACACCATTCTTGAAGAGGGAAAGTGTTGGGGAAGAAAGGAAGAGGGCGGCCTAAGAAGAAGTACTTGGAAGATATCGAGAAGAGACTGAGATGTGACAATGACATGAAACTGAAAGGGACAGCAAATGACATAGGACAGGGGTTGCATCGCAAGCGGTTGCCTTTAATATATGAATGACATTACGTGCTGAAAGTCCGGATTCAAATACAAACTTCTCCGCGGTGTTCATATGGAGTGAGGACATATGACGCTTTTGTTGGTGATTCGTGCGTCAGATGGAAACGTTAAGCCTTGAGCAAACACCCTGGTGGTATTCAACAGGAGTAGGCTACATGCCCAAACTGGGATTCACCCTCTCCCTATCGCATTATCACCATCATCCTCCTTAAAAAAAAAAAAATGAACGCATGGTATAGCATGTTCCTCGCATTTAATTTTAATTATCAAAATATAACTCACCTCCCATGTAGATGTGCCGCTTTACAAACCGTCGTTGCGCCTCGAAATACCGCTATGTTACGATATTGAGGCGGGACATACTGGCCCGCAACACATGCATCACTTGGAACGGAAATTACAGTGGAACTTCCGATATCTCGAATCACCTCGCGAGCTAAATTTTATTTCGAGTTATCGAAATTTCGAGATATAGAGAATACCGTTTTTGAGCGCGCAATTGAATTGTCTACGGGCTGGCCATTTACAGTATTTTTTACAGTATTAAATATACTAACAAACTCGTACTTTACGGCATCGCTTTAATTATAACCCTAATTAAAGTAACTTTTGGAAGATAGAATACAGTACATACAGTAGTGAAACAAGAAACATATATACTAAAGACAATGGGTTGGGATATAGTACCATATCTGAAGTACTTATTTGATTATTGTTTGGTCGGAGGATCTATACCAAATGAATGGAGAGTTGCTATAGTAGCCCCTGTGTATAAAGGAAAGGGTGATAGACATAAAGCTGAAAATTACAGGCCAGTAAGTTTGACATGCATTGTATGTAAGCTTTGGGAAGGCATTCTTTCTTATTATATTAGACATGTTTGTGAAATTAATAACTGGTTCGATAGAAGGCAATTCGGTTTTAGGAAAGGTTATTCCACTGAAGCTCAGCTTGTAGGATTCCAGCAAGATATAGCAGATATCTTGGATTCTGGAAGTCAAATGGACTGTATCGCGATTGACCTGTCTAAAGCATTTGATAGGGTGGATCATGGGAGACTACTGGCAAAAATGAGTGCAATTGGACTAGACAAAAGAGTGACTGAATGGGTTGCTGTATTTCTAGAAAATAGATCTCAGAGAGTTAGAGTAGGTGAAGCTTTATCTGACCCTGTAATAATTAAGAGGGGAATTCCTCAGGGCAGTATTATTGGACCTTTATGTTTTCTTATATATATAAATGATATGAGTAAAGGAGTGGAATCGGAGGTAAGGCTTTTTGCGGATGATGTTATTCTCTATAGAGTGATAAATAAGTTACAAGATTGTAAGCAACTGCAACGTGACCTCGAAAATGTTGTGAGATGGACAGCAGGCAATGGTATGTTGATAAACGGGGTTAAAAGTCAGGTTGTGAGTTTCACAAATAGGAAAAGTCCTCTCAGTTTTAATTACTGCGTTGATGGGGTGAAAGTTGCTTTTGGGGATCATTGTAAGTATCTAGGTGTTAATATAAGGAAAGATCTTCATTGGGGTAATCACATAAATGGGATTGTAAATAAAGGGCACCGATCTCTGCACATGGTTATGAGGGTGTTTATGGGTTGTAGTAAGGATGTAAAGGAGAGGGCATATAAGTCGCTGGTAAGACCCCAACTAGAGTATGGTTCCAGTGTATGGGACCCTCACCAGGATTACCTGATTCAAGAACTGGAAAAAATCCAAAGAAAAGCAGCTCGATTTGTTCTGGGTGATTTCCGACAAAAGAGTAGCGTTACAAAAATGTTGCAATGTTTGGGTTGGGAAGAATTGAGAGAAAGAAGAAGAGCTGCTCGACTAAGTGGTATGTTCCGAGCTGTCAGCGGAGAGTTGGCGTGGAATGACATTAGTAGACGAATAAGTTTGAATGGCGTTTATAAAAGTAGGAAGGATCACAATATGAAGATAAAGTTGGAATTCAAGAGGACAAACTGGGGCAAATATTCATTTATAGGAAGGGGAGAAGGGAGACGTTCAATAAATTTCCAATTTCTTTGAAACCATTTAGGAAAAGGCTAGGAAAGCAAGAGATAGGGAATCTGCCACCTGGACGACTGCCCTAAATGCAGATCAGTATTGATTGATTGATACCTCCGTTAACACCTTTGGAAAACCAGGTATACAGGTTCGTAAATGGAGCTTGTCATCCACAACTTCCTGAGTTGCTTTCGTGCGTGACCAGTAATGAATTCAAACCCGAAAAACAGCGAGGCTTCACCGATTTTCCGATCACTAGAAGTTTGTTTTCCTGTTCCCGTCATATTAGCTCCCAGCATTACTGTAACCCTTTCTTTACGTGTTCCTCACAAACTACAAATGCTGTATTGCACAGTCAGTGTTGTACACAATTCGAGTTGGAGTTTTTTTTTTACTTCAAGGGAGGAAACGTTTGCTTCGAGAAATCCGTGTACCCGGTAACCGAATTTCGAGTAATAGATTAATACACGTGAAGAATAGAACAGACGGCCGGCAAATTGAAGTTACTTCGAGATATCGAGGTTCGACTTTAGTTGACACAGTTCATGCAGTACTGAACCTTTCTGGTTAGAGCTCCAAGCTGAAATACTATCACATAGCGGTTCAATTGTTTCCTGAGAAAAGTGTACATGCGAGGAGAAACTTACACAATGCCATACATCCATTCTTTTTTTGAGCCACTGTGCAAAGCACATAAAACACTGTATGGATCTCCGCAGTTTAATACTCGGCTCATGGACTTGTAATTCCCACGAGGGCCACCGATATTTTTTTTAATTTTCTGACTGTATCTAAAAACGTATACCGGTATCACAAAAGTTTGTAAATTATATTCTAAATCAATTTTGTCATGAACAATTCTCCTGTAAAAACAACCGTAAGAGAGATACGTCGAGTTATATGTTTTAGGCCTCCTGTCGATTTATTCGAACAGCGCATATCTAAGGTCCTACTCCTCCTTACTCTAAATTTGAATACAAAGTTTCATGATTCTTCCGTGACGCTGTAACAGAGAAACAGAAAAATACCTTAACCCGATATATACTAAGTTGTATTTTTCCAGTCCGGAATCAAAAGTAAATATCAGGTTATTATTTCAAGAGTATAGACAGAAAGTTCATTCCATTTACATCATGTAAGCCAACTGTTTATACCTAAGGGAATAGAAACACAAATCATGACAGAGAAGAACATATTTCATGACACTAAGCAGTAGTTGTGGATGGCTTTCTTCCCTTTTTAGGGGAAAACGATCCGGAGGAGTTCCCATCTCAGACTGTTATGTAATATTTACAGACACACACATACAAACACACGTTCTCCTCCATCAAGAGCTGTTCTGCGTAGACCTCGGATGCATGTGAAAGTTGAGTATTAGCCTCCAGCTAAAGTCTTCTTTTCTACTCATCACTAGCGTGTGTCCCCAACTGAATAGGATACATCTACGTAAATAACATTATAATTCTGTTTATACACTTTAAATTATTACCGTAACTCATACTTCGTTTTTTTACTATTTTTATTTACATCGCACCGACACAGATAGGCTAGGTCTTAGGGCGACGATGGGATAGGAAAGGGCTAGGAGTGGGAAGGAATTAAGGTGCAGCCCCAGTATTTGCATGGTGTGAAAATGGAGAAACCACAGAAAATCATCTATAGGACTGTCGACAGTGGGGGCTCGAACCCACTATCTCCCGAATGCAAGCCTCGCATTTCTCTCGGATTAGGTAGTAACACAAAAGTCGAGGATAGATCCAATTCAATATTTTCGATCCGTCTGTCTCTTTGCTACATCACGGACAAATGATTAAACAGGATTTTATCGAAACTTGGGACGGTGGAAGTCCGGTTAAATGAGGTCCGTCAGACTGAACGGGCCACAAAGCATGCCTCTGGAAATAAAATCCAACAACACATCAACAACATTCTTATCTTTTTTATGTAGTAACGAACTGCATATAGGGGCTCTGCTTTACAATCTGTAATTATTTCCGGCTCCACGCTAAACAGAACTTCAAAGAACGAGATTCACAGAAATAACGGGACGTAAACAATGAATAATAATAATAATAATAATAATAATAATAATAATAATAATAATAATAATAATTGTACCGGGAGGTACACCTCAACGCCGCGCATTCAAAATTAGCGCCTAAATGAACTCCTCTATTGGTCACACAGTGAAACTGATGACACAACAAGTTGGAACTTTAATCAGAAGATGTTTCCACTGAAATATTAAGTAATTTTGTTATGGTGCAGTTTCCTAAACTGACTGAATTTCTCCTTGTTTTGTTTTGATATACATCAAGAAGTTTGGACATTTTTCTACAGATGACACCACTACAAATTATGAGCATGCTCTCTGGTGCAAAGTGAAAGGACTCATAATTTAAAGTTTTGTATTCCTAGGTTTTCCATAACTGATCTGTGTTCATTAATTTTTGGGTTGGCAATATTTCCTTTTTCTTTCCGCCAGTTTTGAATCTCGCTTTTGTACCTGATATGTTGTTAAGTTTGTTTTTGGCAAAGAAATATAACCTTTTAAAGTTTTAATTCAATTTTGATGTTGTAGATAGACCCATTCAAGCCCGCACCTTCTTTTACAATCTCTGCGTTCCACACAAACCCCGGACCAATAATAATAATAATTTATTATTATTATTATTATTATTATTATTATGTAATTGTTTTTACGCCCCACTAACTACTTTTGATGGTTTTCGGAGACGCCGAGGTGCCGGAATTTTGTCCCGCAGGAGTTCTTTTACGCGCCACTAAATCCAGAGGCTGACGTATTTTAGCATACAAATACCACCGGACTAAGCCAGGATCGAACCTGCCAAGATGAGGTCAAAAGGCCAGTGTCTCAACCGTCTGAGGCACTCAGCTCAGCGGACGTGAACAACTGGCCAAGCTGTTGTGTACACAGGGGAATGTATCCCCTGCACCCGCACTTACAAAACAAGAAAGCCTGTGTTGACTTTTTTTTTTTTTTTTTTTTTAAGCTTTGTCAGACGATCTCCTATTTCTTGAGTTTGGCGCAGGTACTGTGATGTCACAAGAAAGAAAAGCGTACTTCGTGAACGAAGCACTGAACATACTATCGTGTGAATAACGGAACGTTAGTGTGTGTATTTTAGGTACAGTGTCTTTCATTACATTGTATTCTCTTGTAGTGCACTACTGTACTTTATTTCCCAATCTTCTGTTTTGTTTTCTTACAACTGGATTTACATCAAACCGATACAGACAGGTCTTATGGCGACGATAGGACAGGAAATGGCTAAGAGTGGGAAGGAAGCCCTAACATTTGCCTGGTATGAAAATGGGAAACAACGAAAAAGATCTGCAGTGCTGCCGACAGTGAGGTTCGAATCCACTAATGCAAGCTCACAGCTGCGCGCCCCAAATCGCACAGCCAACTCGTTCGAGTTATAACGCGGGGTAAATCATGTTTCCCCGATATCAGCGTTAAATCGACCTTATACTGTACTTAAATTCAGGGTAGCCGAGATCTACATTCGGCTATATACAGTAGTGTCTATCACAACTGAACGGCAAAACTTCAGGAATGGATTCCTTACACACAGACAAGAAAAATATTGTCTGACAACGATTGGTCCGGAAATGCATAATGACAGAGTTATCCGATCGTTAATAACGTTAGTGCAATCCGACACTCCCCTACACTCTTACACTGAATACGTGTGTACCGCCAGGTGGAATTGTTCAAAAATGATTTCCTTCTGCCTGAATATAGCACTAGTCCATATGATCATTGATCAAAATTGCCTGGTGTAGTCGAAGTGTCTGAAAGGCAGCCACAATGAATACAAGGAGAATTGGTTCATCATCAAGAGTCGTAAAATAAACGGCAGACTTCAGGTTTCCCCAGAGGTAGAACTGCAGGAAGTATCAAATCAGGTGAGTGTGCTGGCCAAGCAAAGTTCGGATAGCTCTTCTGTTCTACGACCCATTTTCCTTTCTCTCTATATATGAGGAATTAATTTGTGAAGTTTTGCCGTTGAATTTTGATACACTCAGTACATTACGGTACTGTATTAATATGCAATATTAATGGAGAAAACTAGAAATGTCAATTTCTCCATTAATATTAGCTGCAAAGAAAAACTGTCCACAACAGTAGTTGTGCACAATGTCATTTCTCGTACTTTATGAATCACGATGTCGTAAGAGGCGACTAATCGTGGAAACACAGACTCAACTTCAGAGCATGGTTGGGCGACCACGAGGCACTTAGTTGAGTCCTGGCATTGATTCTACATCCTTGCGCCAGGCTCTTCACTTTCATCCATCCCATCCGACCTCCCTTGGTCAACTCTTGTTATTTTCCGACCCCTACGGTATTAGAGCATTCGAGGCCTATGGAGTCCTTCATTTACACGCCCTTCGTAATCGATATCTTCATTTATCGAAGTGTCGGATCCCTTCAATTTTCCCCTCCGATTAGTGTTATAACATACAGGAAGGTTGGTCAGTTATGCTTCCCCTCAAAACAATAATAATCACCATTGTACCCTCCCTTTTTGTTTTACAACTTTCCAGATATATCCGGAACTATTAGTGCTATAAGAGCGTGCAAATAAAAGTTGTATACCAGGAAGTTTCCAATCTCTTGCATTTGATACATTTTACCATGCGAGCTAAAATGAGGTAGTTACTCACGAATTCGTGTTGTATGTCGAAGTCTATCAACGGAGAACATCGCTGACATAAAAATATTATTCAGTTGCCAAGGTAACCAGTTAAATGGCGATAGCGGTGGCTGTTGTCAGGATTACGTTTGTGAGGTGGCATAAACCTCTATTGATCGAAGTCCACAGGAGTGTGGTACCTATTTATCTTCTCCTGCTAACCCATAATCCGTCAAAGTAGTACATACATACCGGTACATACATCATTATAGACCCTTATGCCTATCAGCATTCAGTCTGCAAGTCTCTGTGAATTTACTAAACGTCGCTACAATCCTCTATTTTCAACTAGTGCTGTGGCCTCATTTAGGTCTATATCTCTTATAATAAATAAGTCCAAAACAAAAGTAATGGAGTGCAGTCGAATGAAGGCAGGTGATGTAGGAAATATTAGATTAGGAAATGAAGTCTTAAAGGAAGTAGATGAATATTGTTACTTGGGTAGTAAAATAACTAACGATGGCAGAAGTAAGGAGGACATAAAATGCAGACTAGCACAAGCAAGGAAGAGCTTTCTTAAGAAAATAAATTTGCTCACTTCAGATAATGATATCGGAATTAGAAAGATGTTTTTGAAGACTTTCGTGTGGAGCGTGGCATTGTATGGAAGTGAAACATGGACGATAACTAGCTCACAAAGAAAGAAAAATAGAAGCTTTTGAAATGTGGTGTTACAGAAGAATGCTGAAGGTGAGATGGATAGATGGAATCACGAATGAAGAGATACTGAATCGAATTGGTGAGAGGAGATCGATTTGGTTAAATGTGACGAGAAGAAGAGATAGAATGATAGGACACATCTTAAGACACCCAGGACTTGTTCAGTTGGTTTTTGAAGGAAGTATAGGTGGTAAGAACGGTAGGGGTAGACCAAGGTATGAATATGACAAGCAGATTAGAGCAGATGTAGGATGCAATAGTTACGTAGAAATGAAAAGGTTAGCACAGGATAGAGTGGCATTGAGGGCTGCATCAAACCAGTCTATGGACTGATGACTCAAACAACAACAACAACAACAACATCTCTTATCTTTAAATCGTTAGAAACTGAGTCTAACCATCGTCGTCTTGGTCTCCCTCTACTTCTGTTACAATCCCTAACAGAGTCCATTCTTCTCCTAGGTAACCTATCCTCCTCCATTCGCCTCACATGACCCGACCACTGAAGGCGGTTTATGCGTACAGCTTCATCCATCGAGTTAATTCCTAACTTATCCTTTATCTCCTCATTCCGAATACCCTCCTTCCATTGTTCCCACCGGTTTATACGAGCAATCATTCTCGCTACTTTCATGTCTGTTACTTCTAACTTATGAATAAGATATCCTGAGTCCACTCAGCTTTCGCTCCCGTAAAGCAAAGTTGGTCTGAAAACAGACCGATGTAAAGATAGTTTCGTCCGGGAGCTGAGTTCCTTCTAACAGAATACTGTTGATCGCAACTGCGAGCTCACTGCATTAGCTTCACTACAACTTAATTCAATCCCACTTACTATATTACCATCCTGGCCGAATACACATCCTAAATACTTGAAGTATCTACCTGTTTCAGCTTTGTATCACCAATCTGACATTCAATTCTCATGGATCAATGACATCAATTTAGTCTTCGAGAGGCTAATTTTCATACCATATTCATTGCACCTATTTTTCAAGTTCCAAGATGACTGCAGGCTTTCGGCACAGTCTGCCATTAAGACCAAGTCGTCAGCATAGGCCAAACCGCTTACTACATTTCCACCTAACTGAATCCCTCCCTGCCATTTTATACCTTTCAGCAGATGATCCATGTAAACTACGAACAGCAAAGGTGAAAGATTACAGCCTTGTCTAACCGCTGTAAGTACCCTGAACCAAGAACTCATTCTACCAGCAATTCTCACTACAGCCCAATTGTCAACATAAATGCTTTTGATTAATTTTAATAATCTACCCTTAATCCCATAGTATGATGAACATTTCTCCCTCGATCTACGAAACATAAACACAGCTGTCTATTCCTCTTGTAGCTTTTTTTAATTGCCTGGCACATTCTGAAAATCTTATAGTAGTCTTATAATATTGTTTATTTGGAGACCAGCTTGGAACGTCATTGACAATCCTCGTGCCCTTTCAAAAGAGCGTTCCCACGTGCAGTGCAGCCAATCCATGTACCGCCCACGTAGCGAGTAGCTATTAACACGTGTATTACAACCAATTAGCCGCTGCTATCCAAGAGCCGAACAGCACAGACCATTCACACATTAAACAGAAAAAAATATACGGGTTACATTTTACACCTGGAACTCTGAGCCTATTTCTCGCCATTGTAATTCACTGCAGAATAAAATCAACCCCCCCCCCCCTTCTCTCTCTCTCTCTCTCTCTCTAATCGACACATAACAGACAAAAAGTTTACAAAAGCCACCCTTCAAATTCCGATACATCATGCCGCTAAATTTAACAAATCTATTGTTTGCATAGCGTCACGCACTTTCAGTGTTTCACTAATACCATTAACTGTACTCAACTAAAGCAGTCCTTAACATCATCCTTTCTGGAGGAGTACACAAGGAACTGAGAACACGCAAAATTGTGGTTCTCAATCAGAGCGCCTCTCCGGAGGTCACATGTCATTACGATCAGCAGCCACAATCATGGCACATAAATCATCAATATATTCAAACTCAGTTCTCTCTGTCTCTCTAGTATAAAGGCAAGGGTAGGTTTTCGGAAATGTCGTTTTTAGGGGAAGTTGCACGAGATCCTCTCACAAGACTATTCCTGGAAAAAAAGGGGGGGAAAATGGACGGAGGAAAAAAAGCTGGTTCACAGTCAGAAAATGAAGGACTAATTGGAGAGGAGAAAACAGAAGGCCCACGTGACGACAAGATACGAGCCCCGTGGTCCTCAGTAGGACCAAACGACCAAAATAAATATGCACACACACACACACACACACACACACACACACACACACACACACACACACACACACACACACACACACACCTATACAGTCGAACCTCGATATCTCGAGGTAACTTAAATTTCCCATCCGTTCGTCCTATTCTTTCACGTGTAATTATTACTCTATTACTCGAAAATTTGGTTACACGAATTACTCGATATGTCGAAGCGAACATTTCCTCCCTTGAAGCAAAAAATACTCAGTAACTCCAATTTTGTGCAATACGGCATTTGTGGTTTGTGAGGAACAGTTAACAAGTACAGAAAGGTTTACAGTGATGCTGGGAGCTGATATGACGGGAGCCGAAAACTAACAAGTAACATTTTGAGGCTTACATAAAAGTGGACTCTGGCGTTATAGTGGCAGAGCGTCCTGTGGATACCGTCAACGCTGCCGGCGAGCAAGAAGAAGAAGAAGAAGAAGAAGAAGAAGAAGAAGAAGAAGAAGAAGAAGAAGAGAAGATTCGTAACAAGAATAGCTGGAGCTGGATTCTCCTGTGCCGTCAGCAGACTAGGTGTTAAGTCCAGTGGCTATTCTTCGATCCTACATACAGTCAGTCGAATAGTGTTTTCACAGCAATAAATGTTGTTTAAAAGTATGTGGATGAAAAGAAGTTTAACAGTAAAAAAATCAGAAGAGACTAAGGACTTTTTCCAAAAGTATCAACGGAGGGTATATTACTTGTTTCACCACTCCATGTACTGTATTCGGTCTTCCAAAAAGTTACTATAGGAAGGGATGATCTTGCACTCTTGGCTCACAACCGACAAAATGCCCAAATTATGCTGAATACTCTACATGAGATCGCTGAGAAAAAGGGTCTCAAAGTGTCATATGAGAAGACGAAATACATGGAATATGGACATCAAGGGGAGAGACACTTAGAAGTGAAGCATGGGACTGTAAAAAGAACTGAGAAATTTAAATATCTAGGGGAATGGATAGAACCTAATGGATTGGATAAAGAGGCGATTAGGGCGAGAATTAGAAAACTAGAATTGGCTTACAGGTTAACCCAGAACAGATACAACAAAAGAGCAATATCTTACAAGGCGAAACTTAGACACTACAGCTCAGTGGTAAAGCCAGAGGGTCTCTACGCTTCAGAGAGCCTGACAATGAATAAAAAGGGTGAACTTCAAGATCTCGAAAAAAAGGAGAGAAGAATCTTAAGGAAAATTTTAGGACCACAGAAAAATGCTGATGGGGAGTGGAGGAATAGGAAAAATGATGACCTCTATAAATACACCGAAAAAATCACTGTCACCATGCGAAAGCGAAGGCTAAAATTCTATGGGCATCTAGAAAGAACGGATGAGAAACGGCTAAGAAAATATTCAAGTACATCACTGGACTGAAAGCTTCGACGAAGTGGGTGGAAGAGATAAAACGAGATGCAATAGAAAATGGACTTACAGTGGATATGGTTCACAACAGAAAAGAATTTAGAAGTCGAGTGGACAGCATCAAAACATTCCAGGAGAAACCACCAAAATGTAGACCCAAACTGGTCATATCTGAGAAAGAAAGGAAGATCAGAAGTGAAAGAGTGAAGAGGTTCTGGGAGGAGGAGAAGAAGAAGAGAAAGCCTTAAGTTCAATGCGGTCCATAGGCGGCCAAATTCGGAAACAAGAAAGAAGAAGGGTTATAATTAAAGTCATGGAGTAAAATACAAGTCTGTTTGTATATTTTTAAATACTGTTAAAAATAATCTATTCAGTTTATGTCCGTAGATACATATGATTCAATTATGTGTTATGCATGCTCAAAACGGTATTCTCTATATCTCGAAATTTCGATAACTCGAAATAAAATTTAGCTCCCGTGGTGATTCGAAATATCGAGCTTCCACTGTAATAAAAGACATTATAGTGTGATGTGCGGCCACCGACGACCTACGTGTCTGGGTATGTGGGGGTAATAATGAGGTAGTGCGAGGGTGAAACTCAGTGTCAGTACGTAGCCTACTCTGTAGAAGAGCACCAAGGGCTCTGTTCGAGGTTTAACGTCCCCATCCGACGGACAAATAACCAGCAAAAGTGTCATATGTCCTCACTCCATACGAGCACTGCGGAGAGTCTTCGAATTGAATCCAGGCTTTGACACGCAATCTAGTGATTAGACACTGTATACCACCACCTCTCCTACCTTGCCGGCCAACATTCTGATAGCGAAATTCTTTCGACCATCGGGACTCGAACCGGCTAACCATGGTGTCACAGCGTTACAGACTTCATTCACGCCTTAACGATCATTACCACCAGGAGGGTTATTATTATTATTATTATTATTATTATTATTATTATTATTATTATTATTATTTCTTTCTCCGTTAGGGTCTTCTAGGGATCACGTGCCAATTTCAATGCTTCAACCTTTGTTGACCGGGCGAGTTCGCCGTGCGGTTAGGGGCGCGCAGCTGTGAGCTCGCATCCGGGAGATAGTGGGTTCGAATCCCACTGTCGGAAACCCTGAAAATGGTTTTCCGTGCTTTCCCATTTTCACAACAGGCAAATGCTGGGGCTGTACCTTAATTAAGGTCACGGCCGCTTCCTTCCCATTCTTAGGCCTTCCTGTCCCATCGTCGCCATAAGACCTGTCTGTGTCGGTGCGACGTAAAGCCAATAGCATCCTTTGTTGTTCCTTCCTCCAACACTCGTCCATTTCCTCGCTACGACTACTCTGAGCCTGTTTTCTTCCCCTTCAAACCTTGGAGTCCTTCCATTTTTAACACTTTCTTCCTACAAGTCTTTCACTTTCTGTAGATTCTTCTTCTTCTTTTTCTATATTGTTTCTTTCCAGATCTTTCTTGACTTTATGAATCCAGGTTGTTGTTGACTTCTTGCTCCAAAGATATATGAAGATCTGTTTGGTTAACCTGTTGTCATCCATTCTGTATAAATGTCCAAAAATTATTATTATTATTATTATTATTATTATTATTATTATTATTATTATAATTATTATTATTATTATTATTTGCAGCACTGCCGAAGGGGAGGGGTCGAACTCACCATCTCCCTAGCTATGCGAACCAAACCGTTCGCTCAACTCAGCTCTGTCAGATATTATTATTATTATTATTATTATTATTATTATTATTATTATTATTATTATTATTATTATTTTATTGCATTCTTCTTTTCACGACTTCCGTGCTCATTCCATATTCTCCGAACTAGGATTGCCGTCAAGAGAGGGCCAGGAGCCCCAACTTCGCCGCTGACAATAAGAGCTTTTTAATCTAAGAGGAGGAGACAAACTCTTTTTTTAGCTGCTTGAAACAACAGCAACAACAAGAAGTAAGTTCTAAAAGAAAGAACTAATCCAATTTTTCTCCTAAGAGTTGTATTTCTTCTCGACTCGCACGTTCAGTCTATGGGCGGTCCAAATATTCGTAATTTCGGAGAGGAGAAAAGCAAGGAAGGCAGCAGTCACAAATCTTACTTCTTCAGATGAAATCACTTCATAGAGAAACTCACTTCATCTCGCACTCACTCCGGAGCTCAGCTCGCAGTATTGTCACCAAATGTGGACTGGATACTTACCTGAAAGTAGAAAAAAACATGTAAAATAAAATTCGGCACAGAAAAATCAAACAGTATAAAGGCATGAAATTATTATTTTTCTCGAAGATCTCACATTGTTATGTTTGACACGTACGGTGACAAGGTATTAGATGCTTCACCGAGCCACGAGGCGGCTATCGGTAATTTAAATTCCACATGACCGATACTGCATTTCCCAGTGCTGTCATCACAGAGGATCACGGCAGTTTGTTTCATTATTCCGATATAACATTCCGCCAAAGAGCTGTTCAATATTTCACAGAACAAAGTGATTGGTTTCTCAGTTGGCTTATCGATCAATGTCTTCGCGCAGGTTTGTGACCAGATTCTTATTTGTGTGGCAGTTTAAAATATAATTTATACAGAAGCAAGACGGGGATAGCAGAACCCATTACTGCCATTCCCAACAGAATGTTTGTATTGCATAGTTTAAACAGGAATATCTTCTCATATTATAGAACTTGTTTGTAAGATAATATAGATCATTTCCAACATTTGTTTCGCCCCAGGTCTCCGTATGCTTTACCTATCTCGAGAGATAGGTGTTAGTGTTGTGCCGATACCGGTGTCTCTTCGAGACTCCTCTGTCGGCCTTTAATGTTAGTTATTCAGTTGTGTGTATTGCCGATTATTTGATTTATCTGTTGTGTGTTAATTTTTCAGTATATTGATATTAAGTATATTGGTGACGTGTTGTTGTTGAATGTATATGTATGTGTGTGTGTGTGTGCGCGCGCGCACGCGCGTGTGTTGCGGACACCCATCCAGTGGGTGACCACTCCCGATGTTGCTTAACTGTTGGTGTGAGTAGTGTTTTTGTGTGTTGGGTGCCTAAGGCAAAATTCACATTCAGTAAACATGGCTAGCACAGTTTGTTTTAGTGGACGATGTGGCTCACCCTGTTGGAACAGGGTTAGCCTAGCTTATTGTTACGTTAGGAAATTTGTAACGCTTCATCGTATCTTGAGTTCGCAACTTGCACTTTTACTTTAAAAGTGCAAGTATCTGCGGATGTTAATTAATAACTTGGCAGCATCTGTAGGTGTTAAATTTGGAAAGTACAGCATATTGTTACAATAAGACAAGCTTCTTTTTGTTTTGTTTTAGAGTTTGTTTTACGCCACACCGACAAAGATAGGTCTATATGGCGACGATAGGGTAGGAAAGTGTTAGGAGTGGGAAGGAATCGGCGGTGGCCTTAATTAAAGTACAGCCGCAGCATTTGCCTGGTGTGAAAATGGAAAACCACGGAAAACCATCTTCAGGGCTGCCGACAGTGGGGTTCAAACCCACTATCTCCCGGATGTAAGCTCACAGCTCCGCGCCCCTAACCGAGACAAGCTTTATTAACTGATCTAATTAATTAATGATTTGGTATCTGATGTATTAATTCGTTACAATTTATAATTTACTGAACGAGTTGGCTAGGCAGTTCGCGTCGCGTAGCTGTGAGCCCGTATTTGGGACATCGTGGTGTCGTCGGTAGCTCTGAAAATGGTTTCCGTGGTTTCTCACTTTCTCTGGGGTTATATGCACCTTAATCAAGCACACGCCGCTGCCTTCCCAATCCTAGTCCTTTTCCATCCTTCCGTGCCGGGCGCAGGCCTTCTGACCCCAACTTGGCAGGTCCGATCCTGGCTCAGTTCGGTGGAATTTGAAGGTGCTCAAATACGTCATCCTCGTGTCGGCAGATTTATTGGCACGTAAAAGTATTCCTGCGGGACTAAATTCCGGCACCTCGGCGTTTACGAAAACTGTAAAAGTAGTTAGCCTTTACCATATTATAATCATCCTCCGTCGCAATAAACCTTCAATGTGTTAGAACGGGGACAATTTGATTATTAAACTAGATCAGTTTTATTTATTTAACCGTATGGCTTTCACTACATTCGCTGCACAAAAATTATACTTTTAAATGTAGATTTTTAATATAATTAATTGCTTGGGGTGTTGCCAAGAGAAAGTCGTTTGGGTCCTTTGTGTCAGCATGTAGGACACGCTCTTGAGTGATGTGATGTGATGTGATGTGATGTGATGTGATGTGATGTGATGGACAGTTTGTGGATGTGGATATTTTGTCCACTTATACAGAAAGTCCAGACAAACTCCCGCGATTTAACCGAAACGCGGTTAAGAATTGATCAAACTCTACGAGGTAGATCAAAAGTGGGGACAAGGTGCTGAAACGTCTTCCTGGCAGTTATCAGCTCAGTTGATAGGTGGTGTCGGAGTGAACCGAACGTTGTGTTTCTAGTGAGTTCTTCTGTAGCTCATGGAATAGTGAAAAGAGGTATGTGTTCCCACTTCTATGCGTAATACAAGCGTTCTGCACTAAATAAATTATTTACAATGCGTTGTAAAACGAAGCGTTGTAGAAAATTAGATTATTTTTAGATTTTGCTCGAAAAAAATCTTTATGAGTACCTCATAGTGCCACTTTACTTTAAACGTCATTCGATGAGAAATTTAATGTAGATTCAGGACCTGTAGTGGTTTTGTTGCGCTCGTATGTGTATGATGGTTTATTTTCTTATTTTCAGTGACTATGTGGGCGTTACCGCGAGAAGAATTTTTCTACGCGTGGCGGTCGTGTCGTAAAGAGCGGCGTTCAGAAGTCACATTTCAATATGTTATGAAGAAATTTGAGCCTACAACTCTTATTGACACTCAGGTTCAGGAGCTAAGAAACAAAATTTTGATATCCCATTATATAAAAAATTGTAGAGTGCAGGAAGAAGAGAACAACGATTCCGGGAAAAATTCGGTGATTGATTAAATAGGACGGATTCCATCGTGTTCAGTGAACAAGACGACATTGATCCAGCGTATGATCCGAAAACAAGTTGTGTCCCTAACAAAGCCGGCCGTCACCCTAAGGAATTTAAGGACTGTTCCATAAAGACGAAGAAGCAAAAAATTTGTGACATTACCGAATCACTAGTTTGGAGGAAGTCGCGTTTGCTGCTGAAGATTCTTTTCGACCAAACGGGAAGAGAAATGCAGCAAATTTCGTGAAATAGCTTTATTCCTCCCCAACAAGAGGCACAAAAATTCAGAAAGCTCTAATTGCTCATAAAAAAGGAGCAGACAAGCGTCCATTTTCACCGGAGGAAGCGTCACCGCTATACGTTGACACCAAGTCCACCTCGTACGGTTATAAATTAATGTGGAAACGTAGCATGGATATAGGGCATTTTATTTACCCCTCATATTACGCTTTAAAGAAAGCTAAAGCTGCGTATTATCCTGCGGAGGAAGATATGACTATTAGCGATACCTCAGATTCTGTAAAGTTATAGGCAATATTAGATCTAATGGTAAAATGCTTATTGATACCTTGCCTGTGCAAAGTACTCACTCCTCTGCCGCCCTTATCAGCAAATGGGGATGTGACGGAAGTTCAGGTCACAGTTTGTACAAACAAAGATTTAAGGACCACAGTAACACAGATGAGTATTTGTTTGTAATCTGTTTCTTTCCTTTAAAAGTGCACGTGACTGATGCCAATAAAACTGTCATTTGGACAAATCCCAGGCCGTCATCAACGCGTTTTTACCGGCCAGTAATATTTCATTTTGAGAAGGAAACATCTGAAATCGTCAAACGTGAAGTTGAGTTAATCGAAAACCAAATAAAAGAGCAGACGCCATCTCTGGCTGGAAATTGGACTGTAGTTCACAGCTTTCTGCAAACCATCGTAGGTGTAACAAGAATACTGGACTGAAATTCCCATTGTTATTCATACTTTATTCAGTTTTAAATAGTATGTTTACCACTGTCATAAACTATAGTATAACATCCAAATACAGTAGTGATTTTTAATCCCATAACTGTTGTTGTTTGTTGTTTTCGGTCATTTTTACACCTCCCCTTGCCCCTCACCCCTATATATTTACCCCCGAAGATCGTACACTTCAGACGATGCCAGATATGAATTCAGCTACCTCGAAAACGGTATATTGCCAACTTTTAATAGGATCCCAGCACTAAAAACGACGTTATTAATTTTTACAACTTAGAATTGGAATTCGACACACTGTGCGATATGAAATTAAGCGGCTTATTGCTTCTTTCCTTCAAGCGTAAACGTGTACATCAGACAAGGAGCCCGCCTAATTGTCCTGATCTATAAGGCGTCATGTTTTTATGATCTGACACCACAGTTAGCTGGTTTGAGTCCCGTTGGTGAAAAACTAATATCACCATCAGAACGTTGGCCGACAGGATAGGAGAGGAGGTGGTATACAACTTCTAATCACTAGATTGCGTGCCAAAAGCTTCGCTTCAATTCCAAACCTCCCCGCAGTGTTCTTATGGAGTGAGGGTATATGACGTTGACGGTGATTCGTCCGTCGAATGGTGGTGGTGATTTTTGTTTTAAGAGGAAATACAACTAGGTGATCATCCTCTCTGAACAAATTAAGTGGAGAAGAAAATTTAAAATTAAAAAAAATGATTTAGGGCTGGTATAATAATGAGGGTCTAAACTGAAGATTAAGTTAAACTGAGTTTAAACCGATGTTGAATCTTATAATGGCCGGACTAATTTAAACGGAGGTGAAGAAGGAAATATACGATCTTGGTAGCAGTGACTTGTGAGAAAAGATGACTGTCGATAATGTTTGGCAGTGACTTGCAAGAAAAGATATCTATCGATAATGTTTTGTTTACTTCTTGTAGGTAAAATGGCGGATGAAAGCTATACATGTTGTCCTAAATTTACTTGTAAGGAAATGTAATTGCTTGTGTAATTAGTACAGAAATATTTATATAGTCCGTGAAACAGTGGCCTTATGAATTCCGCCGAAATGTCTCATTGTACGTAATAAACATACTACGGGAGGCATAAAACCGCAATGCTCTTAGTAGCTGACTCAGGGGTTCTACAGCATGATTTCTGAAATAGAAGGAAGTTACTTCATTTTCTAAAATTTACACTTTTGACATTCAAACAGTTCAAAAAGTCATTTTTACATTCCTACCTTTTCGTTGCATGTTTTATTCTAGTACCAACTTGCTAAAATAGGGCTATGACCGTCTGTTTTGTAAGCCTAAACCTATTTAACATCTCTTTTTCATTCCATATATAAAGTGGCGTTCCCTTGCTCGAAAAACTCGTGGTATCCGTGGTCGTTCATTAATTTGAACCGATTCTTCATCATCGCTTAGTATTTCTTCAAACACCTCAAAAATATCTTGGAGATCCATTCGTTCTGCCATGTTGTAAGGTTATGTATTCTTAAACTTCAGTTAAACGATAGATGAGTGGCAGTAAAATTAATCTCTAGTTAAACTTAAGATTAAGTTTTATAATACATGACTAATAGATAAACCGAAGTTTAAACTGAACCAACAGTTTAAACCACTATAATAATACCGGCCCTTATTCAACGAAGGAATTTCAAAAAGAAGTGCAAAATAAAACAAATAAGTATTGTATTAAGCCGGAAAGTTCACTAACGAATCAAAAGGGAGCGTCAGTTACCTGAGTAACAGAACACTTGAAATTTAGATACCCCTGATCAGTGGCGGCTGGTGGCTCTCGACTCTGGGGGTTTAATATTCGAAATCAAAACAGAGCTTATGGGGTCTTCGAGAAAGCTATAAACCTGCATTATAAATGATGCAACAATAATTTCAATAAACTATACACTCATCCACGCAGACTGCTTGTACATGAAGTCCATTCTTCTCTCTTTCATTGCAGCAAATTTGTCTACGACAGATTCGTTAAAACCCTCCATATCATAATTCCTTTTCAATCGAGAGCATCGCATTCCTCACTCACTGAACTACATAAGAGAGCCTTTACCATCTTCAACGTTGAAAAACAACGTTCAGCTTCCGATGTTTTCATCGGCACTGTTATGATGAGTTCCAGCAAATTTATTATTTCACTAAATGAGCTCCCTAAGTTGTTTTGAAGTAAAACTTGAGAAGGCGTACAGCACCGTTCGAAAATCTGCTCTCGTATATAGAACTGCCAATTCTGTTTTGAGTTTATTTTGCCAGGAACCTACTACGCTGGCGTAGCAGGGGATGAGGTGATACTACGTAGCACGTCCCAGGTGGCGGATAGGTGGGTCCTAACCAGCTTGCCGGCGGACTTCCGCGAAAAAAAAAAACTCTCGCGGACCAAACACACAACCCCTTGTGGGAGGAGGACGCAGACGAAGAATACACCCATGGTATCCCCTGTCTGTCGTTAACAGACGACTAAAAGGGGCGACCAAGGGACGATTGAACTAGAACCATGAAAATTCTTGTGATTAGTACCACCAGACGGTGAACACCATGGGTCGCATTTACTTGCGAGTAGTACCACTATATGAGTGACACCGTGGGTGTGAGTTGTCTGTGATTAGTACCACTATATGAGTGACACCGTGGGTGTGAGTTGTCTGTGATTAGTACTCACCATGTAAGGAACACCACGGGAATACCGGCGCCTGTGATTATTACACCGGGAGAATTGGCCGTGCGGTTAGGGGCGCGCAGCTCTGAGCTTGCATCCGGGAGATAGTGCGTTCGAACTCCACTGTCGGCAGCCATGAAGATGGTTTTCCGTCCCATTTTCACACCAGGCAAATGCTGGGGCTGTACCTTAATTAAGGCCACGGTCGCTTCCTTCCCACTCCTAGGCCTTTCCTATTTCATCGTCGCCATAAGACCTATCTGTATCGGTGCGACGTAAAGCAGATAGAAAAAAAAAACCAACGCATATGTGGGGAATACCATAGGTTTGCCTTGCCTATGAGTGGTGCCATTATGTGAGAAACACTATAGGCCTGCATTACCTGAGCGACGCACACTATTTGTGAACAGTACCGCAACGTGAGAATACCACGCTTCTACTTTACTAGTGATAAGTGCCATTATGGGGGGCCGTTGTCCTGAAGTCCCCCCCCCCCCTAGAAAACAAGTATAGGTAACCGATTCAGGATTGTGCTCTGAAAGCAATCCCTCGGTAATTACTACTATTGTTTTAAGATAGTTTCTGGGAAGGTGGGTCATTGCGGGTCGGATCAACTAATTGTTTCAAGTTGATTGAATTCTAGTCAGAGGATCAATTTTGGAATTACTTTTAACTTTCAGTATTGTGCGTTGGATCCGCTGATTATATTAAGTTCATATCCATTCATTCATTCCTTTAATCATTCTTCATCTTCACGTATTGAATTCTGATCGGTGGATGAACTTTAGACTTTTAAATTGTCATTACATTCCGCCTTATTTCGGACCATTAGGGGCCGATGACCTAGAAGTTAGGCCCCTTAAAATAACAAGCACCATCATCATCATCATCATCATAATCATCATCATCATCATGTTTATTTTGCTCACTAAAAGAATAAACTTCACACACTTTCTCAAGATAATAAATGCGAACTGCCTTTCTTAATTTCTGTATCCACATGCATTTGGATATCAGTATTTAAATCAATAAATTATTTTATTTTGTCATTTGAACACGCCCATTAAACGTTTAATACGAATTATTTAGTTTTTATTTCATTTACGTACCTCTTTAGTTTGACGTTCAGAAATCTCGGAACCTGTTGCAGACTCCTGATTTAAATCTGAAGTATAGTAGAGACAGCGCATACATTCATCATGGACATGTTCTTTTTTATACACGAGAATATCTCATAAATATGTGATTATTTCGCTCTCCTTTGGCTGTTAAGATAACTGGAACATTACTGTACATGTACCAACTGAACTCTTTGTTTTGGACTATACGCGGTAGGGGTAGTGATTTCTCTTTCGGCACTACAAACAAGGAAATGTACACAATGTGGCCTTTTATTAACCTGCTTTATCTACTAAATATTATTACCTTAGTAACAGTTTATTTAGCTTTGCTGCGTTGATGTCGTGGCATTATTATGACTATATACGTCGTCTGTTATTTAAAGAAATGCTTTAGAATTTGGTTTACCTGATCAAGACCAATACCAGTCAGCAAGAACTTCGCAACGTAAAACTCACTTCGGGTGGCTAGGTGCGTAACAAAGCTTCTGCGCATGCTCCGTAGCCTGATATTCAATACGCCTCTGCTCATTCTCGCGCCTTACCTCCCGCATCCCTTTGCCTACGTGTCAGCAGCACGTCTTCACCCCGCTCAATCCCCAACCCACAAACTGATGCACATCTGTGGGAGTGCGGTCTCAAATATGCTCCTGCGTATTTACTGCTATGTGCTGGGAACAGTCCCAGTTCCTTGGGCGCGTATTTCAAATGTGTTCCTGGCCAGGGAAATCAATGAATAGAACAATGTATAAGGACAGAGAATGGAGGTTCACTGCTCCAACGCTCTATGGGAGAAACCGCCACTGCTCGAGATTAATCCACTGTCACACACACAGCGGATGGCGAGATCAGCAACAGTCGCGTCATCGGCTAGTTCGAGTGTCTTCTGCAGGCCGAGGCTCCGTCTTAGGCCAGAGAAATAGGCGCACTCGGTGAGGATGTAGGCCATGGTGAAGTCGACATCACAAGAACAAACTGGGGGATCTTCCCTCTTTAGTAGATAAGAGTGCGTAGATCGTCCGAGACCTAACCACAGCCGGAAAGAGGACCGCCACACGGTGGTTGTATTTTTAATTATTGTTCTCAGCTTGTTGGGAGTCCAGATAGCTAGCCACTCCGATTACCAGGACGCCAAGATGGTTCGACATAGCTGAGAACAAATATATTTAGCAGGTACATTCACAGGTCTTTGAGGTAAAAGCGAGATTAAGTCTTATGGCGACAATGGGACAGGTAAGGGCTAGGAGTGGGAAGGAAGCGCCCCCCCCCCCAGCACCTCATCATTCCCTTTGCCTAGGTACGGACGGAGAGATTACCTTGCAAGGGAGGGGGATGCATTTCAGACGAGTACTCAATCACTGACTTAGCGCAGCTCGCATGAACTGAAAGTCAGTACGAGTACTCGTATATTGCGGATATATGCGATTAGCAAGAGCTTCGAGATTGATAAGGGAGCTATGAACATTCAATAGTTAATTACAATTTGATATAAACTGGAGGTTGGAGGTTTATTGTTGTATTGCGCTATACGAGAAGCCGCCACTGCCTGTAACATTCAAGTAACGAGACGCTTGGATTCATCACAATGCGCTCGCAACTGTCATGAATTCCATTTTTTTAAAACATGCAAGTCCTTTTACTGCTAGTGGGTTAAACGTCACATTAAGGTTTTCGGCGACGCAGGAATGGACAAGGGATAGGGTTGGAAAGGCAGAGACCGTGGCCTTAAGTAAGGCACACCGCCGAAAACCATCTTCAGAGCTACCTGCTACGGTGGGTTTCGAATCCACCAACTACCGAATGCAAGCTCACAGCTACGCGGCCAACACGCTCGGTCGTTCCGAACCTACAAGGTCAACAGATACACATACGGGGCAGTAATCGCTAGACGTGTGTATGCCAGTGCTGACCACGACTTCTTGGAACACAAACCAGAGGGCTATATTGAGAACACGTCCAGCTACTTGACAGCATCACGGACTACAGACAACTTGTTAAGTGGCGCGGAACGACCGCCAAACTAAAAATACATTTGCACAAAAAAATGTTTTAACAATAAACTGACTTCAATAAGCAAGCAAAGCTTCCGTCTACCAACAAAAGTAGCAAATCGTTGAGAGCTTCCAGAAAATATTCAGACATGCTTAAAAACAATATTCCTCTTGGTAGACTGCCAGCGGTGTGTGGGCAAGTACTAATGCAGCCGAAGTGGACTGATTGGCGTGACGTAAGCGCAGAAGAACGGGTGAACGATAAGAAAAAGATACATCAGATCATATCCTCAAGTGGAGAAATGGGTTGTCACAAGAAAAGAAGGGACATGAGTGTTACCCACAAATTTCTTTGCATTTTGGGTGTGTTGTAAGAGGACAAGAACTAAGACAGCTATTTCTTTCCTCTTCTGCAGTAAAACTTATTTTCTCTTAAGCCTGTTCAGGCGTCGGGTCCTTCCAGCCACTTTTTATAGGAAGTCGGTTGGATTGATTGACTGATTGATGTTCGCCACACCAAAGACTCCCCTTGTGAGGTTAACAGAGAAGCTACCTAATGCCACAATCGAACGAGTTGGTCGCGCAGCTGTGAGCTTGCATTCGGGAGATACGAGGTTCGAACCCCACTGTCGGGAGCCCTAAAGCCGGTTTCCCATTTTCACACCAGGCAAATGCTGGGGCTGTACCTTAATTAAGACCACGGTTGATTCCTTGCCACTCCTAGTCGTTTGCTATCCTATCGTCACGAGAGGCAGTGAACCACAGTCAATACAGCTGAAAATCCGCCTCAGAAAGTTGTAACGCTGAACATTTCACACTCTACTCGTTTTATTTATTTTCAGTATTTGCTTTACGTCGCTCCGACACAGACAGGTCTTATAGCGACGACAGGATAGCAAAGGCCTAGGAGTGGGAAGGAAGCAGCAGTGTCCTTAATTAAGGTGCCTGGTGTGAAAATGGTAAACCACGGAAAACCATCTTCAGGCTGCCGATAGTGGGATTCGAACCCTCGCTCCTAACCGCACAGCTAACTCGCCCGGTCATTTCACACTCTAACAATGGCGTTAACCCTGCTGACGTAGTTGAATTTTGAAGGTCTGAAAGATGTCTAAAAGCAAGAAGACAATCCGAACCACAGACGCGCAACTTCCCATTTCAAAAATCCCTTATGTATCGGTGTATGGCTACTACAGATCATTCCATGTTAAGAAAACAAGGCGACTGCGCTGCCATATGCTCAACAACGTCACGGGAAAGCGGTTGGGCGTTAAACAGTGAAACTCAGTATTTAAGTTCGAGATAAAGGAGGGGGGCGGGGGGGAGGAAGTAAGCTACAAATTAAGCAGAGTTTACTTTTGTTTCTTCCTCAGCCTCATCCACACAATAAGTAAATCACTATATTAACATTAAAGAAAGAAATCACACGTGTAGGCTAATTAATCACATAACACTCACTCAACACAAGACAAGTACGCACTGATATAAAGACTAAGAAACGTACGCAACATATAAATAGAGGACTTCTCTTCAACAGTAATAAACTGCCAGGAATCACAGAGTAATGGATTACGCCTTACATGTGATTACCAGAGCGACACAGAAGGGAAATGAAGGAAGGCAACAAAGCGATGGTTGTTTCCGCCATCGTGCTTCCTCCCTGCGAATGTATTTATGAAATAGAAAAGTTTACTTGTTATTTTAATAACACATGGGAAAAAATACCTCATCCTTTTTTTCTTTCATAATACGGTATAAAGTACATTTCTCAGGAGTTAAAAATCAATATTTTGGTCATTCTAGTGAATTTTTTTTAATGACTGAAATTGAAAGGACTGAATTTATTTTTTCTTGACACGAAGTTATTCCGCTGAATTCGAACACTTTATCAATGTAATAATTGTAATTTTACATTTAAATCCCATTTTTCTACCATAACATTCTGCCAAGTGTTACAATATTTGTACGGTATATGTATCACAGCTATATCAAGAAACCTGCGTAGGGAATCTTTGATTGCAGAATTTTTTCAAGTAGTAGGGATTTTTAAGTCCAAAATTTTAGAACATAAAAATTATACAAACTTTACGATGTATCTCCTTATATAAATTATGTACAGAAAAATCGATACGTACTGCTTTTAAAGAAAGTATTATCTACCTAATTACGAATTTACATTAACATGTTAATTAAATTTCATGAAAAAATGGAATCAAAGATTTCCAAAAAATATTTTGGAAAATTATTAATTGTATATGAGAGAAATGTTCGTGATACCTCTACTTTTATGTAGGTGACATTCCCACAAAGTTTCGTGAATATCCATCCATTAGGTAAAAATATATTTTTATCTACGGAGTGTCCCCTTAATCACGAAAATTGTGGATGTCTAAGAAGGGGTGTGTTCGCTCCTTGTAGGTACGTAAGAGCAACAGTGTTTTCTTAACAGTAAGCTGCTACGCATAAAGGAGACTCTTCATTACGACTCATTTCCCGAAGGATTAAAAGACTTCCCTTTTCGTTCTTGGCTCATCAACAAGACAAGTGAAACATTAATCAATCAGCCTGTGTGAGCTATCGTGTGAGCGTGCCACATTCGGGGACTGGAAATTAGTCAAGGCACATATTTCTCTACCTCCAGTAACTCTGCGTGCAGCAATCAGCTGCGTCATCCTTGGCCCAATGACCAAATGCCCCGGAACACGGATTTTAAATTACTTTCCACTCTTCAGCCGGTTCGTTAGAAACGGAAAATAATTTTCTCTATACACTACGGCAAAGGTTGAGCTCACCTGGTGGCTATGATCGTTAAGGCGTCCGTGGTTCGAGTCCCACTGGTCGAGGAGGAGAGGCGCTGTTATACTAATTTCTAATCACTAGATTTCGTGCCAAAAGCCTCGATTGAATTCCAAGCCTTTCCGCAGTGCTTATATGGAGTGAGGGGATATGGTACTATTGATGGTGATTTGTCCGTCGGATGGAGACGTTAAGCCGTCAGCAAATCCCTCGGTGCTATTCGACAAGAGTAGCCTATTTGACAGTACCGGGTGTTACCCTCTCCCTTCGTCCGTCATTCATTTCATCTCATTAATTCCTCGGATGAGGTTGACGTCAGGAAGGGCATCCGGCCGTAAAAACTCGATTGTTGGGCTGAGTTGCTTTCTGACCCCAACTTGGGGCTCAGTCCGGTGGTATTTGAAGTTGCTCAAATACGTCAGCCTCGTGTCGGCAGATTTACTGGCGCGTAAAAGAACTCCTGCGGGACTAAATTCCAGCACCTCGGCGCCTCCGAAAACCGTAAAAGTAGTTAGTGGGACGTAAAGCCAATAAATAACATTATTATTAAAACTCTTATCACCTCTGCCAGGTCTGAACTTACGATCGCTGGATCCAGAAGCTGATCCTCAGCGGACCCTCCGTAAGTGACCTTTGTTAGCTCAACAGGCTAGAACTGTAAAAATGGCAGCAGGGCTACTGTATTGGGAGTTCTGATCGGCTAGTCGCGAAGGCCACGATCTGTCTAATAATCCATATCCCCGATACAACACAGTTACGTAAACATGCACCAAGGTCAACAAATACAGCAGGGACGGTCTATTTGCTTACCTTTCACAATAGCACAGTCTGTTTTTACAGGAGCTGAGTCGGTCATCGTCAAACTTGGCCTATCTTATTTATCCTAGCTGCACAAATTACGTTGACGGGTTAATTTTTTCACAATAACAGCAGTAAAGCCATCTAGCCGTGATAAAAGACAACCGTAGAGACCGAGCTCACTGTAATGTTATTGCTGATCGGCAGGGCTGGTTTTTATGCACTAAAGGACACTAAACGAAAGCATTTTAAACATGTAAAGAATGACCTAAAAACTCAATAAAAGCTTTTTTTTTTTTTGCTAGGGGCTTTACGTCGCACCGACACAGATAGGTCTTATGACGACGATGGGATAGGATAGGCCTAGGAGTTGGAAGGAAGCGGCCGTGACCTTAATTAAGGTACAGCCCCCGATTTGCCTGGAGTGAAAATGGGAAACCACGGAAAACCATCTTCAGGGTTGCCGACAGTAGGATTCGAACCCACTATCTCCCGGATGCAAGCTCACAGCCGCGCGCCTCTACGCGCACGGCCAACTCGCCCGGTAATAAAAGCTCTATAAAATGTGGAAAATACATTATATTTGATTTCGATATCCGATTTAGCCGGGTTGAGTGGTTCAGACGGTTGAGGTGCTTGGCTTTCTGGGTCCAATTTTGCACGTTCGATCCTGATGATGATGCTTGTTGTTTAAAGGGGCCTAACATGTAGGTCATCGGCCCCTAATGGTACGAAATGAGACGAAATGAAATGACAAATTAAAAGCCCAGAAACATCCACTGACCACCATTCAAAACGTGAGGACGAAGAATGAATGGATGGATATGAATTTAAAACGATCAGTGGAACAGACCCACAGTGCCTCATATGCACAGAAGTTGGCGTAGAACAATAGTATTACTGACCAAGGGACTGCTTCTATAGCACGATAATGAATCGATAATACTTGTAGTCGAAAGGGATCCAAAATCCAAGTCACCGGCCCCTCACGATGGTACTTATCGCTAGCAAAGTAGAACCACGGTATTTGTCATGTTGCGGTACTAATCAAGAGTAGCGTAGACTCGCGCTACTACTCACAGGTAATGAAATTCGCACATGTATTACAGACCTACGCTGTCTCGCACATTGCGGCGCCATTTACAGGCAACGCAAACCTATGGTGTTCATCACATAAGGGTACTAACCACAGGGACTCGTACTATCCCGTGGTGTTCCTCATATAGTGGGTACTAATCATAGGCAAACCAGAACCATGTGTTCCCTCATCCCATGGTGTCGCTCATATAGCGTTACTAATCACAGGTACTGTAAAAGCTGTCGAGCCCTCGTTTGCTACTAATGACAAACCTATTTGGTACCAAACATAGTGGAACTACGCGCAAGTGAAAGCGACCCATGGTGTTCCCCGCGTGGTGGTACCAATCACAAGTAGTTTCATGGTTCTAATTTGACCACCCCTTGCTCGCCCCTTTTAGTCGCCTCTTACAACAGGCATGGGATACCGTGAGTGAATTCTTCGTCTGCGTCCCCCACCCACAGGGTGTTGTGTGTTTGGTGCGCGAGAAGTATTTTATTTCCCTCAAGTCCGCCGGCAAGCCGGTTAGGACTACCCTATCCGCCACCTGGGACGCACCACGTGGGAGTATCACCTCTCCCCCTGCTACGTCAGCGTAGTAGATTCGTGAGGGTTCGATCATGGCTCAGTCCAGTAGTATTTGGAGGTGCTGAAATACGTCAGCCTCGTGTCGGTAGATTTACTAGCACGTAAAATAAACTCCTGCGGGACCAAGTTCCGGAACCTCGGCGTCTCCAAAAACCGTAAAAGAAGCTTTTGGGACCTGCAGTTATTATTATTATTATTATTATTATTATTATTATTATTATTATTATTATTATTATTATTATTATTATCATTACTGATATATCCGATTTGAAGACAAAGACAAAATGAACACAAAACGATGCAATTTAGCAATGATCAAGTTTATTTAACGAAGTTTAAATTGAAGGATTTTAGGGGCCTATGACCTAGACGTTGGGCCCCTTTAAACAACAAGCATTATCTTAGAACTGAAGCTTCCACGGTGTATAGAATTATTTAAAACGTCGGCAAACTGTACAGAAAACAATAGGGTTCAACCCGGAAAAAGAACTAAATAACAAGCATCATCATCATCATCAATTTAAAGATATTAAGTGATTTGAGATTTGTATAACAGGCAATCAGCGAGTATTTCATTCCATCAGTCCTGAATTGCAGTACATAATACAGTATTTGTAGCTTAAAAAAAAAAAAAAAGACTGCTAACAAAGCTTTATACACTTTGCACTTTTCGCGACACTAGAGGAGCGCACTAAAAGTAAACTGTGTCAATTGCTACTAATTCCCCTGGCAGTCCTTTAAAAATAAAAATAAAAAACTCCGCAGAACGTCTGCAATTGAAGAAAATAAACGCACAAAATCCTTAACTCTTGAAAACATTTCAAAAAAAATATATGAACTCATAAAAATGCACAAAAATAATAAAATATCTTAAAATACCACAAAATTGAAGGAAAATACAAATACACCAACAAATATGCTTTAGATCCGCATAATAGACTTAAAACTTCATTCGCCAATAATTTGAGTTTTCCGATGAAAAATGTCAAATCTGTTAAAAAGGTAGGTAGGCATTCATTTCTAATGTAGACTCAGATAATATAACTTGTACATTTTTCCAGTCTGTCAAAACACGAAATTATAACACATCCCGCAGATGTCAGCTTGCATTCGGGAGATAGTGGGTTCGAATTCCACAGTCGGCAGCCTGAAAATGGTTTTGCGTGATTTCCCACTTTCACATCAGGCAAATGCTAGGACTCTACTTTAATTAAGGCTATGACCACTACCTTCCCAAACCTTTCCCATCCTTCCATCGCCGAAAATCTTCGATGTGTTAGTACGACGTTAAACCAGTAGGAAAAAAGAAAGAAAACACCCAGAACAATATAACATATCTGCACAAAATTATTAGTACTGGAATGACACGTTTCGTTCTGTAAGACCATCCTCAGACTCGATCAAGTCACTTTTAACCATGCGAATATAGGCTATATACAAAATGGTTTACGTTGCGATAACTTGTCAATGATTGTGAATCGGTGATATGAACAAGGATGACAAATTTATATGAATGTGGAAGTCTGTTACTGACACTTTAGTGAATTTTAGGAAGTTTCCTGCACTTGACTTAAAGGTAGATCTGGTTACTCAGCCCGACTCTTATGGTTTGATCTTCTGGAATTATCTATACATAAGTGGAATCATGCAGTTTTTAAATATTTTCTTCTTCTTTGTTCTGACCTTTTCCCCAATGTATAGGGATGGGCAAGTTTTGCTGATTTCGTTTATTTTTACGGCCGGATGCCCTTCCTGACGCTAACCCAATGTATATGAATGCATTCACTACTGGGTGTTTGTGCAGTGTGTTGTACGTAGATGAAGAGAAATGCATTAAGACGAACAAAACAAAGACCCAGTCCCCGAGCCAAAAGAATTAAGCGTACACGGTTAAATGCCTGGCCCGGCAGAGAATCGAACCCAGGGCCCTCTGAACCGAAGGCCAGTACGCTCACCGTTCGCTCAAGGAGCCGGACAATAAATGGCCAACCCCTGTGGGTGGGGGCGGTAGAAAACACCCACGGTGGCCCTTGTCTATCGTAAAAGGTGACAGAAAGTGGCCTCAAGGGCTCCTGACTTGGGAGCAACCACGGGGCTCTTAGTTGAGTCCTTGCATTGCTTCCACTTACTTGTGCCAGGCTCCTCACTTTCATCTATCCTACCCCACCTCTCTTCGTCAACTCTTGTTCTTTACTGACCCCGAAGGTATAACGTTTACGAGCCCTAGGGAGTCTTTCATTTTCACGCCCTTCAGGGCCCTTGTTTTCCTTTGTCCGATACCTTCATTTTTCGAAGTGTCGGACCCCTTGCATTTTTACCCTCTGATTAATGTTAATAGAGGATGGTTGCCCAGTTGTACTTCCTCTTAAAACAATAATCACCACCACCACTCACCAATAAATGACCCACAATGATACAAAGAAAGTGCTCAATAAACCCTCAGAATTCGGTACAATCTACTAGTCCAGAGATGCAGCTCCCTCCAATGGAAGTGAGCTACATGTACAGTTAATCACACAAACATTGGCCGTCACAGAAGACGAATTTCTTTTAAAATACTTTGAAACAGGATCGACACATTGCTGCACCGGCTATCAACAGTCTACGAATATCCTCGCCGGTCAACCCTGCTGCCAAGCTTACATTTCTGATAGTACTGGGAATCGAACCCGGACCTCAGAGGACGGCAGCTAATACTACTCAACGTCGCAGAGTTAGAGTTAAGCAGATAAGGGGAATCCCCTCTCTGAACAGTGCGAGGCGAGGGAAGAGCTGTTGTCACAGAAGAGGCCCTCTCTTGTGACTTCAAAAACAAGGCAATAACCAACACTTGCGAGGAGAAGGTCAATAACAAGAAATAAATGACTCCAGTTTACTAGTCCCACAGGAGACCGATCAATCAGCAGCAGCAGGAGGGTGATCAAGGCTATGGTCTTGTTATCAGGAGACTGGCTGGACGTTAAGGACACTCGCTTCTCTGCGGGCTATGATTGTTGTTATCAGAGATGATCGATCAGTCCCTGTAGTTGTAATAAAGAACAAGGAAAACGAAGAATATTTTCAAAATATTCGTTCCACTTGTCCAGTGATTTCTTGGGATCTACCCAAAGCACTATTTACTTCCTTGTCTCCCTCCCTTTCCAAGATTCTTTATTACTGTCCAGAAAGGTTTCCCTGCCACATGACCTACCCTTTCCAGGTTATTACCAAAAACCTTCCGAAGACTACTTCTTGGACAACAATTCTTTGTTTCGTTTTATTTCTTTCAGCCACGTACCTACAATTTCTCGTCTGCTTCAGTCCTTGTTTGGAGCCATTTCTGATACGCCTTCTATTTACATTTACAAGCGCCCCTCACATCAGCATCACACCATGATGCGCGTTTTCCCATCTTTAAACAAAGTTATTCCTAGGTATTCCTTGTTGCTACCACAGCATCCCTGTATGCCTCTCAGTCTATTTCTATATCTTGAAACTGCTTACTGCCTATTATTTGGAACTTTGACCAATCATAATTCACGTACTTTTGTCTAATTTCTCCATCCTAGAAATACTCTACCCTTATTCGTATACAGAATTCCTCTGTCCTAGGCCACGAGATACTTACTTCACTACAAATCAGATAGTGGTCCGTATCATTAAAAAGTCCTCGGAATACCTACACATTCGTAACAGATTTCCTGAATTCAAAGTCGGTTATGATAACCCCTATAATTGAACTGGTAGCTCTATCTATTCTTGCATGTGTAGCGGTGAATAGCCTTGCATAATTAATGTATTCGTAACTGCTAATCCCATACTAGTACAGAAGTCCAGTAAACGCTTCCCATTCCTATTAGCTTTCATATCGTCTCCATATTTACCTATCACCTTTTCGTATCCTTCTGTTATATTTCCAACTCCGCATTGTAATCGCCCATTAGCGCTATCCAATTCTTGCTATTGATCCTGACTGCCATGCCAGACAATTCTCGTTCTAATTCCTCCAACTGCTAAATCTAACCACACCAGTCGTTCATTTACGTCTCTAACAGGTTCCATGTTGTATGTAATAGTATTTCTGATGAACAGTCATACCCCACATCTTTCCCTTTTCAACATATGCGAAAAACACTTTATTACCACCTACCTCTTCCTCATCTCCCCTACCCGAATATCATTAACTCCTTAATACAACCAGACGCATTCTCTTTGCTGACTCAGCCAGTTCTACTTTCTTTCTTCCACAGGTCCCATTAATAATGATAGCTCCCCATCTAATTCCATTTCGTTCGTCAAGTTGTTTCCAAGGAGTCCCTCGCCTGTCAATGGGACTCCGTTACTCCCGTAAGTCCGAAGTTTGCTTAAAACGTTCTCAGCCTGATCGGTAAAAATTCTGTGAAACAAGCCCTAATTACACATAGTCCCAGCGAGGATCTCTCCTCTAACGGGTTAGGGACCACCGATGGATTATATAGTCCTAGCTGCCTAAGCACAAGGAGGGCCATAATCAGACTATGACCAAGATGTTCACTCCTTTTCTCATAGTAACTGGTATCCCGATCCTCAGGACTACTTACCAGGCCACTCAGTCGTTGCCCATAGTTCACGAACTAGGACATGACTACAGTAAACTACAACGCGAACCATTGTATTAAACATTCTCACTGGATGGACTGAAAGTTTAATATTATACTTTGCTACCTTACTTAAATAGACGAAGAGGACGTCATTATCAGCATAGAGGTGGATGTTGAGGAACTGAGTGTTTTTAAGTTGGATGAAACGGATGTACTGAACTTCAAATCCCCTTTGTATTACTATGGCATTCACATAAATGATGAACAGCAATGGCGTTAGGAAAGAACCTTGTGGGTCACCACAGTTTCTTCATCTTCTTCTATCTCTTCTTATATATCATGACACTTATTGCCTCCTCATGTGCCAGAAAAGTGGCATCGATTCCATAATTCAAGAAGATCTTATCCTGGAAGTGTCTATTTAAGAAAAAATTCTTGATCGCAACAGGAATCGATTAAACATCAAATATCCGGCAACAAGTTATGCCCGTGGATAAACAGACAGCCATACCGATGCAAACAGTGATGGGAAGAGTACAAGAAAATAGTAATTCTGGTCGATTAGTGTTACTTGAGAAAAAGTTTACTCAATTAAGATTACAAATAACGTTTTCAACGAGTAATCAGTAACATTTCAATTACTTTACAGAACGGTAGTCTTAAGAAAAACACTGATTTTTTTTTCGCATGGGGCTCGAATAATATAATATTTTGAAACGAAAAGTTAGCACTTCATTCTGTGTTTTTTAGCATAAAGGCTTTAACTGGTTATCATCACTTGGTGAGACTAATCATGATAGCTTGGAACTTTCTCTTTTCCCATGTTTTTTTTTTTAAATTTTAGTTGATAACTTTCAGCGTTTGAAACGTTTTTCCATCTATTTTGCAAATAAATGAATTGGTTTTTAAAATTCTCATCGCTAATTAGCTGAAAAGACAAGAGCAATTGAAGGAATCTCTGCGTTTAACCCGTTATGATTTCCTGTATACAAAAAGTCCATGTGTGAAAATCATTGAATAACTTAGTATAATGACCATTTGAAAACGAACTTAAATATCGTCTACATTATCCTAGAAAATATACCAGTGTAATCTTTTTGTACTTTTTTCAATTTCTGAGAAAATATGGTGAATTTTCAAACAAGAGTAGTTTTGTAATAATGTTTCAATGATAAATTTGTAACCGTATTATAAAGATTACAAAGATCAAAAGAAAGGTACGGGCATTTTCATATCATAACAATGTTAACGGATATGCTAAAAGAGGTTTTATAAAATATAAGGTGTTATATAAATCAAATAATAATTTTTAGGTCATCACGATCCACCACGACCGTTGCCGGGTTAATTTTAAGAACATCGCTGGAATGTCTTTGGAAGTAGGGCCTACTGGAGAGGTTAGAAAATCCCTCAACTGGTGACGTTACTGGTTTTGCTGTAGCAGAACTGAAAGGAGTAATGTTCATCATAATTTTTTCCCCCCGTTTCTGCCTTCGTGCGATGTATATCAATTACTAGAATGTAACAATTGAAGACATGGATGGAAGAAGGGTGTAACTCAAAAAACACACATTTGAGATAAATGAGTTTAAAGAATTATGACATCAAACAGAATTCTGGAATATTATATTTAACTACATTCTTGATTATTTCATAAAATGTACATAAAAATATTTATAAATTTTGTGGTTTGTTGCCAGTTTTTATTTTGGAGTTACGCCCTTATTCCGTTTTCAAGAAACATTTTCATTGAAAATTAATATTATTTACATTGTTGGAAGTATGTAGACAAGTTTTATAGGTTAGAACATTTTACAGGTCACAACATGTTATTAGGGGAGTCACTATATCGAGAATTTCCTACTCCCCGGAAAATATTTTCAAACCATGCACGTGCATCTGCGCATACAAAGCTTACTAAATCTTTAACATCTTTTAATTTTCTGGGTTCAATACCTACGTGAGGGACTGGGATACTACCCAAAGTATCTACAGACCTTATATCCTTCAATAACTGAAACTTGTCATGAAACGTAATATTATAAGTCTGGCTTCCTGATACAGTTCCTTCAGGAGAGTAACATAATAGCCTATGACATACTTTTGAATTGAAAACTTAAGTCCTTTTTTTGTGGTGTTACAAATGACACTGGGCTGAGAACGGCAGAACATTCGGATAGTAAGGATTTGATATCCGAATCATCTGAAGTTTCACTGTCATCTGCTGAAATATCAGATGTTTCTCCTCCCGACATTACTTCTGCGTCAGCCGTTTCGCTTCTGATGAGTGATGAGTGCTGGCTCGCCATAAGGGCTGGTTTACACGGGTAGAGTAGCGAGGCGAGTAGAGTAGTTAGTAGAGTAGCCACGTTACTCTACTCTACCGCTGTCTGGTAGAGTTGACACTCGTACCGTTCATACGGGAGTAGAGTCATACAGTAGAGTAGAGTACAGCAGTAGCACCATGTCAAGACGTAAGCACATCGTAAGGAAGTGTTTAAAGACATTTACAAACATATTACTGCAAGAGGTTAGTGAAGCGTTAGAAGAAGAAGTAAATGAGGAAAAAAGGGAATGGGTAAGAGGCTGGCTTAGTGGGAGATATACACTCGGGGCATCGGCATTAATTCTGAGAGAACTTGGCAATTTGGAGAAGTATGGGGGGACAAACTCGACACAGTTGGCCAAGAACATGAGGGATCGTCTCAGGAATCATTGTGTTAATGAAGGAGCAGTTCCCTGGCAGTACAAGCATGTATTTTAACCCAGGAACACAAACGATTGAATTTTTATGACTTTATTCATTATTGTACAGAAAGTAACGACAGTGTAATCATCCCCTCAGGATTTTACTAGTCTTCGTCTGTGAATACTGTAGTGGTGATTTCTAAGATAAAACTATATGAACGAGCTCCAGTCTAATTATAGATCATAATTCTGGCGAAGGTTTTTGTTCCCCGGTGAAGGGGTGAGGTACTCCTTTCCCCAGTTAGACTGTAGTGATGTTTCTATTTCCATTTTTTTGTATTTCAGCCAACCTAAATCTTATCCGAATGAAATTTTACAGAATTCATTTCAAAAGTTATAGAAAGAATACCCATTGGCCATCAGTGTGTCGTCTCAGAACCCACGAGTCTCAGAACCCACGAGTATCAAAATTCACGAATTCTAAGAAGAGGATTAGCAATAATAGGTTTCTCTATCTGGGCCAGTCTCAAACCTCAGGAGCAGGACCAGTTCTTCTTTGAATGGATATATGCCCACCCTACTAGTGATGATATAATCGGATATTTTTTTAAAAATCAAATAGCTTCCATCCGGTTATTTAAATAATGGAATAAATAATCAAATGAATTTAAAATACCATTGTTATATCGCGTAGAATAATCGGTTGCGTCATGAATAAATTTTTCGGTGTAAGTGTGTCGGATGGATAATCGATTGAATTATGTGAATAGATGAAAAATAGAAATACGCCTCTTTTTTTTGCAATCCATGAAGTCCAATGCTGCAGACGGCACAAACACTCAGTTCCCGAGCCATAGGAATTAACAAATGAAAGTGAAAATCCCGGCTAGGAGTCGAACCTGGGACTCCCTGGACCCATTGGACCACAGGCCAGCATGCTAACCATGTATCCATGCAGCCGGACGACATAAAATTAAAGTAGGTATATTGCCTGCTGCTAGTTAAAATAAATTTTCAGTTGGTAGCAATTACCGGGGCTTAGTTCTATTATGAGGCCAGAAGACAGCATTTACTTATATAAGAAACTTTATTTTACCGATATTAAATATTACGACTGTTAATTCACTCATTTAGTTTCATTAGAGATTAATTTGGTCATGAATCTCATCGCAGGGAAATTAAATTACTTATCTCCATTCCCTTCAGAAAGTGGGCGAGTATGATGAACGGTCTCTGATACGCTTTCCGAAAATAATATGAACTCATGCTCCACACGTATGACTGAGTCATGTACTCCCAGATGCCTTACTTAGCATAGATTAATATATTACATCACGCCTCCACGCGATTACACGAAACGCAATGTTATATACTCGTAGTATTGACTACTTGGGTCACCAAATTTATAAAATCATAAATTAAAATGTGTCAGAATTTTATCTAAAATATAGCAAAGTAGCCAATCGCTTTGACGTTCTGTTGCTATATGACTTAAAAAGGACTCCACAGCGCTGATATTGATGATATTATATGATGGTGGTTCTTTCCCCAGCCAAGAAAATGTGGAAAGGTTCATTAAAAATCAATAAGTGTTGAAAACAATGAAGGAAAAGGTGGTGGTGGTGATTACTGTTTTAAGAGGGAGTGCAACTGGGCAGCCATCCTCTATTAATACTAATCAGAGGGGAAAAAATGGAAGGTGGCCCATACTTCGAGAAAATGAAGGTTTCGGGCAAAGAAAGACAAGGGCCTTTTCTAAAAAATGTAAGTACCCCTGGGGCCCCTTTTAGTTACCTCTTACGATAGACGGAGGATACTGGGGATGTTACTCTGCCACCCCAACACACAGGGGTAAATAATGGTCGGTGAATGACACAGAGGTGTATTATTATTATTCGCTAGGGGCTTTACGTCGCACCGACACAGACAAGTCTTATGGCGACGATGGAATAGGAAAGGTCTAGGAGTTGGAAGGAAGCGTCCGTGGCCTTAATTAAGGTACAGCCCCAGCATTTGCCTGGTGTGAAAATGGGAAACTACGGAAAACCATCTTCAGGGCTGCCGACAGTGGGATTCGAACCTACTATCTCCCGGATGCAACATTATTATTATTATTATTATTATTATTATTATTATTATTATTATTATCAAAACATTTTTCTGTGATCTTAAAGGTAATATAACGTATTTTTCCTTTTGTATAAATTTAATGTTAATGGTATCGAGGCCTCAGGAGAGGCCTGGTGAGTGAGTCACCGCGCACCTCACCCCTCCTGCCGTCATCGCAGGCACCTGCTATCCGGAGTCGTGAATTTTGAGACTCATTGGAATATTAATTTAGCTATTAGTTTGTAGTCGTGAGTTTTGATACCATTTGCTACTAATTTTCGCACGTGAGTTTTGAGACGTAACCGGCCATAAGTACACTGTAAATTACGCTGGCGTAGGCCTAATTTGCAGTAACTTCTTCGCCATAAATATCCCAATTATTGATCTATTTAAGTTTTTGTTGTTCGTTGCTTGTACGGCCCAGGTGTAGAGCTTAATCTTCTAGATCTTACACTGTACTGTAAACAATAATTATTTTGGATATTCCAAACAACATATGGAAACTATTCAATTTGTTGTGGAAATTACTGTTATTGCTGAAAATTAACGGCAGTGGCAAGTGATATGTAAAAGATCCCTATGTATGTTATTAATATGATTAATGTACACAGTCCTGCACCATTGTATTGCCTAACTTAAACATGTCGAGACACATGATGAACACGCTGTGTAACACTGAAACTTGAGAAATCTTCATATTAAGTGAAAATCCAGCTGACACTTGTTTATATTTTATGTTGCATTTTCGAGTGTAGATGTCTGCGGCACCACCTCCAGACTTCTTGGATCTTCGTATTTTCATGAGTTCTTGATTGTATGTACACCGTAATTTTTTTATTTTCTGTTTCAGTTCCGTTAACCCAAAACCCTCTTTACCCATTTTCGCAATTAAGTCCTCTTCCGCCGCCCGTCTCATATTCTTATTTCTATAAGTAACGCTGTTTATGTTCCATAAACATTCTTTTTCGCTGTAGAGCTCCACAAATTTGCAAGTTTCTTCTTCCGTCCACTTCATTTTGCCGCCAAATAAACGCTCAACGTAATACCACCGTCTGCACACACATGCAAATACAGCAGTCGAATGACGCGGCAGCTGAAAAATCGAGCGTCCTCGGACTTCTCCGCCAGCTCTCGGAGCTTGGTTCCGGTGGAGGGGGAAGGATAGTGGTAGAGTTACTTTACCGCAGCGGAAACCCACTCTACTCTACTGCCTACTAACTACTCTACTCTACTTGCTACTATCCCGGTCGTTTACACGATGCTAGTAGCGCTACTATCCACTCTACTCGCCTCGCTACTCTACCCGTGTAAACCAGCCCTAAGTCAGCATTGGAGTGTATTTTAAGTCGGGCACGAGCAATATTTGGAAGAACGACGCAACTCAATATAGCACATTGCACGCCATCTATTAACACTACCGAGAAGCCATTTAGGCAGCATCTAGAACAGTCTCCAAGGAACGGATATATGCAATTTACCGAATAACGACAGAACCTGACTTAAGCCCTTCTTCCACCCATGTCTTCAATTACAACTTTATTTCAAAAAATAAATTACAAGTAAAAGTTAAATTTTGTAAAAATTAACAAATACAACTTACTAAGAATGTAATCGTTGCAAGTAACTGGGTTCCTTTTATTTAATTACTTCCCAACTCCTGATTCAAATGCCCATTGTGTGTGTGTGGGGGAGGGGGGAGAATGGAGGTTCAGCACCTATCCCTGGCTTACGTCTTGTTTAAAAATGTCTACCGAGAAAAACGTAACAGCTCTTAACATGACTCGAACCACTTATAGAATCTGTGCTGAATCCCTTTGTTTTAAAAAAAAGTCCATGGCGCAACAGCCCTGAGGAGCCTTGGCCTACCAAACCACCGGTCCTCAGCTCAAAGGCCTTCAGATTATGAGGTGTCGTGTGGTCAGCACGACGAATCCTTTTGGCTTTCTTGAGCGGGGCCGCTCTCTCACCGTCATATGCTGTAACTCCTCAATCGTAATCACATATGCTGAGTGGACCACGAACCAGCCCTCAGATACAGGTAAAAATCCCTAACCTGGCCGGGAATCGAACTCGAGGACTCCGGGTAAGATGCAGGAGTGAAACTCCTTATACTTCTTCTTAATCCGTTTATCCTCCAGGATTGGCTTTCCCCTCGGACTCTGCGAGGAATCCCACCTCTACCGCCTCAAGGGCAGTGCCCTGCAGCGCGACACTTTGGATCGGGGACACAACTGGAGAGGAGGACCAGTACCTCGACCAAGCACCCTCACCTGCTATGCTGAACAGGAGCCTTGTGGCGGATGGGACAATTGGAAGGGACAGACGAGGAAGAGGGAAGGAAGCAACCGTGGCCTTAAGTTAGGTATCATCCCGGCATTTTCCTGGAGAAGTGAGAAACCACGGAAAACCGCTTCGAGGATGGCTGAGATGGGAATCGAACCCCCCTCTACTCACTCGACCTCCCGAGGATGAGTGGACCCCGTTCCAGACCTCCGAGGGTGGCAGCTAATCACGCTAACCACTACTACGTGGGGTAAAATTCCATCTCTCAGTGTGACTGCGGTGCTCTGCATACCAACTATGCAGAACAATGTGTCCGAATGGCAAGACCAGGGCATCTTATGGGGATTTCTTCCGTATTTTTCTGTTAGCAACACCTGCAGCCTCGGGGTGAACCACCACAGTTGTGAGACTATAATTCCTCCTAGTCATGTGACATGAAGTTCTTTTTCTTCTCCCCTTTAACGACTTCTCGTCGGATAGAGTAATGAAGCAGTGACTACATATTGCCGTACGATGATGAACGTCTTCATCAGCGAAGCTCTTACCATGAGACCTCGGGTACTGTCCTTGATAGAGAAGCGCCGGCTCCAACCCGGTCGCTGGACTCTGAGAACAGGTTTGGATCAGACCGCTACTCTCATGTTGCCGGAAATTGAGAGGCAACCCGTCCACCTTCGAGTCTTGTGCGGTGCAAGGCACTGCAAGAGAACCTTCATGGGAACTTGTTAAGATCCTACTGCGGGTTCACATTGATGGAGATGAGAATGGAAACTCACTGCATTCACCAGCTCAGTATTGGGGTCCCGTAGAGTAGATTTAGATGTTATCTAGTCGAGCTGCTGCATTGTGGGCTTCTCCTGGGTTACAATAGAGCGCTATAACATTGGCTGCGCTTTATATATCGTTACGCAAAATAGAGAAACTACAATAGATTTCCTTTTCACTGTTTTGAATGTTCTAAAGAAATATGAACTACTCGTAACAGTACCGGAATGAACGTTTGAAGAGAGAACTAAACAAACCTTGTAGTACTACACACGCGATATTCTGTTACTAATGATATCAGTCGCTGAGATAATTGTTTTGTTTTTACAATTTGTTTTACGTCGCACCGACCCACATAGGTCTTATGGCGACGAAGGGATAGGAAAGGCCTAGGAGTGGGAAGGAAGCGGCCGTGGCCTTAATTAAGGTACAGCCCCAGCATTTGCCTGGTGTGAAAATGGGAAACCGCGGAAAATAATCTCCAGGGCTGCCGATAGTGGGCTTCGAACCCACTATCTCCCGGATGCAAGCTCACAGCTGCACGCCCCTAACAGCACGGCCAACTCGCCCGGTGATTATTTTAAGAGGAAGTATAACCGTCATCTTACAACACTTAACAGAGGAAAAAAATACCCGAAGAGATTCAATTCTTCGAAAATTAAGGTAGGGCCTATAAGCAAAAGGAAAAAAAGAAGAGTGTGAAAACGAAAAACTCCCTAGCCCTCGCAAACCTATGGCCCAAGTCAGAAAATGACAATAGTTGACCTGCACAGTTCGGATAGAAAAGTTGGCAGTATGGACTTTGACACAACCGGAAACAATGCCAGACTCAGCTGGGGGACCCGTGGTCGCCAACCTACGCTCTCAAGTTGAGAACTATTAGGGTTATCCTTTTAGTCACCTCTTACGGCAGACAGCAGATACTGTGGATGCACAATTTTGTTTACGTAGATAGGTCTTATGGCGAAGATGGGACGGGAAAGGGCTAGGATTGGGAAGGAAGCGACTGAGTATTTTCCATATCTCGAATAAAGTAATCCTGGTGAGGATCCCAAACGCTCGAACCATACTCTAATTGGAGTCTTAACAGAGACGTATACGCCCTCTCCTTTACATCCTACTTCACTCCCTAAACACCCTCATAACCATGCGAAGAGACTTGTAACCCTTATTTACAATCCTATTTATGTGATTACCCCAATGAACATCTCTCCTTACTATTATGAACACCTAGGTACTTACAGCCATTTCCTGCTGTCCACCTCACACCACTGTCGAGGTCTTTTAAGATTGGCCTCAACTAAGCCCCAGCATTTTCCTGGCGTGAATATGGAAAAACCACGGAAAACCATCTTCAGGGCTGTAAACAGTGGGATTGCGTGCCAAAACCCGGATTCAATACCAAACCTCTCCGCAGTATTCATATGGAGTGAGGGCGTATGACCCTGCTGATGGTGATTAGTCCGTCCGATGGAGACGTTCAGCATTTAGCACACTCCTTGGTGCGATTCACCCTTTCCCTTACTAGTTCCATTTACTACGTCATTCATTGCAGCTTTTTAACTCCTCCGACGAGCTTGACGTCAGCAAGGGCATTAGGTCGTAAAGACTCGCTACGAAGATTCTTCTCAGTTCATACCCGACCGCGAAGATAAAAGGGGAAAAAGGTTGGGCATACATGAATTCATATTCATAAAGATGATATTATTTTATACAATTTGGCTTTTAGAATTAGAATATTAGTTTTGTAATACTATCTTTTGCAACACTCACATTTTGAAATTATGTATTATAACGTGCTCAAAGCGGAATTTGAATAAAGCGGAAACTTGTCCACTATGGATTATTTTTCTTGGTCCCGGCGAAGCTTACGGTGTTTTAATGTTCATACATTTGTATACTGTGGAATCTCCTCAACGCGGAAACGGAAAGAACAAATGAAAGAATTCTTTAAAATCTACTCGTAGAATGCGGAAAATATGTATTAGGAACCGAAGTAGTCCTACGTACAATGTTTGTGCATTTCTGGCGCTGCTATGACGCGCGTGTTTGGAGGGAGTCATGATACGAACCAAGTGCTTGAAAAAGCATCGGCAATATCCAATTTGTGTCAAGCAAGAAACATTCTCTGCGAGGCAGACAACTTTTATTCGAATTGATCATCAACTTAGGGGACACCATCATTTCGAATCAGCTCCAACCCTTCTAACAGTGAGAAAGAGGAAATAGGAGACGAGGAAGAAGATGATGATCAAAACAAGATTCGAACCCACGAACAGGTCCTACAGTCCATTTGTGGCATAAAGCAATTTGCCATAACATCCAACTCTTTCACGCTTACTGAACTAATGTACTCCCGCTCAGGACCACATTTAAGGGGGAAGGTACACCTTTACAAGAATAAAAATCTACAATACTTAACCATTTATTTCTCAGCAACACTATGTTCTGTTGAAATGAAATTTTACACACTCATAGTACTGTTCTTCTTCTTTAGTATTCCGTTTGAACATTCGTAATTAACGGTCCTATGTTAATAAAAAATAATTTTCAAAATTTTGAACTAATTTGTACATTTATTATGCTTTTCCTTGATAATTTCTACAAATTTTCATATTCCTGGAATATTATTGTTTTAGAATGTTTACAACGCTTGTGTTAACAATGTGAACTAAGATCTTTTGGTAATCCTTTGAAACAATATTTTTTTCTCCTTTTTTACAGGAGTAGTTTAATTTTCAGCATTTTCTTGAAGTATTTTCTCCCCAAAAAATACCAGAAACAAAAGTTACAGCAATGGTTCTAGTTCACATTGTTAAGAAGCAAAAACTACATTTGCATAAAAAATTTCATCAAGATAACTCGAAAAATGTTTGAGTTATGAAGGAAAACAAAAAGTAAAAATTAAAGTTTTGGAGAATGAGGTTTAAACTTACCAATGGGAGGAAAAGGCTGCATAAAAATGTGTACAGATTATGGGACATACCTTGAATACCGTTAGAGATATTTACAAAATTCCTTCAACATATTAACGAGAAAAGTTTAATTTTATAAAGAAAAAATCAATTGAAAAATGATATTTTTTGACCAGTAAAGGTGTACCTCCCCCCTTAAAAAGACATGATAAGAAAGAAGAGGAAACAAGTTTATTTGTTTGATCTGTGGAAGAAGGCTTAGTGTTGTGAAGTACTTATAGCGTGTTGTGATGGAAATAAGTTTAAGGAAAGTGTTGTGAAATAGTGTAAAGATAGTCCCAAAATGATACATTGTCTATCAAGCTGCATTAATGATAAATCGCAGGAATAATAATTAACAAATCAGTGTACTACAGTACCTACATCAATCTGGATAGACGACCGTCATGCGTACGTTAAGTTCTAAATAATATTTAAAAACTAAAAGACCCGTGCTGCTTCCAGATAAATAGGTCAGATAATCCTGTCGCAGTCATCCCTGTGGTTTGTTGATGGTCATACAGGAGGCTATTCGACTTGATACCTTCCCGTCTGTACGTACGTAGACTGTTTTCTCTTACCAGCATAGAAGTTATTAGGAACGTCATGCCATCTGTTGAGTATATTCAGAAGCTGGGGAAGGTCAGAGAATCAAAGAGTACCTACCAGAAAATAGTAGTCTTCCATCATCAGAGGAAGAGTGTATACTCTCTGGCTTGACAGGCAGCAATCAAACACGGCTGCATGCAATGGCATTAGTAAAGATGAAAATCACATAATTAATTCAGGATATTAATGAAAGTGTTAGTGGCTTAGCGACCTGCTAAGTACATTCGTTAGAGTAAGCGTTCGCCTACAATTATCAGAGTGATCATTTAATGACACTCAAAGTTGGTTGAACTTAAGAGACCTACCAATGTCTCATGATTGACCGGCAGGTAATTCGGCAGACAATAAAACAAAAATGATGCAAATCGTCCAGTAGAACAGACGGACAGATTTGCCAAAGGTGTTTTTAGTAAACTAGTTTAATATACAGTTATTGTGATACTCAGAACAACCATTAATAAAAAACATCAGGTGGATGGACAATGGAGATTTTTGCCTAATGCAGTGGTTTATAGGGAAAGTGAATCTATAACAGATACGATGAGAAAAAGAAGAATTGCCTTTTTCTGTCATCTTTCTAGATTAAATGATACACTGACTGACAGAGCAAAAGCAACACCAAGAAGGAGTGGTTCGAAAGGGATGAAAGTTGGGGAAAAAACAGAGACGGCACGGACGAATAATTGATGTTTATTTCAAACCGATATGCAGGTTACACAATGCGCACGCCATCGACTCAGTAGGATGTAGGACCACCGCGAGCGGCGATGCACGCAGAAACACGTCGAGGTACAGAGTCAATAAGAGTGCGGATGGTGTCCTGAGGGATGGTTCTCCATTCTCTGTCAACCATTTGCCACAGTTGGTCGTCCGTACGAGGCTGGGGCAGAGTTTGCAAACGGCGTCCAATGAGATCCCACACGTGTTCGATTGGTGAGAGATCCGGAGAGTACGCTGGCCACGGAAGCATCTGTACACCTCGTAGAGCCTGTTGGGAGATGCGAGCAGTGTGTGGGCGGGCATTATCCTGCTGAAACAGAGCATTGGGCAGCCCCTGAAGGTACGGGAGTGTCACCGGCCGCAGCACATGCTGCACGTAGCGGTGGGCATTTAACGTGCCTTGAATACGCACTAGAGGTGACGTGGAATCATACGCAATAGCGCCCCAAACCATGATGCCGCGTTGTCTAGCGGTAGGGCGCTCCACAGTTACTGCCGGATTTGACCTTTCTCCACGCCGACGCCACACTCGTCTGCGGTGACTATCACTGACAGAACAGAAGCGTGACTCATCGGAGAACACGACGTTCCGCCATTCCCTCATCCAAGTCGCTCTAGCCCGGCACCATGCCAGGCGTGCACGTCTATGCTGTGGAGTCAATGGTAGTCTTCTGAGCGGACGCCGGGAGTGCAGGCCTCCTTCAACCAATCGACGGGAAATTGTTCTGGTCGATATTGGAACAGCCAGGGTGTCTTGCACATGCTGAAGAATGGCGGTTGACGTGGCGTGCGGGGCTGCCACCGCTTGGCGGCGCATGGCGGCGGATGCGCCGATCCTCGCGTGCTGACGTCACTCGGGCTGCGCCTGGACCCCTCGCACGTGCCACATGTCCCTGCGCCAACCATCTTCGCCACAGGCGCTGCACCGTGGACACATCCCTATGGGTATCGGCTGCGATTTGACGAAGCGACCAACCTGCCCTTTTCAGCCCGATCACCATACCCCTCGTAAAGTCGTCTGTCTGCTGGAAATGCCTCCGTTGACGGCGGCCTGGCATTCTTAGCTATACACGTGTCCTGTGGCACACGACAACACGTTCTACAATGACTGTCGGCTGAGAAATCACGGTACGAAGTGGGCCATTCGCCAACGCCGTGTCCCATTTATCGTTCGCTACGTGCGCAGCACAGCGGCGCATTTCACATCATGAGCATACCTCAGTGACGTCAGTCTACCCTGCAATTGGCATAAAGTTCTGACCACTCCTTCTTGGTGTTGCATTTGCTCTGTCAGTCAGTGTAATAGGATAATAAAACAACTATTTAATTACTTTTGGGAAAGTAAAACAAAAAATAATTGGTTTCAAGAAGTTCAGAATGATTTAGAAGAGCTGAATATTACAATGAAGCAAATTGAAAATAGAGTAGAAAAAAGGATTCTCAAGAACAAACAAATAAGATTGTCATTAAAAACTGTACAACACAAACAATATGTCATATCTGATGAAGAAAGGGGAGCCAGAATGAAGAGGTTTTGGGAAAGGAAGAAGATGATGCAAGCCAAATCTTCAGTTAATTCTTTGTTAACGTAAATGTATTTGGGTTTGATTTAGGTGCTCCAATGTGGGCGTAAACTATGTAAATAATAAATAAATAATACAGATACTGTATACTATATCATATTTGCTGTAACGGTGGTGGTGACTGGTGTTTAAGGGAATTAAAAAAAAACAATGTTTTGCATAATGCGGAAACTTATCGGATTCGAAAATATTTGTTTGGTCCCTTGTGATTTAGCTTTGAGCAAGTTTTACTGTATAATCTTACGTTTACAGATCTTTATATGTGTTTTCCACACCGTCCACAATTATTGTAATCTCAAATGTTGTAATATGACAAAATAAACTCAACCTATTAAAATTATTAGACTAATATGCACATCAAATTTTGCATTTTCGATGTCCCTCTTTTCTGGAGACAATTAGGCTATATTATAGCATTCTAAAAGCCATTATCATAATTAAACTGTTTGGAAATATCTTTTTGTACAGTATACAAAGAGGTAAGGAAAAGTCGAAGCTCCTGGACGTTAGCGGTGACCTATGGAGGTCACAGCAGGTCAGGAAATGGCGTGCTGGCTGCATACAGGAGGGTGCGGCCCCTTCTTGTCCATCATTCGCCGCCACGCCGGAAATTACACCTAACGAACGAACAGGTAGCCTTTAACTTCCACTCACAGAGCTAAAGATTAGCTTCAAAACTCGATTAAGAAAGTTTCAGTTATTTTTCGTTCCATCAGTTGAAAATCAACTTCTGAAAAGTTCAAAACTCATAGGACACGGAGATCTGAGCCTGCTAAGGGGTAGAACCGTTCGTGGTTGACCCACGCTAAGGCTAATACTTTGGGGCGCGCACACTTGCGCCAACATCGGTGTGTTATTTCCGTTATTTTACAGCAGAACCTGTATTTCCCTTCCTGACAGTAATTAATTAATTACGTAAAGTTAGTTTTCCAATTTGTTTTGTATTTTCTGCGTCACATCGACACAGATAGGCCCTATGGCGACAATGGGATAGGAAATGGCTAGGAGTGGGAATGAAGTGGCCGTAGCCTTAATTAAGGTACAGCCCCAGCATTTGCATGGTGTGAAAATGGGAAACAACGGGAAAACCATCTTCAGGGCCGCCGACAGTGGGATTCGAACCCACTATCTCCCGAATGCAAGCTCACAACTGCGCGACCCAAACCGCACGGCCAACTCGCTCGGTGAGAGAATGAGTAAGTAAGTAAGTAAGTAAGTAAGTAAGTAAGTAAGTAAGTAAGTAAGTAAGTAAGTAAGTAAGTAAGTAAGCAAGTAAGTCAGTGAGTAAGTCCGTGAGTGAGTAAGTAATAAAAGAGTAACTTAGTAAGTAAGTAAGTAAGTAAGTAAGTAAGTAAGTAAGTAAGTAAGTAAGTAAGTAAGTAAGTAAGTCAGTGCGTAAGTCCGTGAGTGAGTAAGTAATAAAAGAGTAACTTAGTAAGTAATTAAGTAAGTAAGTAAGCAAGTAATTATGTAAGTCAGTAAGCGCACAGTGGCAATGTAGAGATGTGTATATATGTACGTTTGTTGGGTATTCAGCCCGAAGGTCGATTTGATCCTCAACAGCTGCCACAGATGGCCTAGATATATCTGAAGAAGCATACTAGAGAAATTAACAAAGAGAGAGTTTCCCGTTGCTTTCATCGCCAAGCCATAAGTTGCTATTACATATCAGTCTGCCAAGCCCATGAAGTGCACGCACCAACCGAGCAACATTCTCACACCGTCCATAACAGGGATTGGCTGCATAACGAATGGTATTACTAGTATCGCCCATACCTCAGTCACTTTCATATTGTCAAAGCCAAGGATAAGACTGAGACAGGTCAATAAAGGCAAATGAAATGAAACTTAATCTAGTCCATACCAAGAGACACAACGCACTGTAAACACTAGATCTCGCTAGGGGCGTTTATGAATACTGTGTGTGTTTATTCAAAGAGAATGATCCGCGATCAAAGATCATTTAATCAATCTACCTACAGCAGTAGCGACCGGGACGAAGTTTCCTCGACAGTAAAATTACACTCACGGTCGACAATTTAAAATAGCCATTTGCACAATGTTAATTACTGGAGGGCGTGAGGAAGGTCGATACAGCACTTAATAGATTCATTAGATAGAAAGCGCTTGGCAGTCGCTAAATCGGAACGAATTGCAATGTGTGTGTCGTTAAGGTCAGGTCGGTGCCCTTTCGTGACGTAGGTCTTACAACACACGACGAGGTACGAGAACAAGTTGAATGCCAAAAGGTTACATCGCTATACACAAGGTGTGCAAAGAAACAAAGGCAGCTCATAGGGGGGGGGGTCGATATTCAACAACTTTCGAACAGGAATGTATAGTGTCAGAGCAACCCTGAGAATGACAGAAACGAAATAAGAGACAAATTATTTTAGTTACCTTCGAAAATATGGCACATTTCTAAACAATCGAGAACTGACAAACAATGAAGCGAGAGTCGTTAGTGCGATGCGTGGTGTACTGCATAGATGCTATTTGCTATTGGCTTTACGTCGCACCGACACTAGGTCTTATGGCGACGATGGGACGGGAAAGGCTTAGGAATGGAAAGAAAGTGGCCGTGGCCTTACTTAAGGTACGCCAAGCTCGATAGCTGCAGTCGCTTAAGTGCGGCCAGTATCCAGTATTCGGGAGATAGTAGGTTCGAACCCCAATATCGGCAGCCCCGCAAATGGTTTTCCGTGGTTTCCCATTTTCACACCAGGCAAACGCTGGGGCTGTACCTTCATTAAGGCCACGGCCGCTTCCTTCCCACTCCTAGCCCTTCCCTGTCCCATCGTCGCCACAAGACCTATCGACGTAAAGCAACTAGCAAAAAAAGTTAAGGTACATCCATTATGTCGTTCTTGACATTCCCAGGCTTGAAATCTTACCGCAATAGAATCAAAGGTTGTTAGGCTGTGCGGATATGCCTTTCCAAGACTCTGCTTGGTAGTCAAAGCTTTAGTTGGGGAGGACACATTTTAATAACGGAGAATTCATTTCTCCTTAATCATGTTAGCAATCCGTATTTGGTAATTTAATTTCGTGTGGCTATTTCTAGCCGAGTGCAGCCCTTGCAAGGCAGACCCTCCGATGAGGGTGGGCGGCATCTGCCATGTGTAGGTAACTGCGTGTTATTGTGGTGGAGGATAGTGTTATGTGTGGTGTGTGAGTTGCACGGATGTTGGGGACAGCACAAATACCCAGCCCCCGGGCCATTGGAATTAACCAATGAAGGTTAAAATCCCCGACCTGGCCGGGAATCGAACCCGGGACCCTCTGAACCGAAGGCCAGTACGCTGACCATTCGGCCAACGAGTCGGACTCCGTATTTGGTAACATGGCGAGACTGCGCAATCAATTGTGTGGGTTTTTTTTTTATAGTGCCAAGGGTATAACAGGCCCTTCATTTGCTTACCGTCAGTGCCAAGTGAACATTCGTATAAGTAAGTCTTCAAGTGTACAAGTGCAAAGTGAATGTTACAAAATTGGACTTACGACAGTGTTTTACTGTAACTCAAATGTACTTCAGGGGGGGAGACCCAGCTTAACACAGGAAAAAAACAGATTAATATCCATTCGATTGTTAAGTATGCTACAATTGTTGTTGACAATTGCTGCACATATCCCAGTATTGGCACGCTTCCTGGAAACAAGAAGCAACTTCAATAATGCCAGAATTTTAATAATTTAATGTAAAATGTTCAAATTTTCCCACCTTTTTAACAGTATATCACTGCTTACCTTATAAATTCCAAGTTTATAAGAATTTTCGTACTTTTCCTTTTTTAAAGTGTGCATTAAAACTCCACCTACAAAATGAACCTCAATCATTAACATACACTGTGATTTGGATTTTTTTGTCGCGTTATTATTCCGAGCACCTGGAAATATTAATAGTTTTTTTAAATAAAAATGTTAGATAAAATCGAATTTAAATCCTATTGATCTGAATGAGGTACAGATTGTAGTACAACACTATTGGAGAAAACTCTGAAAAAATCATAATTATCCGTAAATCAGTAAGAGAGTTATGAAGGAAACCGTGATATATTGTTAAAAAGGCGGGAAATTTTGAACACTTTATTTTAAAATGTTATAATTAGAATTTTGACTTTATTGAAGTTGCTTCTGATTGCTCTGAAGCATGGCAATACTGGGGTATGTGCAGCATTTGTCAACAACATTTGTAGCATATATAGCAATCGAATGAATATTGGCCTATTTTCCCCGTGTTAAGCTAGGCCTCCCTCCTTCAGTCTATCGAACAAACAATTTCAATATTACACTATAATATATCTGTAAAAAATACATTATTTAAAAAGGGAATAAAAACACACAATATTAAACAAAGAATGACACGTTTCGTTATTAAAAGAACATCAGATTCTATCAAGACACATTCAATATTCGGACATATTTATTAATGTTTATTTCTGCCAAACGTATATGAATTAATAATAATAATGCTATTTGCTTTACGTCCCACTAACTACTTTTACGGTCTTCGGAGACGCCGAGGTGCCGGAATGTAGTCCCGCAGGAGTTCTTTTACGTGCCAGTAAATCTACCGACACGAGGCTGTCGTATTTGAGCACCTTCAAATACCACCGGACCGAGCCAGGATCGAACCTGCCAAGTTGGGGTTAGAAGGCCAGCGCCTTAACCGTCTGAGCCACTCAGCCCGGCCGTATATGAATTAGAAATTTTGAACTTATCTTAATGAAGCCCTGCTTTGTCACCACTCCAGCATACAATGTGTTTTACTGAGTTGCGAAATACACTCTTACCAGGCGTATGCATAACTTTTTGCCGGTGTTTGTGGTAAAGAAAACACGTAATTTCCAAGGGAAATTCTTTTTTTTTGTTTTGTTTTTTTGTTTTGTTTTGTTTACTCAAAATATTGACCATCGGCTTCTACACACTTTGCCCATCATTCAGGTAAGTTATGAATACCATGCCAGAAAATCAGTTTGTCTTTTGTGGCAAACCATTCGTCGAGCCATCTTCAAACTTCCTTGAAATTGCTGAAGTGCTGTTCTGCGAGCGCGTGCCCCACTGATGCGAAGAGGTGACAGTCAGATGGCGCCAGGTCGGGGCAGTACGGCGGCTGCGGAAGAATATCCCATCCAAGCGATTTTATGGTGTCTTTCACTTGTTTTGCTGTCTGATACGGCGCATTGTCGTGTAACAAAATCACTTTGTCATGTCCCCTGGCCCATTCCGGTCGTCTTTCGCTCAATGCGTGATTTAAATGAATCATTTGTTGGCGATAACGTTGTTCATTAACGGTTTCGCCAGGCTTCAAGAGTTCATAATACACAATACCGCTCTAATCCCACCAGACACAAATCGCCACGCTGAAATTATCGAAACCATGTCTCACATGTTCTAATCGATGGAGCGTGTTCGCCTTATGTTTCTATCAGCAAACGATGACTTTCCACAGTCTTTTTCTTTTGATTAAATAAGAAAAGCAATGCGTGCAGCAAATGTTCTTTTTTCAGACACAAACGTCGACATGATCACTGAACGATACAACACAGACGCTAGTGTTTGGTGGACTCAACTTGTGTGTGTTGGTAGGTTACTGTCAGACGAACTGACGTGTCAAATTCATACGCTGCGTACTGTTCGTTGGCGCCATCTCTTAGCGAAACCGGAAAAGACTTATGCAGACACCTCGTAATTTCAGTCTCACAGATTTGATTATGATGATGATGCTTGTTGTTTTAAGGGGCCGGCCTCTGATGGTACGAAATGAAATGACAAATTAAAAGTTTTAAATCATTTCATTGATCTATCTCAGCTTTATCCTTGGCTTCGACAGAATGAAAGTGACTGAGGTATGAGTGATGCTAGTAATGCCATTCCTTCTGTAGCCAGTAACTGCTACGAATGGTGTGAAAATATTGCTCATAGGGTCAGTTGGTGCATGTACACTGACTGACAGAGCAAATGCAACACCAAGAAGGAGTGGTCAGAACTTCATGCCAATTGCAGGGTAGACTGACGTCACTGAGGTATGCTCATGATGTGAAATGCGCCGCTATGCTGCGCACGTAGCGAACGATAATTGGGACACGGCGTTGGCGAATGGCCCACTTCGTACCGTGATTTCTCAGCCGACAGTCATTGTAGAACGTGTTGTCGTGTGCCACAGGACACGTGTATAGCTAAGAATGCCAGGCCGCCGTCAACGGAGGCATTTCCAGCAGACAGACGACTTTACGAGGGGTATGGTGATCGGGCTGAGAAGGGCAGGTTGGTCGCTTCGTCAAATCGCAGCCGATACCCATAGGGATGTGTCCATGGTGCAGCGCCTGTGGCGAAGATGGTTGGCCCAGGGACATGTGGCACGTGCGAGGGGTCCAGGCGCAGCCCGAGTGACGTCAGCACGCGAGGATCGGCGCATCCGCCGCCATGCGCCGCCAAGCGGTGGCAGCCCCGCACGCCACGTCAACCGCCATTCTTCAGCATGTGCAAGACACCCTGGCTGTTCCAATATCGACCAGAACAATTTCCCGTCGATTGGTTGAAGGAGGCCTGCACTCCCGGCGTCCGCTCAGAAGACTACCATTGACTCCACAGCATAGACGTGCACGCCTGGCATGGTGCCGGGCTAGAGCGACTTGGATGAGGGAATGGCGGAACGTCGTGTTCTCCGATGAGTCACGCTTCTGTTCTGTCAGTGATAGTCACCGCAGACGAGTGTGGCGTCGACGTGTAGAAAGGTCAAATCCGGCAGTAACTGTGGAGCGCCCTACCGCTAGACAACGCGGCATCATGGTTTGGGGCGCTATTGCGTATGATTCCACGTCACCTCTAGTGCGTATTCAAGGCACGTTAAATGCCCACCGCTACGTGCAGCATGTGCTGCGGCCGGTGGCACTCCCGTACCTTCAGGGGCTGCCCAATGCTCTGTTTCAGCAGGATAATGCCCGCCCACACACTGCTCGCATCTCCCAACAGGCTCTACGAGGTGTACAGATGCTTCCGTGGCCAGAGTACTCTCCGAATCTCTCACCAATCGAACACGTGTGGGATCTCATTGGACGCCGTTTGCAAACTCTGCCCCAGCCTCGTACGGACGACCAACTGTGGCAAATGGTTGACAGAGAATGGAGAACCATCCCTCAGGACACCATCCGCACTCTTATTGACTCTGTACCTCGACGTGTTTCTGCGTGCATCGCCGCTCGCGGTGGTCCTACATCCTACTGAGTCGATGGCGTGCGCATTGTGTAACCTGCATATCGGTTTGAAATAAACATCAATTATTCGTCCGTGCCGTCTCTGTTTTTCCCCCAACTTTCATCCCTTTCGAACCACTCCTTCTTGGTGTTGCATTTGCTCTGTCAGTCAGTGTATTTCAGTGGGCTTGGCAGACTGATATGTAATAGCAACTTCTGGCTCGGCGAGGAAAGCAACGGGAGACTACGTCACTCCTCATTTCCCTAGTACGCCTCTTCAGTGATGCCTAGGCCATCTATGACAGCTGATGGCGGAACTGTTGAGGATCCAACCAGCCTTCGGGCTGCGGACTAAACATACATACATACAAACATACAAATCATCCACTGACCAAAATAAAAAATGGCATGAAGAATAAATGGATGGATATGAATTTAAAAGAATCAGTGGATCCTACCCAAAAACTACCATAAAAATAGTATTAATGACCAAGAGACCACTTCTAAAGCACAATCCTGAATCGAGGATGCTTGTTGTCTAAAGGGGTCCAAAATACAGGTCAACGGCCCCGCATACTGATACTTATCGCTAGTAAAGGAGAACCATGGTATTTGTCTTGTTGGGGGTACTAATCAAAAGTAGCGTAGACTCGCCACACATGATGGTACTACTCACAAATATTGGACGTCGTACAGGTAACGCAGACCTATGGTGTTTCTCACATAATGGCGCCACACATAGGCAAAGCAAATCGATGGTGTTCCTCACCTAGTGGGTACTAAGCAAAGCCAACTCAGACCCACGGTGCCGCTCATATAGTGGTACTGATCTCATGCAACGCCCAGACCCAGACAAGGGTACGACTCACGGGTACTGGAAACCCACAGTGACCCACACTCTGCTGCTACTAATCACAAACCTATTTCGTACCTAATGTAGCGGTACTACTCGCAAGTACAGGCAACCCATGGTGTTCCCCCGCGTGATCGTACTAATAAAAAGTAGTTTCATGGTTCTAATACAATTATCCCTTGGTCGCCCCTTTTAGTCGCCTCTCACGACAGGCAGGGGATACCGTGGGTGTATCATTCGTCTGTATCCCCCACCCACAGGGGGTAGACAGAGAAAAAGGAAGAAATACGAAGGGATCCGTCACTTCGAAAAATGAAGTAACGGAAGAAGAAAGGCAAGGGCCACGAAAGGCGTGAAAATGAAAGACTCCCTAGGCCTCGAATGCTCTAATATCGTCGGGGTCGGAAAAGAACAAGAGCTGACCCAGGGAGGTCGGACAGGATAGATGCAAGTGAGGAGCCTGGCACAGATTTATGTGCGTACAAAATGTAATAAGATTTTTATGAGAATAAATTGGGGTAGTGGGGGGCCAGCTATGGCAAGTGTGATGTGGACTCCCACTGAGGCCTGCTTTGTTGGGTTTCGATGACCTCTGCGCCAGAATACCAAAAAAGTAACCTAAATGTATGTAAAACACATACACTAAAAGTTCTTAAAACAAACAAAAATTAACTCCAATGCTCAGGTCCAGAGCTACTTGTTTAGCTGGAGGCCCACCCACCTCCAAACACTGACGTGGGAATGAAATAACCTCATGATTGATTATTTTTCAGTCAGTTTGCCACTGCTAAGCAGCGTTTTGGAAATTCGTGCTAGGCCAACTGATAGTTTTAACATTCAACTGTTGATAATTTATTAATAAATACACTTATTTTACTTGCCACTGATAGTCTTTTGTAAGCTATAAAAGCTTATCTTCATCTTGTTGGATTTAATTTGCAATTAGGTGCTGAGGACTATCGACAATTTTTTTTTTTTTTTTTTTTTTTACACACTGCCAAAAGCGTGCAAAACTATAAATATTTATAAATTTAACATTCGAAATGTACAAAACAAGGTAGTGTTAACTTGAAGGTACATACTAGAGCTGTTAAACATTTTCAAATTAAAACTCGCAAGGTCAGAGGTGTAATGAATATGATGCGGACCTGCCTGAGGGAAACAAACTTGGGCGCCCCTCAAAGAAACTGCATAAAACCTTTCAATAACACTCAAATTTAACCACAGCATATATGTAAATGCAGTCTATATTCATTTATCATACATAAAGGACTTACTAGACCACGTGGTGTACTTTCTGGGATGTAAAGACACTGACGATTTCAATTATATCGGCTGAGTTCACAGAGCCTGTCTTGGGTCACACCATTTTGTACGTAGTTCTTTATAACTTTGTTTCAAAAGTAATCGTTTCGTGGAAAAAACAACAGGATTAATTAGGTCAAAAATATAACATTTTGGTGTCAATGTTCACTGTTTATTTAATAACTTGGAGCAGATATTTGAGAGAGAGTGTGCCGTTCGTGTTACGAGAGACAGCTGTCATAGATCCAACACAATAACAATAATTTACAGGCAGATGCAACCATTCGACAAGTAATTACTCGAAAGTTTTTGGCCCATTCCAAAATCACACCGCGATGCCGCCTTTCCGCGCAGAGTGTCACTCGAGTAAAGTTTTTTTTTTTTTTTTTTTTTTTTTCCTGGGTAAGTCTGTGGGCCCTAACGTTACGCGCAAGGTATAAAACAAAAGTTTATTCGGCACTAGTATAACAGTGGATTAGTTAGATTCAATATGGCAGATATTGGTCTTGGTCATATAATTTGGTGCGAAGTTTCCTATCTGTTTGTTTCCTATTCAGTGGCTTAACTGTCCCTGGGCTGCATTCAGATACGATTCTTGAAATTCACTTTTCATATCAGCAGCGCTTCGAGTGGGTCCCCACCCAACAGATGTTTTAGTGAATGTACAGAAACGCCCAAGACGAATGAAAAAACAACTGTAAGTGTTCGGCACGACGGCAGTAAGAAGAATAATTCAAATAAACAAGAGATAGCGTGAAAACAGACTTTGTGTACTTAACTGATCGCGTCACCTGCGACTGCAAGTTGACAGAACAGTTAACTTCGTTCGGCGAATCAGGCAGTACGTCGAGTGGAACTCTGATTAAGTTAGGACAATGATTACGATTATGCACACAGGGAGTTTGAGGCGAATGATCTCGACCATTTGAGGAGCTCACAGCCTGAAGGAAGCCTTCAAAGAGCCTTGGCAATGATAAAACCTGTTGCGCGAATATTGTTGTTATTGATGATACTTAGTATCATGAAATGTTCGACTGCAGAATCTGTATTTTGTAATTAATTTGTATCAGAATTGGCGAAAAAATGGCCCAGGTCCATATATAGAAATAGCGAGTTTCCGTGGTAAGCACCATCAGGAAATGTAACTAAAATATATAAACGAATCAATAGTAATAATAATTTTATAATAAATTAAACGCATATAATATGGATAAGATGTCTTTTCTAAGAATCAAGAACTTTGAATTGGCACATGATACTATCCTATTAACCATACACTGTTGAAGATTATCTCTGCTTTGTGTACATGACTAATTTCATTCTTCTAGTTGTTCTTTTCTTATCTCTGCATTCTACTGTTAAATTTACCTTTTTCTAGTTGAGAATCCACAATTTTTAAATTATCTATAAGTAAAACATTCTATTTCTTTTCTCAGAATATTCTTTTGCATACGGTGCCATGTTTATTCCATATTTTCTCTTCTAAGACAGTTCGTATAATTTAACTTCATAACTAAATGTGTCACTTTGTATTACGCATACATACATTATCATTATAGACTGTTATGCCTTACAGCGTTCAGTCTGCAAGCCTCTGAGAATTTACTAAACGTCGCCACAATCCTCGATTTGCAACTAGTGTTGTGGCCTCATTTAGTTCTATACCTCTTATCTTTAAATCGTTAGAAACAGAGTCTAACCATCGTCGTCTTGGTCTCCCTCTACTTCTCTTACCCTCCACAACAGAGTCCATTATTCTCCTAGTAACCTATCCTCCCTCCATTCGCCTCACCTGACCCCGCCACCGAAGCCGGTTTATGCGTACAGCTTCATCCATCGAGTTCATTCCTAAATTAGCCTTTATCTCCTCATTCCGAGTTCCCTCCTGCCATTGTTCCCACCTGTTTGTACCAACAATCATTCTTGCTACTTTCATGTCTGTTACTTCTAGCTTATGAATAAGATATCCTGATTCCACCCAGCTTTCGCTCCCGTAAAGCAAAGTTGGTCTGAAAACACACCGATGTAAAGATAGTTTCGTCTGGGAGCTGACTTCCTTCTTACAGAATACTGCTGATCGCAACTGCGAGCTCACTGCATTAGCTTTACGACACCTTGATTCAATCTCACTTACTATTACCATCCTGGGAGAACACACAACGCACCACTGTAAAAATAGTTTATTGTAGCAACAGTATTGTATTAGATACCAACTTTCTCTTGTTTGAAATCTTCAAACCTAAATTGGGTAGATCATTATATTCAATTTGTATTTTTATTCGTTTGTATTCAGTTAATGTTTAGTAGTGTCATTCTTAATTGTACATTATGAACATTGTAATTGGGCGAAAGCCTATTTGTATTAATCAATCAATCAATCAATCAATCAATCAATCAATCAATCAATCAATCAATCAATCAATCAATCAATCAATCAATCAATCAATCAATCAATCAATCAATCAATCAATCAATCACAATAATAGTGGTTTTACATCCACTTGAACAATTTTCTGAGACGTCAAGGTGCCGGAACTTCGTCCCGTAGGAGTTGTTCTACCTGGTGGTAAATCTACAGATTGACACAAGGCCGGACTTTTTTTCGCACCTTCGAATATCAAGGAAATGAGCCGAGTTCGAACGCGCCAAATTGCGCTCAGGAAGCTGGCGCTTTATAAACAGATTTGACCATTACTTCACACTGGCAGAAACAAAGTGAACATATTTCCCGGGCAAAATTACGCTGAGATATTTGCACGAAAAAAAAACTGTGTATCTGAACTTTTCCAAATGCAACAAACACATAGGATTTTATTTTGAACGTTTTGCAAATGTTAAAACACATCTTGGCGGCACGTGCAAGAAATCAGATGTGCGCTATACTGCCTTTTAAATAAGCAACCTATGGGGTAAAACGTTAACAGACTAATATAAATAATAGTCTATAACTCTTCCTCTGAAGAAAGACTGCCCAGTTGTTCTATTTCCAATTTTTCCTCCTGAGTTGTATCAGAAAAATGGCCTCTTTTACAGGCTTACCATTATATTTACCATGTTGTAACAAGTACAACGTAAGAAAAGTTAAAAAAACTTCTTCTCTTACCTTACAAGTCAACCTCCCACTGACGAGCGACGATATTCCTCAGCTATTTTACAGTGGCAAATTACAGCTATGACGACAGTTTCCTTGCGCGCGTTTACAAGCATTTTCTCCACACCATTTCAGCTCTTAAACGGCATATGTAAGACTACTCAACTCAAAACCGCATTTTATTTATTTATTTATATATTTATTTGTTTATTTATTTATTTATTTATTTATTTATTTATTTATTTATTTTATTTATTTATTGTTGCGTTGAGGCGCCGTGGACTACCTGTTTCCTAACTCTGGTGAGATTTCTTCCTAGTCCACTTCACTTCCACTCCAGGACGCAATGTTTTAGCTGTCAGTGACTGGAGAGTGTCGGATATTCTGATCAGTAAAGCCCGGATTTTTATGCAGTATCATGTTAGATTGCAAACTAATTTGGTTAGTAGGAAGTGTCGGCCACCCGCTCTTCCACAATGTAGCGAGAGTAACATAAATTATAGGGGTTCTGATGGGCCGTACCCCTAATATTTATGCAAGCTTCATAGCATGATCCTTGTGAAGGTAGACTATACTTGCTACTCGCTTCAGTAAGTTGAATTCTAACCCATTAATGCATCAAAATCCGGACTGTGATCAGCATTCTAAATGTATCCCTGTTGAATATATCCTTGGGATCAATTTTTAAAAATTGTAGGTCTTTTCGAACTAGTTTAGTCCATTTATCATTCGTCCCCTTTCCTCTATGAAATGGTGTTGAATACTCTTGAGGTCACTCTCTTGTCTATTCTGACTATATGACCGAAGAAGATAAGTCTCCTTTATCTCGTGGCTAATGCTATGCTCTCTAAATGTTAGTAAAGCTCCTTGTTTTGCCTGGTTCTGTATTCACCTTCTTCTTTAGTGAGGCCCATAATTTTTCTCAGATCTTTCATTCTTTCATTTCCAAATTCCTGAGTTGTGTCTTTTTTGACCATGTTCAAGCATTCTGAGTCATACAGTAGCGCAGGTCTTACCACGGTTCCATAGTTTCGAAATGAAATGAAATGTATGGCTTTTAGCGCCGGGATATCCCAGGACGGGTTCGGCTCGCCAAGTGCAGGTCTTTCTATTTGACACCCGTAGGTGACCTGCGCGTCGTGATGAGGATGAAATGATGATGAAGACAACACATACACCCAGCCCCCGTGCCATTGGAATTAACCAATTAAGGTTAAAATCCCCGACCCGGCCGGGAATCGAACCCGGGACCCTCTGAACCGAAGGCCAGTACGCTGACCGTTCAGCCAACGAGTCGGACATAGTGTCGAAGTTTGAGGCAAAGAGAAAGGGATATGGACTTACAGATATGTTCTTACAGAGGTGAAAAGCTCTCTCCAGTTTGGTATACCTGGTTTTCATGGCTACAGCCTCACTAACGTTCGATGTTATTTATTTATTTATTTATTTATTTATTTATTTATTTATTTATTTATTTATTTATTTATTTATTTATTTATTTATTTATTTGCCTTTAAAGCTTTTTCTTAAACTAAAGCAAGGTTAACAATTGTATGAATCTGATACAGTTGAAGTAACTAGGAAATGATTTTAAGAATTGGCCCATAACATAAAGGTAAAGAGAATATTTCAAATATTAACCACGTTTCGTTAATAGGCCAACAGTTACAAAAAAACCTTTACCGAGTTAAATAAAAGCGAGCTTTAGTTCATTAGCTCATAAATCGCGGTCACCACCGCTTTTCTTCGTGCAAACGTTGGGAAATATGTCTGTATAATTTGTAAGTCTGTACTCGCGCGGCCTATTCTACGGAATAACGTTGTATGCTCACAGAATTATAATTTACGAGCCATTCCTCAACTATGCACTTTCTCTTCTCTGGTATGAAGTTGCAGGTTTCTTGGGAGCCCTCAAAATGCCTTATAATTCATATATTCAGGGTGTCGGCCCTCGGATCCCAAGGCTGTGTGTTCAAACCCAGTAGAGGTAGCTGCCAGTATGAAAAAGATCTTTGGGGACACAATCCATGTTCAGCCGACAAAACTAATTAAAACTCAGCACTACGTCACCCAAGAGAGTTCTGGTCCATCTGGTAGAGTAAAAAGGAACGTGGAGATTGAATCGCAGGCAAATGAAAATGCCTACACGCCCAATGACAATTGAGCGGATCTTCTTCAGCAGTTAACGATGCAATTGTTGCAGACTGAATTTTTGTTTGTTTGTTTGTTAGTTGCTTTACGTCGCACCGACACAGATAGGTCTTATTGCGACAATGAGACAGGAAAGGGCTAGGAGTGGGAAGGAAGCGGCCGTGGCCTTAATTAAGGTACAGCCCCAGCATTTGCCTGGTGTGAAAACGGGAAACCACGGAAAACCATCTTCAGGGCTGCCGACAGTGGGGTTCGAACCTACTATCTCCCGAATACTGGATACTGGCCGCACTTAAGCGACTGCAGCTATCGAGCTCGGTAGACTAAACTGAACTTTAAAGTGACAAGTAAGTACTGTTATCGCCATTCTTTGCAAGAGCTGGATAAACATTCTTTCGCTCTTTACATGCTTTCGTCCTAGAAATTAGTGCTAGGAACTGACTACACTCCATCAAATCTCGCCAGGTATTAAACCACCCAGTCCACGTAAAGTAAAAAAAAAAAAAAGTGTTATGTCCTTGCAGGCGACCAGACAGATCGTCGAGGTGATTGCAAAAATAATTAAATTAATGAAATCCCCACAGACCATAACGTCAAACATGTGGGTACACGACATGCGAGGACATTAGGACTAACCGAAGGACAAGCTGTTTCCTGGCATTAACAATTATTATTTATTAACCTTCAGCTACTACAGCGTGCTGGCCCCGTGGTTTAATTGGTGGTGGTGATTATTGTTTTAACAGAAAGTACAACTGGGCAACCATCCTCTAAATAACACTAATCAGAGGAAAAAATTGGAAGGGGTCCGACACTTCGAAAAATGAAGGTATCAGCCGAAGAAATAAACGGGCCCCACTGTCGGCAGCCCTGAAAATGGTTTTCCGTGGTTTCCCATTTTCACACCAGGCAAATGCTGGGGCTGTACCTAATTAAGGCCACGGCCGCTTCCTTCCCACTCCTAGCTCCTTCCTGTCCCATCGTCGCCATAAGACCTGTCTGTGTTGGTGCGACGTAAAAAAAAAAAAAAGAAAGAAATAAACGGGCCATGGAGGGCGTGAAAGTGAAAGACTCCCTAGGCCTCGAGTACTCGTCAGGGTCAGGGTCGGAAAAGAACAAAAGAGTTGACCAGCGGAGGTCGGATAGGATAGATGAAAGTGAGGAGTCTGGCACAAGTAAGTGTAAACAATGTCAGGACTCTGCTAAGGGGTCCGTGGACGCCAACCCACACTCCCAAGTTTAGAGCCCCCTGGTCCTCCTTATAGTCACCTCTTACGACAGGCAGGGAATATCGTGGTGCTATTCTACAGTACAGTCCCCACCCACTGTGGGAACCGCGGATTATGGAGAGCGTGTTTGACTCTTAGCCGGCAATCCAGGGTTCGATTCCCGGTCAGGACAGGGTTTTCAACTGGATCCAAGGGCTGGTTCGAGATCCACTCAGCCTACGTGATATCAATTGAAGAGCACAATCTGACGGTGAGGTAGCGGCCCCGGTCTAGAAAGCCAAGAATAAATGCCGAGAGGATTCGTCGCGTTGACCACACGACATCTCGAACCTTATATCACTGAAAAGAGCAAAATATGACCAGAGCAATAAAAATGGCCGAAATATGCATTTATATGCAAAATAAAATTTCTTTAAACGGGTAAAATAACTTCAGGAATGAAATATGACTTTTCCTTAACACTCGAACGTTAATTATAAGGCCAAAAAGTTAAATGTAGACTCAACTATTATCTAATTTATATAGATGAGGTCACCAAACGATCAATATTCAAGTAAGGAAATGACAGGCCTAGGACCTGGGGCTCAACAGTTCAAGGTGACGGCCGGAGGATTCGTCACAGAGTGGACGTGATTCATCCCAGGAGGGGCTGAGTGACGTGAGTTGTATCCAACAGCACTGTCTTCTTGCTTCGTTACTGGTTTAACCTTCACTTTCCTTATTGAAAGGCCAAGGAACGGGTCATCTGGTTCCGTATTGCCTGCCTGCCTGCCTGCCGTGTTGCTAGCAGAGACACGGCAACGCAGCACCACACCACTACGGCTGCTTTAAATAAAAACAATAACTTCTCTCGTAACTCAAAGGTGAGATTCATGCCTTGCGTGGAATTCCATTGTCTTCTTGAAGCCTTTGGAAACTTTCGACCATTGCAATTATGACTACCACAAAGGAATCATACATAAGCGAAAGGAAATGAGTATCTCAAAGAAAAATGTTTTGTACGTCCCTTTTGTCAACGGGAATTCATAAATTGTTAACAACAGGTGTCGGAGAAATTATAATATACTAGCTGTTACCGGCGGCTTCGCTCCCGTGGATTTCGTAGCCTGATAAATGTAATCGTTCCTCAGTACTGCACTAATCCTAAAGTATAAAAACTCACCGAAAAATTCAGTTTCATTTACCCCAGAACCTCTTTGAACACCACGTTTGTAGTTTTGTCCTTTGGAGCTAAAATGACCAGGCTACTGGCAGAGCTAACTCTCGAACATGCGACATGGAACTGTACAGTTGAGAAACAGTCCTCTCTCAAGTCGAAAACAAATAATGCGCGTTTCCTTATTTTTAAAGGAGGTCCTAAATACCTATTTCCACATCTGTAACATCTTCAGTTTTTGAGATATAAGTATCCCCATAACTCATAAAAATAATTCAAACCACTTATCAGTTCTTCCCACCCCCGCTCCAAACTAAGTGGATTTTCCAAAAACAAAAAAAAAACACGTTTCTTTATTTTTTAAAGGAGATTTCAAATAACCATTTCCATGGCTGTAACATCTTCAGTTTTTCAGATATGTGTCCACATAAAAATAATTCAACGACTTTTTCACTTCTTTTCACCCCCGTTAAAGGCTTTTCCGAAACAAAAAAATGCACGTTCCTGTATTTTTAAAAGACATTCTAAATACCAATTTACGTCTGTAACATACTTAGTTTTTAAACTTCAGTCTCGCCATAAAGGAATTCAACCCCATTTTCAGTCCCCGCTAAGCGGATTTTTCGAAAACAAAATATACGTGTTTTTGTATTTTTAAAGTTAATTCCAGATACCAATTTCTACGCCTGCAATATGTTAATTTTTGATATATAGGCTAATCATTTTAAAAATTCACCCCCTTTTTTTTACTATTTTCACGCCCCTTAAGTGCATTTTCCGGAAAAATCCTGTATATTTTTAAAGGAGATTCTACGTACCAATTTTCACGTCTTTAAACTGTTAGGTTTTTGAGATACAGCCGTACATATTTTAAAAATTCACCCCTCTCTTTACCCCCATAGCAACAGAATATCCAAAAAAGAAACTCTCCCTTTGAAGGCACCTGCACTCTAACATAGGTTTACTCCCAAAATTTCAATTCTTTATGTCCAGTAGTTTTGGCTCAGTGATGATGAATCAGTCAGTCGGTCAGTCAGGACAGATGGAATGTATGCCTGGAGACTGCAGTTGTTAAAGTGACCAGCAGCCTTCAACTTGGCATCGTGGTGAGGTGACTACCAGGATCCAGTGTTGAGTTTCTTTTTAAAATTCTGGCTCCAGAGCTGAGTAGACAGCATCTTTCCTATCGTTCTCGCAGCCCGGGTTCGATTCCCGGCCAGATCGAGGGATAATTCCCTTGAATCGGTGAATGGGTGTTTGAGCTGTCGCCAATATTCCTGCAACACAGACAACACAGCACTCTCCGCCATCACAATAAAAAGGCAGTTTCCAAAAGATGGATGCCACCCACCCACGTCGGAGAGTCTGCCTCACAAGGGTTCCACTAGGCAAGCAATAGGCACACGAAATTATAATGTAGCTAGCTTCCAAAATCAATCGACCGCCACTGATCTGCATTTAGGACAGTCGCCCAGGCGTCAGATTCCCTATCAATTGTTTACTTAAGCCTTTTCTTAAATAAGTTCAAAGAAGTTGGAAAGTTATGAAGCATCTCCCTTGGCAAATTATTCCAATCTCTAACTCCCCTTCCTACAAACGAATATTGCCCCAATTCGTCCTCTTGAATTTCAACTTTATCTTCATTTCATGATCTTTACTACTTTTAAAATCTCCGCTCAAGCCTTATTCGTCTACTAATGCCATTCAAAGCCATTTCTCCAATGGCAGATTGATTGATTGATTGATTGATTGATTGATTGATTGATTGATCATTTACTGTCGCTCCTCCGGTGAGGAAACCAATCACATGGCCTGAGGTTAACAAGATTCGGTCCTTAATAACAAATTCCCTCGAAGGGAAAAGTTATAGGATCACTGAAGAAGTATCCGGATTGCCGATATTGTAGCAGTAAGAGAACCAGGAATCAGACTGAGTAGGATACACAATAAACCCAACAGTTCCTTTCGAAATCTCCACAGAACAGCCAGAAGACGTTGTCAGGAAAAAGAAGCCCATCTATGAATCGATCACGCGATATAATGATAAATTAGGACTGAGAGACATTACATATACGGCTTGAGTGACTAGACCTCGATTCATATTACATTTTTGGAAGCAGTTTAATTTAGACTTTCCAGAATTGCTAACTATGTTACAGTTGTCAGGTTCAATTTCACTGCGGAGAAATCATCGCTATTACTTGTAATTCTTGTACATAACGACATTATAAAAAATAATGTAATCAACAAATTAGCACTGTAACCGAAATTAGAAATGTTATTATCTCGTTATGCTTTATAATCATTATAAAATATCGAAGTCATCTTAGTAAACAGTGTCGATGATAGCATTTATTGTTATTATTAATCACACACAGTTATATCAGCACACACTTCTCATTCAAAACCGGTACTTAAAGCTGAACGTCTGTTCAGTACTCCATCAACAGCCTGAACACGAGGATAAGCCAGTTCTTCCTATGGTATGTCGCACCTTTTTATAACATTGTAAGTTTACACACGTTGTTTGCACATTCTTGCACTTGTTCTTTCTTTTTCTTATTTTACCGTGGATTCAACAGGGCTCCATTTTAACTTTTTTTTAAACTTATTTTAACGCATAACACTCATAAATGTTGTAAAATTAACTGTAACACTGATGATGGACCTTAGAGACCGAAAACCGGATTTAAATTATAATAGTGTGCTGATACGACTGTTTGTGATAAATAATAATAAATCGTTATGCTTTGTCCATTAAAGCAACCTTCAATTGAGGGAAATTTTGTAAATAAATAAATAAATAAATAAATAAATAAATAAATAAATAAATAAATAAATAAATAAATAAATAAATAAATATTTTAAAAATCAATCAGGAGATTTAACTACTCTGCCGTCTACAGTGTGAACTGTAGCCAGTAACCTTTCTGTAACATTGCATCACGCTCGAACAATAAATACAGGCTAGGCGAGGCTGTACAATACTTGTTAAGCAATGGCCGTGTACCGAGCGTGATTCATCCACAACAGAACACACCTGGCTCGCGACATCCCCACGGTTAACACGTGGATGTACAGGAGTACGTGGTGTCGATGTCCCAATGCATCAACTATCGAAAGAATCCGCTCACGTACACTATCGATGACACCATCGTGCCTCCCTTCCAGGGAGCTTTAGGAGAACATTTCAAGCCAGGATCGACCAGTCGAATCTCAGCCGTGTGACTAATCTACTAACTGGCTTTCCAACCGGATAATAATTCACAACACACAAACACTGGCTGGAGTTTATGATTTAAAGATGTAAAATTAGCCAAAATTACGTCACTCAGGAGAGGGTGGAGCCTGACATGCGTTACTTTCTCCCAGCTAGTCTCAAGAAGAAAGGAAACGAGTTATGATTGCTCAGAGGGCCGCACGTGCCGTTCCGTGCGTAACGTAGATCAAAAATCTAGTGTGATGCACCTGACTTCTCTGAGAGTACTTTTATTTCAAAATGTTAGTATGGAGATTTTCAGTATCAAACATCTTTCATTTTCCTATGTCCCCTGCTTTCAAGACCAATGTGTTACGATTCATCTCCCATACTACTACTACTACAAATATTCCGCAACACCGACGCGACACTACTCTTTGTCTCACAAGGGGGCATTGCCTACTAATCACCACCGACCGAGCTCGATAGTTGCAGTCGCTTACGTGCGGCCAGTATCCAGTAATCGGGAGATCGTGGGTTCGAGCCCCACTGTCGGCAGTCCTGAAGATGGTTTTCCGTGGTTTCCCATTTTCACACCAGGCAAATGCCGGGGCTGTACCTTAATTAAGGCCACGGCCGCATCCTTCCACTTCCTAATTTCCCATCCCATCGTCGCCATAAGACCTATCTGTGTCGGTGCGACGTAAAGCAAATAGCAAAAAAAAAAAAAAAAAAAAAAGTTTCACCACCGATTTCGCTCAAATTTATAGAACTTGCAGGGCTTGGCCAGAAATGAAAGTACCCGAAGTGGGAACCCCAGATGGCCAAGCGTATAGAAAATAGAAACAAAATGTTGACGAGGGTCTCGCACCGCATAAGCTACTTACGTTAGTGCGCACGCCGAAGAGTACTTGGCGTAGCCTCAAGAGCTCGGACTAGTAATTCGATGGTCGTGGGTTCCACTCCCCGTGTGGAGACTTCTTTTTCTTTTTCCTCTCAACTTTTACATGATTCATTTTCCAATTAAGCAAACAGGTGAATAATTCATTTTATTTATACGCAAAAGGCATAGAAAAGATTTTAAAAATTGGGATTTCATTGTCAGACTTTTCAACACGGGATTGTAATTAAAGCGCGTACGGAAAGACTTTGTACATGAAAATTCAAAACTTTATTCACTGACATTCGATGCTTTACATGTGCCGGGATGATATTTATCGTAGAAACAGGGAAACAATAATTATTTCTGCACCTAGCACAAGTCATAAACGCCGCATTTTTACATCCAGATCGTTGTTTCAACGTCTCCATAGAAAAAAATTCTCCACACGGGGTGTCGAACCCACGACCATCGAATTACTAGTCCGATCTCTTACCGCTACGCCAACGACTGCTCTGCGTACGCACTAACGTAAGTGGCTTATACGGTGCGAGAGCCACGTCAACATTTTTATTTTTATTTTCTTTACGATTGGCCATCTGGAGTTCCCACTTCGGGTACTTCAATTTCTAGCCAAGCCCTGCATGTTCTATAAATTTGAGCGAAATCGGTGGTGATGAGTAGGGAATGCCCCTTGTTAGAGTACCTTTATTTCAAAATGTTAGTATGGAGATTTTCAGTATCAAACATCTTTCATTTTCCTATGTTCGCTGCTTCAAGACCAATGTGTTACGATACAGATATTCTGCAGAAGTCCTTTCACACCGACGCGTCACTATTCTTTGTCTCAGAGAGCTTGGCCGGTTCGATCCTGGCTCAGTCCGGTGGTATTTGAGGATGTTCAAATACGTCGGGGTCACATCGTTAAGATATACTGGCACGTAAAAGAACTCCTGATGGGACAAAATTCCAGCATCTCGGCGTCTCCTAAAACCGCCAAAAGTAGTTAGTGGGACGTAAAAAATAAAACAATAACGTAGAGCTTGAGAGTGAACATAAACACAGCCTAAACACTTGTTTATATTGCTAATGACTTTTGCAAAAACATTTGCTATCTCACCGTGCACTGCACTACTCAACACAATATTAAAGTATATTTTACAAGACAGACATGATAAGTCTTTCGGATTTTTGCTGTGCCAAAGGAAACAAAGAGAAATTCTTTACGTTTCCCGGAGACTTTGCTTGGCGTCTTCAGAAGAGAGGAAGACTTGAAATGACTAGACCGGTGCTCCACTATAGAAGGTATATACGTACTTCGGCACTAAACATGGCAGCCTACTTCCTGGAAGCGAGCTGGAAGCCAGCTGTAAATCACACCCTGCACCCAGCTGAGTTAACGACTTCTACGTGGTCCTTGTTTGGTGTGGAGAGGTTGTCAAACCACTTTATTCAGCCTTTACCCTTTCTTCGTGTCCAGTGCAGTAGACGATTTGGCGCCTCCGGTTAATAAGCCGCTAATAGACACTGGTGTGAGGCGAGGTCGTCATGTTTTGTCCCGAGGTATACTCTTGTTTATCACCAGATGTTTCACTGTGCGCAGTCTTCCGAGTGGGAAGTGACGACGCCATCTCAGCTCAAAATAAGATGCTTCCTGTTCAATACGACTGTGTCTCACGACATAGAAAACAAGGTAATTATTTTACAAGATTGCTCTGTTGCCATTTCTTGATGGATGGAGTATTTTTGCGTCTGTGTCTTAGCACAAGCCAGAGTAACGTTCAAACTGTGACAGTATGGTACCTGCAGGGAGCACGACTCGATGTAATGGAAGGTGTTACTCATAGGGTCAGTCGTGCTGTTCCAGCACTATCTGGCCCTGTGAGGACCGTCATCCAATTTTGCCCTTTCCCTACAACCGCATAACACTTCGGTCTCAGCCCGGAAGAACATCCTTCGTAAACTTTGCTCGACGAAGTGGGGTGCGCACCCAACAGTATTGAATACTTCTGCTTTGGCTCTCAGGTTCTCTGCGGCAGAATAGGCAAGCCCTGTGTGGTTCAATTCGGCACATGCAAAGCGGGTGGATGTAGCTTTGAACTGAAACCTGCAGATTAGTTACAGGATGTCTAAAAGCAATCCCTACTAAAAAACTTTACTGCCTGGCGACAAGATATGAGAGGACAAAGGTGGAGAACAACAGGAGTCACCAGCAATTTGGTAATTCGTAATTGTTACGATTGAATCGTAATAGTTGGCATCTCTGCACAAGTATAACTGTCAACTATGCCCTGCCCAAGACCTCGTTCAAGCTACCAAAGTGGGAATTGCTGTAGCTGATGGACTCAAGAACTATATTAAAGTATACGGTATTTTACAAGGTAGACATGATAAATATTTCGGGTTTTTGCCGTGCCAAAGAAAATGTTACCGTGGTTTGGTGGATTAGCAGAGGTGAAAGAAGGTGCCGGGATGAATGGGTCTAACTACAAAGTCAAAGTTAATTTAAAAGACAAGGTTATATTTTCTTTTCTTTAAAAAAAATCAACAAATAACAATGTACAGGTGCCAGTATCAAAAAATAGATCGAGTCAAGATAAGATAGTTGGCATAAACAGATCTTGGGCTTCAAGCTCCTAGCTCACATTACAAACACAAATTCGCTCAAAGAGCAGAAATACCCTAATACGCTGAGCCCTTGCTCCTCATTACAATATTAAGCCTCCCAGAGGCATTCTTACAACACAGGAAAAGAGCTGACACACACTCAGTTTTTCAAGCCTACTCAAGGCAACACAATGTGAACATTTAATAATTACTGGCCTTACCAGGCACTATTTACAAAAATGAAGCAGGGGTATCTCGTACCCAACCTACAGGGCCTTCGTGTAAAAGAAATGACAGTAAATAAATGGCCCGAACACAAGGTGAAAGGAGGCGAACTCTTGCACTCCTCGATGTAATTTCTTAAAACCTAACGGGCACTAGGCCGATGACACAGGGGCTATTCCCAACCTATGGAGGTGACCCGTATAAGAAGGAAATTTAAACATTACGGAAAAGAAAAATTCAGTTACCAAAACGTAGTCACCTCAAACCAAAATGAAGGGGAGCTCGAGAGGGTAAATCACTCTCTATCACCGAATTACAATTACAGATTTTATGGAGTTTTTACATCAAACGGCAGACAATTACCTGTTGGAAAGATAGGTTACATTGTAAAGTATTCGGACCTTTCCCGCGGGTTAAACTGCTGGGCTAGCAAGAAATAAAGATGTTAAGCGGCCATTACCTTACTGAAGACCTGCTGCCTGATGAAAGAGGCACCTCCTGCTACACGTCCATACACTAGGTTAGATGTTAATCAAGTGGCCACGAGACGTGAAAATCAGCAGTTTATAAGTTCGAGACCTTTCATGAATAATCAAGCCACATCCTCTTACTTTATTGGTCAATCTTGAAGGTACACTCAAAGTCGAAGAAGAAATACATGATTGGTAGGAAATTAATTACAGAAATTCGGAATTGGCTAAATTCAAAACTGGCGGAAAGAAAATATAAATACTGCCAACTCACAAACGAATGAACGAAATTTAGTTTTAAAAAAACTTATGAGTAAAAAATTCCTTCACTTCGCACCAGGGTGCATGATCATAGTTTTTTAGCAGAGACATCTATGAGAGAATGTTCACACTTCTTGCTAAACGGGAAACAAAACAAGTAGCAAGGTACACAGTTCAGGAAACTTCACTAGAACAAAAAATTTTAGTGGCGCCATCTTCAGAGAAAATTTATAAGTTAGTCCAGTTAGTCCAGGAGGTTTTATTGGCGCAAGATTTAAACGTGCGTAGAGGTGTACCTCCTCGTACAGGAAATAAAGGATAAATTCCTTACGTTTCCCGGAGACTCTGCTCCGCGTCTTCAGAAGAGAGGAAGACGACTTGAAATTACTGGAACGTTGTTCTATTGTAGGAGGTACTCTCGTCCGTGACCGCACCTGTAGAGTGCAATTTATTTTGTATAAATGTAATGCGTATAATTGTGTATATTTGTATTGTATCAATGCTTTGACAGGGAATAATAATAATTTAGGTGTTGCTGTCTGGGGATCTAACCAGCATTCAGGCAAAATACTTTTCGGATAGAGTCATCAGTCCACAGGCTGGTTTGATGCAGCCCTCATTGCCACCCTATCCTGTGCTAAACTTCGCATTTCTACGTAACTGCTGCATCCTACATCTGATCTGCTTGTCATATTCATACCTTGGCCTACCCCTACCGTTCTTACCGCCTACACTTCCTTCAAAAACCAAGTGCACAAGTCCTGGGTGTCTTAAAATGTGTCCTATCATTCTCTCTTCTTCTGGTCAAATTTAGCCAAACCGATAGACAATATGTTGACATAAATATGTCTTTCGGCTGGGAGTCTTCTGAAAATTTGCGTTACGGAAGCAACCGTGCGGGCTGTGATGTAAGGTATGGATGGGTGTTACCTAGCAACCGTACAGGCTGTGTCTCATGCCTAGTGATCATCTGAAATTAGCAGCTGTTGATAGATGGCCATGACCAAGAGACATATTCATAATTATCTGATTTTCGCAACGGAAGAAGTGTTGGTTTTTTTTACCTCTTAGTAACTAATTTTATCTACAGTTTTCACAGATGTCGAGATGCCGGAATTACGTACCAGTAAATGTACGGAAAACGATCTGTTGGGAGACGGAGAAATTCCTGGCTTACAGACCTGTGCCCCTGGTATGGAGGAACTTCCACTGAAATCTTTCGAACCACTGTTTCACGAGTTATCATAATCAATTCGATTACCAACCTTCGTAACGAGACGGCGTACGAAGAAGAAGAAAATGTATCAACACGAGGCAAAGGTATTTCAGCATCTTCAAATACCATCAAAGTGGGTCGGGATCGAACCCTCCAACTTGTGCTACAAAGCTAGTGCTCGACCATGAGTCCAAATGGAGTGAGAGATAGCAGCATGTAAACATGATGTTATCTTCATCAGAGAGAGGGTCTTCTTTTTTACATCCCAGGAGAACGTGGTTCAGGTCGACGATTTCTCCGCGTTCTTCCGGGCAGTATGAGCAGACAAAACACTGGAGATGATGACTGTGTAGTTTCCATACCCGAGGCGCCTTCTAACTGTAGATGAAAGGTGCCTTCGAGTTATATGGCTATATCTTTGTGTTGGGATATTCCAATAGTCGGACCATTCCCTGCAGGCGTGCTCCTTGCTGTAGGAAGTAAGTCTGCAATATGAAAGTTGAATGTGGAGTCAACGGCCACATATTGACGATTCTTTTTGTGAGTTGGCCCATTCAAGTTCTTAAGAAACGTTCACGAACTCTTCCCGGGTTCACTGGGATTAATCTCTTCAAACTCACATTCTTCTAGTTCTCCGCTTTGATTCTTACTCAGCGAACATGGAAGGGAGAGTTCCCTCAATCGATCGGTGGTAGAATGTCTTTATCTCGATCGCAAAGTTGCAGGTTCATAATTCTTTGCTTTTCCGTGTAACGGAGAAATTGACATATCTTATTTCTATTTTTTTTTCCTAGTCAATTTCACCACCTCTCATCCAATCATAGTTTCGGAACATATTCAAAATTTGATACACTCTTATCTATTCCACACGATACACACACTCTTCAACACGACAATGGAATATACTGACGGCTGTGTGTTTTAACATTTCTAATCTTGCACTTTGTGGTATACCTTTTCTTGGCCGGCTTTTATTCTAAGAATTTAATTTTAGAGATTGTTGGTTTAACTTACATTAATACATTTAGTTTTTTATTTTTTTTTTCTACAGGTTTAACAATATGTTATTCATTGCGATTGGTGTACTATTCAACGACAGATGAATTTAATTCTACGTCATTCCATCCATTAAATGAGAATATTAGTGTTGGTTATGATGGCAATTTTAGGGAGGTGTATACTAAGTTGAATTATATTTCCATCACATTCTATAATTTGATTGCCAAATACTTTAAAGTTGCTAGCTTTAACTGTTAGTGTATCAAGGGGTTGATTAGGATATGAGATCTCTAAATTTTCTTTGTCTTATAACTTATTATCATTGAGGATATTTATATTATCTGATTTTTTAGGTTCAATATGGTTTATACCTTCATTAGAACTTATGGGGTAAGTTATTAACCTTTATTTCTGGGGAAACAAATTTTTAAGACCATAGATCAAGGTCTCCGTCAGAGGAGCCTCACCTGCTAGTTTTAGGCAACTTAGTCACCGATACCCACTAAGTAATAGATGAAGTCCTAAATTCTTATTCGTATGTTATGGACATTTTGTAGATTTAGCCTTCCTCAAACTACAGACTTTTATACAGTTACGCTTTTATTATTAAGGTTAACAGAAATTAGCTAATCATGTCATGATTGTGTAAATAATCATCTTCATCCTTATTTTCCTATTTTCCCCTATTTTTATTATTGCTGTCATAATATTGTATTGTTTAGTAGTTGCAAGATGTTTCAATCGAAAGTCTATTTATTTTAATATTGCACGTACAAATACTGCATTTTCTGATTAGATGGAAGAGAGGGCCTAATGGCCTTAATTTTGCCAGAAAAAAATAAATCCATTGTATTGTGTTGTATTGTTAACGTCGCACTAACTCAGCTAGCACTCGGTGACGATGGAATAGAAGTGACTGTCCCCACAATCAAGGTACTGTCAAAATATTTGCCTGGTATGAAAAAGGGAAACCACAGGAAAACATTTTCACGGCTACCGATAGTGAGGTTCGAACGGACCGTCTCCCGAATGCTGTGATCGGTTTGGTATTTCAGAATAGAATTTTTGTGAAATGTTCTTTATTCTGGTGCTAATGTCGTCTATCCTTAGTGAATGTCACGATGTGCCGGAATACTGCCTTCTTTATACAGTAGATACAAATAGCGCCGCGTTTCGTTTCGGTCATAGCAAAGCCCCTTACACGCGGTAACGTCACCGAAGGCAGCAGAACCTTTCTCATAATACGTACCTTGCGAATATTTGATTGTTTTTTGTTTCTTTGTCCTATCCCTTGTCCCGTTTCTCTACGGGGTCGGGTATGAGGTGAGATAAATCTGTCGTGGAGGGTTTTTATGCCCGGATGCCCTTCCTCACGTCAATCTCGTCAGAGGAGTTGATGAGATGAAATAAACGACGTGATATATGATAGTAGGAAGGGAGAGGGTGAAAACCGGTGCCGGCACATAGCCTACTCCTGTCGAATAGCAGGCTTAACGTCTCCATCCGGCGGACGAATGGCATGGTCTGGCACACGGTATTAACGTGATGAAGACAATGGTTACCACGGTGTTAGGTTTCCTGTCACGCTAAATTAATGACGCTAATTCCAGACAGACCCCATGTTAAAACCGACAGTGACTGTCGGATCTTCAAACAGCAAAAGAAAAGTAAATTCGGCAGGCCATATCGACTGATGTCGGCACTTAAATTACCTCCGGTGTTTACCCGACAAAATTAATTAAAAATTCAGCCACTGATCACCCGGCAGAGATCCGTTTCTACCTACCATCTGGCAGAGTAAAATGGAACGTTATAACTGACACGCAGACAGCCGAAATGGCACACGGTAAATGAGACGATAGCTGACGATACCTATTCTTCTTCTTCTTCTTTTTTCGTTATTCCCATTCATAGAGCGCGTTGGATACATTGGCTCGATGACTTTCGCCTTCCCACATAAATGAAAAATGAAAACCTGCAACCTGTTTTCCAGTCATTGATCGGGTCAGGCAGGAATAGAATGAATGAAGCCCCCATCTAGCGGCGAGGATAGGAATTGTGCCGGCTGCCGAAGCCTGTCGCACTCCTCTGGGGCAATGATTAATGACTGACACATGAAATGAAATTATATTGGAGAGTGTTGCTGGAATGAAAGATGACAGGGAAAACCGGAGTACGCGGAGGAAAACCTGTCCCGCCTCCGCTTTGTCCAGCACGCATCTCATATGGAGTGACCGGTCGCCTTCCTACCTGTATTCTTCCAAAATCCCTTCATGTACTCACTGTGTTCTGACCACTTTGTACCAATCCTGCTGCTGGTTTTAACTCTGCACCATTTGAACCGAAGGTCCTATACACCATCTAAAAGTCCGACTCATTGCGTGAACAATCAGTGCTGAGGCTTTCAGTTCAAAGTGCCCCGGATTCGATTCCCGGCCGGGTCGGGGATTTTAATCGCGTCTGATTCTTGTAGTTTCATTTCCAGCTTCGCTCCTTGCTGAATAACCTAACCTCCCATAATTGCTTGTATATCATCAAAATAATACTATCCTAACTAGGTAGGTTAAATTAAGATTTTCCTTATTTCGTACCTTTACCAATTCCTTGATATTGTTGTATAAAGCGTCAAACACCTGAAATAACTGAATAACTGAAATTGCTTCTTTTGATACTCTAGACTGGACAAATAAGTATATAAGTGAAATGTCACTAGGTACTAGGATTCTTAAAGTTATAGCGTATCTATATAAAAAAAAATAGCCTGTCATTAATGGAGCCGGCTTTCCGATAATCTGTATCATTACTTGCAATTTCAGACCCAATTACTGTCAACAACTGAAAAGTCATGTGGGTACATTCTCAAGATAATTTCGAAAGCCTGCTGCATCATGAATTAAAAGTTCTGACATAAGTGTTCTTTCCAAACTTAATTCTACTCGCCTTTCCAGTATTTTTCTTTTGCCACACTTCGCGTCTGCGCTTTTCTCTAACTGTACTCACTAAAATAATGAAAGCTGCAACTGTATTTTCTTCTTCCTGTCCCTATCAATTGTAACCTCACAAACAGCTATTTTGTCGTGGACACAATGTTGAAGAAATTTGTTAACAAAAGCTTAAGAAATGTTTTCATTAACATTGTTTATTAACTTTGGTGTGGACTAACCACAACTCGTATACAATGTGCGAGCCCGCACAGCATTACAAGCGTCGGAATTGTTCCTACATATTGGTGCGTGTTCATACGACTACTACTACTACTACTACTACTACTACTACTACTACTACTACTACTACTACCACTACTACTACTAAACGTTTTCATTCCTCCCCTGAAGGGGGAGGCGGGCCTCTTAGACGGTTACGCCGTCTCTCAGGCCGGGAGACTTGTTACGGTGAAGGAGATATGCGGAGAAGGTGAGGGGGTAGGCGGCCGTGGCTTATACTACGAACTGTCCCGGCATTCGCCTTAGTGCAAGAGAATGGAAAACCACGGAAAACCATTCTCAGGACAGCCGACGTGTGGGACCAGGCGTGAAGTCCGGCACTGTGCCCCACACCTGTCTCCCGAATGCAGAGGCGTGGAGCCACGGTAGAGCCGTGGCCAACTTTCCTCTGCTCGGTTGGCCGGTCAGAGTACAGAGCATATGGGACAACAACCCACTCTGCATTTACCGACGTCATACGACGTAATTTCGTAGGAATACGGATCCAATGTGCGTTCAGCCTAAGCAGACCTTTATAACAAGAAATCTAAAGAACGTTATTGATAAACAAACTAGTCTGCAGAAACGTCCCTTATTTTAAATGCGTATGTATATGAGAAACATTGAACCAATATGACACTTTCTTTAACTTATAAAACAAATTGCAATTGCTCATATGGTTGAGAGATGTTTAGTACGCAATGAACTTAAGAAGCGGATGAATCCCCGTGTTTCCCGATGAGGCGTAGCTAATATATAATGGATACTACTTTAAGAATCTCATCCAATCAGCTTGCTGTGTTGATAAGGATAACGAAATGTTAATGCAAAAACCGCGCACATTTTAAAAGGATATTTCTAATTATTTCGAGAACCCACATGTATCCCTTATCAGCAGCATTCTAAGCCTATCCAGCATTTCGTAAAACCACTGCCTGTCTGTTACGCCATAAATAGAGAACTTCAAGGATGAGTTCAGCAGCTGACAGCAGCAGTCCTCTCCAAGTATACCCATATATTATAACGAGGTTTAGCACACTCTTGGAACTTGACGCTATGAGGTCAAGTTGGCCAACATCTGGCATTATGAAACAACAGCGAATTCCACGGGCGTCCTCTTTACCTGCCATGCACGTTGTGGTTACCAAACGAACCACTCAGCAATATTTTACAATCACACCACACAAGAAATGAAATGTGATTCGAAAGATTGTCCGACTGCACAGCAGGTCCCAGTACAGTCAGGACTCACTTAGGGCTGTTCAAGGGGACAGACGAATGGAAGGTGCCTTCTGTTAGGACTCACTTAGGACTGTTCAAGGGGACAGACGAGTGGAAAGTGTCTTCTGTCAGGACTCACTGAGGACTGTTCAAGGGGACAGACGAGTGGAAGGTGCCTTCTGTTCAAGGGGACAGACGAGTGGAAGGTGTCTTCTGTCAGGACTCACTTAGGACTGTTCAAGGGGAGACGAGTGGAAGGTGTCTTCTGTCAGGACTCACTTAGGACTGTTCAAGGGGGCAGACGAGTGGAAGGTGCCTTCTGTTCAAGGGGACAGACGAGTGGAAGGTGTCTTCTGTCAGGTCTCACTTAGGACTGTTCAAGGGGACAGACGAGTGGAAGGTGCCTTCTGTTAGGACTCACTTAGGACTGTTCGAGGGGAGACGAGTGGAAGGTGTTTTCTGTTACGACTCACTTAACACTGCTCAAGGGGACGGACGAGTGGAAGGTTTCTTCTGTCAGGACTCACTTAGGACTTGTTCAAGGGGACAGACGATTGCAAGGTATCTTCTGTTAGGACTCACTTACGACTGCACAAGGAGACAGACGAGTGGAAGGTGCCTTCTCTCAGGACTCATGACTTGTTCAAGGGGACATATGAGTGTAAGGTCCCTTCTGTCAGGACTCACGACTTGTTCAAGGGGACAGATGAGTGGAAGGACTTGTTTAAGGGGACAGACGAGTGGTAGGTGCCTTCTGTCAGGACTTGTTTAAGGGGACAGACGAGTGAAAGGTGCGTTCTGCCTGGATATCAGCTGCACTGGGTAACATGGATATCTCTGAACAGCTTGAACAGGATACAGAACAGGAGTACTTATGTGGGATGTGAAATCTCACCTGCATAAAAATAAAGCAGCCAAGACAGATGCAATCGACGAGTTAGAAGATGCGTTGGGAATGCTGAGATCTCGCGAAGAGGAGATCAAACAGGAAATTTAAAAATATCAGTTTAGTAGTAGTCTACGTGTTCGTTTCATATTTGACGTTTGTAATCCCTTCTTCCACCTCTTCCAGCAGCATTATTGTTCGATTCATCGTCGCTCTCCGGATCGTCTTGCAGTCGACACTTTAACACCAACTAAACCGTGTCTGGACATACACTTTCTCTCCTCCACTTGCTGTGTTCTCGTTTAGTAGAGCTATTAAATCACTCGCCACGCCACTGGTCTAGTGCGAACTAGTCCTTGCTACTGCACACTTCAACACGTCACTCAAGCCAGTGAAGAGGAAACTGATGCTGCTTCTTTCTGGGCAGACAGCGCGTAGTCATTCACTGTGTTGTAAAGACATCCAGAGGCGTACGTATACTTGGGAGACCCACACCACTACCCTCGAGCGGCAGTCCGGTGTCTATTAGCAGCTTATAGGATTTACTTCGTTCAAGGGGACAGACGAGTGGAAGGTGCCTTCTGTTAGGACCCCACATATGACTGTTCAAGGGGACAGACGAGTGGAAGGCGCCTTCTGTTAGGACTCACTTAGGACTGTTCAAGGGGACAGACGAGTGGAAGGTGCCAGCCGGATGATGCGCTCTAAGGACTTGTTAATAATGAGCTGATAGGAATCTCCACTTCGCTGCGAGGTCAGTATCGTCCTGCCACGGAGATGTATATTTCAATTAACTCCACAAGGTAGGAGGTGTGATTGGCTGCTGGCCTCGAGCTCGCTTCCAGTAACTGAGGCCCGCATGTTTTGTCTGCAAGTATAACGGATATGCTACAAGCCCGTCTCCAGAAAACAAATTTGGCCCCGTCAAGGACATCCAATAAAACCTATCTATAACAGTCATAAATTTAACTAAACCAGCTAGGCAAGGAGCAAGCGTTAAACCTCAAAGTTTTTTTTCATTTTTTTTCATGGGACTAAAAGCATACAAACTGGTCTAATAAATAATGGAGCAATGCATTTTGGTGTATGCTGAACATTAAATAAAATATTTTTAATAATAATGTTATTGGTTTTACATCCCACTAACTAATTTTGCAGTTTTCGGAGACGCCATTGTGCCGGAATTTTGTCCCGCAGGAGTTTATCTGCGTGCCAGTAAATCTACCGTCAGGAGGCTGAAGCATATGAACTTTAAATACCAGCGGACTGAGCCAGGATCGTACCTGCCGTGTTGAGTTCAGAAGTTCAACAGTGGTGGTGTGACGCCGGTTCTGATCCACTTTGGGGTGGGGGGTGGAGTGGGGGTGGGCGGGGGGCGTGGTCTGTGCTCTGATTGGTTGGGGGGTGGGGGTGTGGGCGTGGCCTGTGCTCTGATTGGTGGGTGGGTGGGGGCGGGGCTTTGCTCTGATTGGTGGGTGGGGGTGGGGCTTTGCTCTGATTGGTGGAGGTGGGGGAGGGTGGGTGTGTTGGTCTGTCTCTGTGGGGGTTGGTGAGCGTGCGTGCGCGCGCGCGTGCAGGGTGGTGGGGGCGGGGTGTGGCCTCCACCCCCTTGGCGGAGGGGGGGGGGTTACGTTTCCCCCCTTTGTGCAGCTGTGTGTGGCAGGTGCGCGCTCCCCTCCCGCTGAGTCAGCCTCGTTCCCCTCCCCTCGCTCCCCCGCTGAGTCAGCCTTAACCGCGTTTCCCTTTGTGCAGCTGTGTGTGGCAGGTGCGCTCTCTTCCCGCTGAGTCAGCATGACGCGCAGATGTGCTCCCCTCCCGCTGAGCCAGCATCGTTCCCCCCTCGCTCCCCCGCTGTGTCAGGCTCGTTTCCCCCCTTCCTCTGTTCTTTTGTGTGTGTGGCAGGTGCGCTCTCCCGCTAAGTCAGCTTCCCTTATCTCTTATTTTTTAAACATGCATGCAGGTGCGCTCTCCCGCTGAGTCAGCATTGTTCCCTTCGCAGGTGCACCCTCTTGCCGAGTCAGCATTTTTCTCTTTGTTATTTTTAAAGAAAATGTGTGCACGTGTGCTGTCCTGCTGAGTCAACATCGTTATCTCTTATTTTTAAATGCATGCGGGTGCAGCAGGAGTGCTTAAGAAAAAAGTGGGTGTTATAAAATTAGGAGCGTTGTTGGCTTGCACGTACGCTTTCAGGGGGAGCGCTCTCCCTCCCTAGCCTAACCACCTACAGTTTCATCACGTGCGCTCCCCTGCTAGTAAACAAGCGTGTAGTGCCTAAGAGTAGGGGTAAGAGATTGAGTATATATGCTGGAGGGTTTTGTAGACTGTATCAGAGATTCGTCTCAGTTATTGAAGGGAATACTTTTCAACAGAAAAATGGTACGAGTGAAGCAGACGTTGCCACGATGCTATAAACCTATGGACTTGAGGTTTAGCCTTCAGCAGCAGCAGCAGCAGCAGCAACAGCATCACCAGCAGGAGGAGAAGAAGGAGATGTTGCCTACACCACCGATGCAGAGCTTTCCTCAAGTCCAAACACTAGTGGACTTGAGCTGTGGTAGCCTTCAGCAGCGACAGCAACATTACCAGGAGGAGGAGATGTCGTTGGACTTGAGCTGTAACGGTAGCCCGCGACAGCAGGAGTTGCAGACCACACCACCAATTCGTAGTAGAGTTCAACCTCAGCAGCAGCAGCATCAACAACAGCAGTGGGAGGACAAGAAGGAGATGCTGCCTACACCACCACAGATGCAGTGCTTTCCTCAAGTCCAAACACTACTGGGCTTGAGCTGTGGTTGCCTTCAGCAGCGGCAGCAACATTACCAGGAGGCGGAGATGCTGTTGGACTTGAGCTGTAACGACAGCCTGCGACAGCAGGAGTTGCAGACCACACCACCACTTCGTAGTAGAGTTCAACTTCAGCAGCAGCAGCAGCAGCAGCATCAGGAGAAGGAAGAGGAGGAGATGGACTGCAGTTTACAGCAGGAGGAGGAGGAGGAGGAGGAGGAGGAGGAGGAGGAGCTGCACAATAGTTCCATTGTAAAATGGATTGAGGAAGTGGTGGTACTAATAAGAAAAGAAGAGGAAGAAGAGGAACGACAGAAAAAAAATCTTTTCCTCTTTAAGGAGGAGGAAGAAGAAGAAGAAGAAGAAGAAGAAGAAGAAGACCTATATGATGAAGAAGATAGTGATGATGATAATGATGAAAAGACATTCATCAAAGAGATGAAAAAAATTTTCAGTTTTGATTCAGTTGCTCAAAGGGGGCTTGAGGAGCAAGGGTGTTGCGAAGCACCCAATTTGGAAAGAAGTAACAACGGAGAATTTTATAATTGTAAAAATTGTAAATGCATAAATATTTTTTAAATATTGTATTGTATTGTTTTGTTTTGTATTGTATTTTGTGCACTAGTTTTTTAAATATATAATTATTTTTATATCTTTTTTATTTCTTAAACCTTTATATGTATCCTTTCATTATTACTAAGAGCAGAAGGAAGGAAAAAGGGAAACAAAAAAAGCACAACATATTATATTTTTTTATTACAATCTATTCCTTACAATACATTAGTTTCTTTAATCCAAGAATTATGAGAATCATCATACCCTAACCATTTTACAAGCACTTTATTTCCTTTCCTTCGAAGTATGCGTTCTACTAGGTAGATGTCTGGATGTTTAGTCTTTTGCAATTCTTCTGTGTAGAAGGCACCAGCTATTAGATGTTGTTGACAGTCTTTTAAGAGGTATGTCACAGGGTTAGTAGGTTGCACCTTATAAATAGTGAAGAGCTCAGTAGTCCAGTTAGGTGTATACCCTTTTTCAAATTGATGTTTTTGCTTGCTGATGCGAACAATATCACCTACTTGAAATTTTCTCTTTCTAGTATCTACTGTTTTAATTGTGTTATACACTGTTGCAAGCAGTCGATTGTCTTTTACATCACAAGGTTTCATTTTAATAGTACGGTGATAGGTGTGATTATAATCATGGATAAGCTTTTGTAACCTATGTATCCATGAATGAGTTCCTTCTTTAGTAAACATTCTCCACATACGTTCACGAAGTGTTCGGTTGAAACGTTCTACAACACAAGCTTTCATATTGCTGTACGTTGAGTAATGATTAATGTTGTGTGATGTGGTCCATCGTTTGAACTCAGCATTGTAGAACTCTTTTCCTCTGTCTGTTTGAATATGTTTAGGAAATCGTTTGCTCTTATTGTATATCTTACGCAGCACTGCAGCAACTTCTTTTCCACTCTTACTTTTTAAAGGTTGTGCCCAAGCATATTTAGAATAAACATCTATAATGGTTAGCATATACTTAAAACCATTATTTTCTCGAGAATAGGGTATCATTTCTACTAAATCCATTTGGTGTAGATCATCTAATCCTTTAGTAATAACCCTCCGCCGCATGTAACATCTGCGAGCGGGGCGGTGTAACTCTCTAGCAATATTAGCTCTGATGTCAACACTCATTCTGATGTGGTGTAAAACGAAGACTGGTTATTTATGCAATAATTCGAGCTTCTCGAAGTTCTTCAATAATAGATAAAATTTCGTTTTCGTGTGCAGTATGACCTGCAGATTTAGAAGCCATTAACAGCTGTAGACGTTGTACAAGCTCATTAGGATCATCCCAGTGTACATAGTCAACAATAGGTTGTTGATGATTATATTTCCACTTCAAACCCATGCCTGTTCGCTTTCTTTTTGTACATGGCGAACTTTCTGTAGAGAAGAGTGGTTTAATAATGTTTGTATATTTATACCCTCGATTAGACATTAACTGTTTATCCGATCGATGCTGAACTCTGTGCGCGTTTGTAGATTCTAATATTTTTACATAATTTGAAAGATCTCTCTTTGTGTATATACTATTATTGGGGAAGGATTTAAAAATTAATTCATAAAGACCTCGCGTGCCTTTATAGCTTTTGTTATTTATGACTATGTCGTTACCGTGGAAACGTATTTCTGAATCACCAAGAAACCATCTAGCTTCTTCTTTTCGTACCCCATAAACTCGATCTAATACTTTGCGTACACTGTGTGGTTGTGTAAATAAATCCAAGTAAGAAGAAGCAATATTCCCTATTATTGGCTTCTGTGCTTTAAAAATGAATGGAACTTCTGCATTGGGTTGCTCTAGAAGAGTTCTTTCTTCGTTTTCTTTTGTTTCTTCTGCTTCTTCTGTTTCTTCTGTTTCTTCTTGTTTGATAGGAGGTGCTGTAGGAGAGTTGAATGAATTAGATTTTTCTGAGACGGTAGCCAGTAGAGATTTTAAGGGTTTGGATATAGGACTAAATGTTTTTTCAAGTTGATTTTCTTGTAAAAGCTCTCCTGATTTAAGCGCATCATATTTATATTTTACATTTTTAATAGCTTGCGCAAGATATTGATTGTCATATATGTCTTTCTTTATGTCAGATTGTACTTGGTTTCTCGAACGGATGCTGCTTTTCAAACGGGTGTTCGCTGAACGGGTGCTGTTTTTCGAACGGGTGTTCGTCGAACGGGTGCTGTTTTTCAAACGGGTGTTTGTCGAACGGGTGCTGTTTTTCAAACGGGAGTTCTTGGAAGGGCTCCTGTTTTTCAAACGAGTGTTTTTCGGACAAGTATTCGTTGAACAATTCATGTTTTTTCAAAGAAGTTCTGTAGATCTTTAGCTTTTGTTCTGTATCTATGAGCAGACAAACCCATAATGGTATTGTAATACGTTTTTCAACGCTTTTTATTCTATCATAGAGAAATCCAGGTTTGTTGTGTAGTCAAACACAATATGTAAAGGTAAAGTAGTCGTTGAATGCTTACCATCGTCTCCAACCAATTTAAATTGCAGTTTGTCTTTTGCGTGAACAGTAATTATAGTTCCTTCTCCGATTGTTATAACATTTTCATTATGTTTACACTGAATCTTGTTAGCTGCAGGAACAATAGACAATACTTCAAGTGTTCCCGAGTGTGGTAACGTGTATGTAAGATGCCCATTATTGAGACGATAAAAGGGACTATCGTACATTGATGGTATGCTTGTTATTTGTAGAAGGAAATGAACAAGCAGCTTATTTTTTAAAGCCTGTACTATAGATAGAACGCGTTCATTTACAATGCTTAATATATTATCTTTTGTTTCAACGATGGATTTTTGGATCCATTCTATGTTCTTTTCGTTTAACAAATTAAGCGTTTTAGTCATGCTAGCTTTGAGTGTAGCGATGTCTTGCTTATAGGTAACCTCTATGTTATCGGTGTGCTGTTTGTTGTACGCATAATCTTCCAGGTGGTGCAGAGTGACAACATCTTGAGCTTCTTTGGGGTTTGAAACACCAGATAGTCGTTTGTCATTTATATCAATAGTCTCTTCGTTAATATGAAAATGAGCAAAGTGATTGCTAACGTTATTTTTAAGTTCGTTGATATCATAGATTACTACATCAGTTATGAAATTTTTAAGATTAGCTATGTCTTGCTTATGGTAGACCTTTATTTTATCAATATCTTGTTTGCCGCATGCATAATTTTCTAGATGCTGTAAAGTGACGACATCTTGAGCTTCTTTGGGGTTTGAAACATCAGATAAACGTTTGCCTTTTATGTTGATAGTATCTTCGTTTATATCAAAGTGCTCAACGTGATTGGTAACGTTATTTTTAAGTTCATCAAGATTATTGACTACTACATCAGTTATGTGAGTTTGAAGATTAGCGATGTCTTGCTTATAATTAGTCTCTATATTATCGGTGTGCTGTTTGTTGTACACATAATCTTCTAGGTGCTGCAAAGTGACAACATCTTGTGCTTCTTTAGGGTTTGAAACCCCAGATAGTCGTTTGTCTTTTATGTTAATGGTTTCTTCGTTTATATCAAACTGAGCAACATGATTGCAAACGTTATTTTTGAGTTCATTGATATCTTTGACCACCACATCTGATATACGGGTTTTAAGGTCAGCAATATCTTGCTTATAGACAATCTCTATATTATCAGTATGTTGTTTGCTGCATGCATAACTTTCTAGATGCTGCAAAGTCACCACATCTTGAGCTTCTTTGGGGTTTGAAACCCCGGATAGACGTTTGCCTTTTATATTGATAGTATCTTCTTTTATATCAAAGTGAGCAACATGATTGGTAACGTTATTGTTAAGTTTATTGATATCATTGGTTACTACATCAGTTATATGAGTGAGATCAGTGATGTCTTGCTTATAGTTAGCCTCTATGCTATCGGTATGCTGTTTGTTGTATGCATAATTTTTTAAGTGGTGTAGAGTAATAGCATCTTGATCATTTTCAGGGTCTGAAACATCAGATAGACGTTTACCTTTTATGTTAATGGTTTCTTCTTTTATATCAAAGTGAGCAACGTTCTGTTTAAGTTCATTAATATCATTTTGATGGTTGGCTATCACACAGTCTGTGTATTGTTTGTTATATGCATAATTCTCAAGATGATGCAACGTAACAACATCTTGAGAATCAATTGGATTAGAAGCTTTAGATATGCGTTTATTGTGTATATTGAGGTTATCAGTGTTTACTTCTATAATGTCATTTTGCTTATTTAAGTTTGATTTGAGTTCGTTTACAGCTTGGTTTATGCTTTCTACAACAGCATTAACATCTTCCTGACTAGATGCATACAGTTCCAAATATTGTTTATTTACCGCATCAAGAGGTTTTCTCGGATCTTCTAAACCGGTTAGTCTTCTTTTCTTAACATCTATATTACTCTCTGTTTGAATATCAAAAATATCAGCGTAAGTGTCAACCTTACGTTTCAATTCATTAAGTTCTTTTACAACTGATTCGTCTAAATACTCTTTAGAATGTGTATAATTATGAAGATGTTCCAAGGTCACTGCATTAGGAGCTGTGTTTTGATTTACTATTCCGGTAACTGTAGTGGATCCTAATTCCAAACTTCCCACTCCAGAATTGTTAACAATTGTTTTCTTGAATTCGTTAAGAGAATCTACAACAAATTTTTTATTACATGCATCATTTTCAAGTATAGGGTCGGCTACACAACGTAGTCGCTTATTATTTAATGAATAATCTCCATCTTCAGTGCGGTATAAGTTATTGGCTACAGCTTCAAACAAAATACCATCCACATAAGCCTTAGTTGGTATATCATCTTCCAGTACTGGGTAAGATACAGCAACCTTAACATTTCCACATACCTCCATGATGTTTACACTCACTACTCAGTAGATCAAATGAACATGATCCATATTATATTCGCAGTATTTATACCTTCCGTGTATCGAAATACTTATCGAATCCATTACGATACCGTCCGTTATGTAATTCACTATCTTTATCGATAACAAGGAAACTATATCGATTTTCATTCCAACACTGAGCGCAGAGTTCCTTAAACTCATCGAAGCTCATATCCGTATTAACATGATCATCGTACACATGCTTTAGGTTTCCAACATCTTGTCTAAATAATATAATAAAATTTGCGTTATCTCGAAGTAAATGTTTGGGTAGACAGGTGTAAGTTTGACATAGATAAAACACATCAACACCAAAATGTCTAGCCATACTAAAATATGTTTTCATAATACTTTGTTTATCGCACGCTACATCATCGAAAATAATCACAGAGTGAGGTTTTGTTTCTTCAGGACGTATAACATCTTCGTTTTCAGAATAGCTGTAATAGGAGATACTTGGAATGGAAGCCAGCACCTTTTCTAAGCGAGCATATTTACTTTGCTGTAACGATTTCGAATAGACGTAGACGTTGGCGAAACGCAAACCATTTGGGTGTTCCAACAGATTAATCATAAGATTAGTTTTTCCACAATTCGATGGACCACATATGATACAACGCAAAGAGTTTGGAAGGAGAACACTGTGGCGTCGCACAGCATTTTGTTCTCCTCCTCCATCACCGTCTTCTATTACACGAACAGGTAGAGAGATGGTTTGTTTTACCGTTTTAACCATAGCGGACTGAATGATATGCATCACCTGCATGCTTATATATATATGCTTACCTTGAGGTGAAAGCTTTCACACGATGTTTGTCACTCGAACGAGTAACAACAACGTTACTAGTACAACAAAGAAGACGAAGAAAAATAAGAAGAAGAAGAAGAAGACTTGTTGTGGACGTGGGTTATTGAATAAAATTATAAACAAAGGTATTGACCACCTCCCATTTGAAGCACACATTCCAGGTTACCAGTATTGTGGACCAGGCACCCGACTCGAAAAACGGTTGAAACGTGGTGATCCAGGCATCAATCCTCTAGATAAAGCGTGCAAAGAGCACGATATTGCGTACCAAGAAACTGATGCAAATCATCGACGTGAAGCCGATCGAGTATTAGCTTCTAAGGCTTGGGCTCGAGTCAAGTCACGGGACGCAAGCGTACGAGAAAGGCTTGCGGCGTTAGCCGTGGCTGGAATTATGAAAGGCAAGGCAAAGCTAGGAGCTGGAAAACAAAGAAGACAAAAAAGAAAAAACCATTTATTGTTAGCTATTCAGAAAGCTCGCTCTGCGCTCGCACGTCTAGGACCAGGTGTCGGCATCAAGCAGGCAGCTTCCGCAGCACTCAGAGCTGCACGCAAAGCTGTAGGAAACAACAACAAGAACAACAACAGTGTAGGAAAAAGAAGAAGAGTTATCCCATTACCACAAAAAAAGTTGGGGGGGATTATTCCACTTATTCCACTATTCGCAGGCCTATCAGCCTTAGGAAGCCTAGCGGGAGGAGCGGCAGGTGTAGTGAACGCTATAAACAAAGCCAAAAAAGCAAGAGAGCAACTGTCCGAGATGCAACGTCACAACCATGTCATGGAAGCAGTAGCTTTACGGGGCGGAAAAGGTCTCTATTTAGCTCCTTACAAAAAAGGATTGGGTCTATACCTCTGAAACTACCATACAAACCGCTCTCTAACATTGAATTACATCAGTATGCCTTACAGTTAGGAATTCCTTATTTTCGTGGTGTTTACATGAGAGACACGTTGCCTAAGTACGCACACAAAAACGAGAGTTGTATTGTAAATCTAGAACCCTCTTCCCTTTCAGGTTCACACTGGGTAGCAATATATAAAAGAGGGAAGCATGCACACTATTTTGACAGTTTTGGTGATTTGAGACCACCTTGTGAAGTATCACGCTATTTGCGTGGTTGTAACCGTATTCTATATAACTACGAACGATACCAATCTTTTGATAGCGTTATTTGTGGACATTTATGTCTACAGTTTCTACTAACTATAAATACTGCTGATAAGTGTTGACAACACATCATTCATCATGAAGAGTAGAAAGGAGTCGGTGTACACGTTGACTGGAAATGGGTCGGAATTGAGCATGGAACTATCTCCAGCGCTTGTTTTAGATGACTATTCGTACGAAGTAGGCATGAAGAGTTTGTATACCTCATACACGATTCCTAACATAACTAAAAATAATAATCTTCTGAGAATTAGGTATGTAGGTAAACATAAAGATATCAATCATGATATAAAGATACCACCAGGAATGTATGAAATTCAGGATCTTATAGATGTTTTAAATAGAAAGTTTGCACGAATAGGAGATACTCCTGATCAAACACATGAATACGAAAAGAATGGTACAAACAGACCCAACAGTAATTTTACTTTAACCTTTGACAAACATACGTTAAAATCAAAACTTTACAGCAAGTATACAATCGATTTCACCGTTGACGATTCTTTGGCACCTATTCTTGGTTTCGGGCGAACTATTTTGAAACCAAACACAACTAATATCTCACCTTCCCCTATCTGCATTTCGAACATTAACGTTATCCGTGTAGAGTGCAATATTGCAAGCGGTGCATTTTTAAACGGAAAACGTACACATTCCATTTACGATTTTTATCCTAACGTTGCTCCAGGGTATAAAATAGTTGAGCAACCCTTACCTATCATTTATTATCCTATTGCCTTACAAAGTGTAAACAACATCACTGTGACTCTCAAAGATCAAACTGAAAATAAGGTTGATTTACTTGACGAAAACCTTTCGGTTACGCTTCACATACGACCTATCGAATGAACACATGGGAATCGTCTACAGAAATACAAGCGATAGAAGTGGTAGTGGAGAACGTAAAGCTTCGAACCACATCTATCTAAAACCATTGACATTAAGCAACAAACGATATCTGGAATCTTTAGGATACAAAGTTCTTTACCCTTATAAAGATATAAAACTAAACAGACACACCTCGTTCTCACCTACAGTCAGCTAAGCCTTTATAGAGTAAACAACATATTCATCATGTCTCAAGCGCCAAAAGAAGAAAAACCGTTTTTCAATCATTCTACTTCGGGTACTGCAGGATACAATGATGAAATACGAATCCCCTATTACGCGAGCAAGGATACTATCTCTTGTAATCCTCACGTTATAAGTTCAGTTACAGGCGGGATCATAAAGTTATTACAAACGGACACACGTACACCCAATATGTACAACAGTTACAAACGAAAGCTTTAAGTTTTAGTGCTATCAGTCCTTATAAAGGTAAAACACACTCCGTGTTTTGCTCATAGTGAGCTAAACTTTTGTATGGTAAACAACACCTCCACCATGTTTCGTACGCTAAACATAGAAGAAAAACCTGTTTTCAATCGTTCTATTACTGCTGTTAAGGAGCGAACCTATCGCCCTTACGCAGGTACAACATTCGGATACAATGATGAAATACGAATCCCAGCACGCAAGCAAGAATACCATCTGTTGCCTTCAAAAAGTTCTCTTCACGTTATAGGTAAAGTTACAAACGGAGCAGGAGCTATATCCACTTCTGCTACCCTAGATAGCAATTTCGGTGCTTTTCTCTTCAGCGAATGTCGATATGAACTTAATGGTACAGAAATCGATCGAACAAGGAATTTGGGAATAGCAAGTACTATGAAGACTTTTGCATCAACGAAATCTACAACCAATCTCCAAAATACCGGTTGGTTCCCTGTCAGTCCAGGTTATGCCCTAGCTGACCCTACAACAGGTTACTTTCACATCGTTATGCCTCTTTCTAATATTTTAGGTTTTGCTGAAGATTATCAAAAGTGTATCACAGGTTGCTCCCACGAACTAGTATTAATTAGAAGTAGCAACGATAATTGCACCCTCAAATCTACAGAAGATAATGATAACTCTAATATAATTATTGAGGATATTTATTGGAAGGTGCCTTCACTCTCTCTCTCCCACCAAGAACAAGCACGCATGCTTAACATTGTAGAAAGAAATGAGAACTTGCAAATCGCATTTCGATCGTGGGAATTGTATGAACTTCCTTCTCTGCCTGCAACCAAACGAATGAATTGGACAATAAAAGCATCTTCACAACTAGAAAAACCACGTTTTATTATCTTCGGATTTCAAACTGACAGAAAGAAAAAAAGCACTAATGCTTGTGTGTTTGATCATTGTAATATTTCTAAACTAAAAGTCTTTCTCAATGAGGAATATTATCCAAATGAAGACATACGTGTTAAAATAAGTGCTGGAGACTTTTCCGAACTGTATGATATGTATACAAAATTTCAAGCTGTTTATTACTCATTAGAGGAAAATGAAATCGTTGGACCTATGCTTGGTAGACTAGAGTTTAAAACATTGGCACCTTTGATTATTATCGATTGTTCTCACCAAAATGACTCTATTCGCTCATCTCCAGTCGACATTCGTGTAGAATTTGAAACCGACACCGACATTCCTGCGAATACATCTCTTTACGCACTTCTTCTTCATGACCGAATTGTGGCTTATAAACCACTTAGCGGAGAAGTTACCATAAAACAGATGTAGACTTGAGAAGAAACACTCGCCATGCTTGCATACTTCTCTGTTATTATGGAACATACTATACTAGAACTTAAAAATAGGTATGACTGAAGAATAGGGTGGTGTCGTCATAAATCAACGCTTCCTTCACCGCGCTCGTGTCGCCATCTATAAAGTGTTTATTGATGGAGTTACTATAAAAGAGATGTGGGCTAAGAGGAAACCTTCACTCCATGTGCGTGTACTTCTCTTTCATCATGGAACAGTCTCCACTAGTTCTCATCGATCTGAAACCTTTGGAAAATGGGCGAGTTGAATGTGCTTTCTGTGAATACACCAAGGATGCTGACTTTAGTTGTGCAGCTTTAATTAAATTCGACAAACAAGATAAGTTAAAAAATTTTTTAAAAGACTTACAAAACAAATGTTTCGTTGTGGTGAACGGATTGGGTGAAGAGTTTAAAACTGTTTTTTCTAAACCTGTTGCTGATTTGTCAATGTACGGATGTTCGAAAGCAGCCTTGACAGCAGAAGAAACCAGTGATGATAAATACTTTCCGTGTGAACTACATCAAGAAGAAAAACAGAAATGTGCGTTATGGCATAATAAACACATGCATGATTGGCTCTCTAAAGAGAGTAATGTTATGCGTATGGTGAGTGCTTCTATAAACAAATATCGTCATAGTGGACTTAAATCATTCAACACTCTGGACTGGTGTTATATGCCCGATGAGATTCTGATTTCGCTTGCTGATCATCAACTTCCTTTTCTTTGGAACATACTGCCAGATGAATTCAAGGAAAAACATCCTGAATATGAATATTGTTATGAACATTACTTCAACAACGATCCAAACGCTACTACTCAAATAGATGGTACTCCCAGTATGAAGAAGGACTGTCGTATGTGTAAACAAAAAAAGGTGAAGGAGATGTATTATAATAGTTCTTGCTGTCCAAAGGAATAAATAATAAAAAAGATGGTGTAATTATGTTTATATATACACATTTTTTGTATATGTGTCTTGATTAAATAAATATCATATAACCTCTTTTGTGTATTATTTATTTCACCACCTTCCTTATTGTTAAAATAAAAACAAGCAATATATATAAATTTATTATTTTTTATTTTTACAAACTAGCTCTTTTACATTTAATTACATATATAATCACTTCATTTATACTTTAATAACAATCAAATAGGTACACAAATAATTTATTAGTTCCTGTACATACATTTTAATTAGTACATGAAACATCATACTTCTTATACTTCTTTACTATCACCATCAATGCGGTAATGACCCCACGCTAAAGTTGAAATACCATCTGATTGGATGTATCGTTTATCATCATCTGGTGTTAAAACTACTTTGTTTTGACACACAGTAAACACATGATGAAGATTTGATTGTATAGAATACTGATTTTTCATCATATGCTTATTTTCTCTGAAACACTCCTCATAATCATCTATTGTCAAATTCGCTGTAGATTTTACACCTTTGGCTTTTGTTACAGTTTTCTTTTCTGTTTTTATAGCATACATTTTTGCTCTAAGTCCAATAAATTTACAAAACAACACACCTGACAATTCATCCTTCATGTAGCCTATTTCACGTCTATTCATTCTAGGAATTCTGTAAGGATTATCCTCTGAATAGTCTCCTGTATCAAACCATTCAGCAATATCTTCCTTTATATCTGCGTAAACATCCTTAGTTTTTATATGATAAATAAGGCTATCTGTATCAGTATACACTAATGTAAGGTCCCCCTCCTTTGGATACTTTTGCTTCATGTACGCATAATGAAAATCAACTACCTTTGTTTTAGATAAGTCTAATATCGCCATTCCTACAAACATTGGTTTATCGCTCTTGACTATCACCCTTTCCATTTCAATAGCTGCACACGATTCATCAAAAATGACTCGTTTCTTAAAGGTAGGTTGCGCTATTAAACGCCCAGCACCAAAAGGTCCATCCCAACGTGTCGTCAATTTAACATCCCTAAACTTTCTCACATTCATTAGTGTGCGACCAAAAACGGAATTATTCATTAACTTGAAAAAGTTTTTATCAAGATCGTTTGTGCTTTGCTTACGTTTTTCTGTATTCAATTCAATGTAAGGTTTCATCCAAGGAGCTTGATTAAATTGTAGTATTCTGTAAATTTTTAAACATTGCAAACCATACTTTAAACATTGTTTCAAGTTTCGATAATGCAACACATACCGATGTTTATTATGTAGTGTTGTCATAAGTTTAGGAAGAGCCTTTTGTGCAGGAGATTTCCTCATTTCAGGACAAAGTGGAAAATCGTTATGCCAATCATGTATTTCTTTAGGATATGATAAATCCACTTCTAAAATATAACCTATTTCAGATTCATCATCTACATTTAGCACATCAAATTCATCTACATTTTCTACCCAAGAAAAATTGCCTACTGGGAGATACTGCATCATAGCCCACCCATATAGGTTATTTACATCCAAGTACAGTAAGTAAGAGTCGAGTATTTCTGGGTTGTAATCGCTCATGTATTTATTGTTAGCTTCAACATACCTATGAGCACAATATACTACTCCTCCTCGAATACCTCTTTCTACAAATTGCATCATATCCACATCGGTGATGAGTTCTATGTGAACTTTTGTTGTCTTTAGAAGCGAACTCCAAGCTAAACCAGGAGCAGTAAAATAATGAGCAGGATCCAACCCATAAGTCTCTCTGCACACCTTTCTAAAATTTTCAAAAATATCTGCTAAAAGTAGCACATCAGTTTTCAAATACAAATCTGAATAGTCACCCAAAGTAACACAATTAAAAGTTTTCCATACACGTTGTGCTCGTTCATATTCTATCTCAGAAATAGAACTACCAGTAAGCAAACTACCAAACATATCTTTTGGTGGTAAACTTCTTTCATCTAATACGCTTATTTCCTTTACATATTCGTAAGGAAAAACACCTTTTTGACACATCAATTCGAAATGAACAGCATCTGGAAAATATTTCCGCGTGATATGTTTAGCATCATTGTTCATGTACAAAGCACATTTCTCTAATGAACTGCCTAAGAAGTTGAATGAATCAAGAAATCGTAATTGCAACGACCTGAAAGCTTTACTATCAACAACAGGAACAACTTTAGTAAACGACTTATAGCGTTCTGTATTAGTAGGTATTAATGTCACCCTTCCTGGATTAAATACCTCACTCGCATTATCATCATTCTCCTCTACCTCTACAATCTTCTCACACAATTGTTTGATAATAAAATGACTATCGTATCCACTCAAATTATGAAAAAAGACTGGTATGTAATTCGGTAAGGTGTACTGTAGATTACAACACTGGTGACTAGCACCACGAAATTTTCCAGTTAAGTGGTCATGATCTTTAACTTTAACATCTGTTGCGACAAACTCTTTTTCGCAAATATGACAAGTAATTGCTCCTAAATATTCTTCTTCCTGATCTCTATTAAGTTCCTCTTTCGGAACTACTTGAGCATAATAATGTGCTATATCTTGAACAATACTAGATAATTCTCTAACAAACCATTCGCAACAATCGTCTCCGCGATATAAATTAAATCTACTGTATGTTTCATTGTAAGAACAATGCAAATAGTAAGCGATACTGTGCGCTCTGTGATAATTCAAGGGAGCTGTATAGGAAGTTTCATTGTTTGGCATAGCCGTGTCAATCGGGTTCAAAACGCATTCGATGTCAGCATAAATAGTAAAAGGAACTATTTCTTTATGTTTATAATGAATGAACTTGATTATTTTTTCATTCTCTTTCGGCATTTCTAACTTTACAGGATTAAATTGACTACACGTAACCATGTGGTTATCTAGTCTGAGTTGTGTACCAAAGTATGATAAACAGCGTTCACACACATAGATCTTATGATTATGTTTGTTAACTGTTGAAGACACTAACCGAGATAGAGATTTGATCCACGAAAAATGGTATACAACGTTATCTTGTTCCGTTTGGAGCAGCAATAGGTTTACATGCTTCCTTGCAGAACCCTCTAATTTCTTTGTAATGTAAATAGGTACAATTGTAAACGGTTGATTGCTATCTTGCCCTGCATACATCCACTTTCCATTTTCATACATTACTCCATACACATTTACTGATATATCGTTTTGGTTTTCAAATTTAGACAACTTTTGTATTTCCATAGGAAATGAAATTCCTTCTAAGTTTAAAACACTTCTATAGTCTGGATATGATGATCGACGCTCGGTATGCGTTCTTGCTGGGTTAAGAGCAGCTACAATTGACCATGCAAAACAGTCGTCATCGTTGCATTGTACATTAACAACAGCTTTCTTATCCCGTATGGCTTTAGGTAATTTCAAATGGTGACCCGCATGAAATCCTACATATGAATTTATGTTTATTCGCAGTTCCAACAGCGACTTAAGAGCCCACCCAGAATCTCTCTCTGGATAGCGACTCAATTTGGTTAAGGTCTCTTGCACAACATTTTCTTCATACCACTCTCGTAAATCTGTTGCAATAGTAATAATATGATTTTTGGTGTTGGTGTGAAGTTTAGTTGTCTGATCCGAACTAGGCAATATGTGTTCAGATATCAATGATGTGTTTACTTTAAGCGCACTGCTTTCTAACGCTTTTTGCACATACTTTTTAAACCATATGTAACACCTTTCCAAAAACAATTTAGGATCCTTCAACTCACAACTATTTCTAATTGACCCAGTAAACATACGCGTCCTGTAACTAGTTTCTAGTAATGTCCAAGCCATACAACATTTTTCTACTCTTACAGTTACTTTGCTTAAACAATTGTTTTGTATACAATTCTTTAGACTGTCAACTAGATTTACCCAATATGTATTCAATTCATTTGTATTTTCAATTAACGTGGGTTCATAGATTGAAAGATGAGTTGATGGAATAACGTCTACAGACACATTCAACCCTCTGTCCAAACCACATTGTTCTAACATACTCTCTACGGAGGTGTATGTGTCACTTAAAAATTCTTCAAATTTATGATTGTTTGTTACATTATCCAAAGAAAAGGAAAGTTCTTCTGATAACCTCAAACGTTTTGGTTCCATCATTGTTTACCTAATTTCTCTATGTTTTAATAAAAAACAACAATAACAGTTATGTACATCCGCATGAATCCACCATTGCGAAAGGAATGTATAATGCTACTAGAACAAGGAATTAGTTTCAAATCACACTTGTTCTCAAGACTTCATAACAAATGCTAATGATATACCTTACTGTACATATCAATAAACATTAATACATTTGACATAATTTCTTTACTTTAAATAGACAGTAATGACAGTTGCTGTACACAGTATGTATATCCGTATTGTAGTTCAATAACTGTTTTTGAATCCACGAATACGGGGAATGTATAACGTCACAAGAACAGTGAATTAGTTCGGAATCACACTCATCTTGAAGACTGCATAACAAATGCTGTTGATATATCTTACTGTACATATCAGTAAACACTATCACATTCGATTCAAACCTTAGAGTTTTGTAGTTATAACCAGAAATTATTAAAAAATGAGCATTTTTATCCAACCCTGGAGTCTGTAATATCACACGTAACACACACTCATCAACATTTTTCCTGTGCTCTTGATAGTATTCTTTCGAAGAATCTGATGTGTATACAGTAAACGTTAAGGGTGTAATATTGTTTAACCAACAGTCTTCTTCTACTTCTTCTGCCTTACAACCCTCAAGACATGAAGAAACTATAACTAACTGTTCGATTCCTTCTCTCTGTCTTACACTTATATGCTTATATTTCATATTTTAGGCACACATATAAACAAAAAACAGCTTAGGCACACATATAAACACAGCTAAAAACTATGGTAGATAAAACATAGGTAGGGAAGATTCTAGCGCCTTCTCCTCCTCAGCAGACTACCCTTCCCCCTATACATGCATGAACAATGTTAAAGCAAACACTTTAAACTTTCTATTTAACAAAATCTACCTCGTTACGTGAATTTATTTTGCCTTTATATATGAGCTTCAATCCTCTTTGATTTAATTCCTCCACGTCGTTGTCGGTTAGTTCTTGGTACTGAGCTGGTAAAAATACTGATGTTGCCACCTCTTCGTCACCAGATTTTTCTAAAATATCTGCAACAATTCGCCTCCCGTACCGAGTTTTAACAGCTCGGTACGAGAGCACATTGTAAACTTCATTGACCGCTAATTGATCTAGCGGTCTATACTCGCTTCCTCTTGATTTAGATAAAGTAGAAAGTTTCTTCAACAAGTCCATAACTTGATGGCAAACAGTTAAATCACACTCTGAAACCAAAAAAAGAAATCCTAATATTATCCTCTCTATTCAATCAAGTTATAACTTATTACATTGCGTTACAAAGAAACAGAGAGAAAAAAACTTACCAAAAGATTAGGTGTGAATCAAATCTCTGGTCAATCCCGAACAGCGCGAGCAGCAATCAAGGATATATGTAATAGATCACTGATGTACACAAGCAAGGTCGCAGAACCAGCGAATACGTTTCCACAAACGAATGCTGGCTATATATATACTAAACTCATCGCAGCAGGAGAGCGCACGTGCAAGCCAACTCAGCGGGAGGGTGCACGTGCATGCATGTTTAAAAATAGAAGATAAAGGATGCTGGCTCAGCGGGAGAGCGCACGTGCAAACCAACTCAGTGGGAGAGCGCACCTGCCACACACACACACACAAAAGAACAAAGGAAGCGGGGGAAACGAGGCTGACTCAGCTGGGGGAGCGAGGGGAGGGGAACGAGGCTGACTCAGCGGGAGGGGAGCGCGCACCTGCCACACACACAGCTGCACAAATGGGGGAAACGTAACCCCCCTCCGCCAAGGGGGTGGAGGCCACACCCCGCCCCCACCACCCTGCACGCGCGCGCGCGCGCACGCACGCTCACCTCCCCCCACAGAGACAGACCAACACACCCACCCTCCCCCCAGCACTACCCAACCCCACCAATCAGAGCAAAGCCCCGCCCCCACCCACCAATCAGAGCAAAGCCCCGCCCCCCCACCCACTCACCAATCAGAGCACAGGCCACGCCCCCACCCCCACCCCCAACCAATCAGAGCACAGACCACGCCCCCCGCCCACCCCCCACCCCAAAGTGGATCAGAACCGGCGTCACACCACTACTTTCAACGTTCCACCGTCTATTTCAATTTTGTAAAGTTTCTTAAACAGTTAGAAGTTACTGAGTTTGTCAATTTTCACTGCGTATATCGAAGCAAATTCAGACAGAATAGTTTATTACATCTTGTCGTAAAGACCACGAAAAAGGAAACAAAAATTAACTCATTAACATACCTCCGGTTTCAACACAAGAAATACCAGTGTACGCCTTCCTCCTAGAACTGGTTTTGTAGAACAGTGTACTTACCTGAAAAGAAGAAAAGGCATATGTAAGAAACAAGTTTCATAGTAGTATCTTATAAAAGGACTGGGTAAATACAGGGAAGTCGTGCACAGCTGGACTACCAGCTGCGCACAGATTATTTCTACAGGCACTTTTCAAAACAAACTTCATCCTATCAACACACACAGCTATAAGGTTTGTTCGCAGAACGAATCCGTGATAGTTCGATTTATCGTCGATACGCGCATGCGCGGTTGGCAACTACTTTGAAATGTGACCAGCTAATTTCCACTACGAACGGAAGTGGTTGGAAACGTCTGCTGTTTTGAACCAACGTGTTTTGTATTCTGTAAGCTTCAGAAATTAATTAGGATTTTATTCGTAACTTCAGGTTTAAAAATTGATGAACACGGTATGATAACGTGAATGACTACATAGTATTAGTAATATTAGTTGAAAGTCTGAATATATATACTTAGACATAAATACAGAAGTGGGTTGTATTTATTATTTTCATATTTGGTAAATTTTACTTATTTTGTAAGGTTACTTCAGCAACTAATCACGGCCGTGAAGTAATTCTCAGGTCAGTTATGAAACGAAGATAGATGGCAGTGGATATGCGCGCGCATATTCTGACTCGCTGACTGAAAGAGTTTTCGTCCAGGATCAGAAACTGTTCCAACGGTTTGCTGATGGCTTCCAACAGTTTGAAAAGTTTGTACGAACAACACATTAGTGGTCAGCAACTCCGATGATCGCTACTACGAACGCAAATTTGAATGTGCGCATGCGTCTGATAGATGGCAACAGTTTCTGACTCTACTACGAACAAAGCTATAGACATCCCCGTGGCAGGACGATACTGACCTCGCAGCGAAGTGGAGATTCCTATCAGCTCATTATTAACAAGACCTTAAGCTCGCTACACACGTTCAGTTCCGCTTGTCAGTTAGAACTGACAAATCTAACTGACGCAACAATCACATACACACGTTCAGTTTGGTGTGTCAATTCGATGTGGTTAACTCCAAAATTTGGTCGTGCTTGTGTTTCGGAAATTGCAGCTTAATGTTTTCGGACGATGAGTTATTACTGATGTATGGTGCAGTGGATTGTGTAATTGTGAAAAGAAGGCGTCAATTCAAGCGGAATGTGCGGGTTAAAGACTGGCTTTTAAAACGAGCCGAGTACTCCTACCTTAACCTTTTAAATGAGCTTCGGTTTCAACCCAAGAATTGGCCTAATTATTTGCGGATGAACGAAGAAACATATCTAGATCTGCTGTCCCATGTTTCTCCGTTGATAAAGGACACTGATAACGAAGATTTGGACATCATTGGCACCTCTTGATCCGTCAGGAATAACAATTGATCGAAGTACCACAGTTTACGTACATACCCGTGGTCTGTACTCATTCCACTAACCAAACTGTCTGTTTTACACAGTTCTTTACGAAATGCAGTTTTCAAACTGTTTATCTTCTTTGTCATTAGTGTTTTGTTGGCAAGAGGATCGATCTCTTTAACTTTTTGTACGAGCTTGTTATAAGCTGTCTCACGTTTCACTTTATGATAATCTTTAGAGGTAAATAAATGTAAATAAAAAATTACTTTACCAAAGCCTGGTGTTACTTGAAAAAGGGCTATCAATGTACTGACTACGCCCACGGCAAAAAAAAAAAAACGCGGGACACTTGCCAATCACTGGGGCGCATGCGCAGAACAGCTGATTTGAGGAACTGAACTGACGCTCCCACACACACAATCAATTCGGCTTGCCGTCAAGCCGATGTGTCAAGCAAAACTGATGAATTTCCATCATGCCATCAGTTCAACATTTCTGGCTTGAGCTCACATCGTTTGAACAACCTTTTGCAGACACACGGTCAATTCGGCTTGTTCACATCGAATTGACAAGCCAAATTGAACGTGTGTAGCGGCCTTTAGAGCGCATACCGTATTCTTCTTGTACAAACATTTGCCCCGTGTGCCTGAATCATTGGTCACGGGTCGTTCAAAAATGAAGTAAAAGTTTCCAAAGCAATAGTCTTGTCATTGCATACAGGACGTAACAAAAAAATACGGGGCAAAATACAGTTGAAGAGTGGATAGAGTGGGTCCGGAAATGCCTAGTTTCTTATTTATCTGGGAGACTTTCATGTATGAACTTAGTGTATTCAAATGTGGTTATTTTCTAGAATAATAACAATACATAATGTCGCCATTATTTACATCCAGTATTCAAAATACCTACCCTATGTGCCTGTTTACAGGCGTTCTGTACATCCTCAGACATCCCTTTCGGAGTTCTTACTGTCTGAATGACATCAGAATTTACTCCCAAAGGGCTGACGTAGAGTCGTTCCGTTCAGACAAGCTAGATGAAAATAATAATGGCATTGTTTTTACGGCCCTCTTATTTACTTTTGACGGTTTTCGGAGACGCCGAGGTACCGGAATTTAGTCCCGCAGGAGTTCTTTTACGTGCCAGTAAATCGACCAACATGAGGCTGCCGTATTTGAGCACCTTCAAATAGCACCAGACTGAGAAAGCCAGCCGGCTACAAGATAGATACACATCATACATCAGTGTTCTCGGATTCAGCCCGCCTCGTGGCCATGATCGTTAAGGCGTAAAGTCTACATAAGGGCCTCTCAAAGGCCCAAAATCTCACGCGTGCAAACTCAGGCGGAGAGTCCTGTGCAGAGTGCATCGGTCCCACTAAGCTCGGACCAGCGCGTCGTTTCGGGGCTACTCGGCTAAGCTCGGTTCAACTCGGCTCGGATTTGGAGCGCTACGGAGCAAGTGAGGAAGAGGGAGACAGGCGTGAGGAAAGAGAGAAACAGCGCTAGTGCTCCGAATCGAGGAGTGGGGGTCGGCACTCTGGTCAACCAAGCAAAGTCGTCTTTTGCACCGTGCAATGCACTGGAGCATGCACCCTGAGAGGCCCTGGTCTATATGGTCTGACACCGTGGTTAGCCGTTTCGAATCCCACTGGTCGGAAAGGTTTCCATCATCAGAATGTTGGCTGGCAGGGCAGATGGCGTGCCAAAAGCCTGGATTCAATTCCAAACCTCACTGTAGTGCTCATATGGAGCGAGGGCATACGGCACTGTTGATGGTGATTCGTCTGTCGGTTAGGGTCATAAAGCTTTGTGCAGACTCTTTGGTGCTATTTTTTAAACAAAATTGCTGATACTATTTTCTTATTTTTCTAATTCTTTCTTTGTTTTTTACTTATATTTCCTGTTTTGTTAAAGACGACACACACACACCCGGACAATTCGACAGGAGTAGGCTATGTGACGACCCTTCCTACTATCTTATATCACATCACATTAACGTTAAAATGAGGTTTACGTCAGGAAAGGTATCCGGTCATAAAAACTACCTGTACAGAAACGGGACAAGGGTTGAACATACAGCGTTCTCGGATACATTTCTAGCCAATGAACGTATTACAGGTCAGGCTCCATGGCTAAATGGTTAGCCTTTTTTTTTCTTTTTGCTATTTGCTTTACGTCGCACCGACACAGATAGGTCTTAAGGCGACGATGGGACAGGAAAGGTATTAAATGTCCATTAAACTATTGAAAAGGGCAAGCGAAACAATATAACTACGACAGGCATATAAAGACGAGTTATCTGACCTACTGTATTTATAACGAACTAGCTGATGTACCCGTGCTTCGCTACGGGATTCTCAGAAAGACTGACTTTGTGGTTTTCCTAACTGAAATAAACATAGGTCATTACAAAAACGTAAGTATGAATGTAGCGATTAAAAGCAATGCTATCATATAAAATACTCGATCAAATGGAAAGCCGCACGTTTTATCACTTTTAACGAACAGTGCTGCGGTTAGATTGGGGTGCCAATCTAATAGTCCGAAGTTCCAGAGCTGGGATGACCAGGCCGCAGATTGCCATGAACACTCATCTGCCATTATTTCGTTAAATATGCACACTGTTCATTCCAATCAGTGCCTCAGAGTAGGGATTGAATAGCCCGAATGCTATGATGATCCAGTGTGTTACGTACCAGTAGTATCAGTAAAGTTATAAACCAGGGGAATGGCATGCTAAAGAAGAAAGTTATCTAACTCCCCAGCTACTTCCCATCAATATTCAGGCAGGCTGTTACACTCTGTACGACTGGGCGAGTTGGCCGTGTGGTTAGCGGTGCGCAGCTGTGAGCTTGCATCCGAGAGATAGTGGATTTGAACCCCATTGTCGGCAGCGCTGAAGATGGTATTCCGTGGTTTCCCACTTTCACACCAGTCAAATGCTGGGCCTGTACCTTAATTAAGGCCTAAGGCACTCCTAGCCCTATCCTATCCCATCGTCGCCATAAAACCTATCTATGTCGGTGCGACTTAAATCAAATAAAAAGTACTCTGTACGCAGCAGTAATTCTATCTACCGGAGATGAGGGGCAACAGAAGACACAAAGCACATCACGACAAACAATGGTCAATGTAATGTTATTGTTGATCAATGTTATGAGCTTTCTATATTGTAGGCCTACATATTTAGTTTTCTTTCGACTCTGTGATTTGTAAAATATTTTATACCGTAAACTGTAGTTTCTTATTCTCCGACTTTACATACCGATTTTCATTAAATACTGTTTACCCATTTTCTAGTTACTTGGCGCTGATATGGACTTAGTAACAAAAATCCAAATTCATGAATATCTTTGTGATCATAGCCAGTACGGTAACAATGTACAAGACATGAATAATAGGAAATTTAATACTATATAACCTTAGTTATGTAGCATTCGTCGATTACACCTCTAACAAGAAATATCTGAGAATTACATTTTAGGCCTTCCGCTAAACTACCATTTCACTCAGCGTGAATAAAATAATTTACAGCCTAGACTATAGCGACTTATTTCCTGACTTTGCATACCGAGTTTCATCAAGATAGGACTACTAATAACAACAATATTTGAGAATTGAATTTTAGGCCTTCCTCTTAACGACCATTTCACTCAGCGTGAGTAAAATGATTTATAGCCTAGATTGTAGAGGCTCATCCCCCGACTTCACATACAGATTTTCATTAGACCACTAATAACATAAATAGTTGAGAATTCAATTTTAGGCCTTCCCCTTAACTACCATTTCACTTAGCGTGAGTATAATGATTTATAGCCTAGATTGTAGAGGCTCATCCCCCGACTTCACATACAGATTTTCATCAGACCACTAATAACATAAATAGTTGAGAATTCAATTTTAGGCCTTCCCCTTAACTACCATTTCACTTAGCGTGAGTATAATGATTTATAGCCTAGATTGTAGAGGCTCATCCCCCGACTTCACATACCGATTTTCATTAAATTCTCTTCAACCGTTTTCTCGTGATGCGTGTACATACATACATACATACATACAGACAGACAGACAGACAGACAGACAGACAGACAGACAGACAGACAGACAGACAGACAGACAGACAGACAGAAATTACGGAAAAGTAAAAAAGTGCATTTTCTTGTTACTATAAACATGACCGATACAGAAATACCATTATTTTCAAATTCTGAGCAATGTACAGACAAAACTCTTATTTTATATATAGATACTGCGGAGTAGCGCGGGTTCACTAGTAATCCATTATGCAACAAGGCTATAATGGCAATAATTAAGACACGAGTATATATGTGTTTTATAATTTCCATTACTATTATAGGCGAGTTGCATACGATTGTTTATGCTCGACGATAATTATAACTCAGTTTTTTTTTTTAAATATTCATAACTTTCTGTCGAGAAGTCGCTTGACAGTTGAGTTTACTGAACAGAGCGCATGCGCTGGGTTATTGATTTTCCGTGAGTGGATCAGAAACCTTGACAATGTCATATGTTTTCAAAGCTTTGATAGAAGGTTATCACAACCTAGCTTTATTACAAATACAAACTCTTCATTGTACAGTTGGTGAAGTGAATTTGCGGGAATGTGCCGTGTGGTTGCGGAATATTGGAAATAGAAGGTGCATTGATATTAATATGTGTGCCTGACATGTTTGATTTTGGAAATAAGTCCGAAGCTAGTGCGTTGAGCGCAGGTGCGATGCCTTCCTTAACTAATTTTGTCAAACAGTTGTATCATAATAGAAACCTCAACTCTGATTGGTGGAGAACTTGTATCATAATGAAACTTTCTAGCATCGTCGAGCATAAAATACACTATCCTGTAGGAGAGTAAATATGACAATGAAAAGGCTTTTGACATAAATATGTCTTAGAGCTGGGTTTATCTGAAAATTTGTGAAACAAAATGTCTGATGGCAATGTTACCTATCAACAGAACCTTGACAGCCGCACAGGTCATGAATCTGTATGCCATGACCATTAATCAATACTTCACATCACAGCCTGCATGGTTGCTAGGTAACATCACGTCACACATTTTACTGAAAGACATATTTATTATTTTCCCAAAGGGAAATTTCTTATAGCTTTTTACAGGAAGTATTTCGAAAGAATAATTTTTGAGATATCGCCTCCGGAAACAGTTGAACAGCGAGCAGGCCGATCGGTGAGGATGTATTATTATTATTATTATTATTATTATTATTATTATTATTATTATTATTATTATTATTATTATTATTATTATTATTAGCGTATGGTAACGTACACAAAACAATACAAAGATTAAATATACAGCACAAAATATTATGTACATAATTACAAGATAAACACATAACATTGAAAACAATCGTGCAAGCAAAAGGGTTCAAAGAGTTAGATCTAAGTTCTCTAGCCACTGTATGGCCTCAGAAGAAGCCACCACAAAGTCCTGGCTGGATCCAGCGAATGCCCTTCCAATGCATTCGGTGACAATATGGTTGATGGTCTGCTTAACTGCACCACAGTCACAGGCTGGAGATGATCTCATACCCCATTTAAACAACACTGATCCACATCTCCCGTGGTTAGTTCGTACTCTGTTGTGGGCTACCCATGTCTTGCGGTACAAATCAAAGCCAGCTGGAAGATTCTTATAATTGAACAGTGTCTGCCATTGAATCGGAGCTACGCTGTTCCATTCTTGTTGCCAATCAGTTTTTGGATTGAAATCCCTCCTAACAAGTTCCTGTGCTGTTTGAATAGGAGGAGATCTTGATTTGAGGCGACTGAATCTGGCGTTAACATCTTCATGGATGGGAATATCAGGATTGGTTATTATCTTATTGTATTCTCTATACAAGTTGTTCAATGTGGCTGAGCACCGAGGATGTCTGGCCATGTTCGAAGGAAGCGTCAGCTGATTCACAGGTTTATTTCACTGCGGTGACTTGTTTATAAACATCTCCAGTACTGTGAACGAGCCACGGGCAATAGCTAGTTAAATATAAGTTCAAAATGAAATTAAAATAGCCACTACCGAAACTCCTTCAGTAAGATCATACGCGTAACCACCCCTGAAAAGCCCACATTCAATCACCACGCTATACAGATTTGATAATCCTGCATAGTTAACCACACCAAAAAAATTCCTTTTTATTTATGTATAAAGTGAACTCTTTTTTTTTTTGCTAGCAGTTTAACGTCGTACTAACACCTCGAAGGTGTTCGGCGACGCAAGGATTGGAAAGGCCTAGGATTAGGAAGGTAGTCGTCGTGGCCTTAATTAAGGCACAACGCCAGCATCTGCCTGGTGTGAAAATGGGAAACCATTGAACTTTTGGTGTAGTGATTCGTTCTTCATTCGCTACTCATTCTTCTTTCTTTCTTTCTTTCTTAATCCATTCACCCAGCGGGGTTGGGTTTTTCCCTTAGCGAGGAATCCTACCTCCACCGCCTCAAAGGCAGTGTCCTGGAGCATGTGGCTTTTGGTCAGGGATACAACTGGAAAGGAGGACCAGAACATCCCCCGGGCGTTCCAGTCCTCGTACCACTTTACAAATTTCGTGGCAGAGCCAGGAATCGAACCCGGGCCTCCGAGATTGGCAACTAATCATACTAACCACTACACTAAGGAGGCGGACCACTACCCATGTCATCATTTGTTAACATACAACGATGGCGTATTTGTGAAATACAGCTCATTTTCTTATATTCAGTGGCAGCTGCTTTGTGCCCTTCCCACTGTTCTCCTGTGGACAGGTTTGCCCATTGTCAGTTAATACTGCGCAAACGTTGTGTGGCTCTTTAAATGACATCAAGGATAATCTGCTTGCCCGGCCTCGAATGGAGGAGGATCCTCGTAAGTCTAGAATTAAAATCCTTGGACTGGTCGGGAATCTAATCCAGTGCCTTCGCGACAGGTACACTACTACACAATGAGATGGCTTATAATACTTCTTAAACCGAGCTCGATAGCTGTGCGGCCAGTATCCAGTAATCAGGAGATAGTGGATTCGAGCCCCATTGTCGGCAGCCCTGAAGATGGTTTTCTGTGGTTTCCCATTTTCACATCAGGCAAATGCCGAGGCTGTACCTTAATTAAGGCCACGGCCGCTTCCTTCCAATTCCTAGGCCTTTCCTATCCCATCGTCGCCGAAAGACATATCTGTGTCGGTGCGACGTAAAGCAAATAGAAAAAAAAAAGAAAGAAAGAAAGAAATCCTGTAGTGCGCAGTAAATAAATAAATAAATAAATCATCATTGACAATCAGCTGTGAATGAGATTGCGTTTTTGTGGAAATATTTCGTTTACTAAATTAGAAGCAGTTTCCGCGCATAAGATTTTCCCGCTTAAGACGTTGTGGGTTTCTTTTTCGTGAAAAATATCTCACTGAAGTTTCACTCTGTTTCACACTTGTTTATATCGGGCCGACGTTCTTTGACATTCAGTTGGTCGCTCCTGTATGCGAAATGTAGTGCTAAACGACGGTAATAAACGCTTTCTTGGGAGTTCAAGTACCTCTTGTTGAACACCCCGTTCACTGACGCGTGTAATGCAGGCGGTATCAGTCATTTCACGTTGCACGAGCAATATCATCGGTCAGTGGACGTGCGTTGGGCGTCCGGGGAATAACAGATTTGAGAGCCCATTAATGGTTCCGTGTTTCCCCAAGACGAGAAGGGAATGGGTGTGCCTTATGCAAACAATGACGTGTGAAGGCAACCCAGTAGCGCCTGGGTTGTAATCTCTTGTCGACGAGAAGAGCGTAACCATATAATAATAATAATAATAATAATAATAATAATAATAATAATAATAATAATAATAATAATAATAATAATAATAATAATAATAATAATACCGGGCGAGTTGGCCGTGCGCGTAGAGGCGCGCGGCTGTGAGCTTGCATCCGGGAGATAGTAGGTTCGAATCCCACTATCGGCAGCCCTGAAGATGGTTTTCCGTGGTTTCCCATTTTCACACCAGGCAAATGCTGGGGCTGTACCTTAATTAAGGCCACGGCCGCTTCCTTCCAACTCCTAGGCCTATCCTATCCCATCGTCGCCATAAGACCTATCTGTGTCGGTGCGACGTAAAGCCCCTAGCAAAATAATAATAATAATAATAATAATAATAATAATAATAATAATAATAATAATAATAATAATAATAAGAGAAGGCACGGTGCCCCTTAGACAGAGGAGCGTAAGCAGGCCCACTCACAAAGAATGAAGGAAACTTGGGCTCTAAAGAAGGCCAAGTTCAGTGTCAAATGCAACAGGACTTAACGAGGTCCTTGATGGCCCCAGCGAATGATATAATAATAATAAACTCAGTCAGGTGCAGATGAATGTTTGAACCTGATAAAGCTAGGATTGGTCGAGTAGTTAGAACTGGTGGAGCGAAAAATTCTGAGGAAGATACGGGGAGCCCAAAGAACAGACGATGGATCATACAGAAAGAAAGCAAACCAAGACCTGTACCGCAGGATAGAAAAGATCTCCGACTTCATCCGGAAGAGGAGGGCCATGTTCTTTGAACACATCTACAGAGTGGACCCGGGAAGACTGACCAACCAGATAGTAAGGTTTTTGAGACCAGGAAAACTGTGGTACGCTGGCATCAGCAAGTGAAGAAGGACCTGACAGAAATGGAATACAAGGATCGGAAACAAGCAACAGAGAAACTTACAAGTCGAAAATAAAGAACACAAAGAGTTTCCAAGAAAAAGTTAATTTGCGGACCCAAAGACCTTGGACGGAAGAGAGAAGAAGGTTGGAGAGTGAAAGAATGAAGGATTACTGGGCGCAGATCAAAGCCCAGAAGAAGCTGAAATCAAATTACCGTGGTCCACAGTTGGTCAAAACGAAAGAAACTCAGTCAGGATACTTACAAATCCCAATCCCTCTCTTTCGACGAAAAACTGAGACACTGCAGCACATTAGTTACACCAGCATGTCTCTATGCAGCGGAGACACTTTCTAAGATAGAAGATCCCTTAATTGAGAAAAAAGAAAGCAAGTTCCTCAGGAAGATCTTAGGACCAAAGAAAGTCCCTACCTTCCATCTGAGGTCCAACAAAGAAGTGTATGAGAGGATTGAGAAGATAACCACCAAAATGAGGAGGAGAAGATTGACATTTTATGGGCAGTTGAAGAGAATGAGCCCAGACAGACTGGCATATAAATTAATTATTCTTCAAGAAAAATGGGAAACTCATCCCCGCTGGTTGAACGAAGTGCATAAAGATCTCAATGAAGGAGGTATCAAGCTCACTGAAATTCAAAATAGAAATATCTTGAGACAGAAAGTCGCGGACCTGAAGGATAATCCAGAGAAACGACCTGCTAAACCACGGAACATCTCGGTGGAAGAACGGGAAAGGAGAAGCCAAACTAAAAAATAACTAAAAACTAAAAAAGGAAAAAAGAAAATGGGATCTACATCAGAAAATCCAAACAAAAATTCTGCTGTAAGATAGAGAAGATCACGGACACAGTGCGCAGTCGCAGAGCTCGCTTCTGTGGTCAGCTAAGACGGATGGACGATTCTTGATGGGCAAAACTCACTTTTAACAATTTCGACTCAAAAACAAAAGCAATCAAGAAAGACCTCGAAGAAATGGGCCTACGGCCAGAAGACGCGCACAAACTCGACCTCTTAAAAACAAGCATTGTGACTTTTAGCACTCTCCGAAATGAGAAATAGACAACCTGGTGCAAAGCGGTCGGATAAACGCCGTGCTCACACACGTCAGAATGTACGATACAACTTACCGTGGTCCCTTGTTGACCTATTGTCAAAAATAATAATAACAATAATAATAATAATAATAATAATAATAATAATAATAATAATAATAATAATAATAATAATAATATAGCCATACCAAGCGAGTTGGTCGAGCGGTTAGGGGCGCGCAGCTACTTAAAGAACGAGGAAAACCTGGGATTTAAAAAAATTACAGGAATACTAAATATGTTCTTAAAATCGGGAGTCTCCCGCTTAAATCGGAGGAGTTGGCAGGTCTGAATTTACTTTGAAACTTACTTCCCCTACAGCCCCCGCCTTCCTATCGCTTAGCCGAGACAGTAAAGGCGTCCTCAGCTTACCGGAAAGGACGTGGTTTCGATTCACCGTCTTCTTATGTCATCTCCTTTGGGGGCCATCGGGGAGTAATGTTTCCTTGTATCGTGAATGTCCACCTACATTCGTGACCGGCTCCATGGCTAAATGGTTGGCGTGCTGGTCTTTGGTCCACGGGGTCTCGGGTTCGATTCCCGGTGGGGTCGGGGATTTTAAATTAATTGGTTAATTCCGATGGCTCAGGGGCTGGGTGTGTGTGTTGTCTTCAGCATTAGAAATCATCCTAGGTAGGGCCCCACCTTCACACACACGGAGGTCGCCTAAAGGGTGTCAAATCGAAAGACCTGCAGCAGGCCTCTCCGGAGGTCACGCGCCATCATTATTATTACCTAAATCCGTTTCCCGTCAATATTTTTCTATATAATCAGTTGTATCAGAATCTATTGGCTGCGTTCTGCGATAGTGAAAACTTCATACGATGGTGACTTCCTTACAATCTCGAATCGACACTCATTGGCGTTTCGTGAAGTGGTGTGTTTTAGTGATGCCATTTTGCGGACGCTGAAGGCTTCATGAATGAACATTTAGCAGCGAAACTTCCACTACTGAAGCGGGACATAGCCCTAGTCTGCCTATATGAGAAATCCATAAAATCCTTCATTTTTCACAGCCATTTTACCTTACTTCATATTTCAAATACCTCTCATCTTATCACAGTCTTAACACCAGATCTACTAATAATTCCATCCTTGCTTTACCTACCCACAGAACTGCCATCTACGATAAATCATTCACAGTAATTGCCTGCCGTGAGTGGAACCTCCTTCCCGAAAGTATCAGAGGGTTAAGCGCTATTCGCACTTTCAAGGGAGCACTTTCGAGACATTTTATGCATCAGTAACGATCATCTGTAAACTTGGTGCCGCTACTCACAAAACATTATATTGTCATGGATGTCTTGGTAGAAGATTAGTTAAAAAATCTTAACCGTTTTGTTTTTCAAATGTTGTTAAATTCTATGTACTACCTATTTTTTTTTTTTTTTACATGTAGGATATTAGTTTTAAGAACTTTTCCTTTCATTTTATCGAATTTATTTCATCTTAATTTAATCTAATTAGTGTAAAGTAATAGAATGTAACATATGTAGTCTATACTTCACTGCCTGGTTAAATGGAAGAGAAGGCCCGAAGGATTTAATCTTGCCAGGTAAAATAAAACATTACTACTACTACTACTACTACTACTACTACTACTACTACTACTACTACTACTACTAAATAAGCGGCAACAGGAGTCCACTCTATCGCACTGAACACCGAAATGTTGTCCCGCAAGGGTTCTCTTTGCGTCCCACTACACGAGACAGGCATATATGAGTACCTTCCAATATCACCAGACTGGTCTGAGTGGGGATCAAACCCACCACTGAACTAATGAGCCTCCCCAGGAAAGCAGTGGCGGCCGGCCCATAAGGCAACAGCTTCACGTGCCCTCCCAGTAAACAGCGAGAATGAAAATCCACAGCATGTTTCCAGTCATTCGACCGGGTCAGGAATGGAATACATGAAGCCCCCATCTACCGGCGAGGATAGGAATTTTTGCTGGCTGCCGAAGCCTGTCGCACTCCTCTGGGACAATGATTAATGACTGACATATGAAATGAAATGATATTGGAGGGTGTTGCTGGAATGAAAGAGGACAAGGAAAACCGGAGTTGCGGGAGAAAAACCTGTACCGCCTCCGCTTTGTCCAGCACAAATCTCACATGGAGTGACCGGTATTTGAACCACGGAGGCCCTCCAATAAGCAGTAATATTTTAATTTTTTACTTTCAATACATCATATACAGAACACAGGTTTGGAATTCACAATGAAGATCACTAATACAGTACAACCTCATTAATCTAACTGAGGCTCTACATTGTCCGAATTAATGAAAGTCCGGATTAAACTAGATAATTTAAGAAATTAGCAAACGTACATATTTAAACACTTTGCTCGGTAAAAAGAGTGTGTACAGAATTTTCAATTTAAGAAATACAAATATTTAGTACACAAGATATAATGCAAAGCAGTATTAGGCCCTATAAAATACAGAATAACTACGGTAGCGCAGTACAGAATTACATGGTAATCAAGGTACACCTTCATTAACCACATTTGACACGCTTACTGGTTTGAAGACACTGCTGATTTTTTGTTGTCTTCCTTTGATATTAATTCATTAATATATAAATAATTAATGAATTTATTTAATAATAAATAAATAATAATAATAAATTTAATAATAAATTAACTCACGCAGATGACTCCAATGTTCGTAATATGTAGATATATTTTCATCGTTGTTACCTTAAATGTATTTAATGATAATGTTAATAATAATAATAATAATAATAATAATAATAATAATAATAATAATAATAATAATAATTGTACCGGGCGGTACACCTCCACTCCGTTAATTTAAAATGTGCGCCTGTTGGAACTCCTCTGCTGGAGGAGGGCTGAACTTTATCTACGCTGTTAATTCTTTACTTTCTCAGAAGATGTCACCATGTGGAAAATTTTGAGTTTTAGAACTGTGTCACTTTTGATGTGTTTTTGTTTCGCTTGAAGTAAGAAGTGTGAACTTTCTCTTCTAGAGGACACTACTGAAGATCTACAATAGTGCAACCTAGTACGGAGTCAAAGAACTATTTTGTTGGAGAAAATTTAATTTCAAGAGTTTGTTCTTTGTTAAATTTCTTTCTGTCATTGTTTAAGTTGGCAATATTTACCCCTTTCTTCCCCTTGTTATGAATGTAACCAATCCCGAATTTCTTTAATTAATTTCTGACCAATCAGGGGTATCTTCCCCCAACTTGAATCTGTTGCGGGGTCCTATCCAATAAAAACGTTGTGGGCGGGTGTTTTCTTTCCCCTAACGCCTAGAACCTTCCACGAGAGGTTATAAACTGCTGATTTTTGGGTCTCCGGGCCACTTCTGTTCCATCTTTCAGTGTGTTAAGTACATAGCAGGGGGCGGGAAGCGCCTCTTTCTTCTCCAGCCGTTCAACTCAAGGTAATGGCCGATTAATAACTTCTTTCTTTGCTAGCTCAGCAGTTTAACTTTCGGGGCGGGTTCTAAGCGTTCAACCATGTAACCTTTTCCTAAAAGGTAACTTCTCTTTTCATCTATTCTCTTGTAAAACGACATATTGGGATAGAGAGTGCTAACCCTCTCGAGCTCCCACTCATATTGTTGTGAGGTGAACTTAGTTTTCTCAACCTATTCTTCGATAACGTAAAACAAAGTGTTCTCTTCTTAAGTCACCTCTTTAGTATGGGATTAGCCCTTATGTTAACGGCCTAGTGCCAAGTAGGTCTTAATGAAAGTGTACTAGGAGTGCAAGTTTGCCTCCTCCCCAAATTGTTATTTTAGAGGTCCTTTAATTAACCTTCTTTTTCATTTAATAGACCTCAGTAGGTTGGGTATTTTTCCCCTGTGTATATGTCCTTAGAGGACAGCTTTAAGGTGAAGTTTGGTGTGGCCTGTGATTGGCTTACACTTTGAGAGCAGATTGCGCTTTTGGAATTCAATTTTTGTATGCCTCGGGGAGGCTTTACTGTGTAATTTGGAGCAAGTGCTCCAGGGTTTGATTGGGGTCTTCTGCCCCTTGGTTAAAATTTTGTATATCGGAAAGTTGGGCTAGTTGCTCAAGAATTGTGAACTCAGGGCTCGAAGCCCAAATTCTGTAATCTCTGTAATTGTACATTTCAAATTGTGTTTCGGCTACTAAGTACCTGTTCTTTGTTATTACTTAATTTTGAAAAGAAAATATAACCTTGTTAAATTTTATAGTAACTTTGATTCCGTAGTTTGAGACTCATTCACGCCCGCACCTTCTTTCACCTCTACCTACCACCCAAAACACGGTAACAATAATAATAATAATAATAATAATAATTGTACCGGGCGGTACACCTCCACGCCGCTAATTCAAATATTGCGCCAGTTGAAACTCCTCTACAGGAGAAAGCCTGAACTTTAACAAACTGAATTAACTCAACGGTTTCTCGGAAGATGTCACTACTGTAAATTTGGTAATTTTGAAGTGTTCTGAACTGTGTCTATTTCGATTTGTGTTTGTTTGTTCCGTATCAAGAAGTTGGGACATTCTCTAACAGAGGTCTCTACCAAAAACTATGATAACGCACTCTGGTGTAAAGGAATGGATTCTCCTGAAGAAATATGGTATTCCTAAGTTTTGTTTTTACTAAATTTTGTTCTGTGGTTTGTGGGTTGGCAATATAAATCCTTTCTTTCCGCCTGTTTTGAATGTAGCCAATCATGAATTTACGTAATTAATTTTCCACCAATAAGGTGTTTCTTCCTCGTCTTGTGTAATAGTTTTTGCTGTTATCCAATAAAAACGAAAGGGTGTGTCTACTCATTCCTGAAAGGTCTCGAATGTTCCACGAGGGCATTTTCTTGTCTCTGTGCCACTTCAGTAACATCTCTCTTACCGTGTGAATATGTAGCAGGGGGCGGGAAGCGACTCTTTCTTCAAGCAGCAGTTCTTCTACAAGGTAATGGCCTGTTAACACCTTCATTTCTTGCTAGCTCAGCAGTTTAACTCTCGGGGAGGGTTCGAAACCTTTAGCATGTAACCTACCTTTTTAAAATGTAAATTCTTTTCTGTCTATGTAAAATATATAAATTACTGTAAAGCGGGGATAGAGAGTGCTTCACCCTCTCGAACTCCCCTTCATTTTTGAAAAGGAGGTGACTACGCTTTCATAACCGTTCTTCTCTTCTTTAATGTAGTAAAGTTTTCTCATTCGTGTCACCTCCCTAGCTTGGGATTAGCCCCTGTATGATCGGCCTAGCACCACATAGGTTTTAGACAAAAACTTGGTGTAGGAGTGCAAGTTATCGCCTCCATTCAATTTTGTATTTTGGGCCATTTACTTAACCCGTTTTGTTTTCCTTCCTGCGAAGGCCCAGTAGATTGGGTACGATATACCCCTGTTTCTTTATTATGCCTTGATGGCAAGTTGTGTAAGAGTCCGTTATTGCCCTTATAGGCTTGAAAGATTGAGAGCGGGACAGCTCTTTATAGTGTTGTGGTAAAAGTGCCTTAGAGAGGCTTGAGATGTAATGTTGGGAGCTAATGCTCCATGTAATTAAGGGCGTTCTGCCCTTTGGGCATCTTGTTATTGTGAGCTGAGAGCTCAGATTTTATACTTGGGGCTCGAAGCCCAGATCTTGTACTAACCCCCTAAATCTTGTGATTTCCTTGCACCTGATTTTGGCTTGTTGTTGACTTGTTAAGTTTACAAATTCTATGTCACCATTGTTAAGTTTTGAAAATATAACCTTTGTTAAAGTTTTAAATTAAATTTAATGTTGTAGCTGAGACCTATTCCCGCCCACACCTTCTTTCACCTCTAACTACCATGGATATCTCCGTAACAATAATAATAATAATAATAATAATAATAATAATAATAATAATAATAATAATAATAATAATTGCTTTACGTCCCACCAACTACTTTTACGGTTTTCGGAGACGCCGAGACGCCGAAATTTAGTCTCGCAGGAATTCTTATACGTGCCAATAAATCTACCGACAAGAGGCTGACGTATTTGAGCACCCTCAAACGCCAGTGGACTGAGCCAGGATCGAACCAGCCAAGTTGGGGTCAGAAGGCCAGCGCCCCAACCGTCTGAGCCACTCAGTCCGGTAATGATAATGTTTAGACAGTCTTTTTAATTTCACTAAGTTTTGGTTTAATGTTAATAATATCGCCTGCTTCATCCTGGTCATATTCAACCGATTCAGAGCTTTCTGTAATTGCATTTACGTATTATTAAACGGCTGTCCGGATTAGGCGAAGTCCGGACTAATGGGGTCCGGATTAATAAGGTTCTACTGTACGTTTAAACTGCAAAATCTTGTTTCAGGATATATATTTTACACTCCATCAGCTTCCGGTCACAACCCCTATGTGACCGTGGATCAGATGTTCAAGGTTGCCTATGTTTCCCGGAGACGAGGACTGTTGTAGTTAAAGCGAATCGTCCACAAGCAATCTGTGACCGAAAAGAATGGCAGGTCGCTCCCTGAAAAATAAAAACTACACAGTTCACCGATTTGTACGTAGGTCGAGTCATAAGTCATGGCAACTATTTTTTTTTCTCGCGAACAGGAGACAACACGGACAATCTAAGACATGCATTTGGAAACGTACGGTACGTACTTGCGTACGATGCCACTAGATGGTGTATGTAAACAACAGTGTGGGTCTAAGCATGCCCCCAAGTTCAGAGTGTGAGTGAGAGCGTCACAAAATGGAAGTCAACAAGCACACCCGCCTTATTCGCCTGATCTGAGCCCATGTGAATATGATCTAATCCCCAAAGTCAAGAAGCCATTACGTGGACAATGGTTTGCTAACAAAGAGGACATCGTAACAGCATTTCGGAGAGAGGTGTCACACGTTAGCGATACACATGCAGCGAATGGTATTCAGTGCCCGCCCCAACGCTGGCAACGCACAGTGAAAACCTTGGGTGATTATTTCGAAGGTCTGTAACCAGTGGAGACCTGTCCTTTGTACGTAGTCTTGTGTATTTGCTGTCTATACAACAATGTTTACCAATGGCCTGTGTTCTGTCACTTTCCAACGAGAATCTCCTGAAGCCAGAATCTGTCTTCAGGCACTACGCATAAGTACATACCCTATATTTCCAAATGCATATCTTAGATTTTCCGTGTTGTTTCCTGTTCAGTTGCCATGACTTATGACTCGACCCTCGTTTTTTGGAATGTGCTATCGTAGAAAATGATGCCGCAACTATGGACAGAAAGGTGTTTCCCAAGATTAAATGGAATAAAGACATTCGTGAGAAGTGCAATGGTAAAAATACGCTTGCTATGATCGAGAGATTTGCTATAGCTACAGAAAGCAGAGTGGAGGTGATATAAGCGGAAGTGCCAACTCCCCCGGTTTAAGCGGGAGACTCCCTACTGTTGGTTCTTCCTTCCTCTCTCCTAATCGCAGATACTTATCTCCCGATTTTGAGAGCAGATTTTGTCTTCCTGTATTTTTTCTTGAAAATCCGAGGTTTTTCATCGCTCTTTAAGTAGCTGGAGAGAACAGATGTTCAGTGGGCTCTGGCGAGGCAGATGGTGGTGTTCTTACCTATGACAGTAGTGATGGGACATTCGATTCATTTTACTGAATCGATTCATTTGATTCCGTTCACGTTACTGAATCGATACAGTGATCCGATTCACGGCTCATTGGTCACCGCTCCTACTGCATCTGTGTAGTATGTGCTGGTAAGACAGCAGCAACAGCATTCAGTGCTCGCAGCTGCCATCTGGTCTTCATACTATGAACTCCTTTCTTAGAAAAAATGCTAGTTACTCTTAATACATCGAACGTGTCCGGTGATGCAGGGTGGGAAAGGTTAGGATTAGGAAGGTAGCAGCCATGACCTGAATTAAGGTACAGTCCCAGCATTTCCTGGTGTGAAAATGAGGAAACTACGGAAAAACCATCTTAACAGCTGCCGACGGTGGGATTCGAACCCACCATCCCCCGAATGCAAGCGCATAGCCACGCGATATTAACCGCAGTATTTTTCTATCAGCTGAGGATTTTTTTAATAGTCATATTTTGTATAGGCTACCCGAGATGTACAGTAGCCCGCTGGTTTTCTGATTCAACATACTGTTATTGCGTCTGTCCACATATGATTGAAGTCTTGTGCAACGATGTGACATAAGAACTGAGAGAATACTGAGCCGTTCTTCCCAATATAAAACAGGTACTTTTGAGTGGTCATGAGCATGACTCAGTCATAGGGCAGGCTAGAGTCGAGTATAATTGTCAAATGTCAACTAAGTTATAATACTAAGATTCATTAAACTAATAAATAGTATAACCTAATAGCCTACCTACTTACTAGCTACTTCAGAATTATGTTGTGACTACCTTTATAACACTGCAAGTAAATCCATCTATTATTTAAACTTCCATGTAAGAAGAGGACAGTGAGTGCAAATGGGTATTATTTTCAAATGAGCTGAGCTCGAGAGTCCATTATAGCATACGATTCTTTCAGTGTAGCATGGCTCACTGTATGTTTCGCTGCAGTGAGCCGATAAGGAGCCGTGTGTATCTTGTGTCTCACTGAGCCGCGCTCGTTCACGATTCTTTCGTTGTGCCATGGCTCACTGTATGTCTCGCTGCAGCGGAAGCTCGGCTCTCCGCGTGTCCAGTGAGCCGATAAGGAGCCGTGTGTATCGTGTCTCACTGAGCCGCGCTCGTTCACGATTCTTTCGATGTGCCATGATTCACTGTATGTCTCGCTGCAGCGGAAGCTCGGCTCCCCGTCAACGTCCAGTGAGTGCGCCACTCAGCACTGTCCGCTGGGAGTAAGCTGAATCATGTGCCGTGAGCTCGCCGTTCCTGTGAATCGATTCACTCGGACACTTGAATGAATCGATACACTGCTTCGAATCATACATTCAGTAGCCAACACTATATGACAGTATCTCTAATGCACAGCAATGCTTTTTATTTTATCATTTCCGTGTATCAATGCCGACTGAGAGACTATTTTTAACATATTTAACAAGGTCAAAAATTCAATTCAGATCAAAGCTTCCCGAAAAAGAATTCTGGGAAAATGTAAACCTTAAAACTCGTTCAACAAGGGCAGTGCTTTGAGCATAAATCTAGTTCAGAAATTTATGAAGAGACCTAAGGCAGTTACAATGAAGAATCAGGAGTTCCAAAGCTCAGATATTTCAGTATTTATAAAAAAAATAGGATAAATTACATAATTGAGTAGTATAATGAGTTAAATATTGTTTAAATTAGGTCATCAATGATGTGTCGTAAAATGTAGGGATATGGAAAAAAAACTCCAGATTTTTTGCTTTTGAAAGTTGGCATGTCCCTATAAGTATTAACGACAAAGTAGGTTTGGGTGTGTTTTGGCATGCTGTCTATCAATGTTCACATTTCTATGTGTAAATGTATTTGTGCGTATTTTAGTTTTATATTATAGCCTCCGTGGCTCAGGCGGCAGCGCACCGGCCTCTCAGCGATGGGTTCCGTGGTTCAAATCCCGGTCACTCCATGTGAGAGGTGGTGGTGGTGGTGATTATCGATTTAAGAAGACGTACAACGAGGTAACCATCCTCTATATAAAAATAATCAGAGAGAAAAAACGGTAGTGGCCCGACACTTCGAAAAATTAAGGTACCGGCCAAAGAAAGACAAGGGCCACGAAGGGCGAGATACCTAATAGCGTCGGGGTCGGAAAAGAACGAGAGTTTACCAAGGAAGGTCGGATAGTATAGATGAAAGTGAGGAGCTTGGCACAAGTAATTGGAAGCAATCAGCTGAGGGCCTCGTGGCCGCCAGCCCACGCTCTAAAGTTCAGAGCCCCTGAGTCCCTATAGTCGCCTCTTACGACAGGCAGGGAATACCATGGGTATTATTCTACTGCCCCCACACACAGGGGTCACCATGTGAGATTTGTGCTGGACAAAGCAGGGGGGGGGGGCTCCGGATTTCCCTGTCATCTTTCATTCCAACAACACTCTCCACTAGAATTTCATTTCATCTGTCAGTCACTTATCATCGCTCCAGAGGAGTGTGACAGGCTTCGGCAGCGGGCACAATTCTTATCCTCGCCGCTGGTTGGGGGCTTCATTCATTCATTCATTCATTCCATTCCTGGCCTGGTCAAATGACTAGAAACAGGCTGGGGATTACCATCATCCGTGTCTGTATTTAAACTATAACGGTACCCTCCTAATATGAAACTTCACGAGCCGCCACTACAGCAAAGACATTTCCTTCTTTTACGTAGTGACTGTGGTTGTGATAGTCGGCTTTATACAACACGCACGTCACTCACTTCTTGAAGGAATACGGCAATCTGGCTCCTCCACTTGCTCAATAAGCGAGGCTTTACACACACACACACCTGACCTTGTTCCAGCAGTCTCTTCATTTCAAATCACTTGCCTAGCCCACGGCGAGATACCTTCTTCCTCATCAGAAATGACGTCAGCTAACGTCAATATGACCGACTACGTTTATATTCGACTCCACTGGATGAGTTCTAGAGGCAGATTTTCTTTTTCCTTACCTCACGGGACTGAACTGTTCAACACACAAACTACACGAGAGTGAGAGAGATAAAAATCTAATGAAAGATGTTCGGATTTTGACCTGCGGCTGGTACTGTTCCCACTTGTCATACGCCCTTCTATCCGACCTCCCACGAAAACAAATCTTATAGCCCGCTCCCTCCTAGTGTAATGGAATGGAATCCAATAGAAAATAATTTGTTTATAACATGTCTATAAACTCATTCTACGAAGAGACAGATTTCTTTTTCTGGCACGGGTTTACGTCACACCGTAGCAGATAGGTCTTATATCGACGATGTTATATGCCTGAGAAGGAAGCGAGAAGGAAGCAGGGAAAAACACGGAAAACCATCTTCAGGAATGCCAACAGTAGGGTTCGAACACATTATCTCCTGAATGCAAACTCACAGCTACGGTATCCATCTTACTCCGTGAAGAAATACTTCATCTGAGCCAGGACATTATGACATCAACATTAAACGTCACCGAGCTCGATAGCTGCAGTCGCTTAAGTGCGGCCAGTATCCAGTATTCGGGAGATAGTAGGTTCGAACCCCACTGTCGGCAGCCCTGAAGATGGTTTTCCGTGGTTTCCTATTTTCACACCAGGCAAATGCTGGGGCTGTACCTTAATTAAGGCCACGGCCGATTCCTACCAACGCCTAGGCCTATCCTATCCCATCGTCACCATTAGACCTATCTGTGTCGGTGCGACGTAAAAGCCCCTAGCAAAAAAAAAAAAAAAAAAAAAAACACTGACTGACAGAGCAAATGCAACACCAAGAAGGAGTGGTCAGAACTTTATGCCAATTGCAGGGTAGACTGACGTCACTGAGGTATGCTCATGATGTGAAATGCGCCGCTGTGCTGCGCACGTAGCAAACGATAAATGGGACACGGCGTTGGCGAATGGCCCACTTCGTACCGTGATTTCTCAGCCGACAGTCATTGTAGAACGTGTTGTCGTGTGCCACAGGACACGTGTATAGCTAAGAATGCCAGGCCGCCGTCAACGGAGGCATTTCCAGCAGACAGACGACTTTACGAGGGCTATGGTGATCGGGCTGAGAAGGGCAGGTTGGTCGCTTCGTCAAATCGCAGCCGATACCCATAGGGATGTGTCCACGGTGCAGCGCTTGTGGCGAAGATGGTTGGCGCAGGGACATGTGGCACGTGCGAGGGGTCCAGGCGCAGCCCGAGTGACGTCAGCACGCGAGGATCGGCGCATCCGCCGCCAAGCGGTGGCAGCCCCGCACGCCACGTCAACCGCCATTCTTCAGCATGTGCAAGACACCCTGGCTGTTCCAATATCGACCAGAACAATTTCCCGTCGATTGGTTGAAGGAGGCCTGCACTCCCGGCGTCCGCTCAGAAGACTACCATTGACTCCACAGCATAGACGTGCACGCCTGGCATGGTGCCGGGCTAGAGCGACTTGGATGAGGGAATGGCGGAACGTCGTGTTCTCCGATGAGTCACGCTTCTGTTCTGTCAGTGATAGTCACCGCAGACGAGTGTGGCGTCGGCGTGGAGAAAGGTCAAATCCGGCAGTAACTGTGGAGCGCCCTACCGCTAGACAACGCGGCATCATGGTTTGGGGCGCTATTGCGTATGATTCCACGTCACCTCTAGTGCGTATTCAAGGCACGTTAAATGCCCACCGCTACGTGCAGCATGTGCTGCGGCCGGTGGCACTCCCGTACCTTCAGGGGCTGCCCAATGCTCTGTTTCAGCAGGATAATGCCCGCCCACACACTGCTCGCATCTCCCAACAGGCTCTACGAGGTGTACAGATGCTTCCGTGGCCAGCGTACTCTCCGGATCTCTCACCAATCGAACACGTGTGGGATCTCATTGGACGCCGTTTGCAAACTCTGCCCCAGCCTCGTATGGACGACCAACTGTGGCAAATGGTTGACAGAGAATGGAGAACCATCCCTCAGGACACCATCCGCACTCTTATTGACTCTGTACCTCGACGTGTTTCTGCGTGCATCGCCGCTCGTGGTGGTCCTACATCCTACTGAGTCGATGCCGTGCGCATTGTGTAACCTGCATATCGGTTTGAAATAAACATCAATTATTCGTCCATGCCGTCTCTGTTTTTTCCCCAACTTTCATCCCTTTCGAACCACTCCTTCTTGGTGTTGCATTTGCTCTGTCAGTCAGTGTAAAAAAAAATAAACGTCGCTTAAACTGAACCAACAACACCAAGGTATTTGAACACGTGACAATAATATCAATAGTAATAATCTTATTATTATTATTATTATTCCCCTCGCTTATCCCATACCCTGGATGAGTTGCGGGTGTGAACTCTGTCACACAAATAGGCTTGATCCAGTTTTGCGGCCATATGACTTCCCGAGCCAATCCTACGCGAAATCTAACCTATTACAACTTAACCTAACCTAATACACCGTAATCTATTCTAGATCGTCACCATAAGACTTATCTGTGTTGGTGCGACGTACAGCAAAAAAAAAAAATCTAAACTAAGCTAACACCACGTAATCTATTGTAAACCAACCTATTACAACGTAATCTATTGTAAACTAACCTAATACAACGAAATTTAACCCAATACAACGTAATCTATTTTAAACTAACCTAATGCAACGTAATTTAACCCAATACAACGTAATCTATTGTAAACCTAATACAACGGAATCTAACCTAATACAACGTAATTATTGTAAACTAATCTAATACAACGTAATTATTGTTAACTAACCTAATACAACGTAATCTATTGCTAACTAACCCAATACAACGTAATCTAACCTAATACAACGTAATCTGTTGTAAACTAACCTAATACAAAGTAATCTAACCTAATACAACGTAATCTATTGTAAACCTAATACAACGGAATCTAACCTAATACAACGTAATTATTGTAAAGTAATCTAATACAACGTAATTATTGTTAACTAACCTAATACAACGTAATCTATTGCTAACTAACCCAATACAACGTAATCTAACCTAATACAACGTAATCTGTTGTAAACTAACCTAATACAAAGTAATCTAACCTAATACAACGTAATCTATTGTAAACTAACCTAATACAAAGTAATCTAACCTAATACAACGTAATCTATTGGAAACTAACCTAATACAACGTAGTCTAACCCAATACAACGTAATTATTGTAAACTAACCTAATACAACGTAATCTAATCTAATACAACGTAATTATTGTAAACTAACCTAATACAACGTAATCCGACTTATTCTATTCGAGTAGAAGGTAATTAACACAACACAACTTAGTCTAGCATAATACAAAGTAACCTAACCTAATACAATGTTTCAACGTATTTGGTAGCACACAAACGCCTAGTACTAAAGCATGAGTAATTAAGCAGACGCGGCATAAATCCCCGACCCAGTTAGGAATAAAACGCGGGACCCTCTGTGCCGAAGACCACGACGCTGACCATTCAGCTAAGGAGCTGGCAGTTCCTTCGTTTTCTGTCTAGAGAGAAATATCTCAAGTTGGGGAAGGTGCAAGTTTGCATGCAGGAACCTTTTAAACTGGAAGGGTGCAAACAAACTCGATAATCGAAAGAAGAATACAATGAAAGGTAACCAATATAAGAAGAAGAGGCGGAGGAGGAAGAAGATCTGGCGGGCGGATCAATAGAGAGGCAGTGTGCATGCCGCTAAGACAAGGCAGGTGGTTGACGACAAAGGAGTTGCTGACTGAGGACTCAACACACACACAACATACACGGCTCGCTACATTTCCATAAGGTCACGACATGGTACGTGGTTCTCTTGTGTACGCGTGCGCATGCACGGTTAGTTACCTCTCCCTTCACTTGCGATCACGGATGTTTGTTTTATGCTACGCGATGTTCAGGTACATGTGAAATTCTCAGTCAGAAAATGAGAGTTCTCATATCAAGACTACCGGTGTCATTTTCAATATATACACTATCAGTCAGTAATAAACGGTGTCTATCTTTTATACCAGGTTTATACACCGTTTATGAGCAATTTGTTACTAATAAATCGTGCGTAAGCCTCCTGTGTATACATTTGTTACAGTTATTCACTGATATTTTAGTGGCATTTATACCGCCTGCAGTAATATAATTGTGGTAAAATATCCGACTTATTAAGCACACACTGGAAGAATGGAAAATAACGTTGATGATCACCACGATATTTTTAACATAGAATATTTTGAGGTTATGGAGGCTGGAAATGTTCATAAAATAAAACACTTTAAGAAACAGAGTGACCCATTTCTCCTGGATATGTTTTTTAAAATACAAAATCTGCTTTACGTGGCACCGGCATAGATAGGTTTTATGGCGACGATGCACAGTGGGTAATTTCTAGCATCCAGCCGGCCAAAAATAATATTTTCAACCCTTGTCTTTGGTGCGCATTTTCTGTGAGTCGTGTTTATAAGACTCTTGGGTACAATAATTAAGTATTGAAAAGTCGCGCTGTCTGATTATCTATTCTCACCGAAGGCCTAAAGTGGCCCTCCTCCGTTAGGGCATCATATTCTGGCGAGGTGAGCGCGCAGTTATTATTATGTGAGGGCTCAGTAAAGACATCAAAACTAAATATTTCTTTAGCTTGCAATGTGATTATATTAGATGAAGGTATGTATTTTTATATAGTATGTAGCATTTTCTGAAAATTACTATATTGTTGTCCGAAATATGCACTTAAAATTCAGGTACAAGGTGTCCAAGCGCTATCTAATTATACAAATTCGATCTGACTTTCAAAATGGATTGCCTTTGATTTCCGCAATGAAAGTCTTTTAGATGAGTTATCTATACTTCAAAGAATAGAAAACTGTGACTTTTTGCTGCGACCAGGCGCGACCATGAGAGTAATTAATTTTTTTCAGAAGCCATGTACTCTGTAACCCGGAGGTCGGTTTTCGAGCTGTTGAGGAAAAGCAGGGAATATAAGAGGAATGATGATATTGCGAATGTTGTAATTGAACATTTAGGCTTTGAGTATTGTTCCGAGGATATATCCAAGTCAATAAGGAAATCTGTCAGTATTTTGTGTGCTAAAATTCGATCACGCTGGGCAAAATATGTTAGAAAAAGGGACAAATTGCTGAAGTACAATAAAAGTTGGTTCGAGCAGAGAATGAGTCGTGCAGAAGGACGTGCATCACGACAATGTCAGGACGAGCCTGCCATTAGCTTGCTATAGCTCATTCCATGTTAAGAAAACAGTATTGCTCTTATGACAACAGGGTTGCCATATCGAACGCTCCGCCCAACGCCATCACGGGAAAACGGCGGCACATGCATTTGTGAAATTCAGTACGTAAGTTCAAGACAAAAGGCTGAAGAAACTAAGCTAAAAATTACTTTTATGAACTGAAGGGGATGTGGGGTTTACAGGGGCCACTTTCAGTTCGTACAGAATCAGAGGTAAACTACGGCACATAAGAGACCTCAGCACTGAAATATAAGGCAAAGTGCGAGAGAAATTAGACAAATAATTTTTATGGACTTGAGGGGCGGGTGATGTATTTAATTGCATTTAATAAATTTATCCAGACAATAAAAGCTAGAAAACAGACGCAGTAAATAAATACTGCAGATGACTACAAAAGATCACAAAAGAAATAAAACACACACGTAGGCTTATCGCATAACTCTAATTCAACACAATACATTTATGCACTGATTTAAAGCCTAAAATACACACGCAATAAATAAATACTGTAGATGACTTCACTACAGAAGTTCAGGGAGGCAACGCGTCTATTGGTTGATATCCGAAGCAAAGTGTTGGCAATACCAGTGATGGGAACCGCTTCCACTTCTGCGGATATTACTGGAGTAGATATAAATTTAATAAACCATCTACGTGCCATCGTAGAAACTCTTTCGTGTGGGTAAGCCATTGATAAAGTAACATTGGCATGTACGCAAAGGAAACTTACAAAAGTACAAATCGTGCTACATGCCTGTAACTTTGCACAAACTCTTGGGTCATGGCACTGTATTGTACCTATTGGACACCTCTCCGAGGAAGCCCAGGAGACCAGGAATAAAGATAATAGGAATCCTTCCAGAAAGACACAAATACTGACCTTTTCCATAGGCTGCTTATATCATCGGACCCTTATATTACCAGGTTAGGGAGATCAAGGAGGAAGTTGATTTCGCTTTCACGAGAAGTGCTCAACTTACTGTCTGAGCCTCCTGTATCTGGTTCTGCCGAAAGAGATAATGAAAGTGACGATAGCGATTCTGAGGTAACTGCATCTAATGAATAAATTGTTTGGCAAGTACGTGTATTCCTGTATCTGTTTTTAAACATTCTAAACAGCATGTCCCACTATTAACATCTATTTAATTTCTTAAAGCTATAACGAAAAATTATTAAAATTGCAAAGATTACTAATTCTATTCTTGGCGTAGTAATTTGTTCTTTGTACTTGATTGACCACACACTTAATTATCTCCAATAATAGCAATTGCATACTAAGTTTTATGTAAATCGGTCGGTTAGTTTCCAAGATACGATTTTTGGCCGGCTAGATTCCTGAAATTACGCACTGTGCGATGGTGTTAGGAAAGGCCTATGAGTGGGAATGAAGCGGCCGTGGCCATAAATTAAGGTACATCTCCAGCATTTGCCTGGTGTGAAAATGGGAAACCACGGAAAACCATCTTCAGGGCTGCCGACAGTGGGATTCGAAACCACTGTCTCCCGGATGCAAGCTCACAGCTGCGCGCCCCTAACCACACGACCAGCTCGCCCGGTAGATTAAAGTTTTAAACCGAATTGAAAATGTAATATCGATTTACGAAGGAGTATGCTCGATAGCAGTCAGAAATGACTTAATGAAAGATCCTACAGGTGGCTTCTTGCGAACTTCATATTCTCACAGCATTACAGACATGGGCGAAGAATGAGGTTAGTAATAATTATCAGTGAAATTGTTGTTACTAGTGAGAATAATACACCAGTATTACTGTCTTGTTATTGTTCATTCGAACATTACATTCTATTCGTGCTACAACGCGGTTTCTCGAAAGGTTTTGCTCCTCGGTAACCAGCAAAAGCGATCAGAAAGACGCGGAACGTGAGGAAATACGTCAGGGAACTGCAGGAAGAGATTCCTACCGCTTGGAAAGAGCGTAAGCCGTGAAGTATAGTAATACAATGCGTATACCATGTTTACTACTAAGAAAAATATGCAACGCTTATACAGGCTTTATTCGATGCAAGGCCGTACCCGGACAAAGACGGATTTTTCAAATCTCCTAATTGTTGTCTGTAATTTCTTACAATTATATTTCCTAGAAATATATATTTATGTGAATTAGGAGAATAATCTGTATAGAAAGAGACAGATGAATAGAAGGCGACAGAAAGATTAGCCTCAATTGAACTCAAATTATTTGACGTAGGCCTATTTCAAATATGCCCCAATAACATCCTGCGATGTTGAACTGTGTTTTCTTTCGTTACAACTCAATGTTGCGTGAAAAAAAATCCGTTTTGAAAACTTTAAAATGAATATAATTTGCTACTGTAATTCTTTCTGATCGACAATCAAAATGTGGCATTTGTTTCATTCTGTGTAGAGTCGAGACTTACCTCTGTGTTGAGTAATTAAACAAATTCAAAATATAATATTTTAATATATTACTTATTTTGCTCATAGGGTCGGTTGGAGCATGCATTTCAGTGGGCTTGGCACACTGATATATAATAGCAACTTCTATCCCGGTGAGGAAAGCAACGAGAAACTACCTCACTCCTCATTTCCCTAGTATGCCTCTTCAGTGACACCTACTGTAGGCTATCTATGACAACTGTTGGCAGAGCTGTGGAGTATTAAACCATCCGTCAGGCTGAATACCCAACATACATATTTATTTATTTATTTATTAATGAATGAGCTAGATTTTAAAAGTACATTTTTAATAAAATGTTAATTTAAACAGCGGCAAAATTTTGGAGATTTCAATTATGTGACCAAAAATTTTTAGTCATATTTATTGTCATATTTTAATACTATTTTAGGTCATAAATGCTTGCATATTTCTAACATATTTTGGTCATAAACATCCGGGCCCTACTTATCAGTGTGACCGATGCTCTAACGCTCCGACCACCCTGTAGTTTTCTCCATTTCCTCGTTAACGACCGGCGACTCAAACGTTAAACAGTACCACTCCCCGACAGGAACCAGATTTATAGCTGTCTACAGTCGTCTCTCTTGTGACCAATAGTGAATTCATTACAGGATGTGTCGCCATCTCTCTTCGTCCCCTTAAGTCTCACGAGCACCAAAGAGAAGGCTATGTACCTCTCATGTAAAATAAACTGTGGATGGACATAGTTAGACCTCATGCCAACAGGTGAAGATATGTACGTCTAGATGTCACAATGACTTCACTCAAAGAAACGTAATTTTCTTTAAGAAGTACAAAATTCGTAGTTGTGAAGGTTACATTCTATTTTTCTGAGATAGAAATATATATCTGGTGTCAATTTCAGCTGCTGACATGTTGTCGTTTTCTCAATATAGCTGTGAATGACAGACAGAATAGCAATTCTCTATTGTAAAGGTTTACATTGATCGCCCTGGAGAACACAAGACGTAAGGGAAACTTGGGCGGAGAAGAATACCAAGAAGCAAGCAGGTAAACACACTTCGATGTTTTACGCGACTGGTAATATCACGATCATATTTCAAATTATCAAACATGCATTGCTCGGGCTTCGACGAAGATGCAGGAAGCCTAAAACAAGAATAAGTACTCCATGACCACCAACAACCTAGAAGAAGAAAAAAAAGAAGTTCAAGGGTGCCTTACGCGTTCCACTGTAACTTTTCCTCTGACTTCTTACAAGCTACCCTCTTTATCAATATTCTCCAGTGTTTGCTCTGTATACATGCTCAAACATCTCCTTCGCCATTCCTATCGCCTCTGATCAGTGTGCACACGGGGATATCTCAGTCTTCAAGTAAGAAGAGATCACTGTCACGCCGAACAGTGACTTCATAAGAAACTCATTTTGAGAGCGCGTCGTCATCTCACTTCAGCTAGTAAACATCCATCACGGCATGCATCACATCATCTATATACACTCGCCTTTCTGCCAGTCCTCTTTGAATTATTACCTGATGCAGTACTTCGCATTTCATACCAGACAGGATAAAAACAGCCCATGTCGAATTCAGTTTAATTTTTGTCTGTCTTACAGCATAAGAGTAAAACGGGTTTGTGGATTTTCAAGAAACCTGGTATTTTTGTTTAGGATAAGGGCGAGTAGGATCTTAGCAATATGCTAAGGGAGAGAGTTTCAATAATAATAATAATAATAATAATAATAATAATAATAATAATAATAATAATAATAATAATAATAATAATAATAATAATAATAATAATAATAATGTTATTTGTTTTACGTCCCACTAACTACTTTTTGGTCTTCGGAGACGCCGAGGTGCCGGAATTTAGTCCCGCGGGAGTTCTTTTACGTGCCAGTAAATCTACCGACACGAGGCTGACGTATTTGAGCACCTTCAAATACCACCGGACTGAGCCAGGATCGAACCTGCCACGTTTGGGTAAGAAGGCCAGCGCCTTAACCGTCTGAGCCACTCAGCCCGGCGGAGAGAGTTTCAGAGAGAGGTTACAACACAAAACTCAATGCATCTCTCTTACGGTTGATTTTGCAGGAAAATTGCTCGTAACAAAATTTAGTTACATCATTATCTACGAAAACGTACTTTGAGTGAGCGCAGAATGCCAATCCACCTCAAGTCAAAGATCTACGACCAGTTGCGTTATATTGCACGGAATGCTGGTCCGCGACTAAAACTGGCGAAACTCGACTTCATGCAATATAAAGGAGCATGGTTCCAGGATCACATCCTAAACGATACTCTCAGGCGGTAGTTTGGTATCACCCCCATTCAAGATAAAATACGAGAAGGGCGATTACGATGGTTTGACCAAGTTTTACGGACAGCACTTAGAAAAGCTGCCGGTCCATGCAACGATAACAGGCCACTATTAATAAGGACGTGAGAATATGCGGCATTCACTAAATTGATGCCCAGGACCGATCGAAGTGATGATCGAAAATTCAAAAAGTGGACTCTGGTCCTGCAGGACAACCCTAAGATGCTGATCTATAAACTTTTTATTGCATACAGTTTTCCGTTACAGTGAAAAAGAAGGGAGATTCCATTGACGGTCCTGTGGAAGTTCAATAGCCGATTACTAACTCTGTGGGAAGTTCTTATGGAGATCATATCGGCATCGTTTTACAGGCTTTTAATGCTGTATTTGTCTATACGTGTCGAATATTAACCTGATACTTGACTTTTATACCCCACCGAAGAGATCAAATCAAGAACAGCAATAACACAACAAAACACTGCAAAGGAGTACAGAAAGGCACGCCCACCTACGTACCTCAGAATAATAATTAAATTTATGTCGTAACTGTAACGGAAAATCGTATAGCATAAAAAGTTTGTAGAACATCATCTTTTCCTACCGCTTTTTCTCCACAACTGTGGGATCGCGGGTGCGAACTGCATCGCACATGTGAATTTGGCCGTTTTACGGCCAAGGCCCTTCCTGACGCCAACCCTATATGGAGGGATGTTAATCACTATTGTGTGTTTCTGTGGTTGTTGGTAGTGTGGTATGCTGTCTGAATATGAAAAGGAGAGTGTTAGGACGGACAAAAACACCCAGTCCCCAAGCCACAAGAATTAATCAGAACCGATTAAAATCCCCGACCCGGCCGGGAATCGAACCCGGGACTTTCTGAACCGAAGGCCATTCAGCCAATGCGTCGGACAAAAAGTTTGCAGATCATCATGAAGTTTATATCCTATGAAACATCAGAATCCCAGGAGCAATATGAAAGGGTCGACAACATTGTAATCATGGACATGTTATGTGAATAATACTATTAATGATTTTAAGGTTTCCGGAGACACCAAGGTGCCGGAATTTTGTATCTTAGGTGAATCTACCTATACAAGGCTGACGTACTTGAGAACCTTCAAATACGGAGCCGGTGAAAAACCCCTCCAACCTGAGGTCAAAACTCAGGCTCTTCTAATGTCTCAAAGACTCCACCTGGCTTATTCTAACAGATCGCGGGAATAGCACTTAATCAGAAACAAAAGAAAGTCAGGTTATCAGTTTCTAACTCATTCAGCGTATAAACTGAAGAAACATATATATATATATGCAAGTCATTATCGCTTGTTTATTTGAGATTGGCAAATACAAACAAGGAATACAGTTGAGAGTCCCGTGCATGTAGAATAAGTTGTACCAACTAACACCTCGTGGGAAATATGGAGTTCGCCATTCAATCGGTTGCACAGCGCACAAGCAAATATACATAGAGAACAAACAATGGGGTAACTAATTATATAAACACACGCCGGTCCTCGCATCAAGCCAACCGTAGGAGGCGCTAAATTTATCACAATACAAGTCCTAGTATAGAGTAACTAGCTCGGAGTGCTGCGTTCTAAACAACTTCTAACAGAGCACAACAGCAATATTGCGAAGTGTGACTATTTTTAATTCATCTATACCGGCTGTCACGAAACTCCAGGGCAAAACTTTATGAATGGATTTCTTATAAAGGGAGAAAAATAAAATATTAAAACATGGGTCCAGAAACACACAATTACAGAGTTATCAAACTTGATTCGTGGTGCACTTCAACGCATCTTACTCTTGCAATTATATTTATTAACATGTGCTGTGAATGAAGTTGCTCTGAAACAGCCCTTGAAAATATTGCGCTCGCCCATTAGCTTTTCTTTCTTCTTTTTTTTTTTTTTTTTTTTTTTGCTAGGGGCTTTACGTGGCGACGATGGGATAGGAAAGGCCTGAGAGTTGGAAGGAAACGGCCGTGGCCTTAATTAAGGTACAACCGCAGCATTTGCCTGGTGTGAAAATGGGAAACCACGGAAAACCATCTTCAGAGCTGCCGATAGTGGGATTCGAACCTACTATCTCCCGGATGCAAGCTCACAGCCGCGCGCCTCTACGCGCACGGCCAACTCCGCCCATTACCTCGCGGCGAGTTCGTTTTAACAGAAAAAATACAAATCACCAATGAATTGGTAACAAGTTGAGCAAACGCACATTTAACTACTTGAAATGCTGCCTTGATACAATAGAAAATCAAGTAAGCACCTAGTGCCACGTTCTGGATTTTTTTTTTAAAGAACTGTTTAATGATGGCGACATAAATGAGGATTTTTGTTGCTATTAGAATGGCTTTAAGTAATAATAATAATTTCGTGTGGCTATTTCTAGCCGAGTGCAGCCCTTGTAAGGCAGACCCTCCCATCAGGGTGGGCGGCATCTGCCATGTGTAGGTAACTGCATGTTATTGTGGTGGAGGATAGTGTTAAGTGTGGTGTGTGAGTTGCAGGAATGTTGGGGACAGCACAAACACCCAGCCCCCGGGCCATTGGAATTAACCAATGAAGGTTAAAATCCCCGGCTCCGCCGGGAATCGAACCCGGGACCCTCTGAACCGAAGGCCAGTACGCTGACCATTCAGCCAACGAGTCGGACATGGCTTTAAGTGAAGAATATGGTTAAAGAGGGCCAAGTATCTCTAAAGAGATTACGCGAGCTATTAAAAACTCTACACAAGTTTGCTAAGCAGTTAAGCGAACCGAAGAACGGGTTCTAAACAGTCGCGTGCATTGCAGTAACAACAGTATTTTGTGAAGAAGGATTCTTCTTCGTTAACAGGATATAAATGAAGCAGAAACTTGTCCTGGACATCATACAGCAGGCAGTAAATTGACCACCCTGGTGATTTTTTTTTTTATTGGCTTTACGTCGCACCGACACAGGTAGGTCTTACGGCGACGATGGGATAGAAAAGGCCTAGGAAAAGGAAGGAAGTGGCCGTGGCAGCCTCAGCCCCAGCATTTGCCTGCTGTGAAAATGGGAAACTACGGAAAACCATCTTCCGGGCTGGCGACAGTGGGGTTCAAACCAACTATCTCCCGGATGCAAGCTCACAGCTGCGCACCCCTAACCGCACGGCCAACTCGCCCGGTCCACCCTGGTGTAGCCACAAATCCATCTAGCCAAGGCGCGAGGGAAATAATTTATTTTTTAAATCAGCACTATTCATTTTACAATTTGATATTGGAACTACAATAATGCAATTTGGCCTAATAAATAATGGAGCAATGCAGTAGATTTGGTTTATGCTGAACAGTACCTAAATATTTATTAGCCTCCCCCCCCCCAAACCTCCTTCGGGTGGGGGATAGAATAACACCCACGATATCTCCTGCCTATCGTAAGAGGCGACTAAAGGGGCCCCAGGGGCTCTCAACTTGGGAGCGTGGAAGCTGAGTGCTGACATTACATCCACTTACTTGTGCCAGGCTCCTCACTTTCATACATCCTATCCGACTTTCCTGGGTCAACTCTTGTTCTTTTCCGACCCCGGCGGTATTAGAGCATTCGATGCCAATGGAGTCTTTCATTTTCACGCCCTTCGTGGCTCTTGTTTTTCTTTGGCTAATATCTCCTCGAAGTGTCGGATCCCTTCTATTTTTTCCTCTGATTAGTGTTATATAGAGGATGACTGCCTGGTTGTACTTCCTCTCAAAACAGTAATCACCACCATGCACCTCAGTTTCTCTCTCATGTTCTAGCGAGTGAAAAATACCAACAATTTAAATACGCCTTTAACACCATTTGGAGCAATCTGTTAACATGCCATACGGAATCCTCAAAATAACTACCTCGTGCCTGAATACAGACCTCTGTTTATCTTCATATTGAGTTTCTAACATGCTAAAACATTTTTCATATTTCGATTATTAGTATTCGTTACGAATTCTGTCTTGTAACCCTGCGCTTTCCACTTTCTTTTGTAATACGAAATAATTAATAATGATATTTCGAGGGCCGTAAAGAAAGTAGTAGCAGTCACGTCACTCTGCAATGGTACAATAGGGAACATGCATGATCCGGGGTTTTAATTAAAAATATGCTAATCTGATTCAAAATTTCATGCAGAATTCAAAAATGTGATCAGAATGTACAAATAATAACTCCAAACATGATAAAAATCTACGAAAATGTCACGTCACGCAAGTACGCGATCTCATTGGTCTGACGTCATCGTACAGGTTGACTGAATTAGCAGACGAAATAACACATAGTGTGCTGTGAGAACTAGGATACACTTCGCGTTTCTACTTTACGTTAGTGTCTACTATGGTTAAATTCGAGGTCTATACATCGGATAATAATCTGAGTGGTATATTTTAGACTTAAAATGAATCCTGCGCAGACAGTGAGGCAGAAAACTTATAAATGGTGTAGAGTTCCGATGTGCAATAGCACATCGCATACCATACCAAACAAATTGTTTATACATGTTCCAAAGACGCTAAAACTAGGGAGAAATGGATTTTGGCGAGCCGGAGAAATGCTGGTGATATATCGGAATAGTCTACAGTTTATTTTTTTGAAGATTTTAACGTAAGATGAATTTGTTTGAATTTTCAAATCACTTTTCCATGTCAGCTGTTCTAGTGGTAAAATTTTAAATTTTAATGTATGATGCTTTATTTAAATGCTTCAATTATATCTTGGAATATGAAAGTAATAAACAGTGCATTAAATAATGCTGATTATTAAAGTATTCTCCAAACCTAACCTATGTTTTGGGTGATCCATGTCAAGATAATAAATCAAAGGGGTTATGAACCATTTTGACAGCTCTAATTCTACCAATATATCTTGGCATGGGACAGTTATGTATGTCTTTATTGAAGAGCTTAATTGGTAAAGAAATTTAGGCTATATCTAAATACTCTATATTGTAACAAAGAATAGGCGTGTACATCATGAAAGGAAACAACGTGAATTTAACAAATGTATAACTCTACACAAAACCAATGCTTGTCTGTTGGGGTCTTATAAGTTAACAATGCTCAATTATAATAATTATCATAATATTAATGAAATAAATAACATAATTGCACACAGGTGAAAATAGTGATGTAGGTGTTTAAAATATTATCCAACTTAGCCTAAGTTTTTGGTTATACAAGCCAAGTCAATAAACCGAGGGGTAAAAATACCGCGCGAGTTGGCCGTGCGGTTAGGAGCGCGCAGCTGTGAGCTCCCATCCGGGAGATAGAAGGTTTTGAACCCCACTGCTGGCAGCCGTGAAGATGGTTTTCCGTGGTTTCCCATTTTCACACCAGGCAAATGCTGAGGCTGTACCTAAGGCCACGGCCGCTTTGTTCCCATTCCTAGGCCTTTCCTGTCCCATCGTCGCCATAAGACCTATATGTGACGGTGTGACGTAAAGCAAACAGCAAAGACAAAAAAAAAACAAAAAAAACAAAAAAAAAAAGTAAGTCACAGCACCCAAAGACATTCCTGTATTGAGCGACTAAAATGTCACCAGGACACTTTTCTTTCCTGATATGCTCAGCTTGTTAAAAGCCAAATGTAATTAATGTTATAGGCTTCACGCCCCGCTAACTACTTCTATGATTTTCGGAGACGCCGATGTGCAGGAATTTAGTCCTGCAGGAGTTCTTTTACGTGCCAGCAAAAATACCGACACGAGGCTGACGTATTTGAGCAACTACCACCGGACTGAACCAGGATCGAACCTGCCAAGTTGGGGTCAGAAGGCCAGCACCTCAACCGTCTGAACCACTCAGCCCAACTTGTGAAAACTAGATGAAGTCATATTTATCTTTATCATGTTTAACTTTTTCCCTCCACAAAGATATTTAATTCTCTTTCATGGGCCCCGGAAGTGGGTAGGCCAGTTGCCCCAACCATAAATATATATTTTTTCAGAAATGATAGGTTATAGACCTACAGTACTATGATCTTTCTTTCTTTCTTTCCTTCTTTCTTTCTTTCTTAATCAGTTTATCCTTCAGGGTTGGTTTTCTCTCGGACTCTGCGAGGGATTTCACCTCTACCACTTCAAGGGCAGTGTCCTGGAACGTGAGACTTTGGGTATGGTGATGAAGCTGGTGAGGAGGGCCATTACCTTGCCCAGGCGGCCTCACCTGCTATGCTCAACAGGGGCCTTGCTGGAGGATGGGAGGATCGGAAGGGATAGACAAGGAAGAGGGAAGGAAACGGCCGTGGCCTTAGGTGCCTGGAGGAGAAGTAGGAAAATACGAAAAACCACTTCGAGGATGGCTGAGGTGGGATTCGAAACCCTTCTACTCAGTTGACCTCCCGAGGCTGAGTAGACCCCGTTCCAGCCCTCGTACTATTTGTTTTCAACTTTCATGGCAGAGCCGGGAATCGAAACCGGGCCTCCGGGAGTGGCACACCTTAACCACTACACCACAGAAGCGGACTAGTATTATAATGCTATTTACCTATATGTTTATGTGAGTGCTGAAATCCAATTTCTTACTTTACTAATGCTGAAAGCCCGAAAATGTAATGTTATTCTTTAATAGGGGAATCAGTCTAGAAGGAAATGTTGAAAGTGATGTGATATCTATCCAGGTTCGTTGTTATCCTAATACTATGGGTTACAGTACATTGCACGTATATAAAAGACGCCACTTACAAACTTGCTTGTTATCCGCTAATTTCTGCGGCCACAAAAGTCACATTTTTCACGAATGATGACATCTATACATGGTAGATTGTCTGACTGTGCTGTTTTGAACCTTTCTTCTGTCATTTCGAAGTTATTCGCGATCATGAATAATAAACAATCGGCTTTTAGCAACGGCTGATGCACAACGGCTGGTAGAGCTCCATGCGGTACTGGAACGTGACGTCACAGCGCGCCGCTTACGTCAGAGGCCGTTTCACTCGCCTTGCGGAAAGGCACTATTAAATATTTTTTAAATGGTAGAAAACAAGGCAACATACCACAATGTAATACGTTTACGTACTATTTCATTGGTGTACTTTTCAAAAAAAATATTTTTGAAAATGATGCATTTTCCCAATTGAGGGCGCTGCTGTTCGCAGAACACGTACAGGGGAGATGGAGCTGCTCAACGCACCTAGTTGCGCTAGTGCAGGTCCTGGAAATGAAGGAGTATGAAGTTACCAATTTGTGGTGATAAACCGAACCGCTCTAAAGTGATATTTTCGAAGGTGAAACAACGAGTATGGATACAGATGGAGGTGGCGCTTGGAAGTTTTTTGGAGCATCACTTCGTCCTGCGCTGCGCAGGAATGGATCCCATTTCCAAACAAATCCGCCTGTTGCCCTGCACGACAATGCCCGCTGTCACAATGCTGCTCCTGTGAGGAACATGTTCGCCTTGTTGAGCTGGAAAGTCCTGGAGCATCCACCTTATTCACCAGACATGGGTCCCCCTGTGACTTCGCTCTGTTCTTCAAACTAAAGGAACCACTCCGACAGAAGCGTTTCCAAACACGAGACCCCATATTCCAATCGGCAGAACAATCCATTGAGGACAGCACTGCTATTAGTATCCTGCGCCTTTTACACATTGGACAACCAATGCAACATTCTGGCACCTCGGCGTCTCCGAAGACCGTAAAACCTTGTATAACCAAATACAGCAATTAATTTTACAATTTTGATTTACGTTTCACAGACACACATAGATATTATGGCAACGACGGGGTAGAAAAGGGTTAGGAGTGGGAAAATAGCGATCATCGCTTTAATTAAGATACAGCCGCAGCATCTGCGTGGTGTGAAAATGGGAAACCACGGAAAACCATCTTCAGGACTGCCAACAGTGGGGCTCGAACCCACTATTTTCCGATTGCAAGCTGACAGCTACGTGACCAAAACTGGGCAACCACTAGCTCGATGCAGACAAACGTGCATTAAATGCATTAAAAACTTATAAATAAAAATAGAAATGTGCATTTTAAACTCTCGGATTACCTACAATGTGGAGTGTAAAACAAGGACCAACTGGCTGGCTTATCCGCTAACACGGAATTACAAGACCTGCAGCCGAGACTTGAACACACGTGCAGCAGGATTGCGTCATTAGAGAGTGAAGTTAGTGCAGTGTTCGCATAATGACGTTGGAAAGCGTGCGGCGTGAGGCGGAGAATGAACGCCCTTTCTCTCAGCGAGACCAGAGCCCCTCTACTGGAACGTACAATACTGGCGTTGGTCGCCGGTTGAGGAGTAGCTTTCGACATAGCAGTGGTCCAACAGCTCTGCACTTCGACCGGCCAACCGAGCAGAGGAGCGGCGGTCACGGCTCTACCGTGACTCTACGCCTCTATATTCGGAAGACGGAGAGGGGCTGGTACTCAGAGAATGATTTTACGCGGTTTCCTATTCTCCTGCACTACGACGAATGCCGGGACAGTTTCTGGTATAGGCCACGGCCGCCAACCTCTCATCTTCACCGAGCATCTCCTTCGCTACCACAATCTCCTGGCCTGAGAGACGGCGTCACCCTCTAAGACGTCCGCCTCTCCCTTCAGGGAAGAAATGAAAACATTACGTAGCAGTACTTTCTGTTTAAAAAAAAGGTTTTATGTCGCGCAGATAAGTCTTATGGCAACGATGGGATAGGAAAGGGCTACGAGTGGGAAGGAAGCGGCAGTCCCAGCATTTGTCTGGTGTGAAAATGGTAAACCACGGAAAAAACATGTTCAGGCTGTCGACAGTTAAGTTCGAACCCGCTATCTACCGAATGCAAGCTCAGAGCTGCGCGCCCCAAACCGCACGACCAACTCGCTCGGTATCTCGATCGCGCGACACTCCGACTACTGTACGGTAGAATCAGTGACAACATTTGTACATATCTCGCCCCGTAATACCGTCTTCCACACTGAAATATTTCTTGCTATGTCGGTCTAACTAGTTTTAGGTTTTCGGAGAAGCCGGGGTGCCAGAATTATTTTTACATGTCAGTAAATTTACCGTCACGAAGATGATCTTCAAATATCACTTGATTTAGCTGGGCATAGGACTCGCAAACTTGAGCTGAGGATGCCACCTGCTCAATCCAGCATGGTCTTCTTATTTACCAGAATATAACTTACTGACGTTTCCCGAACTCATTAAAGACACGAATGTATGCACTTTAAAACGAATACGTATTTATAGTCTCTTCTTTGATGATTTCAAAGGAGTTGGACATTTATCAAACATCTATCTCTCTTGGTAAATTATTCCAATGTCCATTTAAGATAGGTTTTACTGCATTATTATTATTATTATTATTATTATTATTATTATTATTATACCGGGCGAGTTTGCCGTGCAGTTAGGGGCGCCCAGCTGTGAGCTTGCATCCGGTAGATAATGGGTTCAAACACCAATGTCGGTAGCCCTGAAGATGGTTTTCCGTGGTTTCCCATCTTTATATCAAGCAAATGCTGGGACAGTACCTTAATTAAAGGCCACGCCCGCTTCCTTCCCACACCTAGGCCTTTCCTATCCCACCGTCGCCATAAGACCTATCTGTGTCGGTGCGACGTAAAACAAATTGAAAAAATATTATTATTATTATTATTATTATTATTATTATTATTATTATTATTATTATTATTATTCCGAGCGTTTTTCCTGCGATCGTGCAGTGTCCGCCACTTTCCACGCCGTTCTCCATTTGGTCCTTAAGGGAATCATCCATCATCAGGTCTTACTCCCACCAACACCATCATCATCATCATCATCACCATCATAATCAACATCATCACATCTTCCTTGAGACGAGGAAGCTCGTATCATCTCGTGATATGTCCATAGCATCCGAGGCGAGCTTCTCGTATCTTGTCCGAAATTGGCACAACTCCCATCCGTTGTCTGATTATTATTATTCATTCATTCAACTTCGCTAATCGGCCAGCTAGAGACCACGATAAGCCTCACTTTACATTCTGGCATTTGTTCATTTTTCGCTTGATCCACATCGTCTTCATTAGCTCACTGTGTTTAGCACGACGTTCTTCTGTCCATTTAGCACCAGTTGCCCGTTTTTCGTCCCGGAAAGTCCCAAAAGTCTTGATGGCTGCTCTGAAAAGATTTCGGTTCTTTAAGATCTTGCTTGACATTAACGTACCATGGCATTGCCGTTTTTGGTTTTGCGTCAAATATACTGAAGATACGTTTCGTCCATCGAGAGTCGATCATCCGTCGTATATGACCGTAGAAGCGAACTCTGACTTTACGCATTGTGTCCGTGATCTTCTCTATCTTGCCTGGATTTTCTAATATAGATGCCATTTTTGTAGTTTGGACCAAGTATGGTGTGTAGGATCTTTCTTTCTTTCCTCTCTAAGTCCGCAAGCAAACATTTCTCGGACAGGATAAGGCATTCAAATGCTACAGTGATACTGGTTTGATGACAGTATTGTAATGACGAATCTTTGTGTTAAGGGAAAAGCACTTTTTGGGTTGTATAAGTTGCGGGTGGTTTGGAAAAAGACTTCCATTTTCTTGATTCTTGCTGCTATGGCCTCTTTGTCAAGTCCATTTTGTTGAATCCATTCCCCAAGGTATTTAAATTTACTAACACGGTTTATCGTTCCATATTTGGTGTTTAGTTGTGCCGTATCATCTTTGATATTTGACATTACTTCTGTCTTTTGACAGGAAATTTGTAAACCTGTTTGTTCTGCTACTCCCTTCAACACATTGATCTGTTCTGTTGCACTTTCGAAATTTTATTATTATTATTATTATTATTATTATTATTATTATTATTATTATTATTATTGTTATTATTTCTTGGCTCGTTAGGTTAATCTTAAATGTTCTCCACACTTGTGGCATCTCTACAGCGTGCTGTAAACAAGAAGTTCACCTTACCACAGCCGCCAGTCTAATTGTTTTTTAATTACCAGTGTTGGCGGGCATCAAGGGGATACCACACACGGCTCGCCGTCTTCTAAGTCATCTGCCTCAACATTTTGTGTTTCAACCACGCACTTTCTCTTTAACTACGACGTTAACGTACAGTAACTGTTGGTTTTTACACATATTAATGTGCATTCCCCCTCTAAATTAAACCATCTGCGTATGCTTTGTAATCTCCTCAATCTCTTCTACTATTTCCCAATCTTTTATCAGCAACTGTATAACCATATTTTGTGTCTTTGTTATGTTTCGTCCCTGTGGCAGGCTTGTTAAGTTTCAAGAAGCTAACAGAATATATATGAAACATTCTATAACCATGTGTCACCCCTACCTTCTCAGAGACTATTAGGGCAAATTAAATATCACTCACTCTGCCTGCTTTACAGGTTACTCTATCCTTAATTCACCAATCTATACTCAACTTATTCTCTAAATATGACAAACAAAAATAAATCCATGTAGATTTCTTGCGTGCCTGTAAACATGGTGATGTTTTTGGGAAATGGCCGCCATCACAGTATTGGGACTATGATGGCTGAACCCTTAAGAGAACGTCAACATAAAGTAGACGAGGAACAATCATGGGAAAGGTAAGGTAAGGGTGTATTCTGCCCGAAGGGAGATCCGAACCTCCGCAGAGGTGTGCCTGGGCCAGAGTTTACGTACGGTAGGGTGGACAGTTCCTTTCCGCTCCTCCATTCCCTTACCCCCACCAACAGTGCATGGCACCCCATCCAAATCTTGACCACGCCCAATGTTGCTTAACTTCGGAGATCTCACGGGATCCGGAGTTTCAACACGGCTACAGACGTTGGCAAACATGGGAATAAAAACAATATAAAAATAAGTGGGCTGTATTACAGTTACCTAAGAACTATTTTGTTCCATTGCAAATCACCTTTCCAACAAATATTCAGTGAAATTACAATTATGTCACAGAATGCCAGTCTTTAGGAAATCGCTGACTTCTTTTGACAGGAATATAATGATGCTTGTTGTTTAAAGGGGCCTAACATCTAGGTCATCGGCCCTTGACAGGGATATGTCTAAAGGCTGCGTCCGTGGCTCAGGTAGCAGCGCGCCGGCCTCTCACCGCTGGGCTCCGTGGTTCAAATCCCGGTCACTCCATGTAAGATTTGTGCTGGACAAAGCGGAGGCGGAACAGGTTTTTCTCCGGGTACTCCGGTTTTCCCTGTCTTATTTCATTCCAGCAACACTCCCCAATATCATTTCATTTCATCTGTCAGTCATTAATCATCGCCCCAGAGGAGTGCGACAGGCTTCGGCAGCCGGCACAATTGCTATCCTCGCCGCTAGATGGGGCTTCATTCATTCCATTCCATTCCTAATCCGGTCGAATGACTGGAAACAGGCTGTGGATTTTCATTTTCATGATTTATGGCTGGGGTCATCCAAAACTTGGTGTAACGCGATAAAATGTGTGCCGGAAGTGACATCACATAAGAGATGCTGCGACTACAAGTTAAACTCCTTTGACGTAGAGTTGCAGTTCTCCTTCATACCACTCAACACCACCAAGGCGCCAAAAAATCTCTGTACCCATCTCTGAGAAATGATGCAAATAAATCGTTCGTTATCAATATTTGAGTGTCATTCATTCATTCATTCATTCATTCATTCATTTTTGCCCTTATGGACAGTGTTTGAACTCGAATATCTCATGAAGACACAATTTTCACTTCTTTCTCTTCTTCCTCTTCTCTTCACAAAATCTCTTCATCCTTTGGCTGTGCTCCTGTTTCCTTTGTTCTGTCCACAATGTTCCTGTCTTCTTCTTCTCATTTACTATAAATTTTGTATTCCTAATTTTGTTTCTGAATTCTTTTCTGTCTCCTATCATTTGCCTGTTGATCCCCACCTGCCTTAAGTCTTCCTCTATTTCATGATACCAATTTGTTTTCTTGCTTGAACTGTTTACTACATCAAAGATTTTCTTTGTAAGTCTGTTGCTGTCCATTCTCTGTATGTGCCCATAAAAAGTTAGTCTGCGTTTCCTGATCATGTCTGTGAGTCTGTCAGTGTGCTGGTACAGCTCTTCAGTAGGTCGTTTCATCCATATGCCGTCTCTGTGTATTGGTCCAAATATTTTTCTGAGAATTTTACGTTCTATTTTTTCTGTCTCGATGATGCCTGATGCTCCAATTAAAAGTCATATTCATGATTATCAGTTGTTTCCAAAGGAAAAAGTTTTCCTTTTTCACATGGGGCTGGAATGATACTGAAGTCTGCAAGGAAAAATATATTACTTTATTTCGTGAGGGTTTTTTTTTTTCTTCATAGAGACATAATCACTGAGTGACACTAAACAGGATATCCTGGAACTGTCAAAATGATTGTTCCCAAGCAAGGTCTGCAATTCACACTCATATTCTAATTATTTTGAGAACCAACTATTTAAGAGAAATAGGGGAATAGAAACTCTTTCACCCCTTCATCGTCACGTGTATATTCTGGATCCATTCTTGTTTACGCGTAACACATAAAAGTCGTAGGACACTATTGTCTCAATCTCAACCAAAAACCCACAAGAAGCCGCCAATGAACGAACGATTGAGGTCGCATCCTTTGGCTTTACGTGCTTGGCGTGAAGCCTTGTACTTGCCGACATTCTGACTGTAACTTTAAGAGGCTAAAATCTAGGTCATCGGCCTCAAATCATAAGAGATGAAACGAAATTAAATGATAGATTCAAAAATTAAAAATTCAGCCACTGACTAAGATTTAAAGGAAAGGATAATGATGATTGGAATGATTAGTTTAAAAGTAGTCAGTGGATATAATTCGCAGTGCCTTACTTTTATAAAATGATTAAATAGTAGTGAAATAAGGCAATGACTTCAAAGTTGAATTACCTACATTATTCGATTTTTAAAAACATAATAAAATAAATGAAATGTGAGGATAACTAAAAGAATCTTCGACTATTTCCGCAATAAGAAAACTAAGCCGAACTGGTTTAGGGAAACTGAAAAGGACCGACGGGAGTTCCAAATTACAGAAGAGATGCTTGGACATGGATCCGCGAAGAAAATAACCAAAGATAAAATAAAGAGGTTTCAGGGCAGGGTGAAGCCCAAACGAAGAGAGGAAGGCAAGATCTGAAAGGATGAAAAAGTACTGGGAGGGCAGGAAAACACGACTCACTAACCATTGATTGATCCATCGTACCCCGAAGTGGGTGAAACGGACAAGGAGAAGAACTGAAATGTGGTGTTACAGAAGAATGCTGCAGACAAGATGGGCAGATCGAATCACAAATGAAAAGAGACTAAATAGAACTCGTGAGAGGAGAACGATCTGGCGAAATTTGACCAGAAGAAGAGACAAAATGATAGGGCACATCTTAAGACACCCAGGACATGTTCACTTAGTTTTTGGGGAAAGTGCAGGTGTTAAAACCGGCAGGGGTAGACCAAGGTATGAATATGACGAACAGATTAGAGCATATGGACGATGTAGTAGTTATTTAGAAATTAAAAGGTTAGCGCAGGATAGGGTGGCATGGATGCTGCATCATTCTATGGACTGATGGCCCAAAGAACAACGCCAAATAAACATAGGTAAACTAATAAAAGTGTAGTTTACAATAAAAGAAAAGTTAGAAACAAATAACTAAATTAAAATTTAATTTCTTAAAAAGGATAAAACAAGCCACTCTCCCTCATAAAACGGATAATAATAATAATTTCGTGTGGCTATTTCTAGCCGAGTGCAGCAAGTCTACGGTGAGCGGCATCTGCCATGTGTAGGTAACTGCGTGTTATTGTGGTGAAGGATAGTGTTATGTGTGGTGTGTGAGTTGCAGCGATGTTGGAGACAGCACAAACGCCCAGCCCCCGAACCAATGAAATTAACCAATGAAGGTGAAAATTCCCGACCCGACCGGAATCGAACCCGGGACCCTCTGAACCGAAGACCAATACGCTGACCATTCAGCCAACGAGTCGGACATAAAACGGATGACGAAGTGAGATCGACTCACTACTCGTCACCTCGTAGTATGAGTGAAATGGTGATCAGAAGTTTCAGACTACGGTGCAGATCGGTGAGGATCGGTTGTGTAGAAGTACGGTCAGATGGTCGCTTAGCCGAGTTCATTTAATGCTATCAGACATCTTTTAACATGCCAGTGCCGCAATATTTACATGGAGTGAGTGCATATGACGCTTTTGATGGTCATTCCTCCGTCAGATGGACTTGTCAGGTCTTGAACAGACCTCTTGGTGTTATTCGACAAGAGTAGGCATGTGTCGACAAAGGGTTTTTTTCCTCTCTCTCTCTCTCTCTCTCTCTCTCTCTCTCTCTCTCTCTCTCACACACACACACGAACACAGAGACAGACAGAGATGTGTACGTCGCCCATGGATGTCAACTAGAGAGACTTGCACCATACCTCTCTGCAGGCAGCACAACATCGCATCGCATTTGTTTTAATTTTTGTCTCATGATCAGACGAAATTATCTTTACACCAGTCTGACTTTGATGTACAGGAGTGCAAGCTGGGTGGACTTAGGATACCTTACTCAAAAGTTGGAAGTAACAGACATAAACAGACATGACAAGTAACTTTTTGGTGTAGTATACTGACTGCTATTTTTTTCAAATCCGAAATATAGCATGTTGTAGCGCTCCTTTGTAAACCAACGATTAGGCATCCCACTCTTCACTGGTGCATGCGGGATGCAAATATGTAGAATGTATGGGGCTGGAGGGCCACCTGGTGTATAAAAAAAGTGTTTATTTTCATAAAATCTAATGATGTTCTTTCAAGAAAGAAAATGCCATTCTACTGTAACTAATTTGTTTATTTTTGAGGTACAATCTTATTATTTGTTTCCTGTTTCAGATATTTTCTAAATTTATTTAGGCCTACTTATCAATTCGTTTCACAGGCTGAAGAACCGAACAGTTATAAACGTATATAATAAAGCTGTATGTATCATGGTCAGGAAAAAATAATAAACATTCTTCTTCTTATTATTATTATTATTACATCATCTCCTGACCCGGATTTTAGTACTAATGAAGGAAGAGTAAAGATGTGCAGGATTTTTATGTTCCACTGCAAAAAATAATAGCGGATCACTGCCCAGGACTACCGAGGCGCGAGTATGTTACTAAATGAATATTAAAGCAAAGTACCTACTTTATACAAACTAACGATAAAGGACTTTAGGATAAAAATTGTGACTCTTATGTTTCAAAGCCAGCTAACGTTCACACTTTTGCAACTTTGATGTTGCCATTAGTGTTTATACGTTTTTTTTGTTTTTTTTACGTGCTATACGACATCCAGTTTTCTTAATAGGTGCACTCAGCTCTGCTAAGATGACTCAGCCAGCTGTCCTGGGAACGGTGCCAGTAATTGACTTTGCAACGAGCAGTTCGAACATCCTCCCTCCAGCTTCTGTACCGAGCAATAAAACAGCGAACACTTGCTGTAACATCTCGTCAGGCTTAGTAATAACCTGCGACAAAAATCTTCCAATAGTTTGCCATCAACAAGGAAAAAAATCAATGCTCTGAATTACTTTGTTAATAAGGAAATCGACAGCATGGTCTAAATTCTGGACAAAATTCATATCGATGGATTAGGCATACCATTAAACAAAATAAATAAATAAATAAATAAATAAATAAATAAATAAATAAATAAATAAATAAATAAATAAATAAATAAATAAATAAATAAATAAATAAATAAATAAATAAATAAATAAATAAATAAATAAACCATGTACATGGTGTTTCGAAGGAACAGTAAATATGTCCATAGGGAGTAGTATTTCGGATAAGAAACGTCATATAAACATGTATCTAGGATTTACAGCTGTCTGGACGACACACATAAGAACAAAGTAAGAAAAATTATTAAACTTCTTGACGCATCTGTTGATGCACAAATATTACTCCATCAGATGTTTGTTTTTCGAGGTGGATATAAAGCGAAGTCTATAGCAAAAAAGTAAACAAAAGAGACGAATTGGTGGCTCGCATTTTGCATAGCTCTGTCCTAACGACTGAACGCCAAGACGAGCTCAGACGAGCTACAAGTACTACTGCTGGTGGTGAAATTTTTGAGCATGTATTGTGAACTTCAAAGGACATAGGTTTGTGTATCAATGAAGTCTTTGTGTAGAACTGTCGCACAGTATGTAAGGATGTTGCATCAATAAATCATCTGGGTTGAACAAAATACAAGGTGTCTGCATCAATAAATATTGCTCTAACAGTAAGTCAAATGTGCGTAATTTCGTAAGTTGTTCTTATGCGTACCATACAAACAGCTGTAAATCTACACATAATCAACATTGAACACATGCTTGTATGGCCTCTTGTACTTAAAATAGTCTATACGATTGCCTCTCGAAATATTTATTATTCCTCTTGAAACACAAAGCATAATAGTCTTTCCGTCTGTGCGGTTCAAATTTTCGTCGAATATCTACTTCGTTTTTATCTCTAACGAGGTATCTAACTGATTAATGATCAATTGAATTTTACAGTTTCATTTTTGTCAGTTTGTTGAAGATTCAGATCAAATCTGGTTATCTGGATAGACGGCACATTGGAAAGATAACTAATTTTCAAATTATCACAATATCCCTAAGTAGACGTGGGATATAGTGGGGGTTTGTAAGTGTTTTTGCACATATTACCATGGTAATTAATATTTCTATAAAAGAACATACACCAATGTTGTACAGAAGAGCGTTTAAATATCTTTTGTTCCATTCATTTTCTGGTAGAAAAGAGCGATTTTATATATAATTGCGTAAAAGCGTTTAGGACATGCCCCATATTTAAAAACAATAACGATAATGTTTCTATGGATCGGACACACTACTATTAAAAAGCGGTTCCATTCAGGAAATGCAACGATTCGCAACTTACTGATCGTACGAAATGGGTGACGAATGTTTTCCCCCCGTTTTTTAAAAATTCCGACCAAATCTTGGGATTCTATTGGTGTCACTCTACCAGCGTTTCTGGCTCTCTTATTTCATTTTTCATTTTTCGTACAGTTCGTGCAATTTCCTCCTTAACCCAAAGGCAGACAACTTCCCAACATCGTGCTTTTGTCAAAGAAAGATTCTTTCTCAAAAGTGGAGTTTGCACAGCATAGGAAAGGGGGTAAAGAAGGAATAAAAGCGAGCGATGTCACAGTGAAAGGCAATTTGAGCAACACATCTGAGAAGAATGACAGGCGCGGAGTGATTGATAACTGGTATGTCAGATAAGTAGGCCACGGGTGCCAAGATCTGTTGCGGGAGAGCGAACACTTTTATTGCTTGCTTGCTAGCTTTGCTGTTTTCATGGCAGCGACAAGTCCGCTGATAGCGTCACTCATAAATTTATGTCCTCAGACTGCTTTATTTGTCACGTTTCCGATAGCTCGGTAGCAATACGAAAAGAATCGGTGTCGCTCTTTTGTTCGCAAATAAATCATCTGAAGTATTCATCGCTGGACCTGCGATTCTTTGTTGTTAGTATTAGTCTGCGGCATTTCAGGCAAGAAAAAGAGTGAAGTTTTATTTCGCTTCTGTGGTGTAGTGGTTACTGTGATTAGCTGTCACTTCCGGAGGCTTGGGTTCGATTCCCGGCTCTGCCACGAAATTTGAAAAGTGGTATGAGGGCTGGAACGGGGTTCACTCAGTCTCGGGAGGTCAACTGATTATAGACGGGCGTTCGATTCCCACCTCGGCCATCCTAGAAAAGTTTTCCGCGGTTTCCCATTTCTCCTCCTGCCAAATGCCGGGAAGGTACCTAACTTAAGGCCACGGCCTTCCCTCTTCCTTGTCAATTCCTTCCGATCTTCCCATCGCCCCACAAGGCCCCTGTTCAGCATTGCTGATGAGGCCTCCTGGGCGAAGTCCTGGTCCTCCTCTCCCCCCCCCCCCCCCGACCCCAAGTCTTACGATCCAGGACACTGCCCTTGAGATGGTAGAGCCGAGTCCGAAGGAAAAACCAAACCGGGACGGTAAACAGATCAAGAAAGAAAACAAGAATTGCAAAAGTTTTACATTACAGTAGAACTTCGTTATAATGACATTGGAAGGATCTGATAAATTGTGTCGCTATAAGCGAGTTTCGTTGTAACCGAGGTTTATGCTAACAACCGAGTGAGATGGGAATAGCCCATAGAACATAACTTAATTAGGTGTGCCGGGCTGAGTGGCTCAGACGGTTGAGGCGCTTGTCTTCTGATCCAACTTGGCACGTTAGATACTGGTTCGGTCCGGTGGTGTTTGAAGGTATAACAGTTGAGGCTTTCACAGCCGGCATTATAACTCATGTAACTCATGCATTTTCCAGGTTTGCAGGACGTGATCCAGGAGCATATTTAAACAGAAATAAACATACAGTTGTTAATACAGTCGAAAGATATCGCTTTTAACGACGCATTGGATATAACGGCCAAATCTAACGGTCCCGTATAAATCCCATATAAACACTGTATTTAAAAAATAGCTTAGTTCGACATCGCTTATTACGACATTTCGTATAAAACGACTTATTTTATCACATTTTCAGATAAATGTATCGGCTATAACGTCCAATGTTGATTTTTGTTTGTTACGCATTTGGGAATTGCTGACAGTAATGTAAAGCTTATTTTCAAACTGTTTTCAGTCTGTCTGTTAGATAGTCAAAGGAAGCATCGCTGTGAAGATATCGTTTAATATTGAAAATACACGCAAACGTCAGCGTGGCCAAGGAATTGGGTGACTCAACAGTTTCTACAATTTGGAAAGATAGAGAACATCTCATTTATTAGCCAAGACCGTGTGTGGCATTGATCAATTTACCACAGCATGAACACACTATGGCTTCCTGTTCTCAGGAACATTCCACCTCCAGCCCTAAGACGATCAGAAGCTCTCCTAAAGGTATGGAAAAAACCTTCAGCAAAACCCCCAACTAATCATCCATCAAGATATTACAAACACTGAACATCAACGGCGGAAATCAAGGAAACCACCCTGGCGTAGAGCAACAGATCTTGAAAGAACATCTTTTCATGTTAACAGTTTAAGGAAAGCCCAGTGGGATCAGTCTTCAGTAGTCAGCAAACATCTATTAGTTGAGAACCCTTCTAAACGTGTACAAGGATTTGATCTTCCAAGGCGACAGTGGAGAATCACCAATCGGATTTAAGAACTGGACAAGGCAGATTTGGTTATCTATTGTGCAAATGGGGTTGGACTAGCTCTGCAAATTTTGACTGTGGTGCCGTTTTTCAGTCAATCCACCACATTTGTTGCTGACTGCCCAATTCGAGCTTTCAAAGGAAGCTAATGGACATTCACCGCACATCGGATGAAGCAGCTGATTGGGTCAAAATACTAGACCTCGAGTTGTAGTATTGTACGAACTTGTGACTACGCACATTTATACTGAAATACATACATTCATCATACGATAAAATAAATAAAATTGTTGCTAGTTCTTTCGTCGCTTATTATTTTATATTTTGCTGACATATGATTGCTGCTCGTACTGCGCAAAAATTCCTCTCAGTCCGATTCCACAAATACTTATGTTTCTTTGAAGTTTTAACTTAATTCTGTTAATTAACCATGCGAGTGTGCAGCCTAAAACTCACATATATGCCTTTGTAACAACAACAACAAATGAAATTTAGCTCCCGAGGTGATTCGCGATATCAAGGTTCCACTGTACTGTATGTCTTTGACATAATATTAAAGCATGGCTGTTGATCTATTACTTCAATTATTTGAGTATTTCAAGATATTCACAGAAACCGTGGCCTTAATTAAGGTACAGCCCCAGCATTTGCCTGGTGTGAAAATGGGAAACCAGGGCTGCCGGCAGCGGGGTTCGAACCTACTATCTCCCGAATACTAGATACTGGCCGCACTTAAGCGACTGGCGGCCCCTTTGAAGTCGTTATAACCGGTTTTCAATACCGTATTTTTGAGTGTGATTTGATAGAATCTGATTATGTTCTTTTAATTAAGTTTTTTTCAAGTATAATACTATTACCATATGTTTTCCTGTTTGTTATATTTTATACATTTATTATTCAAAATTAATTTCGACAGACTTAAGAACCTAACAGTTAAAAATTAAATTGGTGGTATACGCATGCACATAAATGGTGTCTCGACGTAAGCAATCAACACTGCCCCACTCCAGTACTAGAAAGGAGGGGAGGTAGTGAAAGGGCAGTGTCGATGGCCACTCCAGTACAGTGAGGAGGGAAAGGGAGTGAACGGGTAGTGCTGAAGGCGCAGTGTGTGTATTGCTATACATCCGCCTATCCGCCACTGGACCCATTTCAGTCACAACAGTCTTGCAGCGGGCTGTCTAGCTGCAGAAGTGCGTTAAGCGAGGAGGTTGGGAGAGGCCATGCTTTGTATATATCGGGACACCATTTCTGTGCATGCGTGTACCTCTGTTGAGGTGATGAATGAGCATACAGGTTCAGTTTGGGAATTCCAACTGTTCAACGACAACGGCAACATTATTCTATTCAATTTTTCTTGTCCTCGCCCACGTTTCGCTTCGGTATTGAAATAGGCTGCTATTTCCAATAAATAGTATAGAGATGAAGCAATCATTTAGTAGGACGTGAGTTCCACATTATAATACGTACGAAAAGTGTGCCATAATAATCACGGTCCACCCGCATGTTACATGATCTCTCATAATCCGAGCTGTTATTAGTAAAAGCGAGTGGGTCGAGGTGAACATCTTCAAAGCAATGAACCTTCTTCCATAAAATCGGATTTAAAAGGTTAAGTTCATGCCTGTCATGAAACAGGTATTGCAGCCGTTTTATCACTTCAAGTTGTCCTCAGATGGTTCAAGGCCGTGCATCCTGCTGGGATAGGCTAGTTTTTACAGTTTGCTAGCAGATTTTCTACTTATCTTCACCAGGAGTGAATTAAAAGGATTAGTTACATTTTTCATTGGTTAAAGTAGCCGGTTCCATTAGCCACGAATCAGCGGTGAAGTTTCGACACCTTCGTTATTCAGCTCACTCTAGCCGAAGTTGCTGAGTTGCACCAGCGATAATTTGCTAGGGGTATTCGATTTGCACTGGCTGTCTCTTTTAATCTGCATATTATAGCAAATTGCTTTACGTCTCACCAACACAGATGAGTCTTATGGCAACGATCGGATAGGAAAGGTCTAGGAGTGAAAAGAAAGTTACCGTGGCCTTAATTAAGGTACAGCCCCCCAGCATTTGTCTGATGTGAAAATGGAAAACCACGGAAAACCGTCCTCAGAGCTTCCGACGGTGGGGTTCGAACCCACTATCTCTCGGATGCAAGCTCACAGCTGCACACCCCTAACCGCACAGCCAACTCGCCCGGTAATCTACATATTGTTCCGTCGTCACATTACATAGGGAAGTAAACATTAGGTTTGACGTTATTTATACAAGTGCAGGCGTGTGCTTGCAGAGAATGTGTCGCATTCCAAACCCCTTTGTTATGACATGAGTCATAAGCCAGTTGGTAACCAACATCACCAGCACAGACTTCTTCAGCATGTCGTCATACTCGCAAGTGGTACAATATATGAGTGATAAGTTGGCTGTGCGGTTAGGGGTGCGCCACTGTTAACTTGCATCCGGGAGATAGTGGGTTTAAACCCCACTGTCGGCAGCCCTGTAGACGGTTTTCCGCGGTTTCCCATTTTCACACCAGGTCTGTGGCTGTACCTTAATTAAGGCCAGGCCGCTTTCTCCCCACTTCTAGGCCTTTCCTATCCCATCGTCGCCATAAGACCTATCTGTGTAGGTGCAACGTAAAGCAAACTGTGGTGTAAAAATCACATATTATCAGCTACTCTACCATAGCCTGACATACAGCCAGGCACAAAACAGTGCAGCATGCTGAACTATTAAATGAATCAAGCCACATAAGATAGACGCTTGAAGTACACAACACACAATGAACTGAGTTAGAAACTGAAAGCAAAGAAAATTCAACTCATTCACTGAAATATCTCGCACACTCTCCCGTACTTTTCTATACCCGGCTTGCCGGAACTACTGGAGCACGTGTTGGATATAATCGCTTGCAGTGCTTGTAGTGGCGGGCCCACAAACTACCACGCTACAATGGCTGAGTCCTCACACTTGGTCTTATATTCGTCATGCTATTAGTTTACAATAATTGCAAATTTTACAAAAAGTGATCTAAATAGTCACGGGGAAAAGTGGAGGTATGTGAGAAGAAAGTGTATCGCTAAACCATATCGCTCGTGGACTGAAATACTGACACAACTCAAAAAGATACCAAGTTGGAGTTAGTGCACTCTCCAGCATTGCAGATTTGTCTTCCTTCCAGCAGAAACAAAGGCATATCTTGTAGTTCAATATTCCACAAACAAAAGGCAGAAGTGACGCTGTTGCATTCTCTGACACTGACTGCAATACTGGCGCTTCTCAGTTAGCACCTAGAGCTGGGCACTCGCGTAGCGCATTCTCTTCATCAATAGTGTATTTGGTCCGTCAGAAACTTTAAACTCATTTACCTCAGAACTTGCTTTTTTGAGTAGTGCCACTATTGTAGCCCACGAGCGATATGCAGATCCAAGAAATGACGTTTTGCCCGTAGGAGACCACAGCCATGAGGTTTGTAAACATTTACAAAGACAGTTTATTTCAAATAGCGTAATAAAAAAAGAAAGAAAGAAAGAAAGAAAGAATGAAAAGAGGAGAGTGAACTAAATTTAATGTGATACTCAAATATGTAAACAAGTAGATATCATTAACGTAAAATAGTAATAATTAGTTCTTAATTATCAATAAGGATACAAAATTATAGAGGTGAAGTAAATTAATTTTCGTGATTTTTAGAAATATGTGCAAAAAATGATTTTATGTACATTATTCTGTAAATTGTATAAAGCTGTTATATAATGTGGTTTGGCATAATAGCATGCTTCATAGCCTGATCCCCGCCATATAAGAAAGGCAATAAACTAAACTAAACTAAACTAAACTAAACTAAACTAAACTAAACTAAACTAAACTAAACTAAACTAACGCTATAGTCAGTGAAAATTATAAGACAATAAATACCTAATACTCTCCAACATTTTCATACTAGTTACCTGTAACTCAGAATGATGTGCGATGTATAAAAGTAATTTGTGCGGAAACCGAGAAACCAGTAACCTTTACCTAAAAATAATGTCCAAGAAGCATTGGAGTGCGTTGACATTTTAAACAAAGAAAAAGAGAACATGCTTTTTTTGAGCAATAACAAAAATAGGAACATTGTGATTTTTCCGACAAAGAAAAATGTTAATTATTAACTAAATATAAAACAGTTTGTATGGACGGATTGTGTCAAGTTTTTCCGGTGTATACTGTGGAAAATGGAAATTGCGTACCGATAGTATTCACTTTGTTAGCGGACAAGGAAACAGAAACTAATAGCAGAACATGCTATACCCGCAGGAAAGTGGTGAATTGTCCACAAGTGTGAAGAGCTTATTATGGAAATGAGAGCTGGCAGTAATGTCAGGGCTGTGTGTAAACAACCCATCATTGCTGAGACTAGGTCAACGTGGGAGGCTCTGTTGCAATCACACAGATAAAAAAAGAAGGGGATACGCCCGTGACCTGCCTCGCTAGGTGAAACTAACTAGTCAAGGTTGACGGGTCAAATGGGATATGAACCAACGACACAATGACCCAGCATGGAATTGTTAAGAGGACAATACAGCAGTATCACCCATGTTCATTGCGTATATACACACACAAAAAAGCAGCATTCTCTCACAATTACTGAGAACAAGAAATTATTTCCAAGACTTTCTCCTGCATGCTCGTTATTCCATAATGCTGTCGAATCACGCAAGAACAAATGGATCGAAAGCTCAGCTCAAGGTGGATTTTCCTTTTGACCCTTGTTTTATGTGTAATTTGTTCAGCTGAATTTGAATATGCCAAATTATTGTCCTATCACATAAAAATGTCTTAACAATTTTATAGCCTATTTGTCATTAATGAATAATGAGATATACAGGCTCGTTTTTATTCAAGGAAAAGATGTTCAAATGGTGTTTTTCTACACAAGGGTGATAATCTAACACCAGTCTCCGTCACTATATGTCCATTTCAAGGATATGTGCACTCATCCAAAGGTTTTGCGCACGTTATTAGGACCATCAGCAACGTTACACCTAGTACTCATCTTCCATTTGTGAACAGGGCAGCCAAGATAGAAGGAATCATTGGACAACACGAATTGTAAGACAAACGCTAATGCCGGTTACCAAAATCATTATGAGGAAGAGTTTAATACATTCTCGATAATAAGAAGAATCTCTCAAGGAAACCTAAAATCAAACACTACAACTCAGTGATCAAACCAGGGTCTTTATACCACAGAATGCATGTTCTGCATGAAAACCGGTGATATAGAAGAGATACAAAAAAAAAAAAAAAAAAAAAATGGAAGGAAAATAGTGAGGAATATCTGGGGACCACTGAAAACAGACGAAGGAGAATTTTAGATATAGGAAGAATAAAGATCTACGTAAGGACGAAGAAAATGAAAGGATGTCAGACACGATTAGAAAGAGGAGAATTCAATTTTTGGTCGCACAATGAGGATGGATAACTGCAGACTGACAAAACCGGTGTTTAAACATATTTACAAGAGCAGGAATGGCAACCAGTGGATCCAAGGAGTAAAAGAAAGATATTTATTTATTTATTTATTCAGGATCAGCAACAGCATAACGCCGAATTACAAAGATCCGAGCTATGCAAATAGATATTCATCTAAAATGAACGATATATAAATATTTAAGGACACAAATATACACAATAAAAACTGTTCAATCCTATATATTGCATATTTACATAAACAACGACATTAACAAAGGAAAATACATTTACAGTAAATACAGGAGAAGAAACACGAAAGAACAAGAAGGAAGAAGGAAGGAAAAGATACGAAGATGTCTAGGTTCATGTTGATAGATAAGGTATTAAGCACTGCTGGAATACGTATAGAAAAGGACCTTTTGGTGAGAGAAAGCCGGGAGTAAGGACTATGGAATAGGGTCTTCATTCTGGTACTAAGGGATGGAACGTGGAGGGGTAATACGGAAACTAAATCTGGAGACCTAAATAGACCATTAGCTGCTTTGTATAGCCTACTTTCCGCCGAGCAGAAAGAGTTTTGAGTTTCGACAGAGACCAATAACAGATGATACAATACAAGACAGAACAACTGTCAGAAGATTGATACAGAACTTCAAGGGTTTGCAGGAGAAGGAGAAGAGGTAATAACATCTGGACAAAACAGGGGAGGAAACAGAAAAGTGAAAGGATAAAGAACTATTGGAAGTTAAGAAAAGGAGAGACAAGACGAATGCACAGTGTTACTTTCCGCGGTTCTTAAATAGAAAAGAAGAAATTCTGAAAAGACTCTGTCAATTTCCTTACCTATTAAATTGGGATTGATGAAACAATTCACTAAGGACTAAGGCACTGGATGAAAATTGCAATTATTTTTAAATACATAACCAGCAAGTTTCCTGAGCCCTCAGATGAAAAAAAAAAAAATCGAAGAAGGCGCCTCAAGTAATTAACTAAAGATAAACATTCTGAAGAATATGCGACTCCTCCTGAAATGGAAGCTTGGATTGCCTTCAAAGAAGTGGTTCGTAATTTCTTGTTCCGCGTAATTGCAGGGTCCGCTTTTTTGCACTTCGCTTTTCATCTCTACCGACCCCCGGCTTCAACTGGAGTAATACCCACCATAGTGCATCAAGCCATCTCTTCCTTGGCCGTCCACGTGGTCGGTGTTCAACCGCAACTGCTGTACTACTGCTGCGCAGTACGTTACCTTACCATCATAGACGAGTCTCCCGCATTTTGTCAGTAATTGGAGCCGCTCTCACATCCTGGTTCCTTACGTAGTCCAATTTACTGAGTCCCAGAGGCCACTGAAGTACCCTCATTTCCATGACATGGAGATGTTGTTCATGACTTTTTGTGGTTATCCAGCACTGCGCTCCGTATAGTGCTACAGGACGAACGACAGTTTTATAAATGTTTGCTTTTATAAGTACAACTGGATCTTCCGGGACTCCAGTAACTTGGCGCTACTTAATCCAGGAACATTTCTTGGAAAATAAGTCATCATCACTGTCTAAAGCAATGCCTAGTCTATGCAACCGTTCTTTCCTGTCCTCAGCTCCTCGCTTCATTTCATAATAAGAACCATAATGGAGAGTCTGTGCCAGGTCTTGAAGGTTTTTTTTCCTCCGTCGTCCTCGCCCTTTCTTTCCCCGTGATAATAAGTACTTTCTAAAATATGTGCAACAAGAAGACAACATGCTAAAAAGTTATAACGTCTTAGGATGCACCATGATTCTTAAAGTACGCTTCTTTCACTCATGTTCAGAAAATAAATGGAATTGTAAATAAAGGGTATAGATCTCTGCACATGGTTGGAGTAAGGATGTTAAGGAGAGGGCATATTAAGTCTCTGGTAAGACCCCAAATATAGTATGGTTCCAGTGTATGGGACCCTCACCAGGATTACTTGATTCAAGAACTGGAAAAAAATCCAAAGAAAAGCAGCCCGATTTGTTCTGGATGATTTCCGACAAAAGAGTAGCGTTACAAAAATGTTGCAAAGTTTAAGCTGGGAAGACTTGGGAGAAAGGAGACGAGCTGCTCGACTCAGTAGTATGTTCCGAGCTGAGAGTGGAGAGATGGCGTGGAATGACATTAGACGAATAAGTTTGAGTGGTGTCTTTAAAAGTAGAAAATATCACAATATGGAGATAAAGATGGAATTCAAGAGGACAAATTGGAGCAACTATTCGTTTAGAGGAAGGGGAGTTAGGGGTTGGAATAACTTACCAAGGGAAATGTTCAATATATTTCCAATTTCCTTGTAATCATTTAGGAGAAGGCTAGGAGAACGACAGATGGAGAATCTGCCACCTGGGCGATTGTCCTAAATGCAGATCAATGTTGGTTGATTGAGTGATTAATATTCCAGAAAATTTTATGGAGGAATGAGTGAAAACACGATGAGAGATTTCAACAAGATATTGATGAATTGGATAGAGGTACCAGGACTGCTGTTAGTTTCTATTATAGTGTGCAAAATAATAATGTGGCATAAGAAGTGTTTTATCCATGCCAACGTTGCCAGATATTTACAATTGATATTCCCCTCACACTGTTAAAATATCCCTCGTGTACATGATTTTTCCCACGTGTCTAATATTTATAATCATAAATATCATATTAAGATCCTCGCTGCTATAACAAAACTAAACAGAAACAATCATATACCTAATATACCAGTTGTTTTCAGCCGCTAATTCTTCCTGAAAATCCACCTTTTCTTTTAGGCTTACCATATGATTCGCAAATAATATTTATTATACTATTAACAAAAAAGAATCACTCTTAATATTTGTGCTGCTACAATGGGCACTAAAATTTACTAACTGCTGAACCGGAGGAGCACTCCAATATTCCCGACAATACGCATCATGATACCCAAATTTACCAGCAGATTGCATTATTACAATCTGAAATGTTATATATTTTTGTACATATTCACTAAAAATATTATTGATAAGTAATGTAAATGCATTCGAGACTAAACCACTGAATTATAACCACCGACTGTTGAGCGACTACCACATTGTTGCGGACAGTTTCGAGGTTTGAGCAATAGTACGGTACATCAACATAATATACTATAACTTACCAGTCTATGTGAAAGGGAAGTATTGCTCTCATTTTAAGAGGACAGTTCATTTGTTCAAAAAAGGAACAGTAAATTTTTTACGTAACTAGGAAGAGACGATATTAAAATTCCCAGAGACGATATTAAAATTCCCATGTTTTTAAGACATTCTTAATATTTTTTCCCTTTTTACACGGTTGCACAACCACGTCCATTTTTCCCTCCTTCGTGAGAAATTTCCCTCAATCTGGCAACACTGATCCAAGCGAAATCGCTTCTATTGTTTAGTAACATACGTGAACACAAACAGTGGTTTTTGGCGGTTTCATCCTTTAAAATGTATATGTTACAATGGGTCTTATTAATGAGTTTATGGTTTTGATGTACTAAACTCTCTGTTGTACGGAAACAATACATTGGAATGTACATTTAATTCCTGTTGAGCATATTATGTTGATCACATCATTCAATCGTACCTGCGTAGTTGGCGATGTCAGTGACTTCCGTTTGTACCCATCGCTGACAAAACAAAAATGGAAAGAGAGAAATAATTTCATACAATTGTAAAAATATTACACAAAGAGTGGATTGTACTGGGCAGGACAGCAATTTCTTTTGTACATTAAAAATGTGTGGCAAAAGAAAATAAGAGAAAATAAAGTAAGCACTAATTAAAATATTGAAGGGTAGGATAACCAGGGTCTCTGATACCCCTAAGCATTGTAGTGTACGTTCCGCACAATCCAATGGCCTACTGACCTCATTTCGGAGGGTGGATTGCTTACCACCTGGGGTACATTTCCGTATTGATTTTGCTGTCATGCTTAGAAACTAAGGTTGGCAAAGTATCAGACGTCATCATGAAAAAGAGGCTGACTAATAATGGCGATAATCTCTGTCGTCATTCCACGAACAGTAAAAACCCATAAAAACAAAATTTCGGAAATTACAGTTTAGACAACTTTTATTATGTAGGCTACAGTTTCTCGACACAGTTAATAATAGCGGGGGAATTTTTTTTTTTCATTTCGGCCCCTTAATATTTCCACACCACCGCATACTCATCAAATAGTATATAGCCCACGGTACAATCTTTCTTTTTCAATTTGCTTTACGTTGCACCCACATAGATAGGTCTTAAGGCGACGATGGGACAGGAAAGGGCTAGGAGTGGAAAGGAAGCGGGCCGTCGCCTTAATTAAGGTACAGCCCAAACATTTGCCTGGTGCAAAAATGGGAGATCACGGAAAACCATCTTCAGAGCTGCCGACAGTGGGGCTCGAACGTAATATCTCCGGAATACTGGATACGGGCCGCACTTAGCGACTGCGCAGCTATCGAGCTCGGTGGGCACAATTTGGCTATGCCCAACTTTAAACACCGAATTCCGAAAAAATTTCGTTCAGCCGTTTTCCCGTGATATAACAGACTGAAAACAATTGAACTGGACCTATTTTCGATTTTCGATTTTTTAATACCTAATACGACACAAAAAAGAAACATAAGACAAAATTTAAGTGCAAGGTATTTAAGTGTACAGACAAGATTGTCATTTTATTTGTATACAGAGGTGAGTTCCTTCATACACCGCTCGTTGAAGTCACTGCCGCAGGCTCGTACCTATTAAGCTTGGAAACCAAAGTTATGGAAGATATCGTTGAAGTCATTTAACACTGGTCTGTAAAACGCAAATATTGTCAGACCTAAGCAAGAAATATAGGTTGTTTTTTTTTTTTCGCTAGTGATTTAACGTGGCATAGCACATCGAAGGTTTGCGGCCACGCGGGGATGGTAAGAGGCTAAGATTGCGAAATGGCCGAGGCCTTAATTAAGGCAGAACCCGAGCATTTGTCTGGTGGGAAACCACGGAAAACCATCTTCAGAGCTACCGACGGTGGGGTTCGAACCCACCATCTCCCGAATGCCAACTCCTATCATTGCTGCCCAACATGATTAATTACTTTCGAAAAATCACCAAATGTTACCAAATCAAATAGTATCTCAATGCAGTTGCGTGGTATTTGAAGGTGCTCAAATACGCCAGCCTCTTGTCAGTCCATATACCGGCAAGTAAAAGAGCTCCCGTGGGACAAAATCCTCCGGCATCTCGGCGTCTCCGAAAACCGTGAAAGTGGTCAGTGGAACGCAATAATATTATAATATGGAGAATAAGGGACTCGAAAAAGAAGGATAACTTTTTACGCTCACCTCTTCAGATCGCCAGCTGGAATAATCTGTAAACGTTTGTTACCCTATTCCAGAAGTCTCAAACGGATTCCTCCTTGCTTGGCGGATCTTTTAAAGTACGGAATCACAGAAACAGACATTCAACTCTGAGCACCACTCAGACACAAACTCAGCCAGGTTCATCAAGAACTAAATTCGACTGAAGCACGTCTATTCTAATGCATGGAAGAAAGAACACTCCGAAAGGATGAAAACCTGATGGGCCCGCAAGAAGACAAACAGCTGAGATCCTTAGTAACCCTAACGATTAATAATAATAATAATAATAATAATAATAATAATAATAATAATAATAATAATAATAATAATGCCCGCCTCTGTGGTGTAGTGGTTAGCGTGATTAGCTGCCACCCCCGGAGGCCCGGGTTCGATTTCCGGCTCTGCCACGAAAATTTGAAAAGTGGTATGAGGGTTGGGACGGGGTCCACTCAGCCTCGGGAGGTCAACTGAGTAGAGGTGGGTTCGATTCCCACCTCAGCCAACCTGGAAGTGGTTTTCCGTGGTTTCCCACTTCTCCTCCAGGCGAATGCCGAGATGGTACCTAACATAAGGCCACGGCCGCTTCCTTCCCTCTTCCTTGCCTATCCCTTCCAATATTCCCATCCCTCCACAAGGCCCGTGTTCAGCATAGCAGGTGCGGCCGCCTGGGCGAGGTACTGGTCATTCTCCCCAGTTGTATCCCCGACCAAGAGTCTGAAGCTCCAGGACACTGCCCTTGAGGCGGTAGAGGTGAAATCCCTCGCTGTGACCGAGGGAAAAGCCACCCTGGAGGGTAAACAGATGAATAATAATAATAATAATAATAATAATAATAATAATAATAATAATAATAATAATAATAATAATAATGGCTTTTTAAATACCCTTACGGTTTTCGGAGACGCCGAGGTCCCCGTAATTTAGTCCGACAGGAGTTCTTTTACGTGCCAGTAAACCTACCGAACGAGGCTGACGTATTTAAGCACCTTCAATAAATACCCCTGGACTGAGCCAGGATCGAACCTACCGACTTGCGGTCAAAAGGCCAGCGCCTCAACCGTGCGAACCATTCAGCTCGGCAACTGCAGTTATATCTCTGATGAATAAACTTAGTGGCTGCCGCTTCTTCATTTCAGATCTAATATGTAGATCATCAGTCTAAATGCAGGCTTAGATAACACAAATAGCATTAATGTTTCCCATGCGGCAATATTTTATACAGTATTAAGTTTTCATCTCCACACATTATAATTTTCGTTGTTGACAACAACAACAACAAAAGCGGCAGCAGTAGAAATTAATTAACGCTTCGCGCTACTATTACATAATGAGTGAGTACACAAACAAGAGTCTCCAGTTCAGATCCCAACAGATTTACTAGCTTGCGTCATCAGCAGTATTACCAACTTGCCAAACAACGTTCTCTCCTCTCCACTGACAACACACGTCTCCAGCTAATTAGAAACTGTTGTCACATGTAATAATAACGGCGACATAAGAGAGGCAAGGCTTTCTCTCTGTCGGTCTTCTGCAGCGCTATCGTGCGTCGTCTCACACACAGCAATCGATGTTCCATAATTAAGCTGAGGGAAGTTCCTAAAATGTCTATTTGTTCCCGAAACTGCGATACATGCCGAGTAAACTTAAAAACCCGTTTTGGAGCAAATTCTTCTTCTTCTTCTTCTTCTTCTTCTTCTTCTTCTTATTATTATTATTATTATTATTATTATTATTATTATCGCCATCAGAATGTTGGCCGGCAGAGTAGGAGAGGCGGTGGTATACAATTTCTCTCACTAGATGGTATGCCAAAATCTTAGATTAAATTGCAAAGTTGTCCACAGTGTTCATATGGAGTGACGACGTACGACGCTGTCGATGGCGATTCGTTCGTCGAATGGGGACGTAAAGCTTTGAGCAGACCCTTTGGTGCTATTCGACAGGAGTAGGCTATATGCTGGCACCGGGTTTCAGCCTCTCCCTTCCTATTATTACATATCACGTCTTTTATTTCATCTCATGAGCTCCTCTGAGGGAAGCCTCCGTGGCTCAGGCGGCAGCGCGCCGGCCTCTCACCGCTGGATACCCCGTTTTTCCCTGTTAGCTTTCATCTGCAATATCATTTCATTAATCATTCACTGATCACTGCTCCAGAGGAGTGCGACAGGCTTCGGCTGCCGGCACATTTCCTATCCTCGCCGCTAGATGGGGGCTTCATCCATTCTATTCCTGACCCGGTCGAATGACTGGAAACAGGCTGTAGATTTTTATTTTCAACTGCTCTGAGTAGGTGGACATCAGGAAAGGTGTGTCTTCATCTTTCTGCTCCTCTGAGGAGGTGGAGGTCAGGAAAGGTGTGTCTTCATCTTTCTGCTCCTCTGAGGAGGTGGAGGTCAGGAAAGGTGTGTCTTCATCTTTCTGCTCCTCTCAGGAGGTGGACATCAGGAAAGGTATGTCTTCATCTTTCTGCTCCTCTGAGGAGGTGGAGGTCAGGAAAGGTGTGTCTTCATCTTTCTGCTCCTCTCAGGAGGTGGACATCAGGAAAGGTGGGTCTTCATCTTTCTGCTCCTCTGAGGAGGTGGAGGTCAGGAAAGGTGTGTCTTCATCTTTCTGCTCCTCTCAGGAGGTGGACATCAGGAAAGGTGTGTCTTCATCTTTCTGCTCCTCTGAGGAGGTGGAGGTCAGGAAAGGTGTGTCTTCATCTTTCTGCTCCTCTCAGGAGGTGGACATCAGGAAAGGTATGTCTTCATCTTTCTGCTCCTCTGAGGAGGTGGAGGTCAGGAAAGGTGTGTCTTCATCTTTCTGCTCCTCTCAGGAGGTGGAGGTCAGGAAAGGTATGTCTTCATCTTTCTGCTCCTCTGAGGAGGTGGAGGTCAGGAAAGGTGTGTCTTCATCTTTCTGCTCCTCTCAGGAGGTGGACATCAGGAAAGGTATGTCTTCATCTTTCTGCTCCTCTGAGGAGGTGGACATCAGGAAAGGTATGTCTTCATCTTTCTGCTCCTCTCAGGAGGTGGACATCAGGAAAGGTATGTCTTCATCTTTCTGCTCCTCTGAGGAGGTGGACATCAGGAAAGGTGTGTCTTCATCTTTCTGCTCCTCTCAGGAGGTGAAGGTCAGGAAAGGTATGTCTTCATCTTTCTGCTCCTCTGAGGAGGTGGACAGCAGGAAAGGTGTGTCTTCATCTTTCTGCTCCTCTGAGGAGGTGGAGGTCAGGAAAGGTATGTCTTCATCTTTCTGCTCCTCTGAGGAGGTGGAGGTCAGGAAAGGTGTGTCTTCATCTTTCTGCTCCTCTCAGGAGGTGGAGGTCAGGAAAGGTATGTCTTCATCTTTCTGCTCCTCTGAGGAGGTGGAGGTCAGGAAAGGTGTGTCTTCATCTTTCTGCTCCTCTCAGGAGGTGGAGGTCAGGAAAGGTATGTCTTCATCTTTCTGCTCCTCTGAGGAGGTGGACGTCAGGAAAGGTGTGTCTTCATCTTTCTGCTCATCTGAGGAGGTGGAGGTCAGGAAAGGTATGTCTTCATCTTTCTGCTCCTCTGAGGAGGTGGAGGTCAGGAAAGGTATGTCTTCATCTTTCTGATGTTCGTTTCCTCTTGTCTTGCGAGATAATAGGCCTGGCTTTTAATGTGCATTTGTCTTGGAACCCTATATTTTCGTCTTTGGTTATTAGGCCTATTTTAGCGGTTCGACCGAATAGTAAATTTTCTGTGATTTTTTATTCTACTAGGTCTTTTTCAGTTTCTTTAAACCCGTTGGGTTTTGTTTTGCAGTTACGGATGAAGTCACGAGATTTATTTGGTTTATCTATTAGAGTTCATTCCGAGAAGATAACACACTTATTATTTATTTACTTCGTATTTATTTATTTATTTATTTATTATTTATTTATTTATTTATTTATTTATCTATTTATTTATTTCAAACCTCCAACAGAGATGTTTCAACAATTACAGGTGGCTTAGTCACTATATATTATTAAAAATAACAAATGTCAGGAAGAACTTAATACCTAAAAATATACAACATTATTAAGAAGTGAAGCAGCAATCGGAATTTACAGCACATTAATACTATTTCAAGTTCGAAGTGGACTTATGACCTAAAATACTTGATATCCAAAAATGAATAAAATAAAAATAAACATTCAGAAACATCAAATAAATTAAGAATTGGTATTTGCAAAAGAAATAACTATAGTCTTAAACTGACACCAGTTAAAGCAACTGGCATATAAAAAGAAAATCATGGAAAGTAAGGCATGGAATACGTATGTTTGATATGAGTCGTGACAATCAGTATGAACAGCACATTAAAACTTAACTACAAATAGACGCTAGTAATGACCTCCATTACTCGATTTTTCAGTATCTCGAAGCAAACATTTCCTCCCTTGAGGCAAAACATACTCTGTAACCGGAGTTTTGTGCATCATCTTAACTGTGCAACACGGCATTTCTGCTTTGTGAGGAACAGTTAACAAGTAAAGAAAGGGTTACAGTGATGCTAGGAGCTAACATGATGTGAACCGAAAAACTAAAAGTTCTAATGATCGAAAAATCGGCCAAGCCTCGCTGTTTCTCGGGTGTGAATCCATTACCGGTCACATACGAAAGCAACCCCAATCTCGGCTGCGTGGTATTGTCGAGAAGTTTCAACGTGAAGGGAGGAACAAACAGAAGAGACTAACAGATTTTTTCCAAAGGTTTTAACCGAGATATGTTTGTTCTTTCACTATTGTATGTACTGTATGCTGTCTTCTAAAAAGTTACTATAATACGGGTTATAATAAAAGTGATGCTGTAAAATAGGGTTCGTTTGTATATTTCTAAATAAAAAACCAAACCCCATGGAACTACAGTCCTTGAAGGGTCTTGGCCCACCAAGCGACCGCTGCACAGCCCGAAGGCCTGCAGATTACGAGGTGTCGTGTGGTCAGCACGACGAATCCTCTCGATCGTTATTCTTGGCTTTCTAGACCGGGGCCGCTATCTCACCGTCAGATAGCTCCTCAATTCTAATCACGTAGGCTGAGTAGACCTCGAACCAGCCCTCAGGTCCAGGTAAAAATCCCTGACCTGGCCGGGAATCCAACCCGGGCCCTCCGAGTAAGAGGCAGGCACGCTACCCATATATTTTCTATATCTCGAAACTTCGATAACTCGAAATAAAATTTAGCTCGCAAGGTGATTCGAGATATCGAGGTTGCACTGCATTAGAACCTTTTTCAAGGACACCTGTATATCACTCGGTCGACAGTGCTCGTGACATGCTTAAGGCAAGTTATAAAATGTCATCACTTAATCAGCAGAGAGCAGGACAGGATGAGGAGGATGAACGCTGACCGCCGATAAGCCTAGTCAGAATGTGGTCCACTGGCTAACAGGAGAGAACCCGGAAAAAGTGCTCTACACAGGCGAGCGGGCCGCACCGTTAGCTTTCATCTCACCCGAGTGTCGACCACTTATCTCACAGGTTAGCTACCTCTACACTTCTTACACTTTTACGTCATCTAACGCAGAGGGAACATCCTCTGCCCGCCCCCTCCCCCTCTCTCCAACAGTCAGGGTTCGCAACTTGAGACCGTGAATAATAACGATGACGACAGCAGTCCTATAGATTGGCCGGCGAACCGTACCACTTAATTTACCGGCAAGAAACTACAGAACTGAAGACACTCATTAAATTGTTTGTTATCTGTTAAAAACCTGCAATAATTAGGCTAGTCAGTGACGTATTTACGTGTTTATTTCAGCGAGAATTATACATTTTTTTGGAATACCTACTAATGCATCTAAATTGACCTACACTGTTTCAGTACCATACATTTTAAAGTTTTATACACATGGGTTTCCTTGTCTTCGTATTAAAACTACAAAAAACCGAAGCTTTCTATGCATCAGAAATCCTCAACACAAAACACTAAAAGGATAATAATTAGTGGGAAAAATATGACAAAAATCCTACGACCGAATATGAAAGATAGAGTACATTTTCCAAAACCAACAGTGGAAATAGATAAAAGAATCTACAAAATTAGACACAATGCGTATGCGAAGAACACAATTCATGGGGCACTTAAGAACAACGGACTCAAAACAGACAGTGAAAGACCTGAAGGAATTAGGATCACCAAATCTACTGGACCGAGATGAAATCAGAAAAATAACACTCACGGAGTTTTGAGGATGACGAGAGAAAGACTAACCGACATGTTTGGTCTCTGTCAGCCATTCGCTATGTATGAAGGAAGACTGGGATAAGAGAAAAAGCTAACAAATGTTCATTCCGCGTGGTCCTAAATGACCAGTTCGCGACGAAGAAAAAGTCTAGCGTATCCGAACCCTGTTTATTTGCATCAAAATTACACAAACTTTTAATTTATTTATGAAATATAAAATCAAAATAAAATTCATTACAATTGATATTTTGGAAAAAATATTCACAGCAATTTTTTTAAAATTATAATTTACTTGGAACAAATTTTCTCAAATGTTCATTACATACCTTTTTTTTAAACTTTTTGGAGATGATAATTTACAATACTCCTTTAAAAACAACGCTGGACGTAATGATACAGGCTTCCTTGTCAGATACAAAAATATAAGAAAAACATTTTTATTCCAAATAAAGCTATATATGTTGTCCATGCGAAAACACGGAATTGAACAAGTACAACCCTACTCTTCGCAATGTCTGACCTTGTGATTTATTAATAGTCGTAGCGCAGGACGAAAAACACACCAATAACAAACAAGGAAGGCCTAGAATGTCTTCTTTACGACAAATCAACGATATGTTAGAAATAGTTCCAGGCCAAGCGATATATACTATTTCATTCTATTAATTTAGGTAGTTTATAGATACTATTTACAGTATTAATAACCTTCAAATTATATCACTATGTACAGTACATATGTTGTGTTTAAAGGTAAGAGAAGGCCGTGAGCCATAACTTCACCACATACAAAGGCATACTATAAATAAATAATTAATAAATGACAAAGATCTCCGCAACTAAAGCATTTCTCTCGGCAAAGCTGGGGCTAACTTTCGCAAAAAAAATAGCACACGTTTTATAACAAACGCCTCATATTTACGAAATGAAAGTGCAATTCGTCACTGCTCCAGGAAAATCTCTTTCTTTTGACACCTCATTCGTTAAGGTCGGTTGTTTGTTTATCAGAGCCGCAAGGGATCAATACTGCATAAATAGGCCTAATATATACATTTACATACGAAATAGAAACAGCACAAGTTATTAAAACGTTTATACAACAACGTCAAGACGTTTTGTTTTGCTTCCTTCTCAATGAATTATTAATATTATCACATCAGAATTATCCACCGCAGCACGAATATTCGTCACCTTCTGTGCGGAGTTTCGTGTGCAGCCTATGTATATGCGCGTATCCAGAAACACAAGCAAGGAAGGGCTTTCTTATGAAAAGACATTTGCTCACTTCGAACACTAATATAGGAATTCGAATCGTGTTTTGTAGACTTCCGTCCAGAGCGAAAGAAAGAAAGAAAGAAAGAAAGAAAGAGAGAGAGAGAATAGAAGCTTTTGAAATGTAGTGTTACAGAAGACCACTGAGATGGATAGATCGAATCACGAATGAAGATATAGAACGATAGAATACAGCAAGTACAGGCGGTAAGAACGGTAGAGGTAAACCAAGGTATGAATATGACAAGCAGATTGGAGCAGCTAAAGGATGCAGTAGTTACGTAGAAATGAAAAGGTTAGTACATGATAGGGTGGCATGTAGAGCTGCATCAAATCAGTCTATGGACTGATGACTCAAAAACATCATTATCATACGACAAACCTACAACTCGCTTGTTCGTATAATAAAATGCCCTAACGTCACCCCTGTTTTTCACTCTCGTGTTATTATATCATGGATATTTACTACGAGCATGCAGTTGATTTTTAGAGAAAAACAATCTCCCAAATTTCGGAAGGAACTTGAGTTCGGCAGCCCTCCTCTAAATAAGCCGCTCGAGTTGGCTATGCGGTTAGGAGCGCGCAGCTGTGAGCTTGCATCCGGGAGATAGTGGGTTCGAACCCCACTGTCGGCAGCCCTGAAGATGGTTTTCCGTGGTTTCCCATTTTCACACCGGGCAAATGCTGGGGCTGTACCTTAATTAAGGCCACGGCCGTTTTCTTCCCATTCCTAGGTCTTTCCTATCCCGTCGTCGCCATAAGACCTACAGTATGTATGTCGGTGCGACGTAAAACAAACAGAAAAAAAAGCCGCTGGCTAGAGTTATCATATCATTTTGACTTAAAAATGCACTTTATTTCCTTTGTTGAAAACTTCTACGTCGTTTGCTTTTCTTGAAAACTATGGACAACTGGCACAAGAGTTGCTGCAATGCGTTGTTAATTTCAAAATTTCGCGACTCGCCCTCGAACTGGTAAGTTGCTGTGATCCGTAAATTTAAAACATCTCATAGGTCAGGTTGCGAGGGGAGGAATCAACTTAACGCTGTTGTCAACGTAACAACTTGTGGCTAAATTCAACCGTTCTAAATACAGTAATTATTCAGCCAAGAGAATTTCTTTAGCTTTTAACTGGAAACATATTGCTTTGCCAAATTCAGATGTTCATTTAGTCATTAAGGAGACCAATGACTGAAATTTCTCGATTTCCTTACAAAAAATGATTTTCGCAATTATTGTTAAAAATCACGAATTCTTCTATTATCAGAAAATGGCAGATAATTTCAAATTCCACCAATTTTAAAGGCCGTATGGACATTGAAATGGGCTGCCGTGTGGGTGTGTGCCAAGTCCACCTCACACTGATGGCACTTTATGGCATATTTTGCCGTTTCCGTTTGAATTTGCCTCCAAGGTTGACAAATGACGGTGGTATGGCGTCAGCGCTTTACGGTGTTCCACTGTTTACCTCATCATTTTTAAACAATAATAGATGCATTCAAACCCAGGCACAGGGGGAGGAGCAATTCAGATCAACTCTGTGCCAGTCCCAAGCCCGGAAAAATGGTGAGGTTGAATGGCTGGTTATTGAGTCCCAGTGGAGGTGCCTGTGCCAAGCAGATGTCTCTGGAAAATACTGGGAAATGCTCTAGTTGGCAGAATTACCTGCCTACGCAACCAGCAAATCCTACCTGGTATGGGGATGGGTGAAGGCGAATGCCCGGCGACTTAAAATCGGGCCTTCTTGGCTAAGGTATGGTAACCCTAACAGAAGGTTCCCTGGTCCTCCAGGTTTGGGGTTGGGTGTGGGGTTAAGAGCCCCACCTCGTAAAAAATAAATTGTTACGAATCCTCAACAAACAGAAGCCGAACGGATTGAATATAGACGACCCTGCAAGGATAAATGGTTACGATTTGGAACATGGAATGTAAGTGCAGAAGGATCTAAGGGGAGCTGGAGTCAGAGGACGGAGGACGAAAACAAAGGATCGGGTCACCTGGAGGCATGTTGTTGAGGCGGTCAAGGCTGGAACCCAGCTGCAGAACCAAATAAGAAGAAGAAGATGCATTCAAAACTTCAGGTGCCTTTTTCTCATCTTCCATTTTTTCAGTGCTGTGTTTCCTGCGAAAATCTCCATGTGCCGCAGTTCTTGTCTGATTGATATGAAACTTTCTGGAGTTATAACAATATCTTGAACTCAAAAAACATACTCATAAAGAATTGTATTTGTTGATTGGAAGCAACGTTACATGCATTTGATTACGACAGTATGTTATTTTTCTATAGAAATTAGCATACCAGAAATTCAAAAATGTTTAGTCTGATACATATTTGAAGAGAAATACATTTTTTAATGAAGTCATGTTTATATAGATATGTATGTAAACACCATTATCAACTTTTGAAGTCAAAGAAACCAAAATTGTGTCTCAGGGAACTTTTTCAGTAACTCATCACTAAATATAAAAATATAAAAATCGAAGAAGATTGAATTAACCCACTGTTTTGAAACTTGGGATAATGGGCAATATTTACTTCATGAATGTGCTCACAAAATTTCATGCTGATATCTGCAAAACTATAGAAGTTGAAAATTTCAGTCATCGGACCCCTTAAAAGAAGAAATTTCATCAAAAAGTAGTATGGTACGAGGCCATTTGGAGCCTCCTTTGACCTAATTTTAACAGGAGCCTCTGAAACCTGCAACTACAACACTGAATGATGGTAACTGTTGGCATAGCTTAAGCTTCGTGATATCGAAAAATTCGAGTTACATAAATATGAGTAATAAAATATGCGTATAGCAAGTGCATTCAGGAAATTAAAATATTACTTCGAGTTATCAACATTTCTTGTAACAGAGGTTTAAATTACTGGGGTTTGCGGGCACTTTAATACTAACTTGACAACAGAGTACTGAGTGGTTCATCAGAATAAAAATAATAAATGCCATAAAGAAACCGCTATGTTCCACGTGCAGTAATCTTATCATTTGCCCTCTTCCCGTAGCTAGAGATAAGTGTGTATCCTGTTCAGTGTGCACTCCTCGAACAGGCGGCAGTACTGTCAACAGTACGTATCACTGAAATTGTGTTGAAATGCCGCTAAAAAGTGTCGCTAATAAAACCTCGTGAACTAAGTCTATTTGAACTACTTGCTGAGACGGATCCAGGATTCCCTAAAGGGAGGCTCTAACTTTAAACAAATCATACCACAAAGCAAACGAGAGTAATTGGGACATTTTACTTCTGTATTAATGAATTTTTCTCAAGTTTATTTTAGGGACACTGTTACAGAATAGTAAACGCTAGTTAAGTTATTTCACCACAAAATTCGATTTAGTAATGTTTAAAGTACTACATCAACTTTACTGTATACAGTTACGCATTAGCAGTTCACATCAATCAACATTTGAACAGTTAGAAATATCCAGCATTCGTAGTTTTAACTTAAGAGATATTCAACATTTATTATCCTTTCCTTATGGATGTTTGCTAATGCGAAGCCATTAAACTTCATTGTACTTGTAGGTTTTTAGCGTAAGTAGGGCCAAGAAACTTCTCTCTGTAGAGGCTGTCATGACTGGCAGCGTGGCAAATATTATTTGAAGCAATAGTCTAATATTGAGAAGGAAGTCTTCATTACATGGAGCTAATATACACACATTTTTGGCCTTCTACTTTATTTTGGATGAGACGTTGTCGAATTATCTTTGCTCTCAATTCAGCACTTGTTGCTGTGCAATCTGCTTCACACATCTCTGCTGGTTTCATCATTTTCGTCTACCGAAAATTTAGAAAAATTACTGAGAATAACCTTTCTAAAGGGATCCCTTTGTTAGCATTATCACGAAGTCTTATTATGGGGGTCGACAAAAGGCAAGAATAGCCTACTACTTTCCTGAAGTATTCCTCAGGATCCTCATTTAACACATTCATTCTTTGAGTTTGCCTGCCACAAATACGTGGGAGACGAATTTCTTCACCCTCTGAAACAGCTATGTCACTTGCTGCCTTTACACGTTTCATCGTTATTTTTTCTTTCTTATTATATTCAACCTTTCTATTACGATGTCAATGTAAGAGAATGCAGAATATAAAGGATCGTGCAAGAACAAGCGTAGTTTCCAAGTGTGGGCCAAAGAGTGAACAGCTGTTTCCAATTCAATGATAAATTCACTTCTCAAAGCCGCGCATAGGGCAACAGTCTTACTTAACATATCACTATCTGGATCTTCTTCTATTTGTTCAAAAAACCTTACAACATGTAATATCGGTTCCTGAAATAGAATGAAGCTATCATGTCTTTCCACCCAATGAGTAGGATAAATTCTTTTTTACATGGTCATATTTGACCCACTGATATCAATTTTACTAATAACGCTCTTTGAAGTGCAGACATGCGGAAGCAGAGACAAACGTTGTCACTGATGAGATAATCCCTGACATATTCTTAATTCGCTTAATATCACAGCGGTATGTAATGCACAAGTTCAGTTGAAGGCTGAAGCAGTGTGTGTAAAATGCTAGAGGTTGCTCAATTAATATCAGAACTTGGGTTCAAATAAATTTACCTGACATACTTGATCCGACATCAAACCCCTGAGCCCGAAAACCTTGAAAGTTTAATCACAATTTTAATTTTTAAATGTAACTAGAGAGGGGTGGGGGCGGGAGGGCTAAAGCCCCCGTTAGCCCATCCCACTGCTTGTATTTCAGTGGTAAAAGGTTACTTAACATGCCAGTACAGTAGAACCCCGATATCCGAGATTATATGTACCGAGGCCACCTCAGATAAGTGAAAACTCGGGCAATACGGACGGCCATACGGACGTAACGGATAAGTGAAAACTCGGGCAATACGGACGGCCATACGGACATAACCATTTTGTCAGTAAATATCACACAGGATCACTAAACTACTTCTCATATTACGTTAGTGAATGGTATTTTGAAAAACAAAAACAAAAAAACACATTTACGTTTACTTTTGCAGTAAATAACGTACGATAGTATGTAGGTATTACGAACAATAGATGTAAATACTGTAATAAAATGCGAATCATTATTTAATGTGTTGTTATATTTTAATGCAGTATGAACTGTTTCTATACAGCAGGACTATCTATATGAAGTTACAAAAAAATACAGAGGTAAAGAAACTGATCAATTCATAACATTTTACACTTTCAACTTTATGAAAAAAAAATCTTTAGAATTGTTTGTTTCATAGTGGTAACTCGTTTCTTTGCCCCAATAAAGTACACGAACGCACAGCATTCACGTCAAACTTTCAAGAATGAATTCATTAAAAAAGTGATGTAGAGTAGACTTATACATTTGGCTCGCACAATCCGGGTTCTACATAATGACTTTTAACATGTTTTAATACAAACGAATAGACCTAATCAGGATCCCCTATAGGAGGTGGGGCCAAAGGGGACACACGTCGGGGGTTCCAGAAGTTTAATCTTCTTCATGTGCCATGTCCTCGTTCAGTAGCACGATCTGCTGTTCGTTGATAGCTATTCTGAACAGAGTAAGTTTCGTCACCCCAAACCACTGGCTCTAGTTGCCGAACCACGATGTTCTACTAGAAGTTTAATGGATTCATTATATTACTGTTCTGGAAGCCCAATAGAAAATGCCAGCTAAAATTATTCGAGTATTTAGCGACTGATCGATGAGGTATCTCCATGTACAAGGGACGTACGACATTCGAATATTACTATTTGTTCATACAAAAATGTTCACATTATAAACAATAAAAATGTCGTGAAAACTGTCATATTTAATGTTAAACTTTGCAAACATTACAGGATGATGTTTCATGCGTCCGTGATATTTTGCGGAATTTTTATACCTCGAGTTTGGCAGAGATGCACTTAGGACTGATCCGCACATTCAAGCCGATATCTTCTCTTAGGGTACCGATAGCGGTTTGCAAATTGGCATGAATGTTTCTCTTATGAAGGGATACCGACTGTTATATGGCTTGTCCGATTTAACTCAAGGCCAATGTTCATTATCTTACCCGGTTACAGCTTTTATTGTATGATTTTGTGTTAAATCTCTAGGAAAGTCGCTAGGCACTTTTCTGTAAAACTAAAAGACTTACATTAAAGTTGGCGACATTGGTGGCCGGAAAGATCAGTCACGTCTTCTTGGTAGCGATGACAAAAATAACCTCCCAAGAAGTAGTTGTTTCAATATGCCAGGAGCTAGATTTACTGGGAACAAGTTATTACGTTAGCAGCGCAATTTTGAAACATAAACCGAAGATACTTTTGATGCAAAGTATTGACGCCGCTCAGTTCTTGTGTTCGGAAGTATTCCTCCAGCATCGTATAACTGCGATATTATTAGAGCTAGAAAAATTGTCTCAACAAACGTATTAAAGAAAGGTTGAACAAGAGTGCACTGCGATTAAAAAGAAAACTTACGAACAAAAATGGAAAGCAATCGAGCATTTTAGGCTTTTTTAAATCGGAAAAGTATACAAATTTCTTGTGCTTTTGTAACTATAAAAAAGGTTTTAAAAATACTTCAGTGCTTTCAATTTGTGATAATATGGTATTCTCGTTTTTTTAACGCACACTTTGTGTAGTTCTATGACATGTAACATTCAGGACAATATGTAGAGAATGTTATCATATAAATCCTTTCAAATTTCAAAAACAACAGAACTGCACCCTTTTATTGAAAACATATACAGGCAAGAAATATTTTTCACAGAGTGCACTTTTCTTTCGGTCGGGGACTTTAAAATGTTCAGCTGATCACTTTTGGAACCAGGAAATTCATTCTCCATTTCATCTGCCTTCATTCACCACTTCTACAGTCAGGCAGGTAGAGGTAGGGAAGAAGTTGTTGCCACATTTACTATTTCGCTGTCTCTCCACTGGCTCCTTATACACAGAATGAATGTGATTTCATAGGATCTGATGATTGTCTTTCAAGAATGACACTTGCCATTCTGTTTTAATTAAGTTGTTGGTTTTTCAGGTGTAATACTGTTATACTTTTTTTTCTTTTCCAGGTAGTTTTCAATTTATTACTCAAAATTAGTTGCAGCAGACAGAAGAACCTAACAGTTAAAAAAAAAATATTTAGCTAGTTTTTTCCTAGTCGTTTAACGTCGCACTAACACGGCGACGCAACGCTGAAAAACGGCTAGGAATAATAATAATAATAATAATAATAATAATAATAATAATAATAATAATAATGTTTCTACGACCCACTAACTACCTTTGGCTGTTTTCGGAGACGCCGAAGTCCAAGAATTTCGTACCACAGGAATTCTTTTACGTCCCAGTAAATCTACCGACACGAGGCTTCAAATACCACCGGACTGAGCCAGAATCGAAGCTGCCAAGTTGGGGCCATAAAAGCCAGTCAGCCTGACATACTACAAGAATTGGGAAGGTAGCGGCCGTCGCCTTAATTAAGATAGAGTTACTAATGAAATGGCGTATGGCTTTTAGTGCCGGGAATGTCCGAGGACAAGTTCGGCTCGCCAGATGCAGGTCTTTCGATTTGACACCCGTAGGCGACCTGCGCGTCGTGATGAGGATGAAATGATGAAGACGACACATACACCCAGGCCCCGTGCCAGCGAAATTAACCAATTAAGGTTGAAATTCCCGACCCTCCCGGGAATCGAACCCGGGACCTATGTGACCAAAGGCCAGCACGCTAACCATTTAGCCATGGAGCCGGACATAAGAGTTACTAATGAGAAGTAATGGAAAGAGTTGGAGAAACCCCGAGCTTGTCAATGAATATGAAGAAATACATGGATTGGACATAAAATCAGACATGATAACTTACTAGGCTTCATCCTGAAGGGCTCCGTGGAAGAAAGAAATTGTAGGGAAAGGCCTTATTGGAATATACTGGTCAAGTGGTAGAGGAGCTGGGATGCCAACCTTCTCTAAAATTTAACGAGAATGGCAGAAAACCGGAACCTTTGTAGTATTTTCCTGGTGTAAAAATTAGATAAAACGGAAAACTTAATCTTCAGGGCTGCCGACGTTGAGATTCGAACCTCCCATCTCTGCTTGTTTTTTTTTTTTTTTTTTTTTTTTTCAGCCGATGCGGGCGTTGGCGATACATCGTCCGTTAGTCGAGTTAGGGAGATGAAATGCTGCTTCAGCGGTACCAATGAACGACTACACAAACACACACAGTAATGAGATAAGAGAGAAGTGTGTCACATGAGACGTTTCTATCAAAGGAAGTTGAACAAGCAACAACAAAACCGCTAGTTATCTTTTCTTCATAGGGCATGGGACTTTCTCCACTAACATAACACTGGCACACACACACACACAGACTGAACACAACTGTGAGACAAGATTTCTTTACGCTAACAGAGGCGGCGTATGGCGACCATGAAGCGAAATAAGCTTTTATTGTTTTTGTACTTAAAGAAGAGATGAAATATTCCGTATCGTCAATGTTAAAACAGCTCAATTTATGTCCCTGTATGTTTGAAACTTCTGCAGCTAGAACTTTTCAATTAGCACAGCAGTTCTTGGCATTACTTGTAAGTTCAGTGCAGCCAAATTAAGTGATTCTCGTAGTTTGAACAAGTTGTATAAAGTTCTTTCACTTAAAACCGTTTTTGAACAGAACATAAAGTTCCATTAATGCAGGCAGTGAGAAAAGATTTTAATTCGATTTTGGTTCAGTCAATCCTTATCATGACTGGGAATCGAGCCCACGTACTTCAGCTAAATCAAGACGGATTTTCACACAGATAACGCCGCAACAACCCCCAGGTGTTAAAATACTGGTAGTGTTGAGAAGCGACCACGGGACACTTACCTGGCTGTAGTGGTAGTATATTGTCTTATGAAAAGTAAAAATAGGCAACGATCCTCACTTAACACTCTCAGAGGAAGAAATGGAACAGGTTTGACCCTTCGCAGAATAAAGTTACTGTACAACAAAAGAATGGAAAAGGCCACGAGGGCGTGATTTATACGAGGGTTGGAAAAAAACGTGTCGTGGTAGCATATGCATATATACAAAACCATGTAATGTAGTAGAGTCACCATACCTTTACAGGCCTTCAACGTAATCCCTTGCAACATGTTACACTGGCTGCCAGATGTATGAAAGGCGTAGGATGCCAGTAGCAGTACTACACTTGTTGATATCCGCGACAGAGCACCGTAGCGCTTAAAGTACAGCGTCTCATGTATGGAAACGCTTCCCTCAGAGTGGATCCTTTACTTTGAGGGGCCATGTCCGGTGAGTACTGAGGACGCTCCAGTATTCCCCACCTCCACAGTGCCAACACTTCTCTCATAGGAGCAGCACTGTAATAGGGGGCACTGACAATGGGCGGATGCGTTTGCAAACAGGAACCATTTCCCGCGCAGTGGAGGACGAAGATGATGCTCCAAACACCTTCCACACACCACGTCAATCTTTATCGATGCTAGTTGCCACACCTTCGAAAACATCACTTTAGGGCGGTATAGTCTGACACCACAAATTGACAGCTTCGTACTCATTCGTCCGCAGGACTTGCGAAGAACTACAGTAGGTGAGAAAAAGTGACAACCGTGTTGCCATTACTTTCTTTCCAGCCTTCGCAGACCCCCTAGGCCTCGAAAATGGAATACCGTCGGGGTTGGAAAAGGACGAGAGTCGACCTACGGAAGTCGCAATTGAGATATGAAAGAGATAACTTATTACCAGACTCAATTAAGGCCCCCGTAGCTTACCTGGATCTAACACTGCTTCCAGATGTATGTCTTGTGTCCATGAAAGAGGACCACAGGGCGCCCAAGGACCGTCACCATAAACGAGAATCATGGACGACTTCTCCAACAGATGTTACCGTCCCCCAGGTGTAGTCTAAGCTGGAAGGTCTGTCTGGCGGATATTTAAAGAGCTGGGTGTATTTGCATACCGCATCTAAGACAAAGAGATGAACGAGCCCGGTTACGGCTTTCGGAGACTCCGACGAGATGGGATTTCGTCGCACAGTTATGTTATGAGCCGGAAAATATACCAGGTTGGCGAATTTGAGCACCTTGAAACACAAATGGACTGCGCCGGAACTCTCACATTGTCCTATGCTCCAGCGTTCGTACAAACATAATTCCCTTTCGAACCAACAACACCACCTGAGTACTGGCTGGAGACATTCTATACTATAGAGCACACTCTGTATCTTTATTAAGCAGACCCTACACGGTCAGTAATACTGATCAGTAATACTGAGTCAATAATACTGACAGTACGCATCAATATTGTAGCGACCTTACACGATCATTATTACTGCCAATATTTTGGTCAGTACCAGTGCACTTTCTTACCATTGCGGTATTCTCACCTTACAAATAAAAAGTCTATAACCGTCAACATAATTTGAAATTGCAGTATTTTATCAAAATGGATCGTAAAAGACGGGCATGTGTAGCTACCATACTAGTAGTCTGCACAAAACGCAGTGTTAAACGTAAACGAGAAGAGAAGAGTATTCTCATATGAAGTTCTTCCTCTTCTTAATCTGTTTACCCTCCAGGGTTGGTTTTTCCTTCGGACTCAGAGGGATCCCACCTCTACCTCCTCAAGGACAGTGTCCTGGAGCGTGAGATATTGGGTCGGGACATACAACTGGGGAGGATGACCAGTACCTCTCCCAGCGACCTCGCCTGCTATGCTCATCAGGGGCCTTGGTGAGTGAAAACCACTTCCAGAATGGCTGAGGTGGGAATCGAACCCACCTCTACCCAGTTGACCTCCCGAGGCTGAGTGGACCCCGTTCCAGACCTTGTACCACTTTTCAAATTTCGTGGCAGAGCCGGGAATCGAACCCGGGTAATCACACTAACCACGGCACCACAGAGGCGGACTCATATGAAGTTGTTGAGGGAAATACAATAATATCGAAGTAGAAGATTATCAGAACTATCTCCGAATGAGTGAGGTAGGCCTATTTTTGCGAAATTACTAGGAGTGGTAGAGCCTTTTCTAATAAGGCAAAATACAAACATGCGGACCTGTTTATCGGTGGCAGAGAGAAATTAGCGGTGACATTGAGGTATCTTGCAACTGGTAGAAATTTAGAAGATTAATTAGGCCTAAAGTTTTCCGCTATAATGTACCAGTTTCCATCAGTACAGCAGTTGTGGAAACATGTGAAGTATTGTGTTGCGTTTCATATAGCTCGATAAACTTTTGCGATAGGCCTACTTGGCGGTTCCACAAGCACCTCTACTTGGCCTTGGTGAGAAACGCATTTGTCGTCCATCGCTGCTCCGTTAATACTGACAGAAATAATGACAAACGCACTCACACGGTCAGTATAACTGTCAGTATCCCCACCACTCTACAGTACTGATGCTCGCAGATCAGGAAATCCGGATCTGCTTCAGTATTGGCTTTCATTCCATCATTCCAGTCCACACGCGATCATTATTACTGTCAATATTTTTCGATACTGACAGTTTTATTGACCGTGTAGGGTCTGCTTTAAGGAACCATGTCTTTTGTACGATCGTCTTTTTCCTTGGCGCTGCATGCTGGGAAAAGTGCAGCGCCATTGTTGGCATTCAATGGTGTTACATACAATATTATAAATGAGATTCCCACCACGCCGATGCACCATCCATCACTCGGATGTTACAGATGCCACCATTCGAACTTAAAGATGAATCATTTTGAAAGACCCTGTAAAATATCTACAGTGTTTTCTAGTGATTCTATTGACAATGAGATATGTTATCTCTTTGGGCCCGCAGTTATGTCATTGTAGTGTGGTTTTAACACACTCTACTATATCAATACCAACGCTAGGAACATTTCACAAAGAGGCTTTCGTATCGTAATGAATTACTAAAGTCGAGTTCAATACACACATAAAGAAATTTACCAATGATATATGGACTTCTCGGATTTATAATTAGGAATTTAAAGGGCTTCAGATCACCACATGCTTTGTCTATACTTTTTACTTTACTTAGGGGTAGTCTGGAATAGGCTTGTGTCTCGAGGAATTCCTTCACCACGGCTAATATTAATGAAACAGAGACTTGAGCAAAAGTTTTAAAGGTGTGCCAGTAAAATACATTTTTTTATTAATTTTCCAGAAAGTACAGGTTGCCTCTAGGATGGAAAATACTATAACAAATGTGTAAATTAATAGCCAACGGCAATTACGAACAAATGTATCATAAATACCAAAGAAAATTGTGATTCGCAGCGCATTTGTGCATTAACATGAAGATGAATGCAAATGGTGTCTAAATATCCTGAAGGATCCCTACAGCGCTGTCAGGCCATCGGCATAGATGACATCTTTGATGATGCTGTATCTGCCGAAGTTGTCGAAGAAAGACGTAATGGTGTTTTTGGCTCGTACCGTAAAAAAGACTCAAACCTTCAAAGTCCTTGCGATACTTGTGTTTTAAGAATGTGGGGAATACATGGATTGTATCTATTCTTTCTTTCTTTTTGGATTTAAACTGTGTCACATCTCGAATCTGACAGTAGGATACTCGTTTTTCGCCTTTCCGTCGAAAATGGTGATGTTTTTTCGCTGACACTCGTGTAGTGAACTTCTTCATGGACAACAATGCCGGAATCTGTCAAGCTCTTGGCGCACGCACGCGCTTGAGATCAGGTGATCGAGTTGGTGGTGATTATTGTTTTAAGAGGAAGTACACCTGGACAATCGTCCTCTATAATCAACGTGCAAGGAACTTTTCATTCAGAAATGTTTGCACCGCAGGACCTAACTGAGCGGATGCCACATACGTTGGAACCACATTTCCCCCCTGATATTAAGTGGGACATCTTCTACTCATTGGATGCATGGTCAGCGCTGAGGCCTTCGGTTCATAGGATCCCGGGTTCGATTCCCAGCCGGGTCGGGAATTTTAATCGCCTCTGATTAATTCTTCTGGTCCGAGGACTGGGTGTTTATATTTGTCCCAACACTTTCCTTTTCATATTCATACAACACACTAAACTACCAAGCACCACAGAAACGCGCAACAGTGATTACATCCCTCCATATAGGGTTGGCGTCTGGAAGGGCATCTGGTCGTAAAACAGGGTCAAATCCACATGTGCGAAACAGTTCGCACCTGCGACCCCACAGGTGTGGGTAAAGTGGTGGAAAAGGAAGAAGATTAAGTGGGACATCTTCAAGAAGTCCTGGCAAAAACATGGTTTATCTTGGACACATTTTCTTCTTCTACCGTTTTTCCCACACTGGTGGGGTCGAGGGGGCGAATTGTGTTGCCCAGTTTTACGGCCGCACGTCCTTGCTGCCGCTAACCCCATGTGGAAGGATGCACTGCGTATTTCTGTGGTGGTTTTTGAGTATGGGACAAACAGTAATATCCAAGACGTAGCAAATAATTATACACAGTTCAAATCTCACACCCGGACGGGAATCGAATCCGGGGCCCTCTGACAATTCACCCAAGGAGCCGAATTTCATCATGGACACATATCATCCCTAAAAATATGGCAAACGCTTTGTATATTATTATTATTATTTTAGTCCGTCGTAAGTGCTAGTTCTTGACAGACGCCGGAGCCCGCAAGAGTTCTTTAACGTACCGGAAGCCAACGACACGGAGGTGTTATCTGTAAAGGAACAGTTCTGCATTTTTAACGCACTGCACTGTAGACTAACAGAACACTGTGATAAAAGTGTACGTGTTTCGTCTGACAGTTGTTGCGTTATTCTTTGTTTTGTGTTGTACAGAACATTTTGGTTATTGCGTATTACAGACCTATTCATTGTTGTGAAGGTATTTTCTCAGAAACAAGAATGATTAGGGTAACAAACCGAATAAATCGTAATTTCATTATTACTCTGTAATGAGTCACCGGAGACCACGGGGCCCTTGTACCAATATACTCCGGAGGTATCCCTGTCTGTCTGTGGAGTTCGGGTTCAGCCTGTTTAGCGAACAGAGAGGAATATCTCTCCTAATACATTGCCAGTGCAGTGGTATCACTACCTTTCGGCTGCCCTAAGAATGGTTTTCTCTGATTTCCCATTCTCACCTTCAAGCAAATCCGAGATATTTCCAATTCATAGGGCACACCCGCTGTCTTCTTTCCTTTTACGTCACCTCACCTCAAATCACCACCACGAATCTTCTGGCCGGAGAAAAGGTGTCGCCCTCTAAAGTGGCCCGCCGTACCCCTTCAGGGTAAGATATGAAAACTTTGAAATAAGGTGGCGTTACAACGGTGTACACGCATGCATCGAAATGGTGTCCCGGCATAAACAATCAACACTGCCCCACTCCAGTACTGAAACGGAGGAGAGGGCGTGAACGGGTGGTATTGAAGGCACAGTGTGTGTATTGTTATACAACCACCACTGTGCCCACTTCAGTCACAATAGTATTGTAGCGGCCTGTCTAACTGCAGCAATTCGTTAAGTGAGGAGGTGGGGGACGCCATGCTTTGTTTATATGGGGCACCATTTCTGTGCATGCGTGTACTACCGAGCTGGATAGTTCAGACGGTAGAGCGCTGGCCTTCTGAGCTCAAGTGGGTGGGTTCGATCTCGGCTCAGTCCACTAATATTGGAAGGTGCTCAGATACGTCAGCCTCGTGTCGGTAGATTTACTGACACGTTACAGAACTCCGGCGGGACAAAATTCCGACACCTCCGAAAAACGTAAAATAAGTGTGTGGTGTGAAAATGGGAAACTATGGAAAACCGCCTTCACAGCTGCAGGCAGTGGCCTACTATCTCCCGAATGAAAGCCGACAGCTGCGCGCCCCTAACCACACGGCCAACTCACTCGGTATAGGGTGATAATTAAAATTAAGTGTGATAAAACATTTATTTATTTATTTGGCGTATGATGAATAATGACAACGCATAAACTATTTACACAACCAGTGAAAGATGAGTACAAAGTAAATACAAATTATCATATCTATACAGTCAAAGAAAGCAATTTACAAAGTTTGAAAGTACAAGAAGAAAACACAATATATTTACATCGCTATCCACCTATCAACTCTGACAGTTCATATATACACACTGAGTGCGAGTGATGTACATGTCACTAAATGTGAATGTCCAAACCCGCCACCCACTTCACTGCTTCGGGTGTTGCTGTGTTGAGGTCTTCCATGGTGCCAGTGAAAGCACGGAGTGCACATTCCTGCACTACATGTTTCATTGTTTGTCGAACCTCCCCACAATCACAGTATGGAGAAACTGACCAGCCCCAGGTGTGTAAAGTAGATGCTGTTCTACCCACTCCACATCTCATGCGGTTTAGTCTACTCCAGGTGCAACGTGGCAGATCAAAGCCTGCCAGCTTTGTGGATGGGTTATTAATATCCACTATTGCCCGAGCTGGGGATAAAGACCACTCTGTTAACCATTTAGAGGTGGGGTTGAAGTCACTAGATGTTATCTTCACGGCTGTCTTCCAAGCAGGCTGGCGAGACTTCAGGCGTGTGCATTTCTGTCTGATATCCTCATGAACAGGTAGACGTTCATTTTTTAGCATTCTGGTCCATAGCTGAAAAAGGGCCTTCTGTCTCCTGATATGTGGAGGTAGTATATTGCTGAGAACCGGTAACCATTGGGTCGGTGTAGCACGAAGTGTACCAGTTATGATTCGGATAAAACATTAAATGCGAGGAACATAATACCATGCACTCATTCTTTATTTCTTTTAGGCGACTGTACGTAGCTCAGTGCGACATATGGCTTGTTTCTTTCTCAGCATGGTAAAAGTATTTGGAGGGACATAATAATAATAATAATAATAATAATAATAATAATTTTTTATTATTATTATCATTATCATCATCGTTCGTTCAATTGTTGGGAAATTTGAAGGCGAGCAAAAATCTCGAAATTTTGTTCCGAAAGGATTTTTTTTTTTTTTTTTTTAACGAGTCAGTGAACTTACCCACACGGGAGTTCTGCATTTAAGCTGCCTCAAATGCGTACTGGACTACTGGGATTCAAACCAGTAACCGTGAGCGCCTCAGCTATTTCCCACGCAGATGGTCTCCCATAAAATTAGTGAGCTGTTGTCGAGGCTCTCACTAGAGCAGAATTATGACAAGTGAAATGTTTCAGAGTGATAACCTTGCCGCACTCTCATTATACTATTCATCGTGCTGACGCCCATTAGCACTTCGCTAATAGCCATGTTCTGCCAATACATTCTCATTAGGGCTGCGTGTTGTGCATATTCGTGACATTTATTAGAACACCATCACGTTTGACTCGACTTCTACACAGTTCTTACAATGTTGTTTCTGTCCGGCTCCATGCCTAAATGGTTAGCGTGCTGGCCTTTGGCCCACGGAGTCCCGTGTTCGATTCTACGCCGGGTCGGGGATTTTATCCTTCATTGGTTAATTCTAACAAGGAACATTAATTAAATTAAGGTAGCTCAATCGTAACATGTGCCCACGCCACACTGGGGAGAGCTATCTTAATTTATTATATCTACAGGTTCAACTGCTTCTGAGAAAAGTGTACCAGCGAGAAACAGCATCACGCAGTTTTTTTAAGCTACTGTACTGTACATACATCATGAGGAAAAGCAACTATTGGTACGTACAAGGAAATGTTATAAGGCCTATCATCATAAATTCAAAACTGCCGCCGTGCGAAGCCGGGACGGGGTGGCTAGAGAATAAATAAATTAGAACAAAGATGCCTACAGTCTCCTGGTTTGTCTCAAGCACGCACACGTTCATTCTCAGTTGGCTAAACTGAATACGAGCAAGCACTCTAGAGAAGACAGCCGCCTGCCACCCAGGAGAATCGCAGATCGATTCCCGGGGAGGGTAGCGGGAATGGCTTCGAGCAAAATCTTGTTAGGCTAATGGATTAGATGGCGCAGTGTACTCAATGCTTCTTAATGCATTTGTTGAAAAAAATCAGGAACGATATATATATATAGACCACTGGGCTAATTGATACGAAATGAATGGGAGAACAACATAATGAAATAAATAAATAATAATATAATTCAAGGAAGGCCCTGTCAAAGAAAAAAAACGGCGTATGGCTTTTAGTGCCGGAAGTGTCCGAGGACATGTTCGGGTCGCCAGATGCAGGTCTTTTGATTTGACGCCCGTACGTGACCTGCGCGTCGTGATGAGGATGAAATTATCATGAAGACGACACATACACCCAGCCCCCATGCCAGCGAAATTAACCAATGATGGTTAAAATTCCCTACCCTGCCGGGAATCGAACCCAGGACCCCTGTGACCAAAGGCCCGCACGCTAACCTAAATATGGAGTTCACAAGTTCAGAACTCACGATTCTCAAAATTCACGAATTCCAAGAAGAGTATCAGTAGGCCTACCATTAGGTTTCTCTACCTGGGCCAGTCTTAAAACTCACGAGCAGGGCCAGTTCTTCTTTGAATGGATAAATGCCCACCCTACTACTCATGGGAAAATCGAATAATTTTAATAATCTAATATTTTCCATCCGGTTATTTAAATAATCGAACGAGTTTCAAATATCATTCAGTTATATCGCGTAGAATAATCGGATGCGTCATGAATACATTTTTCGGCTTAAGTATGTCGGATGGATAATTGATTGAAATAAGCGAATAGATGAACTCTTACGAAAAATAGAAATACGCATTTTTCCCAATCCATGAAGTCTAATTTTGAAGACGGCACAAAAACATAAGCTCAATCAATCAATCAATCAATCAATCAATCAATCAATCAATCAATCAATCAATCAATCAATCAATCAATCAATCAATCAATCAATCAATCAATCAATCAGATATTGGCAGATATTGCTAGTTGACACCCAAGGGCGACCTGCGCATTTGCGGCGGCGGCGGCGGCTTAGTAGTAATAGTAGTAGTAGTAATAGTAGCAGCATTATGATGATGTAGGGGTGTCGGCACTTAGCCTACTCCTGCCGAGTTAACACCCCCAGGGGTCTGTTCAAGGCACAACGTCTCAATCCGACACACGAATCGCTATCGCCAGTGTGCTCCCACTCCGCGGAGAGGTTTGCAACTGAACTCAGGCTTTAGGCACGCATTTTAGTGTTTAGACATTGTATACGACCATCTCTCCTATCCTGCCGGCCAATATTCTGACGGTGATCTCTTTTCCACCAACAAGCCGTAAAGGATATGTTAATAAGATAGAGGACAATAAGGAATTTATTTGAGCCCTTTCTGAAAATTCAGAGCAGGTGACCGAGCAATAGTAGGTTCAACCTGTAAGTATAACAGTGCAGCAGATACCATTTATGTTGCCGACCATAGGGGTATGTCCGAATCTGGAATTTTTTTAATTCAAGAATAACGCACTCAAAGGACGAGATAAAGGAGAGAAACTAGTATTTGATACAGTTAAGCTTTCAGCAATATTCTGAACGTAATTAATAATAATCAAGCGAGTTGGCCAACACTTCCCTCAAAAACCAACTGCATAAGTGCTGGATGTCTTAAGATGTGCCCTATCATTCTCTCTCTTCTGGTCAAATTTCGCCAAATCGTCCTCCTCACATCACTTCCATTCAGCATCTCTTTGTTCGTGATTCGATCATCTATCAATCTCGCTTTCAGCATTCACAAACGCATCCATTCTCTTTTTTTTTCTTCTTCTTTTTTTTTCCTTTTCTTCCTAAGCCAATTGTTGTGCCTGTTTCACTTCCACACTGTACCACGCTCCAGACGAAAGACTTCTAAAACACCTTCCTAATTCCTGTTCGAAGTGAGCAAACTTCTTTTCTTAAGAAAGGCCTTCATTGCTTGTGCTAGTCTGTATTGTATGTCCTCCTTACTTCTACCATAATTAGTTATTCTACTTCCCACGTAGGCGTCTTACGGGCCCCATGGATACGGCCGGTTGTGTCATCAATGGGAGGGCGCTCTTTTCCTCACCAGGGTTGATGACATGGCCGGACAGCAGCAGTAGTAGTAGTAGTAGGACGATAGTTTATTTTTAATTTTTTGATATTTGTTTATTTATTTTATTTATTTTATATCCGATGGACGTGGCATGTAGGGACTGAGGATGACTGCTGTGGTGATCCTCTCTGGGGAGTGTCACGTTTCCGGAGTATCTGATGGACCTCATGGCATGTCCCACGTTTTTTTGTGTTCCTTTTTCCTGTTTTTGTAAGTTGTTTTCATTGTGAACATGTATTTGGGGCTGAACGCCTGTTATGTTCAAGAATAAATACAATACAATACTACCCACGTAAAAAGATTCACCTATTTCCTTTAAGATTTAATTTCCTAATCTAAGATTTTCTACATTACCTGGCTTCAACTGCACTCCATTACTTTTGTTTTGGATCTATTTACTTTCATCTTGCACTCCTCGAAGACAGTGACCAAAGCGTTCAGCAATTTCTCTAGATCTTCTACAGACTCAGATAAAATAACAATATCATCGACAAATCTTAGAATTATGATTTCTTCTCCTTGGACTGTGATGTCCTAACAAATTCCTCTCCGATTTCCTTTACCGCTTCTTCTATATTACCCCATATTCACTCACTACTCCTTTCTTACAAACAGTCTCCTTAATTGGTCGCATAACTAACTAGAGGACTTTTCACAGAACAAAAACAGTTTTGCCGTTACTTTAATTGTAAGATCGTACACGCTGCCCGTTACACGAGAGCATATACTGCATAGTTAGTTATCTGATGTCATTTTCTCGAGGACTATGCAGAAGGACGAGCCGTGGGTAACGTCTCAATGAGCTCCAACAGGTCGCTAGTCCCAGCCTTCTCTCTTTGTGCCTAGCTGTTTGACCTCCACAGTAATTAATATTCGTAACGGTGCTTTGAATTGAACCTGTGACCTCCAGGCACAACATCCATTAGTCTTATTTACACTGTCGATGTCTAGCCTGTGATATGGATGACAGAGAACGAAAATAAAGTGGTAACCTATTGTCATATGTTTTCATCTTGACGAAACATTCACGAGGGGACGGTAAATTTCCTCCGGTTCAAATGAGCAACAATATGTAAATTGCCTCCTCTTCATCTGAGAGTGCGGACGTTTTTCTCCTTTATACGTGGGTGTGCTGAAAAGTAATGCCTCCAAATTGTTTAATGTGTTCTCAATATCAGTTCAGATATGGCATGTCTTGCATGTTATTCAGTCCAATTTCATCCGTTATAACTAGAGATGGGAATTATAGGCACGAATAGGTTAGAATGCAAACATATTTGAACAAGGCGCAAGTGAAAACTAGCCGCTCTACAGATATGTCGGGGAGATGCATAAATTTTAGGGGTTCTGATAATTCAGATCGATAATATTTCTGCAAATCTCACTGCAGACCCGTCATGCGGGTAACATATACTTGCGCCTTGTTCAAATACATTTGCATTCTAACCTATTCGTGCCTATAATTCCCATCTCTAGTTATAACTCTCCCCGCCCCTTTAGGGCTCCGAATTTTAGCGTGTAACATGGCGGTGTGTAACGTAACTATGTCGGTGCGTGAGAAACAACGTGCTGTAACCGAGTTTCTAACCGCAGAAAACGTGCCTCAATCCATAGAAGAATGAAAGTTGTGTACGCCGCAAAGGATCACCGACGCCATCAGCAGCAAATCCATGCTCAGAGTATTCTGGATGTTCAAGGTGTGATGCATTCGGAATTCATGCCTAAAGGCACCACCATAAACTCTGCACGGTACTGCGAGACCTTCAGCAAACTGAAAGCACGAATTCGACGAGTTCGTACACATATGGAGCACACTCTCCTTCAGCATGACAACGCCAGACCTCACACGAGCGCTGCGACATCTGCAACAATGACACACCTTGGATTCACTGTCATCGATCATCCTCCATACAGTCCCGACTTGGCCCCATCCGATTTTCATCTGTTTCCAGAACTTAAGGAACACCTTCGAGGAGTTCACTTTGATAGTAACGAAGCGTTTGTGGCTCCGTCGACAAAGTCAAACATTCTACAGTGACGGTATCAACAAACTGGTTTCTCGTTGGGAAAAATATGTTCGTCTCCAGGGAGACTATGTTGAGAAATAAATATGTAGAATGTTAATAGTTTGTTTTATTTAAAAAGCTTTAAGGGGTTTCATATAAAAAAAAATCGGAAGCATTACTTTTCAGCACGCTCTTGGAAACAGGTCAGAGAGTGAAACTCCATTAAGGATACATGCCCTAATACTAGGGAAACCACAAAGGTTCAGCCTACTGATTAATTCATAAGGACAATAAGAAATTAAAATATATTTCATTCATTTTCACTGGAATTTTTTAAATATGCCCGATGGATTCTATTATACAATTACTTTTAAATTACAGAAATGATTTTACATAATTTGGAACGAATTTCACAAAATCACAGTTGACAATCTTGTTGAACAGTAGTATTGGAGGCAATTTACATCCCCGCCACCCCACATTTTTGAGCAGCGGTATTTATAAAACACGCAGAAGTGATAAGCTACAGTACCGCTGCGAAGATAACATATAATTCATGTATACAAGTTAATAATGTATTTTAGTATTGCATAATAATAGGTATGATTTCATTAAATTACAAGTTCAGCAACTGTAATTATGTACTATAATTTTATTTTCGCTGGCATGATCTCATTAAGAAATCATTAACATATTGACCGGAGCAATCTAGTTAACTACAGGCAACCACCCATGAGCAGCCGGGCCAGGTAGCTCAGAAGGTCTTCTAGACTGAAGTTGGCAGGTTCGATCCTGCCCCAGTCCAGTGATATTTGAAGTTGATCAAATGCGTGAGCTTCGTGCCTGTAAATTTATTAACACGTAAAGGAACTTATCCGGGAAAATAATTCCGGCACCTCGGCGTCTCCTAAAACCATAAAAATACTTAGTGGGACGTAAAACCTATAACATTATTAGTATCCGGCTCCATGGCTAAATGATTAGCGTGCTGGCGTTTGGTTCGAGGGACCCCGCGTTCGATTCCCGACCGGGTTGGGCATTTTAACCTTAATTGGTTATTTCCACTGACCCGGGGACTCTGTGTGTGTGTGTGTGTGTGTGTGTGTGTGTGTGTGTGTGTGTGTGTGTGTGTGTCGTCCTTAAACAGAAAATACAAGGAAAAGAAAGAAAAATAAGAAAAATATCAGTAAATGAGTATATCTTTTAAAAAAAGTATGATTTTAAAAAGGCGTATTATCCCCTACAACCTTCGGTACTGTTATTTGAAGGTCCAACCAGCCTGTGGGATGATCACCTAACAGACAAGATATACATTCTGCAGTACGTCGGTATACTTGCCCTGAAAACAAGGAAGACAGTATGAGTTGGGTTATCTGAATTACGGAATCTATTTGATTGTATCTGATTTCGGTAACATTTGGTCGACTGACATGGATATCAGTTACCTATTATAAGGACCAGTATTCGTTACAGGAACTGGAAAGATAGGAATAATAATAATCTTCGTCGTCGTCGGCCGATACATCCGAGATTACGTTTCTCGTTTCTCGCCTGCAATTCCGTAATCCACTTACTGTCTTCGACGTTCCAACTCAAACTGTACACCTGCAGATGAGATGGTAGCACACCAAAGAGTACAATCCATGTCAAGTATTTTGGTTTATATCTACTCTTCTCCTGGTCTGTTTAAGTTGATCTTCATATCGCTTCAGAGGAGCACCACCAGTGCTGAGTTCACTGTACAGAATTTGCCGAGGGAATATGGCCTGAGCATCTAAACCGATGACCGATGATGATGGCTTCTATACTGATTAGCTGTGCCTTCTCGAGAACTCACCTGATGTTCATAATAGACCTAAGTGAAGCGTTCCAGTATCTTTGATGTCTTGGTGGTATAGGGTCCAAGTTTCTCATCCGTAGAGTGACGTAGCTTCGCACACAGTCATTTTCGCGCTAATTCTTAGATCTTTGCTTTGGAATGCTCGATGTGAGGGACGTCCAAAAGTCACATGGGCAGCCTGTATTCTGTCCTCCACCACAGTTACAGTGTATTGAGAGAATACTCCCGAGTACGAGAAGTGATCCACCCTTTCCAGAGTTGTGCCACATATGGTGATATCAAAATATGAGATGGTGGTTCCAGGAGCAGGTTTCCTTGGTCTTCTGGATGTTGACAGTCAGACCAAAACGTTCGTATGCTCTGTTGAAGCAGATGACAAACTGCTGAAGCTCTTCAGGTGTGTGGGCTGGAGATTCATTGTCATCTACATATTGCAATTCTGTAACCCGGGTTGAACAGGTAAATCTTTTAGAAGTAGTCTGGCCTTGTTGGAAAGCCCTCCTTCATACGAAATACACTGACTGACAGAGCAAATGCAACACCAAGAAGGAGTGGTTCGAAAGGGATGAAAGTTGGGGAAAAAACAGAGACGGCACGGACGAATAATTGATGTTTATTTCAAACCGATATGCAGGTTACACAATGCGCACGGCATCGACTCAGTAGGATGTAGGACCACCGCGAGCGGCAATGTAGGCAGAAACACGTCGAGGTACAGAGTCAATAAGAGTGCGGATGGTGTCCTGAGGGATGGTTCTCCATTCTTTGTCAACCATTTGCCACAGTTGGTCGTCCGTACGAGGCTGGGGCAGAGTTTGCAAACGGCGTTCAATGAGATCCCACACGTGTTCGATTGGTGAGAGATCCGGAGAGTACGCTGGCCACGGAAGCATCTGTACACCTCGTAGAGCCTGTTGGGAGATGCGAGCAGTGTGTGGGCGGGCATTATCCTGCTGAAACAGAGCATTGGGCAGCCCCTGAAGGTACGGGAGTGCCACCGGCCGCAGCACATGCTGCACATAGCGGTGGGCATTTAACGTGCCTTGAATACGCACTAGAGGTGACGTGGAATCATACGCAATAGCGCCCCAAACCATGATGCCGCGTTGTCTAGCGGTAGGGCGCTCCACAGTTACTGCCGGATTTGACCTTTCTCCACGCCGACGCCACACTCGTCTGCGGTGACTATCACTGACAGAACAGAAGCGTGACTCATCGAAGAACACGACGTTCCGCCATTCCCTCATCCAAGTCGCTCTAGCCCGGCACCATGCCAGGCGTGCACGTCTATGCTGTGGAGTCAATGGTAGTCTTCTGAGCGGACGCCGGGAGTGCAGGCCTCCTTCAACCAATCGACGGGAAATTGTTCTGGTCGATATTGGAACAGCCAGGGTGTCTTGCACATGCTGAAGAATGGCGGTTGACGTGGCGTGCGGGGCTGCCACCGCTTGGCGGTGCATGGCGGCGGATGCGCCGATCCTCGCGTGCTGACGTCACTCGGGCTGCGCCTGGACCCCTCGCACGTGCTACATGTCCCTGCGCCAACCATCTTCGCCACAGGCGCTGCACCGTGGACACATCCCTATGGGTATCGGCTGCGATTTGACGAAGCGACCAACCTGCCCTTCTCAGCCCGATCACCATACCCCTCGTAAAGTCGTCTGTCTGCTGGAAATGCCTCCGTTGACGGCGGCCTGGCATTCTTAGCTATACACGTGTCCTGTGGCACACGACAACACGTTCTACAATGACTGTCGGCTGAAAAATCACGGTACGAAGTGGGCCATTCGCCAACGCCGTGTCCCATTTATCGTTCGCTACGTGCGCAGCACAGTGGCGCATTTCACATCATGAGCATACCTCAGTGACGTCAGTCTACCCTGCAATTGGCATAAAGTTCTGACCACTCCTTCTTGGTGTTGCATTTGCTCTGTCAGTCAGTGTTTTTAATTTCCACACCTGTGTTGTTCGCAGGTGTTGTCTCATAAAGCATGGCTGCCAGGTACAGGGCGATGAGTGTAGGTGCTTGAGCCCATTTGTAATTGGAAATTCTTCTGAGACATCATTCTGATAACTGTACTTGACCAAACACATCCCACCACGGAGAGCTTGGATCAGGTCAACAAAATGTTCAGGACATCCAAAGCGCCTCAAAACCAGCCAAATAGCATTTCAAGGAACCGTATCGAAGGCCTTTTCAAGGTCACGGAACACTCAGAACAGAGGTGTCATTTGTTCTCTGTAATAATAATAATAATAATAATAATAATAATAATAATAATAATAATAATAATAAATATTTTTTCTGCCCTTTTCCCACACTCCGGCGTGGACGCAGGTGAGATATGTGGCACTGTCCCAGTTTTACGGCCTAAGGCCTTCCTGACACCAGCTCTACGTATGTGGAGGGATGTATTCCCTACTGCGTGTTTCTGTGGAGGTTATGTGTGCAAATGAAGAGGTGTGTGTTACGACAAGTACGAACATCCCGCCTCCGAGCTAGAAGAACTAACCACGCACGGTTAAAATCTCCAACCTGGAATCGAACCCGAAACCCTCTGCCGACCATTCAGTCGAGGAGCCGGACACAGATTCCCTAGGATGGGAAATGGGGAAACCACGAAAAACCACAAGTGTAATTCAAACCCTCAACACCCGGAATAACCAGACGACTTGTATTGTGCGGCGTAGCCGGCTCACTCGGATATTATTTTCTTTAATATATTTTCAACCTAAGAGGATCTCTCTCTCTCTCTCTATCTTTACACGTCTTTATTACTTTCTTCCATCTCCTTCCCACAGAAAAAGCACTTACTTCTATCTAGGTCTTTCCTCCACCCATTATTTTTATAAACGTCCCCATTAGCCACTAGATGATTCCCCCCCTGTCTTTCGCTTATCTGAAATGCCACCTTCACTCTACAAAATTCAACTAATGTGTGTTTATTTCCGCAGAAAGTTCTTGTTTTTCCTATACCTGAACAAAAAAAAATTACAACTGTAGTCTAGCAAACATGGATCAGAGCCGACTCCAGCTAAATTGAAACATCCCCTACTTTCGTGACCGTTCCATTGCTCCACATTTCACTGCATTATCCTATACCCTCATTTTCCGACGGAAGTCAGCTGGTAAGTTAAGGGAAACTGTGACTTACTTTCGCAACCAATTTTTGCAAGAAACGTACATTCATAATCTCAGTAACATGCTGTATATCTCTTTATTACCGTCGTTTATTCGACTGTCGTAGCCTCGTCTTGACGTGCGACGCACTAACTGTCCTTCACAAATTACAGTAAGCTATTATAAACAAGCTGAGAATTTTCTTTAAGTACAACACCAAACTCCTAGCCCACAAATCTATAATGTATGGCAACTCTTGCCGTTCATTACGTATGTTATGGTTTATAGCACTAGTAGAGCAGACTTGCCTAGTTATACTTCCTCTCAGAACAATAATCACCACCACCACCTGCACACTGTATCTTCTTCTTCTTATTTACGTTTTGGTCATCTGAGGACCACATTAATTCGCATCAGCTTCGTTTCTTCTGGTCTTTCTCCTTGTCTTCGCTCTTCTGGCCATGGAGATTTTGTTCTGGGCCTAGTCCTGTCCTGAAAACCTGTGCAAGTCTGATTGTGTTATTTAAAAATCACTCCTGTTGTATATCTCTGGTTTTCGTATTGCCATTTCTAGTAGATCCCGTTCTACAGGATTTATTGAACCTTACAGGCCTTCGCCCAATACAGTGTTCAAACCCATAATAGCCTAAGCATGAGATCCCGTTGTACCTCTTGGGTGCAGCGTACTCTGGTTCTCTTGTTCACAAGGAAATGTATTATCTGCAGTGTTAACCTCCCCTAGTCCACTCTCAGGATGTGTCCGAAGAATACGCTCATTTTCCGTATGTTATATAACACGACGTCCCTGTATATGTTAATGCACTTTAAGGGAGGACGTAGGTAAAATAACATGACCGAAGATAAATGTGGATACCTTCCACAGTTTAAAAGTATTTCGATGAAATTATGTATGAAAATATGTTAAGCACTACCCATCCTATCAGTAGTTTTTGAAAAATAAAAAGTAAAATTTTGTTTTCGCTACGGTTCCTATTTGAGCGACATGAAACATGGCATAAATGTATTTCATATACATAAAAGTCTGGCTAAATGGTCAGCGTGTTAGTCTTTAGGCCAGGAAGCCCCGGGTTCAATTCCCGGCCGACTCGGAGATTTTAACCTTCATTGGTTAATTCCAATGCCTGGGGTGTTGGGTGTGTGTGTGCCGTCTCCAACATTAGAATTCATCATAGGTACCCCATCCCCACAAATGCGCAAGTTGCCTATATATCGTCAACTCAAAAGACCTGCCACACGCCATTAAATACGTAAAACAAGATTACATGTATCTCGTTCCCTTGATAAGGGTTCGGTTCCGGGTACTGCCAAGAGTTTAAGAATGACAGGAGGGCTGGTAGGTGGTTGAAATGGTACATGCAGCTCACCTCCATTGGGGGGTGTGCCTGAAAAGAGCTGCACCACCTCGGGATGAGGACAGCAGATTTTTTTTTTTACATTCTTATTAATTCCAAATTTCGATAACAATTACACATAGCGAGATGCATTTAAACCCCAGAAAAGTAGGTTTTTTTTAAAGCCTGCAAAGTGAAAATGTACGTGCTATATAAATAATATGCTCCGTCCATTTAAACTCTTAGGAAAAAGGGAACTAAATATCGTAATAAGATTGAGAAACGAACATTAGCCCCCCCCCCTTTTTAATCAAAGGATTAACTTACAAGGCATATCTCCCGTCAAAACAAAGGTAAGTCATAATTCCTCTTAATGCTACGACGGAATGATAATCGAAGGGTTCTGTCCCTTAAATTCGCCATCACCACCACCACCACGACAAGAAAACAGTCAAAAGATGGCCGAACATTCGCATGAGGTAACACAGAGAAAATCCATCGAAATTCATGAACATCAAAAACAATTTAACAAAAGGAGGAGGAGAAAGAAAGGGAAAAGTTTGTTTTTAAGAAAAGTTAAGTCAGAAACGCTTGCTTGTCAAGCAGCTAATTACACTTCTTGAGGAGGGGGCGTTGTTGTCAGAAACTAATCCTAACAATGAAGTGTGCACAGAGCGAGACAAAAGCAATTTAGTGCTTGAGTTGTTGCTGACCGTTACCACATACCTTTCGGTACTTGGGTCTGTAAGAGGCCTCCTGTTTGAAAGTACAGGTGCTGTTCTTAAGAAGACAAGGAGACATTTTAAACGATACTTTTATGAGGGCTCCTAATTTTATTATTTTATTTATTTTATGAAATACTTCCTCTCATGCAGATGCTGCCTTGCGTAAAAGTATACTTTTATATTCATTTTTAGAAGATAAATAAATATTCTTGAGAAATTTCTTTTCTTTCGGTTCGTTGGCATGGATTGTAGTTCTTGAATTTTAATATGAACTTTTTTCGTATGCTTTGGGAAGGAGTGCACATAATGTTCTCATAGCACTGTACACATTGGCTTAACGCAAGAGAGATGTCAAGTTGTCAGTCCTTCCCGTCGGTAAATTTGCCAGTTCGGTTCGTAACATTTCCGCCGGCATAACGAACATGTTCTCCACTGCTGTCCGATTCAAGGTTGCGGATAATACTCTTTCAACCTACTATATTATTGTATCGAATTGTATAATACATTGGCTGGACATTTGGAATTGATCCTACATTTCCGCTTTTTCTCTAATGGACGACTTCGAACAATCCTCTGCTAACAGTTGAGCGAGAACGTCATACTCTGCTTGGCTTGCTTACCCACAACACTGTTGCTACTCATCCAGCGACCAGCAAGCTTGGTTAATGAATGGAATTCGCTTAGCGGACGAGTTCACATCTTGCATCCGTGTGCTGCTTTACGAACGCAAGCGTAAGCATCTTCCCACCCTGTGCAAACTCTTTTTCTTTCCAAAGCGGGACAGTACTGAAAAATCGAAAGCTTTCCTGCAAGTCGAAAGTAGGTCAATCCCGAGAATGTGTTGAGGGAAATTTTCGAGGTATTTAGCAGGTAATCTGTAGACTGCAGTATACTGCAATCGCAGTCTACCAATCTGTAAAAGTATGTAAAAATTATGAAATTATAAATAAATGAGACTTCCAAGCAGAGTGCAAAATCGCGGGGGGCGAGGGAGGGTTTTCCCCCCACCGACGAGTTTATATCAAAGGTTGGCCCCCACTAAAATTGCTCGGGGGGGGGGGGGGAATTCTTTCATTATAAAATAATGAGGAAAATATAGAACACCTATATTACTGAACTAAATTATTTTACTGTGCATATTTTCATAAAAACTTCTGCAATGTTTGTTTGTCCAACCTTTATCCCGTTTCTCTACGGGGTCGGGTATGAGGTGAGATGAATCTGTTGTGGCGTGTTTTTATGACAGGATGCCCTTCCTGACGTCAACCTCATCAGAGGAGTTAATCAAATGAATGGCGTGATATATGACTGCAGGAAGGAAGAGGATGAAACCCCGTGCCGGCACATAGCCTACTCCTGTCGAATAGCACCAAGGGAACTGCTCAAGGCTTAACGCCGCCTCCATCGGACGGAGGAATCACCATCAACAGGATCATACGCCCTCACTCCATATGAACACTGAGGAGAGTTTTGGAATTTAATCCAGGCTTTTAGCACGCAATCTACACTGCCAGCCAACATTCTGATGGTAACAATTTTTTTCGACGAACGGGACTCGAACCGTTTAACCACGGTGTCAGACCGTTTAGACTTCAACGACCATGGCCAGCAGGCGGACTATAAAAACTTCAGAAATAATACACATACACAGAAATAATAGAACGACTGCCGGATCTTTAGCAGTAAAACAACGTAACGGTGGCAACTCCGCACCAGCATGTCTCACTCTGGCAAGTTCAGTACATCTGAAACCCGAGCAAAAATATAAGTTACTTGAAGCCCTCCTCGCTTGTCATCGCTGTAAGTAGCTCGAGCTTTCGTCACTCGTCTACTTCTTGGAGAGGGTGAGTTTCCTATAGGTAGCCAACAGGACAATATTCACTTAAGGGGTGTACACATTTGTTCCGTCAGTGCACAGTCCCGGTAAATCCACTAATAAAGCAATAAATCAGGTCAAATCGCGCCTCGTCTGGCCTTTCTTGAGAAAGGGACAGTCTCTCATAAACTTCTCAGCTGATTGGAATAACTTTCTAATAATGTTTGTCATTCTTGTTACCGCATTACATCATCATTCAAACAAAAAGAATTAAAATGTGCATTTTGCTGGGGAGGGGGTAATTTACTTACAGAGGAATTATATACCCCCTCCCCTGCCAGATACTGCCTGAAAGAAACACAAGTAATTAAGCTCTATGATTCCCCCCACCCCCAAATTTCTTTCTGATTTTGCACCCTGCGTTCCAAACGTTCTAGAGAACTAAAGCTTCGTACTAAAGAAACTGATACCCCTTAGTTCACTCGAAAACTAGCCTGGCTTACTGGTTAGCATACTGGTTTTTGGTCAGAGGGGTCCCGGGTTTGATTCCAGCCCGAGTCGGAGATTTTAACATTCTCTGGTCAATTTCTAGGTATTCGTGCCGTCTTCAACAATATATCTCATTCTAGATCGGGCAGCACCGTCACAGTCGCGCGTGGGCGTCAACTTGAAAGACGTGCACGATTATTAATAGAAAAATAAAACATTCGTAAAAATTCCCAAGGGGGTCAAAATTGGTGCTCAGAAGCAAAACAGCGTAAGTACGCAAGTGTGGATATTGTTTCACACATAGGGAACTTTTAAAGTTATAAGCTACATGTGCTTAGGAATACACGTATGTGTATGTTGGGTATTCAGCCCGAAGGCTGGTTTGATCCTCTACAGCTCCACCAACAGCTGTCAAATAGCCTAGGCGTCACTGAAGAGGCGTACTAGGGAAATGAGGAGTGAGGTAGTTTACCATTGCTTTCCTCACCGAGCCAGCAGTTGCTATTATATATCAGTCTGCCAAGCCCACTGAAATGCATGCACCAACTGACCCTATGAGCGATATTTTCACACCATTCATAGCAGGGACTGGCTGCATAAGGAATGGTATTATTAGCATCACTCATACCTCAGTCACTTTCATAATCGTCAAAGCCAAGGATGAGACTGAAACAGGTCAATGAAAGTAACAAATTTGATATAGCCCGTACCAGAAGACATAGTGCACTGTAAACACTACATCTCACCAGCAAAGGCATAGGAATACCTATACACACCAACAGTAATACAAAGACTGGGCGAGTTGGCCGTGTGGTTAGGGGCAGCTGTGAGCTTGCACTGGAGAGATAGTGGGTTCGAACCCCCCTTTGTCGGCAGCCCTGAAGATGGTTTTCCGTGGTTTCCCATTTTCACGCCAGGCAAGTGCTGGGCTGTACCTTCATTAAGGCCACGGCCGCTACCTTCCCACCGGCCGAGTTGGCCGTGTGGTTAGGGGCAGCTGTGAGCTTGCATTCGAGAGATAAAGGGTTCGAACCTCCTCTGTCGGCAGCCCTGAAGATGGTTTTCCGTGGTTTCCCAATTCCACACCAGGCAAATGCTGGGGCTGTATCTTCATTAAGGGCACGGCCGCTTCCTTACCACTCCTGGGCCTTTCCCATTCTACCGTAGCCGAAAACCTTTGATGTGTTAGTGCGACGTTCAGCCAGTAGCACCTGTCCGTCCGTGCAGGAACTTCAACCCCGGTTAACTACTATATGCCTGAAGATCAGCGGAAGAGATTAGAAAATGAATACAAATTTGCACATGAATGCCTTACACTTGAAAGGCGGAAGAATTGACCGTGCACAATAACAGGACCAAATACAAACTAGGCCTACATCTTCGTGGTATTCGCAGCGGAAACGATGAGATGTGGTCGTTTTTTTTTTTTCTTGCTTTACGTCGCACCGACACAGATAGGTCTTATGGCGACGATGGGACAGGGAAGGGCTAGGAGTGGGAAGGAAGCGGCCGTGGCCTTAATTAAGGTACAGCCCCAGCATTTGCCTGGTGTGAAAATGGGAAACCACGGAAAACCATTTTCAGAGCTGCTGACAGTGGGGTTCGAACCTACTATCTCCCGAATACTGGATACTGGCCGCACTTAAGCGACTACAGCTATCGAGCTCGGTAGATGTGGTCGTAAGAGGCCTAATATTCAAGAGAGTGTGTTATATAACATATGTATTTGTTTTAAGATAGTAATAAATTACTTAATTTCCTTCTATTTTGGTCATTTATCGACCACATAAAATAACTTCCTAATGTTTTCGTCTGCTTTCCTGATTTTTTGGTCTCTCCAGTACTACTTCATTCTATCAGTGTGTCTGTTCTTCGTTCATTCGAACAGTCAGTTGCACGCTTTCTTTTCCTTGAAAACCCCCGAACCTTCTAATCCTACTGCGAAATGTAAACCAGTCTAGAATTTCTGTTTATCGAGCGGGTGGCTGTGTGGTTTGGCCCATGTAGCCGTAAGCTTGCATTCGGGAGAGGGTGGGTTGGAACCCCAACGTCAGTTTTCCGTGGTTTCCCATTTTCACACCAGGCTGTAATTTAATTAAGGCCACGATTGCGTCCTTCCCGATCCTAGCCCTTTCCTACGCCATAAGACCTATATGTGTCGGTGCGAAGGACGTAAAGAAAATATTCTGCTTTCATACTCCTCATTTCTGCCAAATCATTTTTCGTCAGGCTGGGTGGCTCAGATTGTTGAGGCGCTGGCCTTCCGATCCCAGTGTGGCAGGTTCGATCCTGGCTCAGTCCGGTGGTATTTGAAGGTGCTCAAATACGTCAGCCTCGTGTCGGTAGATTTATTGGCACGTAAAAGAACTCCTGCAGGACTATATTCCGGCACCTTGGCGTCTCCGAAAACCGTAAAATTAGTCAGTGGGACGTAAAGCCAATAGCATTATTATTTATTATTAAATCCTTTTTTTACTTCGATGAACAAACTTACGTGTGTTTTGGGATTTTTGTCAAGCTTTGTTATCTTCAGTTTGTCATTTGTTTTAAATTGTTGATCGGTAAAATTAAAAAGCACACTTTACTACGAGATAGAATCTGCGAGGGGCGCCGCGATTTTTCGACTGTCTAGGCGGCTTCCGCGGGATTTAATCCACTACAGCATTTCACACGGAACAAGAAATTGGACGACAATAAATTGTCTTCTACGGCATCCCAAGAGTAAAGGCTGCCTTCTGGCGGCAGAGGACTGAGCTTAAGAAGTAAATTGTACTCACGACAGACAAGATAGCGCAAGCTTTACTTCCCATTCGTGCTGGACCTCTTTCCTACACCTTCATTATCATGACCTTTTGTTTCCCCTTCTGGCCTTCTGCTGAGCTAAAAGCTTTCCCTTTCTCAGGTACAGCCAGTGCTCACACATCGCTCAACACGAACTAATGTACAGCACAGCGTGCTGATACTCTACAAGAACTTCACTTTAAACAAAGATTAGCTTCCCCTCTGGAATGTCACCCTCCAGATAAAAAGATCCGGAGTTCAAACCCGGCAGATATAGTAGGGGTCGGAGATTTTAACCTCCATTGGTTAATTCCGGTGGCTCGGAGGCTGTGTGTGTTATCTTCGGCATTATAGTAGACTTCATCACAGGTAGGGCCTCATCCCCACAGACGCGCAGGTCGCCCATACGACGTCACTCGAAAGACCTGCATCAGGCCTCTGCGGAGGCCACACGCCATTAATTATTACCTACCTAGCAGCCATAAAGACTCATCAATAGGGCCCGGATGTTTATGACATAAAAATGATAGAAATACGCAAGCAATTATGTCCTAAAATGTATTAAAATATGACTTTAAAATGTTTGGTTACATTTTCAAAATCTTGCCGCGGTTCAATTAATATTATATTGAAAATATACTGTTAAAATCTAGAACATTCAATAATAATGAATGAGTAACAATATCACTTTTATTATTACATTTTGAATTTATTTAATTGCTCAATCCAAGAGGTCACTCTCGTCTCTGCACAGACTGAAATATATGCCTCATTTTGATGGGCGATCAGAAACAATTACAATAGCAATTTACATCAATTTTAAAGTTTTCAAATAGGAACGATCTTCTATTTTCACGCAACATTGACTTGTAATGGGGGAAAACCGCTCAACATCACAGAATGTTATGGGGCCATATCTGAAATACATCAAATCATTAGAGTTCGATTGAGGCTCACATTTCTGTCTCTTTATACGCATCTGTCTCTTTCCATACAGCTTACCCTCCTAATTCACATAAATATATATTTCTACGAAAGATAATAATTGATAGAAATTAAATACAACGATTAGGAGATGTGAAAAATCCGTCTTTGAGACAACTAAAAGCAGGTATGCAAAATGGATTAAAAAGATAAAAATATTCTAAAAAACACAATTCATGGGGAAATATGACCATGATATGAAAAATTGCCGGAAAAATGACAAAAACGTTAAAAGAACCAAAACATGACTTTATGTGACGTGTGAAAATTACATAATATAAAGAAATAAAATATGGCATGTCATGAACATCCGCACCCTACTCATCAACCATCAATGGTATGCATTTAGGGCTATGACCCAGGTGGCAGATTCCCTATCAATTGTATACCTAGCTTTTTCTTAAATTTTTTCAAAGAACTTCGAAATTTATCGAACATTTCCCTTGATAATTTACTCCAATTCCTTCCTCCTGGTCCTATAAATTAATATTTGCCCAATTTGACCTCTTGAATTCCAACTCTATCTTCATATTGTGTTCTTTCCTACTTTTAAAAATTCCGCTCAAGCCTATTCGTGAGCTAATGTCACTCCACACCATCTCTCCACTGAGAGCTCGGAACATACCACTTAGTCGAGTATCTCATCTCCTTACTTCTAACTCTTCCCAGCCAAAGTTTGTAACATTTTCCTAACACTACCCATTTGTCGGAAATCATCAAGAACAAATCGTGCTGTTTTCCTTTGGATCTTTTCCAGGTCTCGAATCAAGTAATCCTCTAACTGGGTTCTTACTACAGACTTATACGACCTATCCTTTATATCCATACTGCAACCCCCTAAATATCATCATAATCATGCGAAGAGATCAGTGACCGTTTTTAACAATCTCGTTAATGAGATTACTCCAACGAAGATCATTCTTTATATTAACACCTAGGTACTTACAGTGTTCCCAATGACGTACTATCATCCCATCAACACAGTAATTAAAACTGACAGGAATTTTCCTTACAACCTGACTTTTCATCCCGTTTAACAACATAACATTGTCCGCTGTCCATCTCGCAACAATGTCTAGGTCCCTCTGCAGTCGCTCACAATCCTGCAACTCTATGCAGTGTTATCATTCACAAATAATAGCCTTATCTATTATTCTAGTTCTTTACTCATATCATTTATATACAACAAAACGTAAAGGTCCAATAACAGAGCCCTGTGGGACCCCGTTATATATCATTACAGAAAGACATAACACTTCACCCACTCTAATTCTCTGAGATCTACTGTCTAGAAATTTATCCAGCCATTCAATCACACTTGTATCTCGTCCAATAACCCTCATTTTCGTCAATAATCTTCTATGATATACCCTATCAAAATAGTTGGATAGGATGTGAATTATTCAAGAATAGGTATGACTGAGATATGTATGTATGTTTAGTCCTCAGCCCGAAGGCTGGTTGGATCCTCAACAGCTCCGCCATAAGCTGTCATAAATGGCCTAGGCATCATTGAAGAGGCGTACTAGGGAAATGAGGAGTGAGGTAGTTTCCCATTGCTTTCCTCGCCGAGCCAGAAGTAGCTATTACATATCAGTCTGCCAAGCCCACTGAAATGCATGCACCAACTGACCCTATGAGCAACATTTTCACACCATTCATAGCAGGGACTGGCTGCACAAGGAATGGCATATATTATCAAATAGGGGCGTCAGAGTACCGTTGGTATGTGTAATCTCGCAGGCTGTGATGTGAAGTACTGATGAACGGTCTTGAATGACAGACGTCGAAAAGGCCTCACCTCACCATACACTATCATATTTCTGGACTCCAAATTCCATTCAGATCTTTCTCGAAAACGATTCGTTAGATGCAAATAAACGAAACAGTATCAATTTGCGTTTCATTTATTTAAAGACAACTAACCTAATTTTCTCAAAGGGATTTTTTTAAGACAAGTGATTTTTATATTTTATTTTATGACAATAGGACTACCCATTTGCTTGTTATTTTGGCTTTAAGCGGAAGCTATAAAAATTCAGTAAACACCTAAATATTAAAGGCGGCCTTTTGAAAAGGTTAATTATATAAAAAAGAGCCTGTGTTTGAACTAAATATCCGAGATACAGATTTCAGTATATCCATGCCACATTTCAGCACAAGTCCGATAGTTCAGCATGACTGGACGAGAAAGGAACAGACATTTCATTTCAAGTTATTAGGCGATTCTTTTGGAAATAATTTCTGAAATTAAATGAAAGGGCGTATGGCTTTTAGTGCCGGGAATGTCCGAGGACCCCCCGTGCCAGAGAAATTAACCAATGGTGGTTGAAACTCCCGACCCTGTCGGGAATCGAACCCGGGACCCCTCTGACCAAAGGCCAGCACTCTTACCATTTAGCCATGGAGCCGGACATCATTTCTGAAGCAATATACGTTCAGGTCAAAATTTCCAAATAAAACATTGTTAATCATGTGTCTTGTTTTCTCTGAGCATGATCTTGCACACGATTATGAAACTTCGCCTAGCGTTTCGACGCAATGTCGTTTCGGAAAGCAGATTAGTTTAATTTTTATTCATAGGGATTGTTGTCATACACACACTCTGATATCCGCTTCAATCCCTTAATGTGGGGTTGAAATCACCGGGGAAAGTGAAGTTGTTTCATTTAGAGAAGTTCAGCTATTTACATCAGCGGAGCTGGGAAGTCACACGATGGCGATGGCTGCCAAAAACCTGAATCAGCTGATGCAGCGGAGTAAACAGATGAGCCATCCAATCAAGTGCCGCGTGTTGTGGTGGTGGTGGTGGTGTTGATCGATAACGGGCTATTTCGAGCCGAGAGAACTAAACATGAAAAGTCAAAGGTCTTCATGAAGTGAGTGTAGGTTAGGTGAGGGAAATGATTTGCGAGTTAAAACAAAACCGCAACCATACGGATGTATTACTATTTTTTTTTTCTTTCTGCACCAGACAGCTGAACGTGGCTCACAAAGAATATCCCGTTATCCAACAGTAACCTCCTAGACAGAGAGGGAGAGCGAGAGAGAACGCAAAATATTAACCTCTGTGTGTCTGAACGTGTTGAAATGAGTTCACAGAGCTGCTTCAATTTTACAGCATCCCAGTTTACAATCTGATACGAAAAAAAAAAAAAAAAAAAAATACATACAGGTTTTATGCCTTGTTTTAACCTAATCATCGGATATCAATTTCTACGGGTCTCACGACAGACAAGAGAGCACCGAACTTGACTTACAGTTCGTGCTGGACGGACTTTGAATATCATGGTGATTGGTGGTGATTATTGTTTTAAGAGGAAGTACAAAGCGACCATCTTCTAGGAAAAAAGGGAAGGGATCTGACACTTCAAAAAACGAAGATATCGGTCAAAGACTGTCAAGGAAAATTAGACTCCCTACCAATTATAACCTAATAGTGTCTTGGTCGTAAAAGAACAAGAGTTGACCAAGGGAGATCAGATAGGTTAGATGAAAGTGAGGAACCTGGCACAAGTAGGTGGAAGCTATGAAAGGACTCAGCCACGCCACGCTGCCAAGTTCAGAGACCCTAGGACCCCTTTTAGTCACCTCTTACGACAGACAGGGGCTACCGTGGGTGTTATTATGACGCCTCCACCCACAGGCGGATATGAATATCTTGAATTTCATGGCATTTCTTTCTCCTTCTGCGGAGCTAAAAGCTTTACCCTTCCTAGGAATGACAGTGTTTAAATGCATTATCCACATCAATAACTTTATCAACATTTTTATAAAATAGAAAACGAAATCTTCAGCGGAACTTCGGCTTTTATTTTACAAGTTAATGTAAGCAGACACATGACTTTTCGCAGTACTACACTGTCATTATGTATTTTATAATTTCACACATCCCGGACGTTGTAGCCGTATCTAAGGTGCAGAAAATAAAAAAACAAAAACGCAGCAGCAATAATGAGGGGTACTTACGCCACAAGACCTCCAAGAAAAGCTACAGGTCCTCCTCCTAAAAGTCGTATCTTCCGGTGACAAGAGTCCAGGATGGAAAGTCGGGGATTTCCCGTAGAGGGTAGTTCCACCACAGCCGTCGTGGCCACGGTGGCATGGTGAGGCGAACCAAGTAGTGACCTCAACATGGTGTCCATAACACTATTAGCACCAGCACTAACAACATAACCACACTTCGTCACACAAGGAAAACATCATCACAATAATAACAATGCACTGTCGTCGTGTTTATATCAGCACCACAGCAATTCATCCATCCAGCGGGCCGGCGAAGCACGCACGTACCGCACCAACACCACCACACGACTGCCCGCCCGCTCGCTCCTTCCTTCACTCGGCCTGGCTCGTCGCGCGGGCGCTAGGAAGCGCCACCAATGTAGAACGAAACAGCCAAGGGCCGATGCGGTGCCCAGTCTTACCGCTGCAGGAGGACACTGCTCCTTCGAAAGTTCTTTCAAATACTGGTGCTTAAAGATGCGTCCACACCAAGATGTTTCCGTTAGCTTTGTAAATAAACACTGTTAATGATCAAAGTTGTCCGGCTCCATGGCTAAATGGTTAGCGTGCAGGCCTTTGGTCACAGGGGTTCCGGGTTCGATTTCCGGCAAGGCGGGAATTTTAACCATCATTGGTTAATTTCCCTGGCACGAGGGCTGGGTGTATGTGTTGTCTTCATCATCATTTCATCCTCGCAGGTCGCCTACGGAGATCAAATCAAAAGACCTGTACTTGGCGAGCCGAACCCGTCCTGGGATCTCCCGGCACTAAAAGCCATACGCCATTCCATTTTTTCATGAACAATGTTCAAAATAGCGTGTTCATTATCTTTTCGAGCAAGTTGATAAACAACATCTCTTTAACTTTTGTGAATGCAACTTTTCATGAACTTTCCGTGTTTTCATTATCATTTCGGTTCGCACATGCGTAAGGACGCAATTAGAGCACGCAGATTCGTAGCGCGGAATAGGATGATTACTTGTCTGCCTGCCTGCCTGCCTGCTGGTTGGATCCTCAAATAGCACCACCAAAGGCTATGCTGTTATAGGGGAACAGCAAAAACCAATGGCAGAGCCCAAATACGGCGTACTAGGCTAGATGAGGAGTGAGGTAGTTTGCCATTGCTTTCCTCTCTGGGCCAGAATGTGCCACTGCAGCACGACTGGCCCTATGAGCAACACCTTTCATAACACTCAGACACTATTTGTGCTCCGAATGTCATTATTCAGCACCACCCATACCCCAGCAGCTTCCATATTATCACAGCCATGGATGAGACTGGGACTTCAGTAGAAGCTACACTTTGCTCTGGCCTGTGCCAAGAGACGGATACAAAAGTACTGTATCCATCAAGAAATGGCAGCAGGCAATCTGTAACACCACATTTCAAAAACTTTCTTTCTGAACTAGTTATTGCTCATGTTTCATATTTTTTTAGCTGTGTTCTAATGTAGTTTCATTTCCAGCTTCGCTCCACGCTGAATAACCTAACCTCGCATCATCACTTGTATATCATCAAAATAATACTATCCTGACTAGGTAGGTTAAATTAAGATTTTCGTTATTTCGTACCGTTACCAATTCCTTGATATTGTTGTATAAAGTTTCAAGCACCTGAGACACAATAAATGAAATTGCTTGTTTTGATACTCTTAGACAAATAGGTAAATAAGTGAAATGTCACGAGCTGCTATGAATATTTAAAGTTATCGCCTATATATATTAAAAAAAAATAGCCTGCCATTGGTGGAGCCGGCTTTCTGATAATCCGTATCATTACTTGCAATTTCAGACCCAATTACTGTGAAGAACTGAAAGTCACGTTGGGGGCATTCTCAAGAAGCCCTCTGCATAATAAATTAAAAGTTCTGACAAAAGTGTTCTTTCCAAACTTAATTCTACTCGCCTTTCCAGTATTTTTCTTCGCCACACTTCGTACCTACGCTTTTCTCTAATTGTGCTCACTAAAATAATGAAAGCTGCAGCTGTAAGTATTTTCATCTTCTTGACCCTATCAATTTTAAACTAAGGAACAGCTATTTTGGTGTGGACAAAATGTTGAAGAAGTTTGTTAACCAAAGTTTATTAAGATGTGGAGAAATGTTTTCATTAACATTGTTTATTAACTTCGGTGTGGACTGACCATTACCGACACTTTAACAATGCTCTTTTATTTATTAATATTATTTCTTATTGGAATCTGTCCCTTAAACATACAATAGTTCAAAAAACCTTGGCAAAAGCGTGAAGCACAGGTCGAAAGTGAAAGAAAAAAAAGAAAGCTTAAAAACATAATTCAACACGCATTGCTTTCAAAAGTTTCAACACAAATCCAAACAACGTTGTTGTCTAGACATGGCATATTCTTCAATGTATCATGGTTAGGGTCTGGATTCTTATGTAATCACTAGAGCTAGGAATTTTAGGTGCAGCACCTTAATTCTGTTTCGCTATTAAAATGTACAAATTAGCTTGCCTTGCAAAGGAAACATGAAATGAACGCCCCTAAGTGTGTTTTAGTTGCACTTTCTTGCACCTTTTCTTAATGTCAGCACTTTTCCCTCTTGTTTCATGCTTTTTTTTTTTTTGGCTCATTTGCCACATTTTGTTCCTAAAGAAATTAAACAAGAAAAGACAGAACGTTTCGTCTGTAAAACTGTAACTCGAGACCCCTTGCGCCAAAGACCAATACGTGTAAAGTATTTACTTAGTGACCGGAGATGCAACCTAACTGAAAATAACATTAAAATGTTAAATGTTTCCTGTTTTGACAGTTTTCTGGGCGTGCGATTTTAATAACATATTGTTCTGGGACTTGTTTTGGGCAGATTTTTAATGCATGGTAACATGAAAGAATTTTGTGTCCTTTTATATGATGTGAAATTGGTTTTGGTGATGTGCACTTGTTTAGACAAGAAAAGTTCCTCATAAGTAGGCTACACAATAACGCATACTCGTTACATTTAAAATTGGCACCTTCTTAATCAAAATTTTGCCTCTAAAATTTCTAGCTCTAGTAATTACATTCCTTTACTTGTAGACACAAATGAAAATGAAAAATGTCGACGAACTGTGGTTCTGATATGGTTATACTTGGGCTTCATTTTACACATTTGAACATATTCTCATTAATATTACGTATGACATATATATTATTTCAGTAGTACAGATCCCTTTTGCGCCGCTCACAAATAACCGATCGTGACAAATGAGCATTCAAAAGAAAGAGCATAGACTTTAGCAGTGACGAATTGCACTCTCATTTCATAAATATCGATAATTTGTTTTTAAAAAACGAGTTAAAAATTGTACGAAGTGTGCGATTTGCAAATACTGTTGCTGTAGAAAAATACGCTCCATCATTGCTGTCCACTTCACGTTTTGGCCGCTGGGGCGCGTTTTATGTCACTATAATATGCTGTAATTATCAGTTAAGAAAAGAAAGATAGTAAAACCAAAACTCACTTCCGGAACATAATAATGCACTTGCATTTGCTTCCGTTCAAGTGGATACCATAAATGTTAAAAAATCAAAGAGGTCTACACCTCCACATACTTTACGAGATTTCTCGCACGGGTCCCCTTGTTTTACATATTATGCGAAGAATGTAACATTTTTGTAAATATAAACAATATTAACTTCATTTAGTAGCGTTTTATTTCGCATTTTCAGGGCATGAGGAAATTAGCTCCAACAATGAATTGTGTAAAATACTTCGCGCTTTACTGTGCAGCGCGCCTGGTGGCGATGATCGTTAAGGTCTGACACTGTGGTTAGCCGGTTCGAGTCCCGTTGGGTGAAAAGCGTTTCGCCATCACAATGTTGGCCGGTAGGAGAGGTGGTGGTGTACAATTCCTAAACACTACACTGCGTGCCTAAAGCCTGGATTCATTTCCAAACCTCTACGCAGTGTTCATATTGAGTGAGAGCATGTGGTAGAATAACACCCACTATATCCCCTGCTTGTCGTACGATCCGACTAAAAGGGGCCCCAGGGGAGCATGGGTTGGCGATGACGGATCGCTTAGCTGAGTCCTAGCATTGCTTCCACTTATCAGTGTCAGGCTCCTCACTTTCATCTATCCTATCCGACCTCCCTTGGCAACTCGTGCTTTTTTCCCCACTCCGACGGTATTAGAGCATTTGAAGGCTAGGAAGTCTTTCATTGTCACGGTCTTCGTAGCCTTCCCCTTTCAGTTTTCGAAGTGTCGGATTCCTCCCATTTCTTTCTCTTTCTCTGATTAGTGTTATATGGAGGATGATTGCCCAGTTGTACGCCCTGTTATGGCGATTAGTCTGTCGGATGGAGAATTAAACCTTCAGCAGACCCTCTGGTGCTATTCAAAAGGAATAGGCCATATTCCGGCACCAGGTTTCAGTGGGCTTGGCAGACTGATATCTAATAGCAACTTTTGGCTCGGTGAGGAAAGCAACGGGAAACTAACCTCACTCCTCATTTCCCTAGTAGGTTACGCCTCTTCAGTGATGCCTAGGCCATCTATGACAGCTGACGGTGGAGCTGTTGAGGATCCAACCAGCCTTCGGGCTGAGAACTAAACATACATGTCCAACCCATGTCTATTATCATATAGCTCGTCATTCATTTCATCTTATTAACTCCTCTGATGACGTTGACGCTAGGAATGGCATTCTGTCGTAAAATTCACTACGAAGATTCATCTCACTTCGTACCCTAGCTCGTGGAGAAACGGGACATGGGTTGGACATGTATGTATGTTTAGTCCTCAGCCCGAAGGCTGGTTGGATCCTCAACAGCTCCGCCGTCAGCTGTCATAGATGGCCTAGGCATCACTGAAGAGGCGTATCCTACTAGGGAAATGAGGAGTGAGGTTAGTTTCCCGTTGCTTTCCTCACCGAGCCAAAAGTTGCTATTACATATCACCCTGCCAAGCCCACTGAAATGCATGCACCAACTGACCCTATGAGCAACATTTTCACACCATTCATAGGAAGGACTGGCTGCATAAGGAATGGCATTACTAGCATCACTCATACCTCAGTCACCTTCATTTTGTCAATGCCAAGGATAAAGCTGAGACAGATCAATGAAAATAACAATATTGCTCTAGCCCATACCAGAAGACATAGTGCACTGTAAACACTACGTCCTGCCAGCAAAGACATGGGTTGGACATACTCTCCACGATTTACAGTGCATAATAGTCTTTTTATACATCTGAAGTATTTTGATTATTTAATATTTATTCATTATGCAATCTTCCTGCAACAGTTGCAGGACAAAGAGTACCTGAACAACAATAATGGATACACGAGATAGTATGAAGTTAAGAGTAAGCAAAAGAGTGAGGCACATCATATATTTATCTGAGGTCTGCAAGCATTCTTCTTCAAGATCATGATGGACTTCTCGAGAGTAGTAATGACGGTGTTCTAGATGAAACCTCTATTCAGCCCAAGGGTATCGCAAAAGTTGACAAAAATGTAGGAATGGTTCCTCGAGCACCTAACATCAAGCCAAATACAGAGATGGATGAGAGCTTGTAAGTTTGCTTATAGACGTCCACCGTTTGTTAATAAATTATTCTTTTTCTTTTTTCACAACGACCTCTTCTACTTGATTTTCGTTGGTCTCAAATCTAATTGTTGATTCCATGATGAAACCTTCAGAAAAATTGAAAACAGCGGACTTTGTAAATGATCAAAAGCAACAGCAATAACTTGTCGGAGGTATTTAAAACATCATTTTTGTCTCGCATCATAACCGTAAGTCATAATAAAAGGAATACACCAATATTTTTGTAAACTTAGTGTATTAAAACTACTACATATTTTATGAATATTACATGTTTAATTCGATATTTCACCGATATTCCCTAAATTTTACGTACGTATTTCGTAATTTGATATTACATAAAAGCCCGGGCCCTACTCATGATCGCATTCCTGCGGTGGTAACTTCGAACCCCAACCACCGGCAGCCCTGAAGAAGATTTTCCGTGGTTCCCCACTTTCATATCAGGCAAATTGAGGCCACGGTCGCTTCCTTCCCAGTCCTATCCCAATTGAGTTAATGCGACATTAAACCGATGCATACCTACATCTTCACTACAGACTGCTATGCCTTTCGGCTTTCAGTCTGCAAGCCTCTATGAATTAACTGAATTCCTCCACAATCCTTTATAAGTAACAACTACCTCTGTGGCTTCGTCGATTTCCACATCTCATCATTAAATCATTCGAAACCGATTCTCACCATCGTCGCCTTGCTCTCCCTATGGTTATCTTACCCTCTATCACTGACAAGGGGGCATTCCCTACTCGTCACCACCGATTTAGCTCAAATTTATAGAACATGCAGGGCTTGGCTAGAAATGAAAGTACCCGAAGTGGGAACTCCGGATGGCCAAGCGTATAGAAAATAAAAATATAAATGTTCACACAGCTCTCGCACCGTATAAGCCACTTACGTTAGTGCGCACCCCGATCAGTAGTTGGCGTAGCGGTAAGAGCTCGGACTAGTAAATCGATAGTCGTCGGTTCGACTCCCAGTGTGGAGACTGGTTTTTTCTGTCAACTTTTATATTATTCATTTTCCAATTAAGCAAAGAGGTGAATGATTCATTTTATTTATTTATTTATTTATTTATTTATTTATTTATACGCAAAAGGCATTGAAAAAGGTAAAAGTTGGGATTTCATTGTCAGATATTTTTCCACCTGCGCCAAGAATCTACTGTTTGTGTACAGCCGCCAGAAGCAACCTTCACTTGTCAGGTGGAAACGAATCCTACAGCGAAACGACTATTCACGTTTATGGCACATTCCCCAAGGAGGGGAGATAGCCAATAAAGGAGAAAAAAGAATAATTTCTGTTTGAACCCGTCGGGAAAGTCCGCAACTCCAAATTTACTACAATTGCGCGCTCATTAAAAAATGACGTCCTATATGCCTTTTGTATATAAATAAATAAATAAATAAATAAATAAATACAATAAATTACATTAATAATATAAAAATTGAGAAAAATTCTCCACACGGGGAGTCGAACCCACTACTATCGAATTACTAGTCCAAGCTCTTACCACTACGCCAACTACTGCTCGGCGTGAGTACTAACGTAAGTGGATTATACGGTGCGAGAGCCGCGTCAACATTTATATTTTTATTTTTATTTTCTATACGCTTGGCCATCTGGAGTTCCCACTTTGGGTACTTTCATTTCTAGCCAAGCCCTGCACGTTCTATAAATTTGAGCTAAATCGGTGGTGACGAGTAGGGAATGCACCCTTGTGATGGTGGTGATTATTGTTTTAAGAGGAAGTACAACTTGGCAACCATCCTCTATATAAGACTAATCAGAATGAAAAATGGAAGGGAACCGACACTTCGAAAAATGAAGATATCGGACAAAGAAAGACAAGGGCCACGAAGGGCGTGAAAATGAAATATTCCCTAGCCCTTGCAAACCTAATAGCGTCGGGGTCGGAAAAGAACAAGAGTTGACCAAGGGAGGTCGGATAGGATAGACGAAAGTGAGGAGCCTGGCACAAGTAGGTGGAAGCAATGCCAGGACTCAAGCTAAGGGCCCCGCGGTCGCCAACCCATGCTCGAAAGTTCAGAGCCCCTGGCGCCCCTTTTAGTCGCCTCTTACGACAGGCAGGAGATACCGTGGAGGGGGGAGCCTCCTTGTGAGTCCGCTATTATCTTCGCTAACCTATCCTTCTCAATTCGGGTCGATGACCTTCGATATTAGGCCCCTTTAAACAACAAGCATCATCAGCAAGCATCCTTCTCAATTCGCCTCACATGATCACCACCGAAACTAATGTATGCGATAAGCTTCTTCCATCGAGTTCATCCCTAACTTAGCATTTATCTGTTCATTCCGAGTACCCTCTTACCACTGTTCCCACCTGTTTGCACCAGCGATAATTCTCGCTACTTCCATGCCTGTTATTTCCAACTTAAGATATTCCGAGTCCACAAAGCTTTCAGTCACGTACAGCAACGTCGGACTGAAAACAGACAAATGTAAAGATGGTTTCATCCGAAAGCTGACTTCTTTCTTTAAAATTCCGTTGACCACAACTTCGAGAGGCTAGCTTTCAGACGCTGCGGTAGTTCAGCTCTAAGACGCTTGTCTGTGAAGCAGAAACTCGTCGACTCGAAACCACCGGACGTCTTCAATGTTCTTCATTTGCCATTTACTTTTAAAAAATATCAATTTCAGCTAGAAATCACACACGGCTTGAAGTATATGTCACTTATTCACAGTCACTATAGCGTATGAATGAGACAGCATTTACGATAGTACATGTCATGTTGTTGTTTGACTCATCAGTCCATAGACTGGTTTGATACAAATATCCATGCCATAACATCCTGTGCTAACTTTTTCGTTTCTATGCAACTGCTGCATCCTACATCTGCTCTAATCTATTTGTCATATTCATACCTTGGTCTTCCCCTACCGTTCTTACCGACTACACTTCCCTCAAAGACCAACTGCACAAGTCCTGAGTGTCTTAAGATGTGTCCTATCATTCTATCTCTTCTTCTGGTCAAATTTAGCCAAATCGATCTCCTTTCATCAATTTGATTCAGTATCTCTTCATTTGTGATTCGATCTATCCATCTCACCTTCACCTCGTTCCAAAAGCTTCTATTCTATTTCTTTCTGAGCTAGTTATCGTCCATATTTCGCTTCCATACAATGCCACGCTCCAGACGAAAGTCTTCAAAAACATCTTTCTAATCCCAATAACAATGTTCGAATTGAGCAAATTTCCTTTCTTAAGAAAGACCTATGTTTTTGCAAGTATGCATTTTATGTCCTGCCTGCTTCTTCCATCATTAGTTATTTTACTACCCAAGTAAGAACAAAAAGAAAGAGACATTTCAACATAAGGATCATTTTATAAAAGGAACGTTTCAACAGTTGCATTTCTTTGATCGAAAGTCCATAAGAAAACACACTCCGATGACACTGTTCGTTCTGGAACTAACTTTTAAGCGAACCATGTGTTCTTCATCACGTCATGAAACATTAGAGATTAATTGGTTGTGAACAAGAGAGTGCATGTTTCACTTCATCGTCCCTTTTACAAATCTGTTTCTTCTTGTAAAAAAACATGGCCTATTTTGTAGCCTGTTTAAGAAGTACACATCGCATGCTTGAGGGAAGGGATTATTTCCACTTGTACGTTTGCCATTCACATTAATGCGTTTATCACTGAAAAGAGTACGACTTCAGTACATTTCCAAAAAAAAAAAAAAAAAATCGTGGAATATAATTTGCCCGATTTTGAAGCTGTTACATACACTTTCTTATATTCTCCTGATAAGTGGGTCATTCATAATTTAACGTGAGGTTCAAACTACCTTTCTGGTTCTTGTAAACATAAAAACACAAATTGTAACAGTTTACCGGACGCTGTAATATATTTTTATATCAGTGCCTCGTTAGACAGAAGAGAAGGCCTTAATCTTGCCAGATAAAATAAAACATTACTAAACTAAACTAAACTAAACCTATGGTGTTCCTCACATAGTGGGTACAAATCACAGGTACTGTAAAAGGCGAAAGCACACGCTGTCGCTACTAATCACAAACCCATTGTGTACCTAACATAGTAGTACTACGGGCAAGTAAAGGCGACCCATGGTGTTCCCCAAGTGGTGGTACTAATTACAAGAAGTCTCATGGTTCTAATTCGATCATCGCTTGGTCGCCCCTTTTAGTCACCTCTTTATGACAGGCAGGGGATACCGTGGGTGTATTCTTCGTCTGCGTCCCCCACCCACAGGGGGATGTGTGTTTGGTCCGCGAGAGCTGTTTTATTTCGCTCAAGTCCGCCGGCAAGCCGGTTAGGACCTCCCCTATCCACCACCTGGGACGCGCCATGTGAGAGTATCACCTCTCCCACACTGCTAGGCCAGCGTAATAGGTTCGTGGGATGGACGTTGTTGGAGAACTTACCATCAGAGAATGAATGTTGTTCTTTATCTAGTCTATACACAGGATAGTCGGAAACAACATCAACCGGGTATATGAGCGTTAGAGGGTCGGTCATACTGATAAATAAATTATTTGAAAAAATAGTTCGATATCTCGCGGTGATGTTATTTTATTAGCTACTGAACGTAACCAATCAGATCACTAGAGCCTGGAATTTTATGCATTAATAGGTTGGAATGCAAACTTACTGAAGCGAGAAGCAAGTATAGTCTACCTTCACAACGATTATGCTATAGGGTTTGCATAAACATTAGGGGTACGGCCCAACAGAACCTCTATAATTTATGTTACTCTTTCTACATTATGGAAGAACGGGTGGCCGACATTTACTAATAACCAAGTTAGTTTGCAATCTAACCTATTACCACATGAAAACCCGGGGTTTACCGATCACTTAGCGGCCGAACTCAAATGGGCTTTGCGAGGCGGTGTTGCTAAATCTGCACGTGACTTACGACCGGCTTGAGGGCCGTGCCGAGATCAAACACAAACAAACCGGGGGTTTCAGCCGATGTCACTATAGCGCGATCCCGTCAGCTCCGAGACCCGTGTTCACAGCCGTCCACTTGGCGAAAGTTTTCTTCTTCGATTGAGGCTCCCAAGGCCCATCTGAAAACATCCGTGAAGCGATCTGATTGGATAACTTTAGCAGCAAATAAAATGACAATGGCACGATATATCATTTTATTTCTATCGAATTACTTATCAGTATGACCAATGGCCCTGTATATATTTCTTGAATCAAGACGTCGGACCGCACTTGTGAACAACCACGTGGATCCGGAAGACAAAACACTTATTTCAATCGAAAGAAGAGAACTTCTTAAACAATGATACGGTATCAAACCTGAATTACTAAAAATTACGAACTATTACTGGAAGACAAGTAACAAAGATATAACTAAGGCAATTACACCAGCCAGGTTATTAGGAATTGACCGCAGAATGGCGCAAGGGAACAAAATATTCTGGTTGGATGTCAAATGGCGTTAGTAGGAGGTTTAAAGTAGCTACCTACATCACTGGTATCACAAACCAACACTTTACATTAAACTATCTAAACACAATCATAATATACATAAATCCCCTTTCAATACTAAAATATTTAATGGTAATCAATGAAGCAATAGCAAAATAAATTCACGACTATATCCTCTTAGGCAGGCGTTAAGTTATTAGGGTCTCCAAGTATGTAGGGTTCTAAGAGAGTTAGTACCAGTAAGATACTACTATAATAATGAACCCAAAAATATCATTGAAGGAAAAGTAGGGATGGAATGGGATTTTACCTGAGTTACTCTATTGAGTAGTCTACTGTTTCAATCCACTACTAAACTGTTTACATTACTCCCTCGGGAGCGGGCCTTTTAGAAGGTGACGCCGTCTCTCCGGCCAGGAGATTTGTTACGGAGAAGGTGAGAGGGTTGGCGGCCGTGGCCTATACTAGGAAGTGTCCCACCATTCGCCACAGTGCAGAAGAATGCAAAACCACGGAGAACCATTCTGAGGGAAGTCAGCGGTGGGGACGACCAGCCCCTCTCCGTCTCCCGAAGACAGTGGCGTAGAGCCGCGGTAGAGCCGTCGAGATTTGTAGAGATAATTTTTGATATTGTAGTTAGACTCATTCAAGCCCACACCTTCTTTCACCTCTCTGTGATCCACGAAACCCCGGTAACAATAATACTAACAATGTTATTGTTTTTATTTTTACATCTCACTAACTAATCTGGACGGTTTTCGGAGACGCCGAGGTACCGAAATTTAGTCCCGCAGTTACCTGCCAGTAAATCTACCGACACGAGGGTGAACGTATTTGAGCACTTTCAAATACCACCGGACTGAGCCAGAATCGAACCTGCCGAGTTGGGATCAGAAAGCCAGCGCTCAACCGTCCAAGCCACTCGGCCCGGCTAAGGATCTTTACTTTCTCCTGATATGATTTTGGTTGACATCCGAGTTTAAACTGACGTCCCCGGTACTTGTTAGTACGCTACCATTTAGGGAGAACATACTGGAAATGGTCTTTCGTATTATCGATAGAAGAAGAAACATCTGTAGCGAAGCAGTTTAAACACAATTTCGACTCAGGGAAGTGTGTTTATACCGTTCCCCAGAATTTCACAAGCCTCTCTGTGGCTCAGACAGTTAATGCTGCGCTTTCAGTACGCCATCAGAGTTCAAATCTCAGAAATAGGTTGTCAAGACTCAAACTGCGCAAAATAAGGTACATAGCAACGAAAACTGAAGTAGGTCGGATAGGAAAAATGAAAGAGAGGAGTACGGCAAAAATAAGTGCGTGCGCTACAACCTCCGTACGTGGGAAGAGGACCGTCACCTGTCACTTTAGTTGCGCTATGATCGTTCGCCTTTCGCACAGCAATGTACGCTCAGCCCGGCAGAGAGCAGGCACTTCCACTAATACAGATGGAAGTGATACCGACTCTTTCGCAGTCTCCTCTGTTAATTCATTTCCTGCTATTCCCTTATGACTTGGAACGCACACGAAGGCTATTCGAGTGCCAGAACTGCCCAACCTATACCAGACTTAACTAAAGTTGGCGTCTGGCGGGTAAGGTTGGAGGGAGGAGCACTGCACGTGCCATTTCACGATGTTGCCATATTCCAGCATTCCTTTCTACATGCTCTTACCCCTCGCTTCCGGCTCACTTGTTCCCTCCTTCATTCTGACCGCTGTGATCTGTTGTAGACTACCTGGCCAGGCGGTGTCGTCCCATTTGCGATCACTCTTATACATACAATCAGGTTCTTATCAGTGACAGTGACAGGTTTGGCAACTCCCAGCAAGACGAGTTGCCCTGAAGTTTTATCTCCATGGCAACCGCAGTCGCCCCACCCTCGTTTCCATGGCAACCACACAGCCACTCCCTTTATCCCGCCTCGGCAGGCAGTAAACGGACCTCCCTCTAAGAAATGTCACACACCAACTCTTATTATTAGCAGTATAGTTTGAAGGTCATGAACATGCTGTACAGATGAGCGCTACTGCACACGAGAATCAATAGCCTGTTAGCAACTCAACAGGACTCCATCCCACTACAAGTACGGGGGATATCGGTGGTAGTCGGCGCAGCTCGAGTGTAGACAGGAGAAACAGAAATGGGTAGTGAGGTTTTAATCGCTGTTATGTACAAGAAATAGTCCATTTGTGACTAAACAAAGACCAGCACCATAGGAACAGAAACGTGGTGCATAAGTGCCGAAAAGAAATACGAGGGGAAAGTTAAAAAGTAATGTAAATAGTAATGACTGATTAATTGATTCATTAGGCTGAACATGATGATTCTTGGTTTCCTCAGTTCTCAATACTAATTGAAAAGCAATTTTGACGCCATTTGGAATATGGAATTCCGAAGACATATTTGGCTCGTCATAAAAGGTTATTGAAGCATTGTTGTTCAAATGTTACATTTTCCCCCAAAACATTTTTCAACAAATTTGGAAATAGTGGTTATGCTTCATAGCCTATCAACGCAAAACAGTCCTTTACACTGGCATTAGGTGAACTCTTTCATTTAAGAATTTCTAGTTGTTTATTGTAAAGTAACTGGTACAGGTGAGAAGTTTAGAAGGTATCTCCAGCACTCTGCTCGCCATATCCCCCATGTCTACTGTTATAAATTTGTAATTTGCGTCTGCAAAACCTCGTAGCAGAACTGAATGAAGGTTATTTTATAAACCATAGAGCCTGAGTGGTTTAGGCATTTTATGCGAACACGTTTTTCGTCAACAGCACCATGACATGAGGAAAATTTCCAAGTGCGATAGAAATCTTCTGGTACAGATTTAAGACTATGCCTTGTTGGTATGAGCATATGTCTAAGGTGTAGCTCATGCTACAATGCAACAACCGCCCCAGCAATTACTCTCCCCACTGTAGTATCCTAACACCCCCCCCCCCCCAATCCTCATTCAAAAGTACAAGCAAGGGTCTTGAATGACGATCCAGTTGCAAGATACCCGAAAGCAAAATTGGTAATTTTGATATTTATGTATTTACTGCATGTTAATACCGTACCACAATAATTCTCAGCTATAACTTGTGTTATTTTCAGAAACTAAACCGAGGAAGAAGTGGTGGTATCTAAGAGAGCAGTTTGCTGTTGAGCTTGTCAGGCGACACCCACGTATCGAAATGGCCATACTGTACTTCCATTTGATGCTCCTTCTAAAGGATGTGCTGACACATAGACAATCGAGTGGTAATATGAGTAGAGCGGCGCCTTTTTACGTGATGTAGCTCTTATTATGAGTACGCTGGATGACGCACAGTTCACATCTACTCTACATTCTTCTCAACCTTCTAGAGTTACATCACCTCCAATCAGGCCAAAATGAGACGGGTGAAAATGGTGCTTATCAAGGAAAGGACAACCCACTGTCTCCAACACGTGAATCCCGTTCTATTCAAGTTAGGAAAGAAACATGGTAGAGGCATCCAGACATACACGAGGAACTCTGTTGGAAAGTGGAAGAAAGAAGCTGGACTATTTCAAAGAAAAATTCAACCATAAGCGCCTGAGAGAGAACGGAAATTAAGATGAACACCTCTATTTCTTTATAAATCCACTTCCTTACGTTCAGAAGATCTTCCCCCGCCTAAACTGCGTTCTCTCAGAAATAGTATTCAGGAAGTTGTTGAACAATTTTCAATTTTCTCCTCCAATAATAATAATGTTATTTGTTTTACGTCCAACTAACTACTTGTACGGTCTTCGGAGACGCCGAGGTGCCGGAATTTAGTCCCGCGGGAGTTCTTTTACGTGCCAGTAAATCTACCGACACGAGGCTGTCTTATGTGAGCACCTTCAAATACCACCGGACTGAGCCAGGATCGAACCTGCCAAGTTAGGGTTAGAAGGCCAGCGCCTTAACCGTCTGAGCCACTCAGCCCGGCATTTTCTTCTCCAAGCACATCCCTGTGTTCTCACTAAAACTTAACCGTGATATCACAAGAAATTCCAGAACCTAACCAATCAATTACCCTGGGTGGCATTTCACAGTCTTTATTACCCCATTCACTCTGCTCAATGGTATTCAAGTAAGATAGATAATATAAGGTAAATAAAATACGATAAGATAAATATCATCTTATGAAACGTTATAAAAAGAAAACAATAGGCCTATGTTACATTCTGCTGTTTACTAATACACGCTTCACTTACCTGAGAGTAATAACAAACCTCTCTTCCTCTCTAATGGGTTGCTTATGCCAGTTACAGGAAGTTTTGGTTAAACTATGTTCTATCTGACTTAAAATATAACTGAAAAATTTCCAGAGACATTTTGATACATTAAAAAAATCCTCTCTTTCTGCCTTTAGCTCCCTAAATAAGTGATAACATTCACCATGTCTTTTCCTGTAAAGCTTTACTGGATGGATATCCATCGCCGCCACTCTTAGTTTCAAAACGGGGCTATCAAGAAGAAGGAAATGTTTGTCAGATAAGCTGGGAATATTGACAAATGATTGGCTTTACCTGCTTTAACCCACGTTCTCTCTGTCCACAACCCAGTGCCGAGTAGCGCGGGCAGTCGGCGTCGGCTTTCTGAAAGCAGGGAGTCTACCTTGCTTGTCTTCTTTGTGTACGTACCCTTAGACAGGAAATGTTTCTCTGTGCAGGCGAGCTTCATGTGGCGGATGTGACGATGCCGTCTTAGTTTTTTTATTAAAATGTGGTCCCAGGAATTTGCACGAATGAACCATCCGTAAAACAGTGTTTCACAAGTCAAGCTCTGAATCACCGTGCAGAGACTAAAATCGACGGAATGGTGTAGTTGAGATTTTCGATAATGAAGATCATTGCAGGACATATCTATTGACTTGGTCAATAGCTTGCTAGGTCGTAAAGAAGACGCAACTTTTATAGAGCTGAAATGCAGAGCAAAATGTCTATAATCAGCAGTTTGGCAACTGAGGATCCAGCAGCAGCGACTAAGGCGTTTATAACGACTGTAAAGAATATGATATATAATACAGATCCCTGGGGAACTTCATTTTCTTGTATGCAAACATAACGATACCACAATTCTTTTTCTTTCTATCTCCTGCTCCATCTGTCCCTACTCGGGATAGGAACTACCCTATCCCATTTCAACAGGATGTTCTGCCCAAAACCATGTCAGTGATTACATTATTTGGCAAAAGTTCACTGCAGGACCCATCAGCAGAGCACACAGCTAGCCGCGCATTATTGTCTTTTGTTTATTTCTTAGATGTTCCATCTGTAATGCTCACCGCTCATATCGACGTACCGGTGCTTACTGCCAACGAACTGTAACCGTTGTTTCATCGTTTTCCTTAACAGTTGTGCTTATTGGTCTGCCCAGATCCTGGCTAGCGAAAAAAATAGTCACGTCAGGGGTGTTTAGCAGAGCCACTAGTCCACATTGCTTAGGATATTTTATTTTATGGTGGTTGGAGATATATGTGTGTGTATTTCTGGGAATGATGGTATACGTCAAGATATTTCATCCAATGGCAGAGCTAGTAGCTGAAGAAGGAATGGTAAGTGACGCGTCCTTCATCAAATTAAAGTAAATATACTTCTAGGGGCGGGTCCCTGGCATTCACAGCGAATACATCTCTCCTCTACAAGCAATACGAGGTATAGTTCTCTCAATTTCCTCGTTAACGACATTAAGCAGAACCACCCACCCCAGCCCACAGTAAAAAGATTTATGACTGTCAACATTCAACTCTGGTGTGACCAATAGCAGATGGCTCTTGACCAATAGCATCCTTGCTTTGACAGTGACAGTCCACGTGGAGTACTTGAAAAGCGTGCCGGTCCTGAGGCCGGCTCGCTCGTCAGGTCTCCAGTGTTGCACAGCTGCACGCAGTTCTGTCGTATTCGCTCTCAGACGCTAAGTAGTTAAAACGGAGAGTTGACAACGCTGTGTCTCGAGTTGGGGAAATCCTGGCACTCCCCCGGACAAGGAATACGGACAAGGAATATAAACAGAGCCGGCCAGATAGGCTTCAAAAGCGTGCCAGTTAACGAGGAAATTGCAAAAACTATAAGATTAGCGTCATTTAACTTTCGCTTTGATGTCATTAACCTTGCTGGCCCTTTAGTGAATATGCACCGATTATTAGACTTCAGATCTTTTCCCGATCGTCGTTCTCAACGATGTTCGTGGCTATGGTGACAGATTAGGCGTTCACCTGACAAAATGAATTAAAACCCAGAGATTCGGCTTACGCTGCTGTATAGTATAGGCCTACAGTAAAAAAGAACGTCGAAATTGGCGAGCAGACAGCCAGATGGCGTCGAATTAAAACGCTTACACACGGTAGTTGAGGCCATGAGATTATTATTATTATTATTATTATTATTATTATTATTATTATTATTATTATTATTATTATTATTATTATTACATGTTTATTCTTAATGTGATCTTCCCTACGAACACCTCCAACTCAGCTCAACATCCTCATTTCTGCAACATGCAGCCTCCGGGCTTGTTGCTATTTTAGTGACCGGCATTCCAAGTCATATATCACTGCGGTTCTAACTGCAGTCCTGTGCGTTTTGCTATCACATTTTTAACATGCCAAAAATCGTTTCCTGTATTTTTAAATCACCTGCTAATGCACTGCGTCTTTCTTGATAAAAGTCCTTTTCCACAAGTCTACATAATGAACGAGAATAATTTTTATTTTGCTCACAGTTAGGAGAACGTCATTCCCCAACAAAAGGAGTCTCATATGATCCAGGCTCCACTGATACAATCTACGGAACAATGATATTGACGAAGGGGAGATGTAGCGAGGCTTTCATTTCCAATTTCGCCTTACACGACCTTCCAACTTGCGCACGCTGATATCCTGATTCGTCATGAAGTAAGGGACACTATTGTCTATTACGAGGTTCAAGGCTTGGAATTAATGGCCCAGGGAGCACAAACATTTAATCAATCATCCGGACAGAAAAGTTTCGGAAATGTCATGAAAGCAGATATCTTATCATTTATTTATGTAACCACTTGCCCAAACTGCTAGTGATAGCAACCGACGTCAGAAGAACAGCTGGTCAGTCACTGGTCATCTGTTCTCCAGATAGCTGGTTCGATGCCGACTTCAGGTCAGTCAACTCCGGGTCACTGGTTCCTGGCAATGTAACTGCTGCGGTACAAAATTCCGACACCCGCGAGTCTGTTTAAGACTGTCAGCAGTTAGAACGGACGTTAAAGGTCTCTAGCTTAGTCTGCGGCTCAGTGGTATAGAGTATCGACCAGGGGATCCTCGGACAATCGTAGCCCAGAAAAGCCATACGATAAATGTATTTAAAATTAAAATAAACAAACAAATAAATAAATAAATAGCATCGGGCGGGTTGGTCGTGCGATTAGGGGCGCCCCACTCCCACGCCTTTCCTATCCCATCGTCGCCAAAAGATCTACCTGTGCCGGTGCGACGTAAAGCAAATTATAAATAAATAAATAAATAAATAAATAAATAAATAAATAAATAAATAAATAAACAAGAACGTATTGTAACTACAGTTACACTGTAGTTATCAAGTTATAATCAGAAGTACGCGCACCCGCTTTTGGAGTATGTTCGATAGGAATTAAGACACTCTTATTAATCCTCCTATCGAAAAAGTGTATATGATAAAAAAAATAGAAATAGATTTCAATTACGACTGATCATGGATATTTTGTTGAAGAGTAAAATCACTGTTTCAGTCTTCCTATAAATCTCCAGTCAATTCAGCGATTTTGAAATGGTATGGTCCCTAACACCTACCTTTGGATAGGTGGATTTTAAATACAAAGTTTGGTTAAAATATGTCCAATAGTTTACCAGTTACAAGAAATCAGCACAAGGCGCACCCGATATCTCTTATTAATTTTCCTGTCGAAAAAGTGAAAATGAAAAAAGCGTTTTAGAAATAGATTCCCATTAAGGTTGATCATGGATATTTTATGGGATGGATATTTTATGGGAGAGTATTTCGGTCTTCCTATAAAACCCCAATCCATTGAGAGATTTTGAAATGCTATGGACACTAAAACCTATCTTTGTATAGGGGGGTTGTAAATATGAAGTTTGGTTGATGTCTAGTCATTTTTCAGTTATAAGAAATCAGACGAACAGACAACAAAGCTAACAAATCTGTAAATTGTTATTATCACACATAAAAACGTTTAGCTTATGAAACATTTGCCAGACCATATATAAGGGACAAGGCGCAGAAGAAGAAGAAAAGGAAGAAGTAAACAATGATTTATGTTAACCATCAAACTATAGTTTTGTAAGCCGTAGTGTTAAGCACTGGAAATAGTTAAGAATGGAATGTTAAAGTAGAAATTAGTCTTGCAATATTTTCTTTCCATGGACTTGCTTATTGTACGTTTGTTGTTGTTGTTATTATCACTATTGTAAGTCACCAGTGCCACCGGGATACTTCCCAATTGGGATGTATGTGTTAATAAAGAAATAGCCGCGGCAGAATACATTAAGCGAGACACCCCGAAAGAAGTAATTACTTTATGGCTAACAAATGAGACCACACTTCAAATGTGACCTTGATGTAGTTAACGATTCCCATTTTAAAGCCTTAGTAATGCACCCGACTGGCGCTACAATTTACCCACACCTTCTTCCTCTGGTGATGTAATTGCTGGCTGTTCCACAGGACAGACGGCCTCCTGTTTACAATGCACTCGCTCTTCCAACGCATACATTTCTAGTGGCTTTGCTTGCTTTTCGACACACACACACACACACACACACACACACACACACACACACACACGCGCGCGCGCGCGCGCACACAGAGAGAGAAGTTTACCTCCCATTATGGACAGTTCTTTCCCCTTCACGAACAGGGTTTAAAAATGCCAGTTCACAACGTGTTCTCGTAAATGAAAACACGTTGCGTTGAACGGAAACTAGACGCTAGCATATTATTTTTGTCACGACTAGCTTCCGTGCAGGGGAGTAACGTTAAGCCCTGCGTGGCCTTCAATGCAGGCGGCCCCGGGTCTTTAAGGGGCCCGGAGGCTCTTCACAATATATATATATATATAAAATAAAATGTTGCAGTCAAAACAGGATTAAGAATTTCCTTCGAAAAAACAGCATTCATGGATTTTATATATATATTTTTAAAAAGGCGACACGGACAGACTTGTTACACTGTATGGGAATATCCAGCGTGTGCAAAAATTTAAATACCTGCGAGAAATACTCACTCCCAATGGAGATGAAAAGGAGGGATTAAAGGAGAGGGTGAGAAGGATGGAGTTGGCATTCAGACTGTGTCATGACACCTATAAGTCCAAGCCCCTCTCAATTCAGACCAAGTTAAAACATTACTGCACAGTGGTTAGAACGGAGTGCCTTTATGGAATAGAAATCTTGACGAGGGTGGCTGACCCAATCCTTGAAAAAAGAGAAAGAAAATTCTTACGAAAAATCATAGGCCCAAGAAAGTCGACGAGTGACCCAAACACATTCCGCTTAAGATCCAATTTGGATCTCTACAAGACAGTAGAAAGAATCACGACTGTGATGAGGAAAAGGAGCCTGACGTTTTATGGGCATATCAAAAGAATGAACCCTGAGAGATTGGCCAACAGGATACTTCTGCAGGAAAATTGGAAAAAACAACCGGGATGACTTGCCAGAAATAGGTATCAAGGAGGAGGATATAAAAGAAAGGACATTATTCAGGAAGAAGGTTGCGGGAATGCGGGATGCGTCTGAAGAACACCATGCGAAGCTACGGAACATCTCGGTGAAAGAGCGAGCAAGAAGTCAAAGACTCAAGAATCTTTGGTGAGAGTGTAAAGAGAAGAGTATCAGTCTGCGTGACAGAAGGAAGATAAAATAATGGCATTCTGCACGGAAATGATCAGGGCGGTTTCGTAGAATCAGCTGAAGTAAGGTAGGGACCCCCATAGTACGATAAACGTAAAATTAATCAATTTCAACAATTGTGCCGAAAGTTGAAGGGCAAAAGAGCCCGGAAAGGTTTCAAATTGTGTGTCTTGGATAGCTCTATCAAACAAAAACAAATCCAAAATCACATCCGGAAAAATAGCCTAAAATCACTTATTTCTTTATTCGTTTTCTTCTTGATTCAAATCCTAGCCAATTAACTTATTTACATAATTCTTTCTGTGATGTGTTCCTTGGTTTAATACCCTCACGCGTTTTCTTGATTTTTTTGAATGTAGTTTTAAGGGATTAAGTGAAACTCTGCATTGACTCACATTAGGACTCGTAGTGGTGGAGAAAGGCAAGCTGCTAATCTAATCGACCGGATAACAATGATTAAGAAAATGAGTGTAATTTTTAAGAATAAATAAAGAATATACTCTCATACTTTATTATATTTTATTTACCTAAAATTAGTAGCTCATGTCCCTAGGATATTTTCAACATTGAGTTGCTTGCCTGAAGGAGACAGAACTGTGGATTTTTTTATTTTATTGTCTAGAATTTGTACGCCGAGGAATTACTTGCCCTTGTCTCTCACATCACAGAAGACCTGCACCAAATTATTGAAAAATAATTACAGCAATGAAAATTGATATCAAAATATCGTATTTTAGTTAGAAAAATGATACTCTGAGATTGTATTATGCACACATCTTGCTAAACATTTAACTTTTGTAACATATTTATTCGACAACAATGTATAATGCTGATAGGAAATTGCTGTAGTAGCAATCACTCAACTCAGCTTCGAATGAGCTCTTTCTGCGCGAAGTTAATAGCGGCTAGGGCTGACGTGAAGATCAACATCAGGAAGACTGAATTTATGACCAATATCAAGGAAACCCGAGCCTCCGTGGCTCAGACGGCTGCGCGTCGGCCTCTCACCGCTGGATACCGTGGTTCAAATCCCGGTCACTCCATGTGAGATTTGTGCCGGACAAGGCGGAGGCGGGACAGGTTTTTCTCCGGGTACTCTGGTTTTTCCCTGTCATCTTTAATTCCAGCAACACTCTTCATTCTCATTTCATAGCATCTATCAGTCATTAATAAATCACTTTGGGAGTTGCGACCCCATCGTACTAATAGCCTATATCTGCTTCATTCATTACATTACACCCCTGAACCGCTCAATGACAGGAAAACAGGTTGTAGATTTTCATCAAGGAAACCCCTTCCACAATACCACTAGAAGATACCACCATCAGAAAAGTTCCGGCGGTCAAGTTCCTAGGAGAGTGGATCTCTGCACACCGGAGTGAGAACCTAGCCACAGACACAGGTGCACCAAGTCTGAGAGGGCCTATCACTTCTGCTGAAGCATCTACGCATCAAAGTACTTCTCCAAGAACCTCAAACTCAGGCACTATAATGCAGTAGTAACACCATCTGTTCTCTACGACTCTGAGTGTCTCATGACGACTAGGGAAGTCCCTCTCAGAAGCCGAGTGTCTCATGACGACCAGGGAAGTCCCTCTCAGAAGCCTAGAACTCAAAGGTAGACCCTGAGGAGAATACTGGGACTCGTAAGAGAAGAGGGAGGCGTCTACAGAATTCAGCACAACGATGAGCTATACAAACATCAGAAAGACATCGTTACTTTTATAAGAAAAAGGCACCTGGTCTTCTATGGGCACCTAAACCTTCTGAATCCCTGCAGACTTACCAACAGGATGTTCGCTGTGGAAGGTAGAGGAACAAGAGGATCTCTTCGGTCAAGTCGGATCTGGAACAACTGGGGATCCCGCATGAGTGCATACATAACAGTCCACAGTTTCGGCAAGCCATCCATCGGGGAATTTTTCCACCGTCACTTACGAGTAGGAAGAACACAGGAACCAATAGATCTATGTGGACGGAGGAAAGAAAGCTGGCTCACAGCCAGAAAATTAAGGAATACTGGAATAGGAGAAAACAGAAGGCCCAAGTGACGAGAAAGTACAAGCCCCGTGATCCTCATTAGGCCCAAACGACAAAGGGGAAGAAGAAGACTAGGCTTATGAGTTATGCGATTTGGTGTACTTTAAATGGAACTAATTAAAGTTAAAGATGAAAATCTAAGTGGTTCATGTTCGCAGTTCGGCAGTTTAGCCGTAATAATAATTTCGTGTGGCTATTTCTAGCCGAGTGCAGCCCTTGTAAGGCAGACCCTCCGATGAGGGTGGGCGGCATCTGCCATGTGAAGGTAACTGCGTGTTATTGTGGTGGATGATAGTGTTATGTGTGGTGTGTGAGTTGCAGGGATGTTGGGGACAGCACAAACACCCAGCCCCCGAGCCAATGGAATTAACCAATGAAGGTTACAATCCCCGACCCGGCCGGGAATCGAACCCGGGACCCTCTGAACCGAAGGCCAGTACGCTGACCATTCAGCCAACGAGTTGGACAGTTTAGCCGTTAAACCACGGAAGCAGTCAAATAAAACTTATTAAAGACTATTTTGTAATAATCTTACAATAACGAATAATCCCTTTGTTTATATAACTTGACAATACATTGCATCATGTCTACCTGCTGTAATTAATTTTATTTTAGTTATTTATAGGTTCTTACATATTAATTGAGGGGGCCACAATTTTTATTTTGGTAGGTGGGCCCGTGCTGCCCAGCCCTCTGAGTAACTCACAGACTACTTGGCTCGTTTCGTTTCTGCCCATCTTCAAGGTAAACACAGATAATTATCGCGAGAGAGTTCACTTATTTCGCTACCTGAACGCGATGATAACACAGGCTATGGAATACATTAAACTAAAGAAAGAGATTTTTAATTTTTTAATGCTTTCACTTGTGTTAATCAGGGCAGAATGAACTTACCACCGCTACTAATTTAGGCACCATTAATTCCCTTATTCAAATTACCACGCTCCGCTCCAATTCCGGTCTTCAACGTCCGTCCAGCTTCAAAATGTTCTGCTTTATAACGCTGAAAGGCTGCTGTAAATAATTCGTTCATTCTTATCAGTAGTCTCAAGAAAATTAAAAGTAGTCATCATCTGCCACGAACATGGCGTTCGTAGATCTAGAAAAGGCATTTGATAATGTTGACTGGACCAAGCTATTTGAGATTTTGAAGGTGATGGGGATCAGATACCGAAAAAGAAGAATTATCTACAATCTGTACAAAAATCAGTCTGCAGTGATAAGAACCGAGGCTTTGAGAAAAGAAGCAGCAATCCAGAAAGGAGTGAGGCAAGGCTGCAGTTTGTCCCCTTTCCTTTTTAATGTTTATATAGAATAGCATACCTGCCAGATTTACAAAACCAAAAATCAGGAAAAATCATGGAATACAATGGATCAAAACTTCTTATTCTGCGTGTCTCGCGATATACAGGAGTACTATGGTATATATTATAACACTTATCGTCTCAAAACCCGACTGCTGCTATACGAGGCTACAAGGCTAAAAATTCCACATCTCTATTCCCTCACAGGAAGTATGTGAGTGAGATGATCGGTCTCTGATAAACCTTCCGAAAATAGTATGTACTCATGCTCCACATGTGTGAATCAGCCATGCTCTTAGATGCCAATACTTAGCAAATGCATAGATGAATACATTGCATCACGCGCCAGCACGATTATGCGAAGCGCAATACTATTTTTATCAAGTAATAAATTAAATATCGCCAGAATTGTCTCCAAATGACTCCTAAAATCTATACAAAAGTCACTAGTCGCTATCTTTGAAATTCTGTAATAAATTACTAAAACAGACACCAAATCTAGCGACTAGTCTCTAGAATCGACTAGACTGATGTGAACGGACGCGAATACAGCACACGAGAACGAGAGATTTACAATCGATATACGCGTCGCGACATACAGGTTTCAATAAACATCGCACATTCGTGCGCATTTCTCGTATGAATTAACGTCGATATTTCATTTGAAAGCGGCCAATGAGCGAAGGACTTTCGGCTACTGGTGTACAATGCTGAAATAGCGGGATTTGAAAACAAATGTCTGAAGTTCACAAAAAAAAAAAAGCTAAAATCGGAAAAATTAATATAATAATCGGGAGGCGGGAAAAATGGCAGGTATGGAACACGCAGAAAAGGAAATCAAAGAGGAATTTGGAAAGAGATCACAATCAAAGGAGAGGTAATCAAAACCCTTAGCTTTGCCGATGATATCGTTATTTTACCTCAGTCTGCAAAAGACCTGGAGAAAATGCTGAATGGTATGGACAGTCTCGGGGAAGGAGTACAAGATGAAAACAAGTAAGTCCAAAACAAAAATAATTGTGTGCAGTCGAACGAAGTAAGGTGATGCAGGAGATATTAGATTAGTAAATGAAGTCTTAAAGGAAGTGGATGAATATTGTTACTTGGGTAGTAAAGTAACTAACGATGGTAGAAGTAAAGAGGACATCAGGCTATAACAAGCAAGGAAGGTCTTTCTTAAGAAAAGAAATTTGCTTACTTCGAACACTGATATTAGAAAAAGAAAAAAAAAATTGAAGACATTCTTCTGGAGTGTGGCATTGTACGGAAGTGAAACATGGACGATAACTAGCTTAGAAAGAAAGAGAACAGAATCTCCTGAAAGCTGGTGTTACAGACTAATGCTGAAGGTCAGATGGGTGGATCGAATCACGAATGAAACGGTTCTGAATCGAATTGGACGGGATGACGAGCACTCAGCAGACCTCGTCATCCGTTTTATGAGGGATAGTGGGCTATCTTATCGTATATAAACGTAGTATTTCCTATTAGTCTTAATATTATTGTTTATTACGTTTTATTCTACTGACTGTTTTAATCTGTGTTTGTATTATTTAATGTGTTGTTACAATATTTTTTTGCTATTGGTTTTACGTCGCACCGACAGAGAAAGGTCTTATGGCGACGATGGGATAGGAAAGGGATAGGAGTGGGAAGGAACCGGCCGTGGCCTTAATTAAGGTACAGCCCCAGCATTTGCCTGGTGTGAAAACGGGGAACTACGGAAAACCATCTTCAGGGCTGCCGACAGTGGGGCTCGAACTCACTATCTCCCAGATGCAAGCTCACAGCTGCGCGCCCCTAACCACACGGCCAACTCGGCCGGTGTTTTTGGTATCAATTCGAATAAAATAGTCAACGGCCGTAGCCGTGTTGAAACACCGGATCCAGTGAGATCTCCGAAGTTAGGCAACATTGGGCGTGGTCAGGAGTTGGATGGGTTGCCACGCACTGTTGGTGGGGGGTAAGGGAATGGAGGAGCGGAAAGGAACTGGCCACCCAACCGCAGGTAAACTCCGGCTCAGGAACACCTCTGCGGAGGTTCGGACCTGCCTTCGGGCAGAATAACCCTTACCTTACCGAATAATAAATTATATATTAGCGCATTCTAAGGCAATGCATTATTCTACCGTAATCTATAATTTTATCAGAAAATAAGGCATTGCGAATTAGTTCAACTGCTTATTTTAAATTCATAATCATTTGTTTTAAATTCTAGTCAGTGGAAGCATTTGAAAATTCTAATTATCATGTAATTTCGTTTCACCTCGTATCATTAGGGTCTGGTGACGTAGCTTTTTTCCTTTTCTTTTTTCTTTTTTTTTCTATTTGCTTTACGTCGCACCGACACAGAAGATAGATCTTATGGAAACGATGGTATAGCAAAGGCCTAGGAATGGGAAGGAAGCGGCCGTGGCCTTAATTAAGGTATAGCCCCAGCATTTGCCTAGTGTGAAAATGGGGAACTACGGAAAACTATCTTCAGGGCTGCCGACAGTGGGGTTCGAACCCACTATCTCCCGGATGCAAGCTCACAGCTGCGCGCCCCTAACCACACGGCCAACTCGCTCGGTGACCTAGACGTTAGGCCCCTTGAAACAACAAGCATCATCATTATCATCATCGGATCGAATTGCCGAGAGAAGATCGTTTTTGCTAAATATGAGCAGAAGAAGAAACAGAATGATAGGGCACATCTTAAAACACCCAGGACTTGTTCAGTTGGTTTTTTGAGAGAAGTGTAGGCGATGAGAATGGTAGGTCTAGACCAAGGTATGAGAATGACAAACAGATGAGTGGAGATGTAGGATGCAGTAATTACGTATAAATCAAAAGGTTAGAACAGGATAGGGTAGCGTGGAGGGCTGCATCAAACCACCCTACGTACTGATGACCCTCCACCACCACGTCATACATAAGCTAGCCAATAATAGCCGTTTCTTATTCTTCTTCGGCTGAATGGTCGGCGTAGCCGTATTTGGTTCAGGGTGTTGCGACATGCCGGGTAGAGTAACTGCGGACCAAACCAGAAAATATATCCCAGCTGCGTGTTCGCACTGATTATGGGACATCCAAGTTCCGTACCTGTCTACATACTGAGATATCTGAGTTGCGTCCCGCCCTTTTAAATCACACATTACCGAGCTCGATAGCAGCAGTCGCTTAAGTGCGGCCAGTATCCAGTATTCGGGAGACAGTAGGTTCGAACCCCACTGTCGGCAGCCCTGAAGATGGTTTTCCGTGGTTTCCCACTTTCACACCAGGCAAATGCTGAGACTGTACCTTAATTAAGGCCACGGCCGCTTCCTTCCCACTCCTAGCCCTTTCGTGTCCCATCGTCGCCGTAAGACCTATCTGTGTCGGTGCGACGTGAAGCAAGTAGCAAAAAAATTACACATTTCCCTCCCCACTTAATACGTAGTAGGTCTACAACTTGTTAAGTGTGGTTAAGAAGGGTCTAACAATAAGATGTCAAAAAAATTCGAAATTTAGAAAATTATGTTTTCTGATTCAATGAAGTTTTGTTTACAGTGTGCGAAATTTTCAACCATGCAGTTCAATGAGAAGTTTATTTTTTAGAACCTTATATTTATATTTTTTCCCCTGCATTTACAAGGACCACGTCTCCATGAACTTTAAAGCGGTATTTTATCAGCTTTCCATTTTTCACCGCATAGACACACTTTTGTCTGCTACAAGTGCCAATGTTTTCAAATTTTCAGCGGTTGTAGATAACCAGTTCGTAGATGTTTTTATGAAGTAGTATTTATTCCAATATGCATAGATTTTATAGGATATTTTCTGTGATATTTACAATGTTTTCCTATTCCCAAAATGTAAATCACCACATACATTTTATTTTTGCCTACATTTTCTTAAGGATTAAGATAAATAAGTATCATTTAAGCCTGAAAAATGTCAGCCAGATACCGTTAATAGTTAAGCTGCATACAATGAATTTTTGTCCATACTGTACTGCCACCATTTTTTAACTGAGGGGACCGTACTATTCGCGCACCTTTTAGTGATAGATTTTTGTCCGGGGGTGAGAAGTAAGGAGGGAGCTCTCGCGGTTCCGGTTATACTGCCAACTGAATGGAAATAAATCTGAATTGAATCCATAATAACCTAGCTCGATAGCTGCAGTCGCGTAAGTGTGGCCAGTATCCTGTAATCGGGAGATAGTGGCTTCGAACCCCACTGTCGGCAGCCCTGAAGATGGTTTTCCGTGGTTTCCCATTTTCACACCAGGCAAATACTTCTCTTCACAGACACATACACTACACCACCAACCACCACAGAAATATACTGTACTGAATATATCTCTCCAAATAAAGTTGGCGTAAGAAATCGCATGTGCTTCACAATTCGCATCCGCGACCCAATCATAGCGTGGAAAAAGCGGCAAATAAAATTGAAGAAGAAGAATAAGAAAACGGTGACCATTTTGACCCACAACACGTTATCGGTATTAGTTCAGAAAAAGCAGCGAAGATGTTATGTCCGACCACTGTCATGAAATTCGCCTTCTCCCAGGTCCTCTTCTACCTCGGACTTTTCTTTCAATAATAAGTCGGTACTTCGCGTTCCGCATCATCACCATCATATTCATCACTCTGTCGCATATTACGGCTACAGGCCTGTTCCGGACTCTTTCCTGTCTTCTGGGGTCATCCAAAAGATCTTCCGCCGCATAGCATATAGTCAAGGAACAGCCTTGGTAATCTGGACCTTCCCATTCGACGGACATGCTGCATCACATTAACGGAGTTGTAAAGAACGAGCAGAGATCTCTTCTAATGGTTATCAGGGCATTTAGGGGTTGTACTCTGGTGAGAGTATGAGACTCGCACCAGGATTACTTGATACGAGAAAACCGAGCACGAGTTGTTCTGTGTGATTTCCTAGTGTTAACAAAATGTTACAAACTTTGGGCTGGGAAGACTCGGCAGTAAATAACGAGCTGCTCGACTAAGCGGTATGTTCCGAGCTGTAATTGGAAAGATGGCGTGGAGTGGCATTAGTAGACGAATAAGCTTCAGCGGAGCTTTGTAGGAAAGATGATAATATGAAGATAAAGTTGGAATTCAAGAGGACAAATTGAGGCAAATTTTTATTTATAGGACGAGGATTATCAATAGAAATGTCCGATGTTCCAAGTTCTGGTAAAGGCTGGAAAACAACTGATAGCGAATCTGCTACCTAGATGCAGATCATTGATGGACTGATTGAAGACAGTTCATTCTGTAATGTTGTATGCTGTCTAATATGGGAGCTGTTTTCAACTCTCTATTTATCTGGTCTTTCCTTGTTTTAATAAGCTGCAGCCTGAGGGTTTTCTCAGCAATTTCATCTCGGCTTTGTTCCTCCTGTTTCCGTATGGTTCAAGCCCCGCTGCCATAGGTAAGAACTGGTCTCGCCATAAATGTATTGACCTTCAGTCTTGTATACTTTTATACTTACGATGTTCTGAAAATCTGACAGATTATCCTCGGTGCTCTATAAGTTTGTCCGGCTCCATGGCTAAATGGTTAGCGTGCTGGCTTTTGGTCAGAGGGGTGCCGGGGTCGATTCCCGGCAGGGTCGGGAATTTTAACCATCATTGGTTAATTTCGCTGGCACGGGGGCTGGGTATATGTGTTGGTCTTCATCATCATTTCAACCTCATCACGATGCGCAGGTCGCCTACGGGAGAATTTGTCCTCGGATACTCCCGGCACTAAAAGCCATACGCCATTTCATTTCCATAAGTTTGTATTTTGATCAGCACATCCGATTCTTCTAGGTAGGCAAGTATCCCACCCACCTCAAACAAACAAACAAAAAAAAATAGCTGAGTTGTTACAACACTGTAATCTCAGTGCAGATCTTAGTCCTTCCCAGTTTCTGCCCCTTGGAAAGGCACATTGTTTTGTTTTGTTTTGTTTTGTTTTGTCTTTGAGATTGAAATTTCCACTTTATATTGTTTTGCTATCAAGTATAAATGATCTGTGGTAGTGAATGCTGCAATCCTTCTTCACCACTAGGGAAAAGAACTTGGTCATATGTATAAAGAATGGTTTTGAGAAAGTAGTTATTTCAAAACGGGATGAACCCACGTAAGCTACTGACATTCTCCATTTTCTCATTATGGCATAATAATAATAATAATAATAATAATAATAATAATAATAATAATAATAATAATAATAATAATAATAATAATCATCATCATCATCATCATCATCATGTGGCCTCAGCTATCGTGTGCAGTCATTTTAATCTGACGCCATCTGGCTGTCTGCTCGTCAATTTCGACGTTCCGTTTTACTCTAGGCACACTAGATGGCAGAGTAAACCGAAACTCTCTTGGGCGTCTGTGACTGACATTTACTGAATTTTGTCGGGTAAACACCAAATGTGTCACCAGAGATCTTTAACATGACCGACATCGTACGACATGGAGTGCCGAATAGACGTTTTTCCGCCGTTCAAAAATCCGACTACCTCTGTCGGGTTTGAACCCGCTATCTTGGAATCCGGAGGCCGACACTCTACCACTGATCCACAGAGGCAGCTTTCATTATGGCATTATCATAGCTTAGTCGAACGCCAACAGGTACCCCTCTCCACTTGCACTTTTCTATACCCAGCCCGTCTGAAATTTTAATTTTTACACGTTCATCATCATCGTTAGTTGTTTTGCTCATTGCTGAGCGTCGAAACCTTACAACTCTATTATTTCTGCGCTGCAGCCTTGGCGAGCGGTTTTCAGCATTCCTTAACATAATCCCCCAAAATACTTGAAATTTATTTTCATCGCTATTTCTATGGTCTCTATTTTTAAATTCAATCTGCGTAGCACAGTTTCATTTGAGACATTATAAGTGGGGTTTACAATCAAAGTCGACCAAGTCCCCCAGTGGTAATTTTGAGGATTAATGCAATCTGGGACTAAAAAGACTTCGATTTATTCACTGATATAATATCAAACTAGGTCCATAACCCGATTGCTACTTCACAGAGGCGGCACTTCCTGTGCAAGGTAAAGGTTACTAAGAATTTGTCGCCGTCATAGTGAACCCAGTCCATTAATCTGCATACCATCACTGTGTGTTTGCGAGTGTATGTGTTTTATTTGGCCAATAACATGTTTAACGGTGAAGATCATCTTCCTAATTCATCATCTGACACATATATACAACCCAGAAGACTGGGTGCAAATCATCAAACTATCAAAGCGGAAGAACCCACATTTTTAACTGAAAGTGGAATTATTTTCTACAAAGGCTTTGGAGGAAGCAATTACCAACAGAAAAAAAAAAGGCTGCTCATGGTCAGGCCTTCAACTGGCTACAAATGAGGTGGTTAAGAGTGGTGAAAGGTTCCCCTTTCAAAATACCTTTCAAGGAATCTCTGAATGAAGATACGTCTTTCTTGGGAGGTAATTCTTGCGCAAAACAAGAGTCCAGGGTGATCATCATCATCACTGTCACCAGTTATTCAAGAGTACCTATATGGAATTCAACGAAGAATCTCTGCAGCTAAAAAGGGCATGATGGTTCTCTTGCCCTATGCTCATTGTCAGTTCAATAATCTCTCAGTTCAGATTACCAAAAGGTCAAATGATATTGTAAACAACGCAGAAGATCACAATGATGAATTTGTGTACACTGATCGAGTTGAAATTTGCCGATATGGTTATGTGGAAAGCATGTTAAAAAAGGAGGTTGTGGGTTCAGATCCCATGGCCATTTTCGTTCCGTATTTCACACCTCTTCAACACGTACTATGTACTGTACGTATAAGACGACCTAATAGGTTGAAAGTCGATTTCGATGTCAAAAAATCTCTATTTTGTGTTAAATTATGTTACACGCACAAAATAATGGCTTGACTATGATATCTATTACGAAGTAAATTGAACATTTCAACATAATAATAACCTGTCATTTCATATGTATGCCAAAATTTAAGTTAGAAAATACCCTACCGATATGAGGAATGTTCTAAAATGAATTTAAATTTCCAGGAATTAATTATGTACCAGGAACTTTAGAACTACGTTCCTCTAAACTATTCCAAACGAACTTTGTTCACTTTGGTTGCGAACCCCCCATATCTGGAGCGGTAACATCATAACTGGAAGTGTCTAGTTCTCTCTTCGGTTCGAGGTCGTGTTTTTACTCCGTAATAAAGTACTGAAAACACAGCACCGCAGCTTCCTAGCTCTGAAGTGTAGATTTAAATGTAAGCAGCACAAGATGTTTCTCAATTTTATGAATGCCTGCCTGGCAGCTAGTGATGAGTAATTCGCAAACTAGCCGGTTATACCTCCAGCAGCTCCGACAGGTGAACTGGTCTGCAGTCAGGAAATCTAGTCCGCCATTGCCATTTATTCTCTGATGCTCAGCAGAGGTGAACTAAATACTTTCTTTGCGCCTAGCCGCATCACGAACTTTGTACTGAACAAACTACAAGAATTAAGAGTTAGTTCTATCGAACAGTCCGGCGATCGCAGAACACATAGATATATAGGATTATTCAGTTAAGATGTCCACCTCAAGTAACTCCTGATATCGAGATACTGTTTTCACTTTCAATTATGTAACCAAGGAGCTCATAATCGAACTTGCAGTACATTTCCGGGCTGTTCGTTTCGGCTGAGATAACGCTACGACACAGATTTCTACAACTAGTCTTGAAATTACGGAAATAAATTCAGCGCTGTGATTCTTCTCCAGAAAACTGAATATACTCAAACGTGCTTCATTTGCCAGCCACGAGTCGCACTCTTGCACTGAACCACAAATAACGCGGCCAAAAGACGCGCTACGTATGAGACAAGAACTGTTGATATACAGAGTTCCTGCACCTTCTGACACCTAAATGATGATGATGATGATGATGAATAGCTAGGTCATCGGCCCCTGATGATACGAGGTGCAACGAAATGAAACGATAATTATTCTAAAACGAATGATGATGACAAAATGACCATGAATGCAAAACAATCAGTGGATCCGATTCACAATGCCTTCCTTTCTGGGATGATGCTTGTTGACCAAATGGGGTCTAAAATACAGGTTACCGGCCCCTTATAACAGTACTAAAATCACTGGTAATGACATCTACTGTAAGTATTCGCCCTACTGTACCCACAAATGGTAAATTGTATGATTTAACATGTTTAACATCGTCATAGATAAGGATGCCACTGCAGCTTCAAGGAAAGCTCTACATGGCAGTGCTGACTTATGCTTTGAAATGTCAGGACAATAATGTTGTTCCTTACAAGGCATCGCACACCACTTTTACCCTGAATATGTCTTATGGCTAGGAGTCATCCGAAAATGGACGCAAGGTGACAAAATGTGTGACGGAAGTAATGACACATTAGTCGCCAAAAATTCTGTGGCTGTGGATTTGAATAAACAGAGTGTGTTGAAAGAGAAAGTGTACCGCCAATGACGTCACATTCGTCATTACCGTAGGCCTTGCTCGCCAGACATAATCTGTAAAGTGATGCCAAAAAAAAAATCGTTCGTTATCAATATCTGATTTTCAATGATTGAAATACATTATCGCATCTTGGGAAGGAGACGGCAAAAATGATACTTCTGAGATAATTGCAACGTAAAATGTACGTATATATTTAAAAATATATAACATACATACATTATCATTAAAGACTGTTATGCCTTTCAACGTTCAGTCTGCAAGCCTCTGAGAATTTACTAAACGTCGCCACAATCCTCTATTTGCAACTAGTGCTGTGGCCTCATTTAGTTCTATACCTCTTACCTTTAAATCGTTAGAAACTCAGTCTAACCATCGTCCTCTTGGTCTCCCTCTACTTCTCTTACCCTCCATAACAGAGTCCATTATTCTCCTAGGTAACCTATCCTCCTCCAACGCCTCACATGACCCCACCACCGAAGCCGGTTTATGCGTACAGCTTCATCCATCGAGTTCATTTCTAACTTAGCCTTTATCTCCTCATTACGAGTACCCTCCTTCCATTGTTCCCACCTGTTTGTACCAGCCATCATTCTCGCTACTTTCATGTCTGTTACTTCTAACTTATGAATAAGATATCCTGAGTCCACCCAGCTTTCGCTCCCGTAAAGCAAAGTTGATCTGAAAACACACCGATGTAAACATAGTTTCGTCCGGGAGCTGACTTCCTTATTACAGAATACTGTTAATCGCAACTGCGAGATCACTGCATTAGCTTTACCACACCTTGATTCAATCTCGCTTACTATATTACCATCCTGGGAGAACACACAACCTAAATACTTGAAATTATCGACCTGTTCTGGCTTTGTATCACCAATCTGACATTCAATTCTGTTGAATTTCTTACCTACTGATATCAATTTAGTCTTCGAAAGGCTAATTTTCATACCATACTCATTACACTTATTTTCAAGTTCCAAGATATTAGACTGCAGGCTTTCGGCACAATCTGCCATTAAGACCAAGTCGTTTATTTATTAATTAGTCATAAGTCTGTAGAGAGTTCTCCTCCACATTCAACAGACACTATGCATGAACTGAATAACTGAATGGATACATGAATGAATGAATGAATGAATGAATGAATGAATGAATTAATTAATTAATTAATTAATGCGTAACTGAATTTTATTCATGCATGCATGATTGAACACTTCTCTCTCAGTCACGGATAACCACCAACTGAGGAGAGAGCATTCCTAATGGAATGAGTCGATGGATGAATGCATGTAAGGATTTATGAATGAATGAATGAATGAATGAATGAATGAATGAATGAATGAATGAATGAATGAATTAAGTGCACTCGGCCCAGAGCTACGAACCGCAAGAAAGGATACTCTTCACTCCCAGTGATGGATAATATAATTATATAAAATATATTTAAACTGACTTTACTAGACCTTTTCAAATCATAGCGGAGGCGTGACAGGTTTTACTCCGGGTACTCCAGTTTTCGCTGTCATCTTTCATTCCAGCAACACTTTCCAATATCATTTCATCTGTCAGGCATTAATCATTGCCCCAGAGGAGTGCGATAGGCTTCGGCAGGCGGCACAATTCCTATCCTCGCCGCTATTATGGGGCTTCATTCATTGCATTCCTGACCCGATCGAATGACTGGAAATAGGCTGAGGATTTTCATATGAATGCTCATTAACTTTTCACAACGGGAAAAGCTTCTTTAAAAAAAAATCAAGCCATACATATTCTGCTCTCAATAAATTCAAATTAAGCAAATTCTGTCCTATACAGGTCCTATTTCGTTTACCTGTTACCTACGGCGAAATTATAGCGTATTAACGAGTACGGTGGAACGAATACCTGGCTGTCAGAATAAAGAACTCAGTATGTTAACAGCACGTCTTATAACCGCCTGGTTTGTCATTCAATCGAAAAGAGCAGCCCACAGCTGGCACATGAAGCATGTTTGAATGCATTCCATTTCTCGACAAGTACTTGTCTGATTTCCAAAACGATCACAGTGCTAAATTTATGTCCGTAAGTGTAGTTCCATTTAAATATCGTTCTTTCAGCACATACTGTCACCTTCAAAAAGTACTACGAGTTAGATTATAAGCCCCTCGGTAACACTAATAGCAGTATAAACAGAATGTCGATATCTTTAACAGTTTATGTCTTATTTACGGTGAACTCTGTATAGGGCAAGTCAATAAGACTGCAACTATCTCCAGGCCCGTAAAAGATATCGACATTCTGTTTACATATTCATAAACGGTATTAAGGTGCTCGTAAAACAATATGCTTCACTTATCCGTGGGTTTACAAATAACGAAGATATCGTATCAAAATATATATTTTTTAGAAGGAACTATACCGATTTCACCCACCAACATAGCAGTGTTAAATAAAAATAGTGAAATTCAGTGTGTACTTGTTTTCAAAGTACTATAATTCTTTTAGGAAGAAATCAGTATTCCAAACCATACTCTTTTCAAACGTGGTGCGACTATTTAGATGCTACTCAGACAAGAGGTGGCGAATAAGTCTGAGTCACAACGTCTTGATAAACATGCAGCGCATTTTGACTGTGGTCAGATGCGTCATATCATAGGTAGATATTCGCAATCGCAAAAAATTTGAAACGAGGCCCAATGCAGCAAAAGTTAAGTGTATTTGACGTTTCTTCTTCTTCTTTTACGTCTCATTGGACCACTTTGGTCATCTTCTTCGATAAGTTTTCTTTCCGAATTGCTCAGTAACTTTTCATTTGTTGTGATCTTTTCTGTCGTTCCTCATCTGTAACCCTTTTCATTGTATGTCGTTTGTCTACTTTCGGTTTGAATCCTAATTTTATAGCTTTTCTCAATTTCTTTAAATTTTGTTTTATATCCTCTCTAATTTCCTTAATCCATCCTACTTGTTGCTTCAGATTCCAGAGTTTCTCTATATTTTTTCATCTAATCTGGTTTCTGGTAATTTGACGTTTAAATGACCTTTCTTTTCTAGTGGCTTAACGTCGCACTAATACATCAAAGGTTTTCGGAATAACAGGAAAGGTCTAGGATTGGGCAGGTAGCGACCGTAGCCTTATTAAGGTACAGTCCCCAGCATTTGCGTGGTGTAAAAATAGGAAACCACGGAAAAAACATCTTCAGGTCTACAGATGGTGGATTGCGAATCCACAATCTCCAGAATAAAAGCTCACAGCTAGAAGGACAATTAAGTGTTTATGTTTGTTTTTTAATGCACGATAAAATACGAAATGTATGAGTTTCCACACATACACAAAAGCGAAATTACATTTTTATGAGATATTCTCGTGTGCAGGAAGAAACATAGCCATGATGACAGGGTGCGCTGTAAGTGTTATACTTTCAATTGACTCTTGAATCAGAAGGCTGGCGATACTGAAATTTATTCCTTATGACATAATAAAAACTGTTACCATTCACAAGTTGCATTAAATTATTTACTCCACTACGCGGTTCAGTACTCCATCGTCAGGTCGTGAAACTGGTACCATTTTTATTATTTCATAAATAATTAATTCACAGTCACAGGAAGGCTTTCCTTAAAACATTGTTATATAAAAAAAATGGTTAAATTGAGAGTTTTAAATGCCCTATATTATCTTGAAGAATGATGCTCTCACTGTATGCCAGCCTGAAGAATCAAATGAAAGTAAAATTGAATGAATTGTGAGTTAAACTTTTCACGGGCGAGTTCAAATGAACAAAAATGATTTACTGCCTTCAATACTGAATTCCATATTTTTTTTATGAGTGAACAGGTCCATATCAATTTACTGTACATGTTTATTAATGTTCACAATTTCATTTCAATTTGATATATTCCTTTAATTGAATTTAAACTGGAAAACGCAGCACTTCATATGTCGATTTTACCACCCAGCTCTCCATTCGAAAATAACACTTTCAACGTAAAATGCTGAAAAATGCTACTCTAGAAAATGTCAAAATCTATTACCTCTACTCACCGGGCATAACCACCTGTGGGTGGGGGGCTGTAGAATAACATCCACGGTAGCCCCTGTATGTCGTAAGAGGCGAACTAAACAGGCCCCAACAGCTCTCAACTTGGGAGCGTGGGTTGGCGACCACGGGGCCCTAAGGTGAGTCCTGCCATTGCTTCCTTGCTTACTTATGCTAGGTTCCTCACTTTCATCTATCCTATCCGACCTCCCTTGGTCAACTCTTCTTCTTTCCGACCCCGACGGTATTAGGTATAGAGGCTAGGGAGTCTCATTCTCACGCCCTTCGTGGCCCTTGTCTTTCTTTGGCCGATATCTTCATTTTTCGAAGTGTCGGACCCCTTCAATGTTTACCCTCTGATTAGTGTTATTAGACAAAGATTAGCTAGTTGTACTTCCTCTTAAAAATAATCATCATCACAGCCCTATCTCCTCATCGGGCATACGATATATTTCAATAGTTTATATGTTATGGAAATCATTGTTGACTGTTGTTAAACATTATTTTAAATTGATATAAAGTGAATAAATGTAAGTCTACTTCAATATAATTCACAATGAGTATTATTTGCACCTGATGGATGCTGAAGTATTCTCCCAGCTAGCTCATTTCTCTGAAGATGACGACAGTGTACGTGAAAATGGAGATGGAACTGAATATATCAATTGTGTGAATGAAGACAGAAGTGACAGATCTGTCAACTCTTTATTTGTTGGTAAGTCTTTGACAGATTGACAGCTGATACTGTCTCCCAGTTAAATAAACTATGTCATTGTTGAAATATCTCTTTAGTTGATTGTAAAGGATGGGAAAATAAGTTAAATGCTTTTTGTACTGTATATTTGTATGCTCGCTCGAAGTCTCTGAAGACGGATCAACACATCGAGCTGACATCATAATAGTCGACCAAGCTAAAGGAGCAGGTGTGGTGTCTGACCCGACTCTGAGATTTGAGGCCGACGAACACCAGCCAAAAGTAATCTGTGATGAGAAAAGGGCCAACTAGGGACCATGGTGTGAGGACCTTAAAAACAGATACAGAATACAAAAATGGTAAGTAGCTGGATTGATGATGGGCGCCAGAGGGATTATACCTAAAGAAACTCTGGACTTCTTGAATCCCCCATCCAGGCTATAGCAGACTCGGTGTTAAAACCCTCGTTGTAAATTATATAAGACAGCACCTGTATTCCCCAACAGTGTACAGCGAGTTTTTACGACCGGGGGAGTTAATGAGATGAGAGAATGACGTGATGTACGATAATAGGAAGGGAGAGGGTGAGGGGTGATTTCCGGCAAAAGAGTAGCGTTACGAAAATGTTGCAAAGTTTGGTCTGGGAAGACTTTGGAGGAAAGGAGACGAGCTGCTCGAGGAAGTGGTATGTTCCGAGCTGTCAGTGAAGAGACGGCGTGGAATGACTAAATAGACGAATAAGTTTGAGTGGTGTTTTTAAAAGTAGGAAAGATTACAACATGAAGATAAAGTTGGAATTCAAGAGGACAAATTGGGGCAAATATTCGTTTATAGGAAGGGGAGTTAGGGATTGGAATAATTTACCAAAGGAGATGTTCAATAAATTTCCAAATTCTTTGGAATTGATTTAAGAAAAGACTGGGTAATCAGAATGAGTATCCGCTCTAAATGCAGATCAATGGTGACTGATTGATTTATTTTACTGAAACCCGGAGCCGGCACATAGCCTACCACTGCCGAATAGCATCAAAAGGTTTGCTCAAGGCTTTGCACCCCAATCCTCGGACGAAACACCATCAGCAGCGTATACCACCACCTCTCCTATCCTGCCGGCCAACATTCTGATTGGGACTTTTTTTTACCAACGGGACTCGAACCGGCTAACCACGGTGTCAGATCATATAGAGCGGAGAACTTAACGACAACGGCCAACAGGCGGACTATTCCACGACATGACTGTAAAATGCTTACGATTTCAACAAAGTATAGGGCAGAAAATTCAACAAATAATCCTCATGTTCGATATAAAAAAATAACCTTCTTACTAGAAACCAATAAAACACATAAAAACTATAACATTTACTATCATAATTATTGTTCTGTGAGAATTGATTAGGAAGGCGATCGGTTCGATTCCCTATAGGGTCGACTATCTGTTAGATATTCTATTTTCACACCCTAGTAGGTGTCGATACCCTCAAACTCTTGAGGGGAGGACTGCTTCCATCTTTCCTCTGATTTACTGTTCACAGAGAATGGTTGTACACTTGCACTTCCTCTTAAAACAATCAACACCACTCACCATTTCCTTTTCTCTTAGGAAATCTCGCAGTTATGCAATTTTTGTCCGTACAAATAAGTTCATAAACTTTGTATTAAAAAATTGAAATGCAAACCAACAGTATTCGGGTTCGATGACGCAGAGCCGAGCCACGGAGCCAGTCTCCTATGGGAAAGGAAGCAAGAGTAGCACATGTCAACCAACTCACAGCCACTGACCAACACGCTGCTAAGAGGCTTGACCTTTGGCTCCAACACAGCACACTACATCGTTAAGTGTTATCTCTGTCATAAATTATAAGTTCAACCTATTGTCCCCGATGAACGAATAAAAAATGCTTTTGTCAACTGGTAACCAAACGTTGCGAACAGTGTATCGAGAAGCATCATTCATTCATCACGATATTTCATAATAATAATAATAATAATAATAATAATAATAATAATAATAATAATAATAATAATAATAATAATAATAATAATAATAATAATAATAATAATACTAATAATAATAATAATAGTAAGGACAAGAAGAGGAAGAAGAAAAAGAATGAAGAGAGTCAACTAACAGAGAAAATCTTTAGCTACATCATCAAATTAAAACCAACTACTAAATGGGTAGAAGAAACAAGAAGACATGGAGGAAGTTTTCATCGATCGAAAAGAAATATTTTAATAGAAATACATCTCGAGCTAAACTTGATAAATTCAAGGGGTTCCAGGCAAAGTCTAAGAACAAGTGGTCAGAGGAGAGAAAGACGAACCTCGGCGAAATAAAGAAGTTCTGGGAGAAGAAAAAAGGACTAACCAGGAAGTCAAACGTTCACAGTGGTCCAAAGCAGGCCAAAATCGAAGAAAGAATAATCATATTATTGTTTTTACGTCCCAATAACTACTTTTTCGGTTTTTGGAGACACCGACGTGCCAGAATTATGTTCCGCAGGAGTTTTAACGTGCCAGTAAATCTACCAAACTGAGCCGAGGCGGCTCCATGACCCCCAGAAATACCTGAGATATGATGAAGGAAGTTTAAAAATTGTATTTACTCATGCAACTGCCTGCCCCCTGTAGCTCCGTTCCGTATTTCCTTCAAGAGATGAGTGAGTCATCCCGGGGACCTCCTAGCCAGTCTGAGGGCATGTGGCGGCCTCTCCTTGTATTTTGCCTTTCGTTTCCTCTTTCCATGGATTTTCTAGAAGGTGAAACAAGAATGATCTTACTCCGGACGCACCCTGAAGATTCTAGTACTTCATCACCAGGGATATATAAGCAGGATCGCCGCGAACAGGAGGAGCTGTTGGAGTAGTGTTAGCAGCTGTTCTTGTTTAGTGATTGGTGTTGATTTGCCGAGTAATATGTGTTCAGTGTGTGGAGCTGTCACGAAAGTTGATTGTGCGAGTTATGAGCCTTGTCTGGAGTCGAGCCACATGTATAGCAGTCGTGTGTTCTGACAGTCAACAGACTTGTATTGATGTAGCTGCTATGTAAAGTGACTGTGGTATGCGTGAAATGAAAGGTGAGAACTGTCAATCAAGATTACGGAAGGCTCGCCCGTTCCAGGTAAATACCAGCAAGTGGAGACCGGCTGTGAGGACAAGAGACTTGTGTACACATCCATTAATGAGTTTATAGCACCCATGGTCTTGTTAAATTGTACAATGTTGTTTTGATATCTGTATTGCTGTCAAATAATAGGAAACAGACGAGATAGTCCGACGAGTGAGTTAGTTCTACCGGCTTGTTATTGAGTAATTCTTTGCATACACAAATTCATCAGAGATTTTTGGGATTTTTATGTTCCATGCTTCCCATAAATGAACAGTACATTCAGGTATTGTAAAAAATGTGCATAAACGAGTACCGTTGAGTTGGTACATTCTATAAAGTTTGGTTGAGATATCTCCAGTACAACCGTACAAATAGAACCCACAAATAGATTTTAAAAATACATTTTCCGCTACACGAAAATAAAAATGGAAGTCATGGTTATGTTTTTCTGCTGAGAAGAGGAAAGAGCGAGTTCATGTTGACAATTCTAAGTTTTTCCATGCAAAGCGAGTGTCTAATAGATTACAGGAGTGTAGGCGACGTGTGATTAACTGCCAACCCCGGAGACCCGGTTCGATTCCCGGCTTTGCCACGAAATTTGAAAAGTTGTACGAGGACTGGAATGGGGTCCACTCAGCCTGGGGAGGTCAACTGAGTAGAGGGGGTGGGAGTGGGGGGTTCGATTACCACCTTAGTCGTCCTCCAAGTGGTTTTCCGTGGTTTTCCATTTCTTCTTCAGGTATCTAATTTAATCCCACGGCCACTCCATCCCCTCTTCTTTGGCTATCCCTTCCAAGCTTCCCATTCCCCACAAGTCCCTGTTCAGCATAGGAGGTGAGGCCAGTTGGACGAGGTACTAGTCACAGTCCCCAGTTGTATCCCCAACCAAATGTCTCACGCTCCAGGACACTATCCTTGAGGTGGTATCCCTCGCTGAGTGCGGGAGAAAAACCAACCCTGGAGGGTAAACGGACAAAGAAAGAAAGAAGGAAAGAAAGAAAGAAAGAAAGAAAGAAAGAAAGAAGGAAGGAAGGAAAGATTACTGAGGTATACGAACACTGTATTTCGATAATAATAATAATAATAATAATAATAATAATAATAATAATAATAATAATAATAATAATAATAATAATAATACTCGTATGGCCTCGGCTAATTTAATTTCACAGTCAACTGCCTGTTCATCAATTTCTACGTTCCGCTTTACTCTAGGTCTACTAGATGGCACATTAAACGGAATCTCTCTTGGGCGGCAACCACACCTGAGTTTTTTAAATTAATTTTGTCCGGTAAACACTAAATGCACCAGAGATCTTTTATATGCTGACATCTTACGACATGGAGTGTCGATTGTGCTTTTTCCGCCCTTCAAAATTTCGACAACCTCTACCGCGTTTGAACCTGCTAGCCTGTGAACCGTAGGCCAACACGAGCACTGATCCACAGAGGGAACTTTTATTTCGACAAGAATTACGTGATTAGTCTCAAAATTGTATTTCTTAATTTAATCCGTGTGCCCTCCAGGGTTGGTTCTCTCGGACTCAGCGAGGGTTCCCCTCTCTACCACTTCCTGGAGCGAGAGAAATTTGGTCGGGGATAAAACTGGGGAGAGGGACCAGTACCTCTCCCAGGCGGTCTAACCTGCTATGCTGAACAGACGCCCTGTGGGGGATGGGAAGATTGGAAGTGGTAGGCAAGGAAGAGGGAAGGAAGCAGCCGTGGCCTAAAGGTAGGTACCATTCCGGCATTTGCCTCGAGAAGAAGTGGAAAACCATGGAAAATTACTTCGAGGCTGGCTGAGGTGGGTGAGTGAACCCCGTTCCAGTCTTCGTACAACTTTTCAAATTTCGTGGCAGAACCGGGAATCGAACCCGGGCCTTCGGGGTTGGCAACTAATCACACTAACCACTACACCACAGAGGCGGACTATTAATCTCAAAATATCGTCTATAATTGAGGGATGACTTTTTTACTGCAAACTGAAACATAAAAACGTTCATTGTGTGCTACCTTTTACAGATAGTTACACTGTATAGCGTCATGAAATTTTATGGAGAGTTTTTTTTACGCCCAACAGTATCTCCACAAAAGGGGTCTATCGTTGACGATTTCAACAACGTAAGCCACGAAAGCGTTCGACTGGCCGTTTCCTTTTTAATTTTCTTCACTAAAATCACCTTTCCTCGGCTCCCTTTTGTCGCAGATAAAAAATTCCAAACACCTCCACCTTTCGTGATAAATGCTCTGCACAACAGTAAACACAGCCGGGGACTTTATAATAAGATATACATTTACCTCCACTGATAAGCCGACTGCACGAAGGAAGATGTGCCGGATGCAGGTAAACCGACAATTTTCACCTGCGGTGGTGAAAAGAGAAAGCCGCGGTCAATCTTGGTGGAGTAGTTTGGTAACTTACCTGAAACACACAAACAATAGGTGAGTCAGTCACGTGTCATTAGCAGCCTGACTCATACACATGCATGATACAACACATGGGTTCAAGGACTTCACTAACAAAACATATAGCAAGCTGCACACAAAAGACAATAAGGATGTGCTTACCATTTCTACCAACATCTGGGAGTGGATCACACTGACGTCAATATAATAATAATAATAATAATAATAATAATAATAATAATAATAATAATAATAATAATAATAATAATAATAATAATAATAATTTCGTGTGGCTATTTCTAGCCGAGTGCAGCCCTTGTAAGGCAGACCCTCCGATGAGGGTGGGCGGCATCTGCCATGTGTTGGTAACTGCGTGTTATTGTGGTGGAGGATAGATTTATGTGTGGTATGTGAGTTGCAGGGATGTTGGGGACAGCACAAACACCCAGCCCCCGGGACATTGGAATTAACCAATGAAGGTTAAAATCCCCGACCCGGCCGGGAATCGAACCCGGGACCCTCTGACCATTCAGCCAACGACTCGGACATAATAATAATAATAATAATAATAATAATAATAATAATAATAATAATAATAATAATATATATATATATATATTCGTTTACGGCCATTAGAGACCACGTTAGATAACAATTACATGTTTCTGGAAGCCTTCCTCACAGCCCAGAACTTCAGCATCCTCTCTCTGGCAGCCTGTCTTCTTTCGTCCGTCCACCCACGGTTAAGTTTTGGTTCGTCATGGAATCCCTGAAATCTGTCGATCACTGACCTAAACTTTGTTCGGTTTGAGATGTCTTCCGAACTTAGTCCCACCTGTCTGGGATCCTTTCTCACCTCCCTGAACCATTTGTCCGACACTTTAGGTCTGCTGTCTAGTATTGTGAATTTCCTTTTCGTTAGTCTCTTCTCATCCATTCTAAATAAATGCCCATAGAATTTAAGCCTCCGTTTTCTCATGGACTCAGTTAGCCTTTCATTGTCTCGGTAAAGTTCTTCCCTTTCTCGCAGCCTATACTGTCCATCCACAATCTCTGGACCCATTATTTTGCGAAGGATCTTTCTTTCAAATTTCTCTGCTTCTCTCAGTCCCGCTTTTCCTGTCATTTGGAGGCATTCACTAGCATACAGACATTCCGTTTTAATCACTGTATTGTAGTGCCTTAGTTTAGCTCGTCTGGAGATGGTTTTCTTCTTGTATATAGGATATGTCCTACGAAAAGCCGCAGCCATTTTCTCCCGTCTGGTGTTGTTTGCTTCTCTTTCATTTGTTTTCAATTGCACTATTTCACCCAAATACTTAAATCTATCAACTCTTTATATTTTACCGTGTTCTGTCTTCAGGTACCGAGGGGCTGTTTTGATGTTTGTTATATATTTAGTTTTTTCGAAAGAAATTTGTAGTCCTGCCTTTTCTGCTTGTAGTTTTAGTACATTCAGCTGTTCTATTGCTGTGTCAGTATTCCTAGATAGCAGCGCAACGTCATCAGCAAAGGCAAGGCAATTAATCATGACAAATAATAATAATAATAATAATAATAATAATAATAATAATAATAATAATAATAATAATAATAACAACACAAGAGCATTTAACCATCCAAATACCTTTCCAAGAATCTTAAACTTAAACATCACAACTCAGTAACAAGACCCTCTGTGCTCTACGCTCTGAATCACTGGCGGCGATAAGGGAACCGCAGACCCCGCTGGGCGGGGGGGCCCAGGGCTTGCGAGGGACCTATGACTGTTTCTTAATTCAGTAACTGAAGAGTGATATTACATATTGATAAAGCTACAGCACACAACACAGTATTATTTGTATTACAGAGGGTTATTCAATAGGGTAGTTATTTCTACAAGTGTGTGGGTTTCCCAACCTGTTCCAATAATAACCATCCCTTGCTGCCACTCACAACAATCAACAAAGCTTTTGAAGTAATTAGCCAGTTCTGAGAACCCAGTAGTCAGCGAAGATGCGATAACAAAGATTCCTCCTTATCTAAATAATGAAGTTTCAAGCCTGTTTGTAACTCTAGGTAGTCAGTGTAGCTTAGAAGGCTTACGATGGATGGTTGAGTTGTAAATTACTTGGTCCTAGGAACGAGATTATTTCTTGATAGTGTGACGGTCAGGGTGTTTTGGTTACTATAATTGGAATATGCATTTCTTGTGTGTGTGTTCGTACCACAGAAGTGTATTATTTTAATTTCTTCGAATTTGAAAACTAAATTATGTTATTATTATCGTTGCGTCGTTGTCGTTCATTGTGACGATATACAACCTCGTACTACGAAAGAAATTTGCAACTTACCTTATCAGGAAACGAGGGGAGGGGGGGCATTTTTAATTATTGTTGGGGAGGCCCCGAACTTCTTCGCGCCGCTACTGCTCTGAATGTCTCTTGACGACCAGGAAGGGTCCACCCAGGAAAATAAAGCCCAAGGAACGGAAAATCTTCAGAAGGATATTATAACCCATATGAGAAGATGATAGCACCTATGCAGGGATGGCGAACCTTTTCCAACTAGCGTGCCATTTTGAGTCTGGTTTATTATTCTTAACTGTTGACCGTGCCACTTCTTGTTTTCTTTTAAGGAAAATCTACAACCTACAACACCCCCTCCCCTCTCCAACCCCATGTTGTCGTAGTTCATATGCTCAACAATGTAACTAATTTCTACTTCATCACATTTCCGCAAGGAAATCAGAAAAAAACACCTATCCTTCCCTGTAAGATCACATTCATGCTTTCATCAAAACATACTGCATACATGTGAGAGTTATCCAAATTAGCTTTCAATTGCTCCGAAACTTCTCCGCTCATTTTTATTATTATATCCTTGACAGCAGTTGAGCTGTTAATTATTACTTGTTAGGGAAGTTTTCAAACAATGTGTCGACGTCAATAAGAGCTCACCGTTAGAGATCGTTTTCCCACGCATGCTGTACTATGCAGTGAGACAGATGGAAACAGCCTCACTGATATTATTATTTCTTGGCCGGAAAGATGATACAAGCTCTCTTCTTACTTCATTTGAAATGGAACAAACATTTGAATGATTAGTCTCCAAAACTGGGCTTCACATTAAATGTGGGGGATATGTTGTTTTCGAACATAGGCAACACATCTTGCTGTTAGTCCGAATTCCCTTGTCCACAGTTCTTGAAATATACGGTCACCACCAAGGGCGCCCATACCCGGGGGCAAGGTGGGGCCGCGGCCCTCTCCAGCTCTCAGGTAAAGGCAAAAATCTAGTGTAGTCAGGTGTTTTCCTTTCAAGAGAAGTCAGTATTACGTAAAAGCGGTAGTACAGGCAGGGGATACCGTGGGTTATTCTACCGCGGAATACAAATCGCCATTTATCTTCCAAAATATTAAAATTACTACGTACCCCCAGGTCTGGCCCCCCTCTAGAAACTGTCATATGGGCGCCCATGGTTAATGTTATTTTCGGCACCGAAAACATGTCTGCGATGTCCGTATACAAAACTACCAGAAAACGACACTATTTCCCTTGACTTTCGGGCCTATCAGTGTAGCAGTGTTGCCATATTGTACGTCGGAATGGACTAGTATTTAGATTTTCGATATTTATTTCTTACACTTGAAACACTATAAGATATGTGTTGTCTGTACTACAAGATGTATATAAAAACATTCTTATGTTCATGTGGCGTGCCACTGAAATCGTGTTCACGTGTCACCCAGTGACACGCCTGGCATAGGTTCGCCATCCCTGGACCTATAGGATCATGATCAGGGAGACATAATCACATCCATAAAGAAAAGGCTACTTGACCCGCATGGACCCCTGCAGGTTCACCAACACGTCAGGTAGAGGGAACACCTCCAACAAGAAGAATAAAAGAACAGATAGAGTATTCCCATCCCCTCGTTTATTGCAATTCATTAAATTCGATACGTGCATTACATTCTCCTTCTTACAATAATTTGCCAATTACTACAATAAATATTATTTATTTTACAATAATTTGTATATTACTACAACAAATATTATTTATTTTGTCCTAGACGTTAACAATGCTATATATTCTACAACATATATCTTCCCCTTCCTTAGCTTATTCAGTGCTTACCTTTGTATCACAGGTCTTATAGAGTTATGCTACCATTACAACATATACCTTATGACTGAATTGAATAGCTGCCTCTGTGGATCAGTGGTTGAGCAGGTTCAAACCCAGATTTCTGAAAAGTCCATTCGACACTCTATGTCCTACGATGTCGGCATGTAAAAGATCTCTGGTGACACATTTAGTGTTTACCCGACAAAATTCATTACATCGCAGCCATAGACGCCCAAGAGAGTTTCGGTTTACTCGGTCTGCCATCTAGTGGGTCTAGAGTAAAACGGAACGTCGAAATTGATGAGCAAACAGCCACATGGAGTCAAATTGAAATGTCTGCACACGGCAGTTAGGGACCGCAGCTGTGAGCTTGCATCCGGGAGATAGTGGGTTCGAATCCCACAGTCGGCAACCTTGAAGATGGTTTTCCGTGGTTTCCTATTTTCACGCCGGACAAATGCTGAGACTGTACCTTAATTAAGGCCACGGTCGCTTCCTTCCCACTCCTAGCCCTTTCCTATCCCATCGTCGCCATAAGAACTGTCTATGTCGGTGCGACGTAAAGCCACTAGCAAAAAAAAAAAACTCCTCTGATGTCCGGCTCTATGGCTAAATGGTTAGCGTGCTGGACTTTGGTCCAGAGGGTCCTGTGTCCGATTCCCGACCGGGTCGGGGACTTTAAAATGCATTGGTTAATTCCAATGGCTAGGGAGCTGAGTGTCTGTGCTGCCCCCAACATCCCTACAACTCTCACAGCACAAGTAACACTATCCTCTTCAAACACAATAACACGCAGTTACATGGCAGATGCCGCCCACCCTCATTGGAAGGTCTGCACTCGGTTAGAAATAGCCACACGAAATTATAAACTTCTTTGATGATGTTGGCGACAAAACGGCACTCGATGGTAACAATTCGGTACGAAGATTGATCTCACTTCAAACCCAACCCCGCAGAGAAACGAAAGGCTGGGACTTTTCTTTCTTTTTTTCTTTCTTTCTTTCCTTTTCTTTTCCTTTTTTTTACAACTTGCTTTACTTCGCACCGACACAGATAGGTTGTATGGCGACGAAGGGATAGGAAAGGCCTAGGAGTGGGAAGGAAGTGGGCGTGGCCTTAATTAACGTACAGCACCAGCATTTGTCTGGTGTGAAAATGGGAAACCACGGAAAGCAATCTTCAGGGCTGCCGACAGTGGGGTTCGAACCCACTATTTCCCGGATGCAAGCTCACAGCTGCGGGCCCATAACCGCACGGCCAACTCGCCCGGTAAAGACTGGACACACATTATTATTATTATTATTATTATTATTATTATTATTATTATTATTATTATTATTATTATTATTATTATTATTATTAACAACCTTAACGACTGATCTGGTCTGGCACAGAATTCTTGAACTTACAACTAACTGTAAGTTGGTTCAAGCACATCAAGCCAAGGACCTAGTATCCAAAGCACATGAGTCTTGTAGCGTACTTTGACCCCAATGTGTCGATCAGCCCTCTGTCCTTTTTTTAAAAACAAGTCCTAAAGCCGTGCAGTATTTATTCATCTTGACGTCATTACCATGTGATGGAAAGGCCTCCTGTAACATTCAGTCGCTCACCCGTGAAATATTTAACTAATTACCGCAGCATCCGCCAGTGTCGCTAGCGTTACTAATAATATCACACGACTGTGTGGTGGTCTCAAATTATTATAAACGGATAGAGAATTCCAGCAATTGAATTACCGAGGGAGGCGGGGGGGGGGGGGGGGAACTGTCACTCAACTTTCATCAACAACATTAGCAGAAGGCTTTTGTTCTCTCTGATCCATTTATGAGGCCTTATCTGACGTCGAAAATTACAAGCTTTAGATAACAAAAGCAACGACACGGAAGAAGAGCCTCATAAAAACAAAAATAGGAACTGAACACTGTATAATTTGTCCATCACGAGAAGACCTGGAGTGGATGGACAATGGGTAGCATTTCCGTGATTTTTTCCAGCTCACTAAGCTCCCTCTGTGAATAAGGGGTAGTTCGTTGGCCTCCGAATCCTAAAATCACGTGTTTAAACTCGGCAGAGGTAGCTCGACTTTTGAAGGGCACGAAAAAAAGAAATCTATTCCGCACTCCAAGCCGGACGATGTCGGCATGTAAACGATCTCTGGAGACACGTTTGATGTTAATAATAATAATAATGTTATTTGCTTTACGTTCCACTAACTACTTTTTAAGGTCGTCGGAGACGCCACGTTTGATGTTTACCCTCCAAAAATAATTAAAATTCAGCTAAAGGTCGCCCAACAGAGTTCCGGTCCTTTCGTTAGTTCACTAGATTCCAACCAAACCAAACCAAACCAAACCAACCCAACCTGATGTATCTATCTGGGCTTTCTTCAGGTTCTTTTTTTTTTTTCCCACTTCTTGGATCCATGGAAGATTCTTCCATATTCTGCTGTATGTCATGATCTTATGTTGTTTGAACGTCTCTGAAGGCGTACCTTTTCTAATATCTGCTGCCCGGTTGAACAGTTTGTTACTTACTCAGCCTGTATCCGTCTAGATTCCTTCTGGACCAAGAATTTCCCTCATGATCTTTCGTTCTTCCTTCACAATGTTCTCTAGATCGCCTTTTCTATTGAGTACCCAGCGTTTCAAATGATCTTTGTGTGTGGACATGTTGGAAATGTTGCATGTTCTCCAGCTATAATTTTACCCAGGTATTTGAAGTCTGGAAACCGTTTAATCTGCCTGTATTTTGTATACAGTTTCTGAATGTTCAATCTAGTACAAATGAACTTAAGTTTTCTCAAATGAAATTTGTAGCCCAGATTTTTCAGCGCATCACTTGAGGATTTCTATCTGTTTCACTGTTATGATTTCACTGTACGTTAATACTGCTAGGTCGTCTGCGAAAGCCAAACAACTGATCTTGATTATCTTTTGTTCGTCCAAGTTGAATGGGTTTCCAGTGGCTCTGAATTTTTAGTTCTTTCTCCCACTCTCTAATAACTTTTTCCAGTACGAGATTTAAAAGGAGTGGTGACAGTCCATCGCCTTATCGAACGCCAGTCTTAACCTCGTAAGGACCTGCTATTTCACAGATGAATCTCACTTTCGACTTTATTATTATTATTTACTCATGCAACTAAGGGGCGTGATTAGCTCAGTGGCGTAGCTTCTGGTTTCCCATCCCGAAGGCTGAGCTTCGAATACCGGTCGATTCTGGGTCGAGATTTTCATCTCGCGAATCACGTGACGTCAGGAAGGGCATCCGGTCTTAAACACTCGGCCAAAACCAAACTGAGCCGAGGTGGCTCCAGGATCCCCAGAAATACCTGGGGCATGATGAAGAAAGTTTAAAAATGGTATTTACTCATGCAACTGCTAGTCCTCTGTAGCCCCGTTCCGTATTTCCTTCAAGGGATGAGTGAGTCAGCCCGGGGACCTCCTAGCCAGTCTGAGGGCATGTGACGGCCTCTCCTTGTACTGTGCCTTTCGTTTCCTCTCTCCATGGATTTTCTAGAAGGTGCAACAAGAATGTTCTTACTCCGGACGCACCCTGAAGATTCTAGTACTTCATCACCATCGCCGCGAACAGGAGGAGCTGTTGGAGTAGTGTTGGCAGCTGTTGTTTAATGATTGGTGTTGATTTTGTGGCGAGATGGTATACGTTACGACGTAGGGATATTATGATAATTTATTCTTATTATTACGATGTAGAAAAAAATAAGGGATCGTGGAATCAATATAATACAAGAGCTGGGCAATCCAGAGGTAATCCGAGGATAGTACCAGAGGGGAAATAGCAATGCAAATACAGGGAGGAAGTTTACAAGGACGCTAGGAGAAAAATCAGAATTGCCAACGTTAGATGAACAACAATGAATGTATTGAAAACATAAGACATAAGTGGCATGGCATCAAGAAAGTCAATGAGCAGACCATAGTTTACAAAAAAGGGTACAATTTATGATTACATCATAACAGCATTTTCACAAAAACCACTAAGAACAGAAAAAATGATTCCCAACCAACTGTACAAAATAAGTAAGAGAGTAGGAAAGGTAAGCAAGACCATAAAGTAGGGAAACGAATTAAAGGACAGCATTACAAAATCACCAATCCGGACATTCAGAAATAATAGACCTGGCTTAGAAAATAGAATGCAATTTCCATATATAATACCAAATACACTGAGTGTAAGACCGATGCATATAGCCCAGTAAGACAGAGGTGAACAAAGTGTAGGAGCAGGCCATTTAAACAGCAGAAGAATACAGAGTAATTTGAAACAACAGAAATTTTTGAAAGTATCGACACTCAGAAAGTTCTTAATCACTTAAATAAATTTAAAAAAGTAATTTCAGAATAAAGGAATTAGATATCCAGCTGCCGCGTAATCGATACATAACAGAGTACAACACTCGAAAGAAAGAAAAGCAGAGTTCAGAATACAGTACCTCATGGTCAGAAATTAAGTCCCATACAGATGTGAAAATATACATGAGCGTAGCATAAATATATTGCCCTCTCTTCAACAGCCGAAGAATGTCTCTCTGAGGCAGGTACTGTGTGCAGTTTATATAGGGCGAGTTGGAGAGGAGAAGTACAGGGGAAGGCGTGACACACGGCGCTGGAAACGCCAAAGATGTGCTTGAGGAGTATAGAATCGCTGGCTCGATGACGTCATCCAAGTTGCATGTGAGAAAACAGCTGATAGTAGTTGCGTAGCTGTGGCCGAGTGCGGATGTCAAACATGATGAATGCGGCTAAGGTGAGTCGAGACCGTTACAATTTGCCGAGTGATATGTGCTCAGTGTGTGGAGCTGTCACGTAAGTTGATTGTGCGAGTTATCAGCGTTGTCTGGAGTCGAGCCACATGTATAGCAGTCATGTGTTGTAATAGTCAACAGACTTGTATTGATGTAGCTGCTATGTAAAGTGACTGTGGTATGCGTGAAGCGAAAGGTGAGAACTGTCAATCAAGATTACGGAAGGGTCGCCCGTTCCAGGTAAATACCAGCAAGTGGAGACCGGCTGTGTTGTAAACATCCACTAATTAGTGACCTGTTGTCATTCAATTTTTTAATTAAAAAAAATAATGTTATTGGCTTCACCTCCTATGAACTACGTTTACGGTTTTCGGAGACGCCGAGGTGCCGGAATTTATTCCCGCAAGAGTTCTTTAACGTGCCGGTAAATCTACCAACAGGAGGCTGGCGTATTCGAGCACCCTCAAATACCACCGGACTGAACCAGGATCGAACCTGCCAAGTTGGGTTCAGAAGGCCAGCGCCTCAACCGTCTGAGCCACTCAGCTCGGCAATTTATTTTAAAGTATAATATTGTGTGTACTAATTGTATCATCCTCGATCTAATTAGATCAATAAAAAGTGTTTTAATCATAACATTATTTTTTATATAAGTGGCATTTAAAACATTCAGAAAACAAAATTCATGGTAATCACCAACGCAGTTATCACACTGTTACATTGAAGTACGCAGGATGCCAGCTAACACAAGAATGAGATTGGAATATTGAAATCAAAACCAGATTCAGTAGCACTACAAGAAATGAACATGTGACCTGAAATTCGTTAGCGAGTTGCGAAGTGCTATGTGTTGTGCGTGTCAAGGATGACCAAGCCTCACAAAACGCAGGCAAGCAGGATAATTTGATCACGTCTTCGGGAATGGCAAGTACAGTCTGATGTAACTGATCATAGAAGGAAAACTTGGACATAGGCAGAGAATATTTCTGTACGTGACGCGACCGTGCAGGCTGTGATGTGACGCACTGATTGATGACCTCGACTGAAAGAGGCCTCACCTCATCATGCTCTAGAGCAGCCATTCCCAAACTGTGATCCGTAGGAACTATGTATTCACTATTGTACATACAGCATTATCTATATATTTAAAAAATTTATGAAAACTTAAGTCAGTCAATCCGGCCATTCTATCTGGTCGATTTCCTTCATTTTTTAAAACTGAAAGGTATTCATGCACAGATTTGTCATCAGGTACTATAAATCACTTAACTTCCGCCTTTCTCAAATTATTTGATTTTTTCAATATTTTGTCTCTTTGAAGCAATCATATCTTTCGTTCTAATTGAGGTACGCAGTTCGTTTTGGTCTAAAAACACTCAGTGGACCAAGAGCTTTCTTTTGAGGTAATAACTACTTAAATTGGTAGATCCTGAGATAAGTTATGAGTACATTTGTCTCCATGACAAAGATCTTTGAAGGACTTTTTAACAGTTCGGCGCGTAGTGTTGTTCCAAGGAACGTTTAATTCAATTTCTTTGTGTGATGTATTTTAAAGTGTTTTGTTGACATAATATTACATTCTATTACCACAGCAGATCATGTGCTTTATTTCATTAACTCAAAACTGTGCAAATACATCCGTGAGGATAGTAACGAACAACACCATACTTTGTACATTGCGGGCGGAGCCAGCGGGAAACTGCTAGTGTACTCTTTAACTTGGCTGACAGATCCCTACAAGATAGCAGCGGAAAAAGAAGGAATACTACAAGGCAGTGAAAGTGATGGAATTGCTAGTATCCACACTCCGACCATATTTTCCGTCTCTGGAAGATCAACTAGCCGAAGTATCTTGCCAGAGAGAAAGTGAAAAATAAATTGAAATATGATGTCGGTGGAGAATCAGATGGAGTGGCATGTTTTAGACTACTGACTTCTGGTTTAGGGGATGTAACCGAAAACAATTGCAAGCACCAACGCAAACAGACCGTCATTCCAAACACATGTTTCAAGAGAAAACAACAAACAAGGCCAACAGAAAAGTGTATTCAAGACCTCACATCCACTAATCCAATGGTCTGCTTCATAAATATTTATGACGAACACACGACTTAAGTTGTGTAGTTCCATTCAGAGTTGTCCTTCATTTATAATTCTGATTTTCTCCGTTAAAAAAAAGTACACCAAATGGTTCTCTTAATAATCGTTCGATTACACATTCAATTCGGATTGCGCGGTAGACACGCGTGACACTGACGCCGCCTGCTGAACTACTCTCTGATCGGTGTGATGTCATTTCAAAATCACATCATTCCCGCATTTTCTTCGTTTGATATTTACACTACAAGCACACGAAACGGAATCATTTATATCACAACAACACACATTTGTCATATATCATTTATAGCACAAGAAAAGAACCGCTCACAAACAACAACTCCAGTATTTCACGAAATAGCAAATAAATCCTGGCCACACCCGATAACTTACAGGATTCCAACTTGCACTGCCCTTTTGACGGATGTGGCTGTTCATTCCGCATTCCAAACCCAAGAAAGTGGTCAACATTCAACAAAGGGTTCAATGATCGTGCTGCAATTTCTGGAGTAGTTCAGCAATTAGTAGCAATCACTAGCCGGCGACGCTCGTTCCATCCATCTCTGAGTATCGACAACTGTGCGTTTGAATTTTATATAAATAACTTCCATTAAACGTGAAAAATTAATATGTATTTTTCGTTGAAAATACAAGGGATGTAACATGTCAATCGCATGTACGGCAAATTCCCCACTGCCAGAAAGTTCCAAGAATTTATCACAATTCCACGTCTCTGATCGACTTTAAGGTCCATGACATCCCCTGTACCCTACAATTTCTAGAAAGGAAATACTGCGTCAATATCTTTCATGACAACATACACGAATGAAAACGAAGTACGGAAACAGAGCTAATGCAGGGGCTGATCTTCGGTTCAAGTAACTATGCCTGGAAAACAGCACCACTAATGGTAAAAGGGGCTTCAATATATTCATAGGCTTGTAGAATAGTAAAGTAGATACCTAATAAGATTGTGAAAAATAGTCTTTGGGTAGCTTGACTATAATTTCCTTCTATTATACCATGTTGACTATAAGCATATAAATATAAAGTATATACTGCTCTAAGAAATGATAACATTAATATAACCATAGACACTCATGATCAAGCGACTAATCTATTAAATAGGCCAATCTCACCTATTCAATTTAAAGAAGGGGGCGCATCTATATTAGAAGAACTAAGAAGAAACCACCATACTGATCCAACAACCGCAGCAAGTGAATATTGTTGTAATTATTAGTCAAATGTCACACTCTTTTATAA